>NC_069385.1:40370000-40984375 GCF_027475565.1 Acinonyx jubatus
ATAGTTGATTTCCGTGAAAATGTCTTTAAGAAAAAGAAATTAAAAAACACACATTAGAATCAACAAATCATGGAAAGCTAATGATTTCGAAGCATTGAGTTTAGTATTTTTTTTTCTAAATTGAACTAGCATGTCATTACTCAACCCTTTTCAATTTCAGTGAGTTTGTGATTCAGTGACAATGGGGCAATTTAGTAGGAGGACTGCTGGGGCTAGGTAAAGCATTTCAATTATGCATATTTGGCCCAGGAAGAAAATGAGTCAACCCAAACATAAAATTCTAGAAAATTAATTTTGCAAAGGAACTTGAATACAGTATATGGATCTTACATCTATCCTATTCAAATCATATTTGCTAGGAACCAGAGTCTAACTTCTGTTTGCCTGAAACCAAATCCTCAAAATTTGGGAAATTTTCTGTATATCCTATCCCCAAACTTCAAACTTATAAAATCAGACAGATCCTAAGATGGCTTAGCTCTTGCACGAGACTTCCTGCATTCATGAGGTGAAGATGGATTATTTTCCTAAAATAAAGCTGATTGAATCTGTCAAAATCATTGTTATAAAAAGGTGATCTCATGGGTCTTATTGACTGATTTCCATCCCTAAACTACCTCATAATATGTAGTAACCACTGACATTTTGGCTTGGGCTGCTTAGGCGTGTACTGATAGTAAGGAACTATGGCCACAATTTCCATTATCTTAACATGAAATATATAGCTCTATTAAAATATTTATGCTTATTAAGCTTAAGATATATTAATATTCTTTTGAGCAATTTTAAAATAATCAAATAGAAATATGCATGCTATGGACTGAATTGCATCATTCCCAAATTGACATGTTGAAGCTCTGTCCTCCAAGATGATGTTATTTGGAGACAGGGCCTTTGGGAAGTAATTAGGTTTAGGTGGTCATGAGGTTGGAACCCTCATGGCAGAATTAGTTCCCTTGTAACAGGAGATGCTAGAGAGCTTGCTTGTTTGCCTTCTGCCATGAGGATACAGTGAGAAGACAGCTATCTGCAAGCCAGGAGGAGAGTTCTTACCAGAATCCCACTCCACTGGCACCCTTATGTGGAATCTCTAGCCTTGAAAACTGTGAGAAAAAACCAATTCTGTTAAGACATACAGTCTGTGGTATTTTGTTATGGCAGCCCCAGCTGACTAAGATGGTGCATTATCATGCATTCATAAGTTGACTATCAGCACTTAGGTTCATCTGTACATTTACTGTGCCTGATGTGGTTGTAGAAACCTGTCCTAGAGTTTGAAACTTTCAGAGATTTAAACCCTAATAACATTGCAGATGCTAGTTCTAATTGCCTCATTAGAAAAAAAGTGTGTCTGCTTAATTATTAACATTATTTAATAAATGGATGTTTTTCTTCAAAGAAATGTACCTCTTTTAGGGGCTTCTGGGTGGCTCAGTCGGTTAAGCGTCCAACTTTGGCTCAGGTCATGATCTCGCGGTCCGTGAGTTCCAGCCCCGTGTCGGGCTCTGTGTTGACAGCTCAGAGCCTGAGCCTGCTTCAGATTCTGTGTCTCCCTGTCTCTCTGACCCTCTCCCGGTCATGCTCTGTCTCTCTCTGTCTCAAAAATAAATAAACGTTAAAAAAAATAAAAAAAAAAAGAAATGCACATCTTTTTCTGTACCCCACTAGTCTTCTCTGTTGGAGGTTGAATTATTGTGACCAGCTAAATTTCCCCCTCTGAGATGCTCCTGAACAGATATTCTTTTACTTCTTTCAGTAATATGTCTCTTATCTGAACATTTCGTCTGTCATAAAAATAAATTTTGTTTTTCACCTAAGTTATTTCTCTGGTTAGAAGTCACTATGTACTACATATCCTTCTATATGCAGAAATACTGAGATTATTTGGCATGGTAGTTTTTTAAAGCCTATTCCTTTTAGCAAAACTTAAGAAGTTTTTCATATTTATTGTTTATTAGGGCTTCACTGTGTAAAAATGGCTGAAGTACTCCATACTTGATAAGATACATGATTACTCTCAATCAAGAGCCTTGCTGAACAACAAAAAAAGAACTATATGAAAGTCAGGATAATTTTATATCACTGCATTTATCAAAAATTTATATAATCACAGGTAAAACCAACAGCACTTATTTAAAAAGATCAAAGAAATATCATTAAGAAGTGGACAGTTGAGGTCATTCTTTAAGAGTGGACTTTTTTTTTAGTAGAAAAAAAAAGGAATTGGTCAGAAATCCTTGCCCACTTTAGACTGGTAAACACCATGCATTTTACCTGTAATGTGTCAGGAGTTCAACACATTCTGTTTCACAAAATTAATTCTAGTTATGCACTCATCATGGCTCTTCATCTCTAAATTCAGTTTACAATTTGTAGAAAAGGTAGTAACTGCTAAATTGAAAATGAAAAGTTCAAAAGGTAGGGGAAGACTGAGCCTTACTGGAGCTACTACAGGAAAAGACGTCTATTTTAATTTGCAGTAAGGACTAGAGAACTGGAGAATGCGCTAGCGGGTCACCATGGGGGACCACAATTTAGGAAGGGAGATCCTGCCTTTCACACCCAGAACACAAGTGAGCTCTTCTTAGAAAGAGCACCTCAATATATGAATTTGACCTTGAAAGCACCAAAAGATCTCTTTATTTACGACCATGGCAATGAAGCCACTTGAGAATTAAGAGGTGTTTTTTTTTTTAAAAATGAAAATAATTAAAAAAGAACCTGTATATTTAGATTGTTCTGACTGATCACTCCTCGTAACACAAACACTGAAGGAAAAGAATTAATTTACATCCCTAGCAAGAACCAGAACATCAATCAGAACTTGTGATATCTAGTAATACAAACATAAACAAATTAGTTTATATATTCTCATATAACTGGAAAGTCCAGAGATACGTCTGACTCTAAACACAGCTGGCTCTCCTATGCAGTGGAATCTGAATCCTGCCTCTTTCCATCTTGCAACAGACTCTCCAACTGGTCAGCTAGAAGGCTACTGGTAGACCCTACCCACTTGCCAACCCCAGGAGAAATAGAGTGTCATTCAATAGTTCCACAAAATATGTGGAGGATTCTGACTGTCCATCCCTTTCCAGTCATGGGCAAAAGGGTGTTTGTAACGGGCAGGCTTATTTTAAAGAACTGGTCCTATGGCTGGGGGTTAGGTAAGGGTTCACTTTCTAGTTCCACCACTAGAAAAAGAAATTCATCTCCTAGAAGAGTATAGGGAGTGGGTGGGTAGGAAGGATTGTTAGTTAATGTAAAAAGTAAATATATATTTGCCACGTCTGTAGGTAGATTGGATCGCCAAATCATCCTCTGAAATATTACAATGATCATATCCCAAAAATCTGAATTCTTTTAAAAATTACTCTAAGTTATTTATTATGTATTATCAACACTTTGTATCTATGTATCTAATCTCAATCAGAGTATGTAGGATTATTTTGATAAAGACTGTTTTTGTAAATTGTCATCATTTATCTTGCCTCACAAAATCTATTTTTATTCCATTTATATATACTTGTAGAAAAACATAATTTAATTGTCACAGATGTCTATGTTTATGCTACATAGACATTCTGCAGACACCAGGATTGAGAAAAGATGGATTTTTCATTTTTCAACTTCATTTGCCAAGAAGTCTTTTTGGCAAAGTTTCTCCAAAATTCTTACTTACATGTGTTTTCTGGAACACTTAAAAATATGGTTAAGGTCATTCTTACTTGTAATTGGGAATTACATTCTTAATATAATTTCAGAGTAATACATATAATTTGATAGTATATACTCTTTTGTCCTTTATCCTCTAATTTTTGAAGGGAAAATATAACATTGGAGTACGCCACAAACCACATCCCAGAGCATTCTGGAAGGGATTGTGTCATCTGTTGCCCATAGGAATAATAATGGGCAAGTGTACTTGGCAGTTTCATCTGATTAATAAAGTGTGATGAGGTTAAAAGTGACTTCTTTTAAAAGGCTTATGGTTTAGTCTTCAATACATAACCTGTGATGCTGGTCTTTGGAATCACTTCATAAGCAGCCCCTAGTTTTACTTTATGGGGCAGTCACATGGCCTTTCAGCCAGATCCCCATTTCTTTTGAAGCTGATTCTAGCTTTCTGGCAATCAAAATAATTTGTATGAAATCAGAAGGAATGGAAACGAAAAGTAGGCATGAAAAGTACTGTTACATACCCTAGCTGCTCTGAGATGCCAACTTTCCAGGAGCAATGCCCATGTCAAATTTCTCAGTAATATTTACCTCTCATTTCTTCCACCATATCAATAACTAGCTCTTGTCATCTTCAAAGTACTTCTCAAACATTAAATAATCTCAGATTACACACTCTGTTCTTCGCATTTATCTTGACCAGCTGTCAGAGAAGGCAATTTATTTCCCCTCAATTTTATTCCTCTTGGCTCTGGGTGGCTTCTGCAGTAAATTTGAATGCAAAATGAAAGGTACAATTTAGTGTGTTTCCATAACAAAGGAAACACATAATTTTCCGTAAGCAGTATAACCTTCAGATTTCTTTCAAATTGCTTATAGTTTGTCTTCTGAGCTGGATATTCGGAATGTATTTTCATCATCTTTGAGTCTTGATTAATTTTTAAGTGGAAATTTTGAGAATGTGAAGGCAAAAACAAATAGAAAAAATGTACAAAGTCATTTAGTGTTAGCTTTATCATTTTCATCCATTTAAAATGTTGTATTTTAATGGTTTGGCAGGATTATAAGGTGAAATAAAATTTGAGATTCATTATAATATCAGTTATTTTAAATATTAAAAGTCACATTTGAACACTGAACTTGCATTGCTTTCTGAATTTATACAGTTTCTCATTTTTCTGATAAAAAAAGAAAAAAAATGTATAGAAATTCTTGTCCCTTTAAAAACTTTTTGTCTTTTAAAAATATGATCATGATTCGACTAATTTGTACTAAATCCTGGTAAATTTGTTCCTTCAGCTTCAAGATACCAGGCAGGTGTGTATGATATTGTCTACAGAAATACTCTCTAATCCACAGTTCACTGAAGTGAATCTGAAGTGCAAAAGCAATTCTTCCGGTTTGCTCTGTATAGTGGTAGTAGGACGTCTTCCAAAGGTTAAAAAACTGGAGATTAGCAACATGTCAACTTTCAGGTGGCCTCTCCTAAGCACTTGTAATTCACTTACTCTCCTGCAAATCATTATTCCAAAGGTTTGACTCACTTGTAGCCCCACTTGGATCTTAAATTGCATTTCGAAGCACTCCTATCATTCATCCATTTTCAGAACTGCCATTAGAAGTGATGGGAATTTGGCACAAAAATCAATGAAAGGATATGATATGAGTTCGTTCTAATTTTTCCTTCTTTGAGATCCATCTCAAGTACAGTCTGTGAAATCTGTTTTTTAAAGGTATGTTTCCATCTTGCTATTATTTCAACTAAATTGAGTTCATGACTTTGGGATATGTATTCACGCAGTTTTTCAGGAAAGAAAGGAGATTCATTGTCACTGTTGTTAATTGCGACTTAAAATCATTTCAAAATCTTAATTAAATCATTTACTGCTGATCTCCTCAACAGCTTTTTAATCTCTTAAAAATAAGGGGTTAGATTTACTATAGTCACCTAAAAATTATTGTATTAGTTATGTTCGGTTATTATTAATACCTACTAATATATACACTTGGATGTATTTGATTTTCTTTTCCCTAGTCAGTGATAGAATTTTATGGCACTTATTTTTTATCAAGAGAAGGATAATGCCATTTATTGGTAAAGAAAAATTTAACACTTTGTTAACTAGAGTATTTAATTCATTGCACCATTTTCATTTCTTCCCCAATAACTAAAAATTGTCATATGAACTGGATTCAAACTCTAAGCACCCCATTTACACAGCTGTTAGAAGTTTCAAAATTTGTCTTTCTGGTTAATGTGTTCCATTAGGCTGCAAACATTTGTATTGTAACAAAATAACTTTATTTTTCATATATAATTCTCTCTTAATTTGTTAATGGGGCAAAACACTCTCTGTTAATATGAATGAATTACAGTTTGTGTCCCACTTCTGTATCACAAGAAGTAAATTAGCTGATTCAAGAAAGTCGTGGAAAGAGTCATGGGGCGCCTGGATGGCTCAGTAGAGTGTGCAAGTCTTGTTCTTGGTGCTGTGAGTTGAAGCCTCACATTGGGTGGAAATGTTACTTAAAAATAAAACCTTTAAGGGGTAGCTTGGTGGCTCAGTAAGTTAAGCATCCAACTCTTGATTCTGGCTCAAGTCATGATCTCAAGGTGTGTTAGACTCTGCACTAACAGCGTGGAGCCTGCTTGGTATCCTCTCTCCCTCCCTCTCTGCCATTCCTCACTTGTGCTCTCTCTCTCAAATAAATATTTTTAAAAAAACCTTAAAAAAAGGAAAGAATGTCATTGAAGCAATTATAGCATTCCATTTTGGTTTGGTCTAGCCTAACATATATGCTTATTAAAGAAAACAAATGCCTGCATTTATTGAAAACTTAGTTTTTCAGCCTCAACTGTAGTTTCTAAGGTTGCTCTTGCCCTTCTGGTCTTTTCTCACCACGATGGTAATGGTTGTACCAGCAGTGGAGGTGGCAGTAGAAGTAACGGCGATGGTGATGTTGATAATAATGAAGATATAGTTTAGTAGTTATTGTACTGCCATTTATTGAATAATTCGATGTAGCAGGAAATTTGCCAAGCAATTTATATGAGTTATTTTTCCACCATCATAAACCTGTAAATCGGCGTTACTAACCTCATTCCTTAGAGATAGATATTTCTAACTCAGAGGTAAGGCAGCACAGTAGGGACATTCTAGCCAGGAAGTTAATCCTAATCTCTATTGTCTATGAAACCTGTGGCAGAGCTGTTTTTCTTTACTGTTTCCATGAAAAATCTGGACCTAACTGAAAGGAAGGATTGTGAAAGGTAGAGAAAGAGGTTGGAAGATTGAAGGGAGCACTTTAATTCCACTTGGAGACCTAGGAGTACTAAGAATTCCGTTCAGTTTTAAAATTTGAAAACTTTCCAGCTATTATTTAGCACATTCTAGAAGTAACACCAGTTACATGAAATTTATTTTGTGAAAAGTGGCAAGGAAGTATCCAAATTTGGAGTTTGCTTTTTTAGTTTGAGAATGCAATTTTGAGGTAAAAACTAAAATTGGTAATAGTTAATTGTATATATTAGGAGATGATTAATAACATTTCCTTTTTTATATTTAACTGTTAAATTATGATAGATATTATGGCCCATATTTAAAATATATGAAATACGGTGTTGAGCTGTGATTTTGGCAAAAACATTGGGGTTGTTAGAGATTTTTTTTTCTCTTTTGTATTCAATTATTTACTACATATCTGTATGATTTGGAATTGAAAATGCTATTTGAGAGTCACTTGAATTTTCTGGTTGATTTTGAATTGTTATTAAATGTAATATGATATAGTTGCTTCAGATTTCAAGATACCCCTAGAGTTAACTTTCTATGAGTCCAGGTTGTCAATGTAAACAGATATGCTTACTCTCCATTGAGGGGGGGCTTTCTAGCCATACAAAGGCAGCAACTTTGCAGGAGTAACATGAAACAGTTACAAAATTTTTCAGTGTTTACTCTGTACATTAAAATACCACAGGGGCACCTGAGTGGCTCAGTGGGTCAAGCATCCAACTCTTGAATTTTGGCTTCAGGTGATGATCTTGCAGTTCCTGAAATCCAGCCCTGAGTCAGGCTCTGCTCTGACAGCATGGAACCTGCTTGGGATTCTCTCTCTCCCTCTCTCCAACCCCTCTCCTATTTACACTACCTCTCTTAAAAATAATAAATAAACATTTAAAAATATTGTACCACAAAAAGAAAGGGTGGACAGTTGAGGGTAACAAACTGCAACCTAAGATCAGATAAAGTATTTTATCATATGTATGTGTTTGTATATATGCATACATGTATACCCTCTTGCAAGGAGTATAAATGTATAAATATGTATAGATACATACACATGCACACATATGGATATCTGTATGTGCACATATACATATATAATATGTATAAATACATATACATGCGTACACAAAGATATCTGTATATACATGTATACTTGTATAAAAATATATGCATACATATGACTGTGTACATGTAATGTGTATACAGTTCTTTAAAACACTCAATGGAGGTTTATGGAAAAGTGAGCAAAAAATTTCAAAAGATAAAAAATATAAAGGGAAAATAAATATATAAAAAGCTTATTGCTAGTAATCAAAGAACTACAAATGAAGCAGAACTTTCCTCCTACGTGATTGAAAATAGTTTTAATCTATTTCTATTTGACAATACCCAGTATTGTCAAAGATAAGAAAACAGAGACTGCTGGTATGTACATTTTCAAAAATATACTAATTTTCTGGGGTGCCTGGGTAGCTTAGTCGGTTAAGCATTTGACTCTTGGTTTCAGTTCAGGTCATGATCCCATGGCTTCATGGGTTTGAGCCACTCATCGGGCTCTGTGCTGTCAGTGTGGAGCCTGCTTGGGATTCTCTCTCTTTCCCTCTGCCTCTACCCCTCCCTGACTCATGCTGTCTCTCTCAAAATTAATAAATAAACTTTAAAAACAAACGTACAAATTTTCAAATACATATGTATATTCTCAAAAGATATAAAAGTGAGAATACTGTTTGTACCAGAAATTCTAGGTTTAGGAAATTTTCTGAACATAAAAATTATGAATGTGTGCTAAGAAAACTTTTGCCATGTCCCAAGGTAGAAAACTTTTTGACTTAATTATGCATATCCACAAAATGACATGCCATGCAGCCACTTAAGTGATATTTTATGGAATACATACGGCAGGAAAACATGCCTATTATATATTGCCTAGTGGAAAACAGGATGCGATGATGACTTTTCAAATCAAATACAGCATATTTATATATTTACATGTGTGTATAGAAAAGTAGGTGTAAACAGCACGATATGTTAACAGTTGCCTCTGAGTGGTGAGATCACAAATAATTATTTATCTATTTATTTTCCTATTTTTTAAATATTTTTTGAATTTTCTCCCATAAACATGTAGATTTTGAAAGCAGAAATAAAAAAGTTAATGCATATAACAAGATTTTCTCTTAAATCTTCTGTGACCCTTCACAAATAAAAATGAATGGCCTCAATAGAACAGCCACTTATACAATTAAGCCAGGATATCCAAAAAGGATTTTATCCATTTGTGCTACTTTATCATTGACTTTGCTCCCCCCCACCACCCAGAGGAGATATTTTTGCTTACATTCAGAACTGACATATGAACTTGAATAAAGGAAAAAGGTATTAAAAAACAACTTGACAAACAAACAGATTGCCTTTGATGGTAGTGGATATAGGAGGTGGTAAGGGAGAAATAAACATGATCAAAGGTGATGACAAAGTTTGTGGCTCCGATGGTATTATTTGCAGTGCTTAGGAAGTGGAAGAGTGCTAATCACAAGGGCATGTGGATTTCAGAGTGGAGGGTAAATACTGAGGTAGTGGGCAGGAGATGTGTCCCTGCCATTAAAGAGGTATGCTTTGCTATATAGAAAATGGTACAGACAACTTAAATATACATTTATAATCTGTGTGGGTTTTTGGTTATTAACATTTGACATAAAGTTCTAAATTGTAATTCTCCTTTCTGAATGTTTGATTAGGAAATGCGTCTACTACCACCACAGTGATAGACAGCAAAAATGGATCTGTGCCCAAATCCCCTGGGAAAGTTCTGAAGAGGACAGTCACAGAAGACATAGTGACAACATTCAGCTCCCCAGCAGCCTGGCTTCTGGTCATTGCTCTGATAATCACATGGTCAGCTGTTGCTGTCGTTATGTTTGACCTAGTGGATTACAAAAACTTTTCAGGTAAGAGTCATGAAATGTGGGTTTCAGATGAATAGAAACTATGTTCTCCCCCACTGTCTTTGTTTCTCTTCATCATGTCTTAGTGTGAGAAATAAAGCACCTCTCAAATGTGCTTGAATGTCAACTACTTCTAGTTTCTTTGTCACCATTTCCTTTGATCCTTCTTTGTCTATTGTTCAGTGATTTCGAATGAAATATATTTCCATATTTGTAATGCTGACCAAAAGCCAAACATTACAGTTCTATGAAGATAACTGATTAAAAAGTTTGGTGGAGATTTGGTTTGGGAAATGAGACTTTATCAATTTAAAACAGTACCAAACCAAGGAAAAAACTTTTGGACAAGTGGAAAATTGTGTGAAGCATTTTTAAGTCCCTCTACCATCTGGCTCCAAGCTTTCTTTCCAGACATTTTCTTTGCTCCTCCCATCAAAACATCCTATTTTGAGTTCCTGAAAATAAAGAGTGTTAAAAGGATTTTCTCATAATTACTTGTAATGAGATACTACATCTTGAGTGCCCATGTGTTCTTATGGATTTGGAGTAAAACAGGAATAACACATGTGAGGAAAGACAGATTTTCATTATGGTCTATTCAGTCTTTTAGAATACATTCTGTCTCTTTGTTCAAGGCATTTTGACACTTAAAAATTATATTTGTCTATTTCCACATCTGACATGCTCTAATGACTGTGAGTTCCTTGAGGGAGGGACTCAGTCGGGTATACAATAAATTTTAAATAAATAGATGAATGAATTCATGCATATCACTTTTGACCACAAGCAAAAACATTTCATTAAGCTCTTAATGTGCTCTTTCATATTTGCACCATTCACCCCCCAACCCCCACTTTCCATTTTCTTTCTCCAGCGGGAATAGAAATCAGTAGGAACCAGAAACTATAAATACTGTAAATTGCATTCTGTATAGTCAGGGATTCCCCTACTTCTTACTATGGCATTTTACTCATTCAGCAATTATTTATCAAGAACCTACTATATGTGCCAGGCAATGGCTATGTTAAAAGAAATGTAAGTATAAATATTGCAAAGTCATAAAACTATCATTTGGGTTTATTTACATGGCAGTGTGCTTGAGATGATTTTTCCTGCAGTACCATTGATAGCTGCCCTAAAATGAGCATTATCTAATCGGTAGAGATAAGTCCTATGATGTCAATCAAAGAAAACACTATTAATTCAGAACTGTGAACCTTTGCTTTAAATAAGCTATAATTTTGGTATATTGTATAATGTAGGCTCTTAAAAGAATATACAATTGAAATGCCTATAATATAAAATTATGACCTAGAATTTTAAGTGAAAAGCTTGGTTACACCACTCTAGGTAATTTCATTTCCCTTGAGCCTCTATCAGCTGTGATATTTCATCTATTCTTTCCTTTTCTAGAATATCATTCACTTACATTTTAGAAACAAATATGGTCATAAAATACAGTTCCAATAGATATATCTTAAGAATTACATGTAAATCTCATATTTGTTAAGTTAATAATTTAATAAGTACACTACAGAAATTACTGTTGCAAGGAATTTGTTTTAAATTATTTTATAAAATGAGCAGCTACCTATAATTAGACTTTCAGATTAGATTACTTAAGGGTAAGACACACAATCTGTGGTAGAGTTTCCTTGGATTACTGTAATTAGGTGTTATGGATAATGCCTATGTTACTGGCATTTCATCTCACAGGGAAAAAAAAATAGCCTCTGTATTACTGCTACTTCGTTTCTTCTTTCAAGGAGTGTTTATTAGGCACATCTTCTATGTGAGGCCTCCTCTCCCGCATTTCCTGTATTTATTAGTGACCTAACCATCTATCCATTCCCCACAAAAAGAAGTCTGAAGTCATCTTTTAAATCTGCTGGATACCCGATCAATCCCTATGCTGGATGCTGACTACTAACTCTCCTGTCTCATGAACTCCCTCCCTTCTCTTGGTTACCACGGTCTCCATTATTGCATTTCCGACCTTGATTCTCTGTTGAGGGGACAAACGCAATTTCTTCTTGTCTCCCTCACCCAGTATCTTCCCTTTGACATTGCACCAAAGGTATCTTCATAAAACATAACTTCGGCAAAGTATTTCCTATGGCCCAAGTATAAACTCTTTGCCGTGAAATTCAAGTCCTTGGCCTACCTCTTTATTTTCATCTTGTAATTCAGGTCATGCAATCTATTTTCCAGCCATAGTTACTATTGTTCTTCCCTGCATTCTTTTCCTAGGACACATATATTCTCACTCTTCCCTGCTTCCGTTCATTCCATTCTCCTGCCTCCCAACCCCCAGTAGTGCAGAAATTGTAGTAAAGTGGTTAAAGATGTGAATTCTGGTGCTGGATTTCCCTAGGTCTTATAACTTCCTAGCTGTGTAATATTGGAAAAATCATTCAGCCTCTCTTTGCCTCAGTTTCCTCATCTATAAAGTGGGGTCTATAATAGTACCTGTGTAATTAAGTTGTTAAGAGAATTATATAAGTGAATATATTTGAAGTGCTTAAAACAAAACCTGCTTTATCACAAGCACTGTATTGATTAATATTACTAGTTGGTACCCATTCCTCCATTTTCTTGAGGGATGAATTCATGCTTAAGAGCTACTCCCTTTTTTGGTGAAACAGTCTCAGATTTCCTAAGAAAAAATCACTGTACTGTGCTTTCATTCCCTTACTACCTTATGGGCAACTGTATTAACAGCAGTTAGCACACTGTATTATAAATATATTTTTGCTTGTCTATCTAACTAAGAAACATAAACGTATCCAAGGAAGGGACTGTCATATTCATCCCTGTATGTGAGTGCCTGTCATATAGTAGATTTTCTGGTATCCATTTCCTAAAGGATACATAGTGTTGACATTTTGATTTTGAAACAATTTCTTACATTATGAAGAAAAAAAATACATCATACATTTTTTATTTCATCCAGTTTTTGAGCAACTCTAAAAATTAGTGAATACATTTAATAAAATCAGAATGAAAAAATAATAAAATATGTTTATAAGATGCAATGTTACTTGTCATATTTTATAATGGTCATCTATGCCATATAATAAATTACCTCAAAAATAGTGGTTTAGAGATGCCTGGGTGGCTCATTTGGTTAAGCATCTGAGTTGGTTAATATCTGACTCTTGATTTCGTCTCAGGTAATGATCTCCTGGTTTGTGAATTCAAGCCCTGAGTTGGGCTCTGGGCTGACAGTGTGCAGCCTGCTTGGGATTCTCTCTCTTTCTCTCTCTCTCTCTCTCTCTCTCTCTCACTGCACCTCCTCTGCTCTCTCTCTCTTTCTCAAAAATAAATAAACTTAAAAACAATAAGTGGTTCAAAACAATAATAAACATTTATTATCTCAATCAGTTTCTGCAGGCCAGGAGTTTGGGAATGGCTTAGCTGGGCGGTTGTTTGCTTAGGGTATATTTTGAGTTTGCAATAAAGACATTGACTGGGGCTGCAGACATCTAAAGATTTTCTTGGATAGTGGAACCACTGGCAAGTTGTCGCACTCATTTTGCTGTCAGGTTAATGCTGATGTGTCTTCACGTCGTGGCAACTGACTGCCCTCAGATCCAAGAGAGAGCATGGCAGAAGCCACAAAGCCTCTTATGACCTAGACTTGAAAATCACATACCGTCATTTCTGCAAAGTCCTTTTGGTTACACACGTCAGCCCTATGTATTGTCCTAAGAGACTAACTACAAAATGGTATGAATACCAGCAGGCAACGATCGTTGGGGGCCAATTTGAAGGCTGGTTACCCCATACCCACTCCCAGAAAATTATATTGCCAGGCTATACATCTTTAGATAAATGCTTAGATATAAGGAAATGCCATCCAATACTCTAGCTGACAAAATGTTATTGTAATTACCACAGGTGCAAAGAGAAAGATGATGTATTGGGATGACTGTCATCACAAGACCACATCTAGGAAGATAAATAGTCTCTAATGAATTTGAAATGAAAAATAAATAATCACAGAGTTAAAATTCTAAAGAAAAAATATATACATTCTTCAAATAAAAAGTTCAAATACTTTTTGCTAATTAAAATTTGAATGTGCATTTTCTGAAACCAAAATAATATAAGTTCAAAGTCTGTCTAATTACAGCATAAAACTTGTAACTCATAGTGACCATTAGTTGCATGAGATATATGCACTCATATTAAAATTTTTATTTCTTTTCTCCATTTAGTGAATTCTAGCCTGTCTTTTTAATGTAGATTATTCACAGAAAAAAATTGTTTTCTTTAATAAGAGTGTCAAATGTAAATGGTATTCCTATGTTGCAATGCTATTTTTAATCGATACATTTCAAACATTTACTAAGGATTAATGTTATGATGATGAGTCTTTTGTAATAGATAATGTTTTTGAAATTTGTATCATTAATGTTTAAAAAACAAGGCTGGTGATAAAAGAAAGCATATTGGAAATAACTGAAGGGCAGACAGGATAACTCTCTCTGGGCTCTGAATTACTCTCTGGCATTTTAGAAAAGTAAGTAAATGCTTTTAAGGCATTAAAAATTGTTCTTAGAGAAATGAAAATCTATTTTCATAAGCAAATACTATACTGCATTGAGAAGAATGATTCTCCTTTAGGCCAATCTTCGAAATTCCTTATTTTCTGAATTTGGTTTGATATACCCAAATGACGTACTGGTGAGGGATATGTGGAACTGACTTTTATGTGCCTCTTTCGGAAGACTTGAGTTCACTCTACAACTCTGTGACCTATAAGCTAACATGACTAGGAACTTATGTTTCCTTGTCTGTCAATGGAAATAGCACTTTTCTCTCTGGTCTGCAAAATGTGTGACTTTGCTTGCTCTTATCAAATGAGATAAATTGTAGGACATCAAAAAAGCAAACAAAAAAACAGATACTAGAAAGGATATTTCACCTACCCTTCATTTCTTCCTAAATATAAAGTCCTAATACTATCCAAAAATAATATGATGTATCTGTCACAGGTTTTGATCAGAGTAGAATCACTATGAGTGACACAGAACAGAAGGTTTAGTGTAAAGCTCATGCATTCATGGGAGCTGATCAGCAGTCTAGGTAAGGCTATTGCAATGTATCGGGCACAAGGTCATGAGTCAGTAGAGTGGAAGTTGGTATAGCAAAGGAAAAATATCTTGTTTAATGTAAGTTTTATGAGACACAAGAGCCTTCATAAAGAAAGGAAGACCTTAAGAAGTAGTTAAGCCTGAGCATTTTTATGCTAGGTTTGATGAAAAGTGGAAAGTGGTGGAAAAATGTGACAGGATAAAAAGAGTAGGAGCTAAGTGTCGTAAATTGAGGGAAACAGCAAGGGCTGTTCATTCACATCTCTCTGGGCATCTTGGAAATAAGGATATTCCCTTCCTCTGGGTTTAGGGAGGACACCTTTCTCATGAGAGTTTTATGGCCTGCTTCAGAGGAATATCAGCAAGTCCTTTTTGCACAATGTCATTTCTCAAATTCTTTCAGCTGAAAATATTTAATATGCCAAGGTGCCATATTTGGGGTAGCATGTCCTGAACCCTGTCATTGGAAAGGGCAGATGGAAATAGCATAGGGGAGACTGAGGACAAACTGGAACTGACAAGGACAAACTAGAGCCCTCATTTGACTTTGACCACCTCAAATTACTATGATGTGGGTGAGCTGCAAGATAAATTGGTGCCTTCCACTACGGAACTGCACAAGCGCCTGGCCAAGATTTGGAGATGCTGGAGGAGGCGGTCCAGGGGGAACTGAGAGCATGCTGCCGGCTGCTGCCACATGTCAAGGTCAGCCAGCATATCGGTGATAATGTGCTTGAGCTGCAACAGCACCTGCCCTACACCAACCTTCAGAAAATAAGCAATGGCTATTACTTCTTTTTTGCCTTTTAAAGCTCATGCAAATTTCTCTTGTGCCCAACTGTTACCTGGACCTTACATGTAAGGGAATTCTGGGAAATGTCATTCCAATTTAGTGATTTAAGAGCATACAAAGCCACCACATAGGATGACTGTATAATTTATCATCCAAAACAGGACACTTGTGAGAGTGAAATGGAGAGCTGTTAATATTTGTCTCAGGGCCACAGACACAAACCAAGATGTCTGATCAGCCAGATATTATTCATCTTGCCTCTACTTTTCTTCCGGAAGATGAAAGTCTTCAGAAAAACAAAGATGGGGGTCTGGGAAGGGTTGGTTAGTGCATGGCAACGTTGCTTTCTTATTAATTGAGTCTAGAGGGTCACAAAGGCTGCTGGATGCCTTGCCCCCAAGCTTCTGCAGACACAGCCAGCAAATTCTTCCAGAAAACAGAGGAGTGCCCTGATGACTTGGTAACTCTTTCAGGATCAAAATTTGTGGGCTTTGGTTGAAATTCCTTACAAACTTGTTTGTGTTATTTATAAAAGGAACAATTTTCTCTCTAAACAATAAATGCAAAAAATAGGATTTCTAAAGAGATTATTGCAAACTTAGGCACTCTTGGATAATAATGATTTCCCTCTAGGTCAGAAGGTACAGGAATAAATTGTAGTAACTTGTGGCTTTTCTTGCCTAAGAACAAGGGTTATAATTTATTAGCATCCTCATCCATAAGAGGGAAAAATCATTCTATGGCTATACCCAGAGGTCTCAAAGAAGCGCATTTGGTAATTTTTGCATGCATTCCACATACTTATTTCAAAACAATTTTGTAAAAATTAGATAAAATAATCCATGTAAAACATACGTGCCTGGCACATACAAGGCACTCATTAAGCATAACTTGAATTTGAATCTTATTACTGGGAAGTAAGATCAGTAATCTGAGAAGAAAGCCAGCAAGGACATGATGGTAGGAAGCATCAATTTCTTATGAAAGTCTTGCAGACATCTCCTGATGTGCCTTTTAAATAGATTTTCTAATGAGGTGTGCCATTTATCTACTGCTCTTGGAAATTAATTTCCCTGATTTTTTTTTCCTGGCACTTAGCCCAGTTAAGCAGGTGCACTGTTTGTCAGGCTGTGAGTTTAGAGGAGTAAAATGATTCAGGGAAGACCCATAGCCAATCAGAATGTATAAATTTAACATTTAATAGTTATGTATATATGTATATTTATGTGTGTGCGTATAGAGATGTCTGTGTGACTGTCTGTATATGAATATGTTCTCACATTTTAGGAGACTTGAAAAACTGAGACAATTAAATGCAACATTTTAGACTTATCAGTTCTCATGTGCACTGACTTTTCAAGTATAGTTGGCATTTTGTGAGCTTCTGATTCTGATTCAAGTCTTATTTTGATTACCACTTTTCTGTTCAATGTCTCAGGCCCGTTTGGTCCTCTTGGTCACTACATCTAAACGGACACATCTCATTACCCACATCCAGTCTGCTTATAAATACCTCAAGGAAGCAGAAATTTCCATAGTCCAATGTTTTCCAGATCCTAATCAAAGTGTGTTGATTTTTCATGAAATGAGGGGAAAGATAAAGCAAAATTTATTTGTTTTAAAGAAGGGTCCTTAATTTCATTGTTCCTACATTTTTGGACTTAAAATTCTCTTTCGAAATGATGATAATGACAGACATTATTTCTGTCACTGTTTTTAAATGGCATTCTTCTATAAAATAAAAGGTTGGCAATTTAATGTTGGGTTCCAGGTTTTCGCTGGTGGTGAATTTCAAGGTAAAAAAAAATCTAAAAGTTTGATACCAGTGCTCTATACCACTCATTTGAACCTTACCAA
Source organism: Acinonyx jubatus (assembly GCF_027475565.1). Taxonomy (NCBI): domain Eukaryota; kingdom Metazoa; phylum Chordata; class Mammalia; order Carnivora; family Felidae; genus Acinonyx; species Acinonyx jubatus. The sequence continues at coordinate 40,387,660 of NC_069385.1, forward strand.
ACGAGGCTTTATGTTAGATTTATTATAAATTTACCCATATAGATGGATACAATTACGAATCATACCATCTGTTAATATTCACCTTTTTGATGAATTCACTATTATGCATCTTTCAGTGCTCTGATTAAATTCACTTTCTTAGAAAAACCTTTCCTGAACTTTCAATGTAAATCAAGTGACTTTATCATAATTCCTCATTATATTATTTACTCTTCACTCATAGTGTATATTTGCAATTTACATATTATATATTTAATTGGGTGTGATTATTTACTTAAAATCTCTCTTCTCCATTGAGCTGTTAGATTTGTAAAGAAATGGCTTTATTTCATTTAATTTTTCAAGTGCTTAGAAGTGCACAAAGTATGAATGCAATAAATATTTGAATTAATGTTGAGGTGAAAGAATGAATGAATAAATAAGTAAATAAATAACGGAAAAGCTAGTAGCATTTTTTATACTCTGAATGCTGAGTAATGAGCATAGTATTTCTTCATGAAATATTAGTTTATGATGATTCCGATAATATTAGTATTCGCAATTAAAATATTTTGTAAACCTCTATTTCCTTGATTGGACTTTAAGCATCTAAAAGGCAAGGATTGTCTTATTCATCTTAATAATACTGTTTCCCTGTCTACTGACTGACACATATTGTTCAATAAAATTTGTGTGATCTAAACAGAAGTTATTTGGTAAGCATATCTGCCAAGCAAACAAAGAAACCTAAAAACAGAAAAAAATAAACAAAGGAACAAAACAATAATAACAAAAGAACACATGGACTTCAAGACCAGAACCACAGTAGCTGAATGCAGGCTCTGGGTGCTAGAATTTTGGATTAGAATCCTGACTCTATCAATCAGTAGCTGTGCAATCTTGGGAAATTCACTTCTCTGTGCCTCAGTTTCATTCTCCATAGGTAATAATAGTACCGATTCATATGGTTCTGTGAACACTGAATAAGTTAATACATACAAAACTCTTGGAATTTTGAATGGCACACATAGTTAGACAAATTGTAGTTAGTATCATTTTAATTTATTCTTCATGACCTTAAGCATATTTCAATGTTTCAAAAAGATGAATAGGCGTATTTCAAAAAGACGAATTGACTACTTGATTTCCAATTTTTAAATATCATGTGAATATACATAGATTCCAGCAATTACACTAAAGAAATCCGATGATTTAAGCACTCTATTTTATTTTAACATTGAGTAAATGTTCTAGTCATTCTGAAATGGTTTGTTACTCTTATATGACATAGTAAGCACATAATTCATGGCACTACATACTACATTTTAATGTGGTAAAAAGAACTTCAAAATTATTTACTCAGCTAACACTGAGCAATAGAATAGCTAAAGAGACTACATAATACAGTTGAGAGTTTCCAAAATTAAACCTTGACTGACCAAACGCATGTTTATGAAGTAATTATTCCAGATATGCTAATTGCTGTATTAATCCCAAATCTAATAACTCTCTTCTCCACTGGTCTGTTAAGTTTGTAATATAATGATCCAAGTAAGTCATCCAATTGGAGTACAGTGACATTTCAACTATTCTTATGCTACCAGCAAATTAATGCCACTGAATGTTAGCTTGAAAACAAATCTTTGGAAATCTGTAAATCTGCAGAAAACTTGCTTTTCCATTATTTATTAATATTGTAGCATTAGAACTGTGTTGATATTTAAGATATGATTTTTTTTAAATGAAGAAAGCAAATTGGTATTTCAATTAATATAATAATATCCACACCATGCTCATTAATAAAAGTATAATAAGATTCTTTTATTTTATTTAGATACTTGACATGGGCAAATGAAGCCAGAAGTTGCTTGCAATTTTGTTTCAGAATATAAAATGTCCTTTATTTGACATGGGTCTATCTCTAGTAGGCTGGAAATATTCCAGGCTTCAACATTTGCAGCACAATTTTGCCAGCAAAAAATTGGTTGATTGGGGTCATATTGGAAAAGAGAGGTGAAATGTACATCTATTTGCATTCACTAATTTTCCTTATTGCATCAAAAAGTTACAGTTGAAGAATAGCAAAAAATAACTTGGAAAATTTTCTATGAAACTATTAAATATTGAAATAGCCATGTAATTTCAACTAAAGTTGCTTGTCTTTAATTTCATTAGGGTTGCATACAAGTGCAGGTTTCTAAAATACTGAAGTCAGTTAATAGTAAAGATGAGTATGGGAAATTTTGAATTGAGAAAATGTTAAAAAGCTGAAGGAAAATGCCCATGCCTCAGATGTTGAATGGCAAGGATTGGAACTACACTATGACTATTCAAATGTAGATTAGAAAAGTGACAGTCATTTCCTTGTGCAGTCAATAAAACAATTAGCTCACCAAAAGTGCTTTTAAATCAGGATCCTAGTTTTTCTTTGGTTTAAAAGCATCTAACTATCCAACATCTGCAAGTATTTTATTTTTTCAAAATTGTGAATCACATGAGTTTTATCTTTTAGAATCTTATGTACTTCAAAAGCTTTGTGTCTGCCCTTTATTATTTTATTTTATTTTTTACATGATTCCCACTAAACAAGAGAAGTCCTGATCATTGTAATCTATGGGTAGTATCCAGAGATTCTAGGGAGAGGAGAGAGGAAGAAAGGGAAACCATTATGAGACAGAGAGGAAGAGAAAAGAAGAATAGAGAGAGAAAATGACAATGGTTTGGGAAAATATATTTATCTGGGATCTTGAAAGATAAACTGAGGTACATTCAAAATTTTAAGAATGAGAAAAAAATCAGTTTGAATGAGGCAGCACCACACAAAAAGTGGTTATAAGAGCTGCATATACAGGAGTTAGGGGAAAGACTTTTCTAGAGAGGAGATGGAAGCAAAACAAGGAAATTATTTGATTGGCTACAGCTAAGCATTTGCCTTATTTGGGAAAGGCTAGTTGGCTGTTATTGGTTGTTCGTTTTTATTTCTTAACTTTGGGGCATTTATAGGCTTAGGTTTTGGTTGGCTTATATTGGCTGCTAAAACATTAGAACCACTTCAGTCTAATGGCCTCCTTGTTTAATTAATTCAATAGGGAAGTACAAGTTATTGCTGCAAAAAGATTTGGCTTTTAAAAAGGGCTCATTACTTTTAAGGGAACGTGTGTGCTTGGGTGTGTAGGAGAGGGAAGAGCTTCATGAAGATGTGTTTTCAATGTTGGCACATCTAAGTGTTGCTAGATGCAAATGCCATCTCCTTCCTGTATCTTCAAAACCTCCCCCTCTATTCCCTCCTTTTCCATGGGTGTTTATGGGTTTTCTAACTTGGGAAAACAAATTGCCCTCACTTTCAATATGCCTATTTAGATACAACCCTTTTTGTTTCTGTCTCTTTAGCCAAACCCCTCTATTAAGAAATGTTCTGACACTATTCTAACACTGTGCTGAAATGTCTTAAATACATACCTGACTTCTTAATGAATACATTAAGTTTATTAAAATAAACAAACTGATCTTAAGCATGAACAAATTGCACACTAAACATCTTCATCTTGGTTAAACTTTCAGCCTTAGAACTGTTGGCAGCCATTTTCTTGTTAAAACCTTATCTTACGACATTTGTAACTCTCTTCTTCATCATCATTGGCTTCTTGTCCCCGTTGGACAATATCACCTTGTTCCATTGCTTCGGTTTTAATGACTTTGCATTACCCAAAAAGTGATAAGCAAAATGTCATCATGTTTAGCCTACTTATCTTTAATATGTGGTTCTCAAGCTAATAATAGGATCAATCTTCTAAAATGACTAAATAGTAAGATTTAGAGGAAAAAAAGCAGTGACACAATTCTAAATAATCAAAGCATGTAAGATGAGTTTTAAGACAATGACTTAAATGACTCCACCATGGGAGTCAGTAAAACTATTTTTATTTTGAAGGAAAAATTAATCTTATAAGCATTTTCATTTTCCCCGTTCTTAACCTCATTCTCTCTCCAATTTTTCTAATGCATAAGGATATTCAGTTGGATCAGCAAACCCAAGATTCCTAACTGAGCTAGTTTATATATCTTTCCAGTCTTGCCTCTTAGATTCTAAATCCAGTTCATTTTCCAAATTTTTAAGTCAGAAACATGGTACTCCTTGTGAGCTTTCCCCTTTTCCCACCATCCATAAACACTCAATTATCAAAAATAACTCATGTAATTTTTAAAAATCTCTTGGTTCTGTTCTCTACTCTGTGCCTTATCTCAAGAACCCGTCTTAGTTTCCCCAAGATCGTTGCACTAACCATGTATTTTCTTTTTGCCTATAATCTTGCCTTTTTTCTCCTTTTCATTCTGAGGCCAGAATGAAAATTGCAAATATTTTAAATTATTCTTCCCCTATTTAAAATTTTAGATGTCTTTCTTTGAAATATAAGTATGCATGTTGTTCTGATACCTTGGCGCTCACCTTGTTGGCATGGGACAACAGCTGCTCCTATAACAACTCCAGCTCCTGACAGATCCTGCTTCAGCTTCGTCCACTCCTTGCCTAGGTACATATTTAGCATGATGAGAGCAACAGCTTCTTCTCTTTGGAGAGGGAGGTTTGGAGGTCATAGGACTGATGCAATTTCCACTTTGTTCTCATGAATTTTATCCCATCCTTTGTAGGCTGCGAATTTCCTTACTCCCTCTACTTTATGTCCATATTTTCATCCCAAGTGACTCTTCTGCCTTCAGATCCCAACTCCATCTGCATAAGTAAAGACCTCTCCTAGCGAGGTTAGTATTAGAAGTACCAAGGGAATTTCATGATTCCAATTTTTCATTTCATCATTTTTGAGAAGTGTTCATCGATGATAAGGATAACAAGTTCAAAGGAATTTCAACCTCTGTATATTGTCTCTACATTAAAAATCTAGTTTGAAGAAAATTACTCAGAGAAACTTAGTTCTGAAGTTGCATCATTTATGTAATTCAAGGAAGGTGATTATACAACTTTTTAAACATCCTAATTTTAAAATCTATATTATTGAGTCTGGCATTATCAAGGTTATCACCCATTTGTGAAAACACACGTTTAACTAGAGCAAAATGAACTTTCATCATGTTCTTTTTTTAAAAAAAAAAAACCCTTTTTTAATGTTTATTTATTTTTTGAGAGAGAGAGTGCACAAGCAGGGAAGGGACAGAGAGGGAGACACATAATCTGAAGCAGGCTCCAGGCTCTGAGCTGTGGACACAGAGCCTGATGCGAGACTTGGACCCACGAACTATAAGATCGTGACCTGTGCTGCAGTCGGGCGCTCAACCGACTGGGCCACCCAGGATCCCCTTCATATTCTTTTCTTTATAGACACATCTGAGAGATGCTCTATAGAAATATCTTATACCTGATAACTTAATTATCCAGTCCTAATGGGCTGTCCTAATATTTATATTTCTTGCTAAATCACAAAGTGTTAATTAAATAAATACAAAAATTATTGTAACCTCCATATTCGATTTCAAAGAAATTTTGCGATATAGCTTGAATTCCACATTTTTGTCCATACAAGGATCCTTGAAATGATATTATATACTATAACTAAAGCTATCCAATGCAGAGTTTATTCTATTGCAGCTGAATTTAATTTTCATTGGCCTCCACATCTCCATATTATTATTATTTTTGCCTTTGCTTCTCCCAAACCTCTATTATTTAGCCGGGTTCACTACAATTAGCCCTTTAGGGGAAATCCACTACTATATGTGGATTTAAAAAGAAGATATTAAGAAATGAGCCTCTCTCAAAATATTTCTTGTTTGAAAAAAGCTATTTAAAAAAAACTATTTTAGGACTACAAATTATCACTATTCCGTTTACAATAAATTTGCTTCTCGGATACCAAAATAACAAGTGTTGTTTCTGGAACTGAAGCAATCTTACAAAAATATAGCTGTCCTCCAGGAATTTTTCAAGAGAAAATAATGGGAAGATTTGGAATTCCAGTTAGTGTGCCTTTTGCAAACTTCCATTGGCAGGATATAAATACACCTCAGAGATTCACTATGGAGGAATAAAGGCACTGTGTCAAACACTTCTTGAATTCTTGACTTCCTTGGATGTCCTTCCTTTCTTATTTTCCTCATATTGGCTTTACTTTCAATTGGAAATGAAATACAGAATAAGAAAACAATAAACTTATGGGATAAAAAAGGCATATAAGTAAGTTTGGAGATTGAAATCCCCTCCACTGAGATGATAAAAATTAAAGATGGGAATCCTGACATCATTGAGTTCAACCACGTTTGTTCAAGGTAAATGGTCCTTGTTTGAAAGTTACTTCAGACTGATCCTAAAATGCTTTAAAGTATGATATCTTGAGTAAACATCGCTTTGATGAAGACACCGACCTTAATAGTGGATATAAAAGCATATATTGTTGTTTGTTACTTCTTAAGTATCTGTACTTAGTGTTGTCCATGCTGGAAACTCCAGGGCCTGAAGACTCAGAGGGCTCTTAAGTTCACTGTGAGTACTTTTCAAATGTGCTCTGGTTAAAAATAAACTAAATTAAATCAGTATTTCAACCTTATATCCTTAGGAAATTGTTGACTATTATAAATGATGCCAAACCTCAAATCCAAAATGTTTTATAAGAATTTGCATTCTCTCAGTTTTCATTTCTGTGTATAAGAAACTTATGAACACAGTGGTGACAACCATTGCTTTTTGCTCACACTGAAACAGCAGGAATATATTTATTTTTTTTTTACCTTTTTGCTTGTTTTTCCTACTTATTTTTCCCTTCTTCCTATCCTTGGGGGTGGCATGGAAATGGGAAAATACATTTGAAGCTCTGTTTGGCACTGCTTAAGTTCTAGGGAATTCTGTTTACCTTGAACAAAGGCTAAGTAATTTCACCGTACTTTAAGCAAGAATTGTCATGTAACTCAGAATATATTAAATGATCCATAATTTGCTAATATTTTTCTTCATCAAATTTTCACCAACAGAAACAAAAGTATTCTAGGACTTATCTGCAACAAGAATGGAAAAACCAGTCACTTAAAATTATAAATTTTTTAGGTCTGGATAATTACCACTATATATTTCCAGACAGAATTCCTCACATATCAAAATTAGAAACACCTGTGTAGCAAACCCATAAATGACAGCACTATGTCGATTATATTACACATAAGATACTGTATACAGTAGGTCCTACATAATTGTCTTGAAAGAAGTCTATTTCCTAGTCAATTTCATTTGGGTACTAGTATGTGCAAGGTACACTCATCAACATACATACAATTTGATTTTTTCCTAATTGGGGTAGCATTTGTGACACTTTTAAAAGACCTTACCTCAGTTTGGATCCAAATATTTAGATGTGAATATTTTCTTGGAGGTAAGGGGCAATCTCTAGTTCTTTCACAAGTCCTGATTAAAAGCAGTGTTTGGTTTTCAAAGACCCTGCCAAGGTTGCCTGTGAGGATGTAGTGACTAAATGATCACAAAACAAAATTTATAACAGCCTGCATTCGTGGAGCACCATCTTATGTTTGAGTTAAATGGCTCTGAAAATTGAATTATCTATAATTCTATATCTATATCTATATCTATATCTATATCTATATCTATATCTATATCCTTTACTCTGCTTTAGGCACTTGATACTAAGGAGTTTATGTACAATGAGTTTGAGCAAAGTTCAGTAAGCACCATCTGGTGTGGGCAGAGACTCAAGGCAAAAGGGTCAGAAGATGCCTGGGATTTCGGTTCAATCACCATCCTGTGGAATGGTTCAGAGAGATGCAGATGGGCAAAACTATCCCGCCTCTGAGTTGTTCTTGCCTTTGATAAGATATGCATGAGGGCAGCCTTAGCGTTGGTGGAGGGGGAGGGTAATTCATCTGGGAATGAATTCCATGCAGTCAGAATTTAGGACCCAGACATCCAAGGGGATACTGGAAATGACTGTGGTGCAGCATTTGGAGACCTTAATGGAAGCTGAGGTCACACACAGAGCTTCCTGGTAAGGGGAAGAGAAGCTGCTGCCCTAGCTAGCAAACTGGAAAGAACCTCTGGTTCATTCAAGATAAAAGGCAATCTTGCTTTTTTTTTCCACATTGGCATCTATTAATTCACAGGCACCGTACTGTGTGCTTCGAATGTATTATCCCATGTAATAATTGTCACAACCTTGTGAGGCAAGTATTATTACTCTTATTGTCATTTTATAGTTCAGCATGCTGAAGCACAGAAAAAAATTTGTGTCCCCAATATAGAATACTGTTTGCCAGAACCAGGTATACTATAGAAAACAGGCATGAAGGGGTGACTTTAGAATTGTGACTTTGGAAAAGCATAGGCTTCGATGAATTTTGTAGACATAGCAAAAGTTAATCTTCTCACCATCATATAGCTATCCAGGGGGCGAGCATCAGAACTAGCATGGGGTCAGTGAAACACTCACCTTGGCTGTAAAGTGGAAGGGCTCCAAAAAAACCTCAGTAACTAAGATGCATGATATTTTAATGTAATACTTAAAATTTTAAAATTAATGCAAAAATCTGTGATGAACAAAATATTGAAAATTTACATAAAGACAGGATTATTCTGACTGATTTTCTTTTCTGTCTCTGACTTTAATATGGCCTGGCATGGCAACAGGTGGGAGGCCTGAACTTGAATGCTGTCAGTCTGAGCTCAGAGCACAAGCTTGTAATCGTTATTGGCTAATGTTTGTCAGGATTTGGAAGACAAAGAAGAGTAAAATATAACTTAAAGAATGTAAGACTGATGATCAAGGATAATGGCAAAATTATGGAGCTGGTTCTTCAGGAGGAAAACAGAAAATGAGTAATTTAATTTCCCGTGTAGGTTCCCACTTAGAAACTTAAGTAGCTGGATAGTTTGGCTTCAAAGACAGAGGACCAACAAAAATCTTATTTAACTTTAAACATTTCTTTGCCTCTCTTGCCTCTCTTGGTACTCTTTTATCAGTGCCAAGAATCCAATTACTGATCATAAGGAGCCTAGAGCAGTTTCCCGGCACCTGGTGGTATATATTTTTTTTAAAAAATATAAGATACAATTAAGAGTGACTTGAACACTGAGAAACATTTCTTATCTCACATAACAGAAGCTCTGGAAGTAGGGCGATTATTCCAAGATTGGATAATTCAGTGCCTCACCAATGTCACATGGACACAAGTTTTTTCATTTTTAACCTTTGCCTTCCTCAGTGAATCAGCTACTGTCTTCATGGTTATAAGGTGGTTACAGCAGCCCTGGCCTTTATGTTCCCATGCACCAAAGTCCTTGTTTCTCCTTTTAACAGCAAGAAAACCTCCTTCCAGAATATCTCATCTAATATCTGACTCCAGAACCAATGGTGAATTCATATTTTTGTTTGTTGATAACAGTATAGCATAGGTAAGAGTCATACTCTGGAGGGTGCAAAATCAGCCTCCATCACAATAACTATGTAACCTTAGGCATCTCATTTACATTCTCTGTACCTCAGTTTTCTTATTTAAAATATATAATATAGCTACATCATTGGGTTATTGAAAAAAATGTGGGTTAATATACATTTAGTTCTTAGAGTGGTATCTTGTGGGTAAAATACACTCTATTTAAACTGTTAGCTACTATTATTTTTATGATGACCCTCAATGTAAGATATTTAATTTAACTCATGGAAACATGAGAGGTAAGAAAATGTAATTAAAAAAATCAATAAAAGGTTCAGTTGCATTGTATAATATTATTCCCATGATATAATTTGGATGTGATGTCTAAAAAAGGGAATAAGAATCACCTTGAGGACTACTATCTTATTTAAGATATACCTATAATCTGTATCTGTATACATATCTATATCTATGTTTTTAAAATTGTTGTTCACATAGCCAAAATCAGAGGCTGATCTTAAGTCAGCAACATTGACTTCATGAAAACATCCTGATTTGACTATTTTAGAAGCAGGCAATATACATGTCTGCAGAGTATATAGTGCATTTAGGCATAAGGATAATTAAACTGATATCTATTTTGTTGGATTTTATTGTTAAGTTCCTCAGTGAACATTTAGAAAGAAGGGAAATGGGGAAATGGTCTCAATCTATTCAGATAATAAAAATCCCATTTGCAGTATTCTTCCATTAGATATAAAATATACTAGTGCTAAAATATACATTTAATGGTGCCATTACAATCCAGTTCCTTACATATAATTCTTTAAAATTTTTCAATTGCAATTATAAAATTCCATTTCATTTCCTTTCTCTAAGGTTTAATCTTACCATTCAGACTACCATATCTTGCTCACACGAAACTCTCCAGAATGCAGTAAAATAAGGTCCAAAGAGTAAAGTTACACCGTCACTGAATCATGGAGATAAGGTTTTCTGAAACCAACATTTTGTAACTTGGCCTCCTTGAATGAGCTGTGAATCCCCTGAAATAGAACATATAAAAGTTCCCCAGAATTCCCTTCTATTGTATCACTTTCCCCCTTTCTAGTATATGTACTGCCTGAGCGAGCACACACTTTTCCCCTTTCTGTGGGATCTTCTCCATCAGCATAAGATGGAATATTCTTCCCATTTTAAACAATGTTAACAACAGAAAACCCACTATGATACTAGTTCTCTTTAAACATTGCCCAAACTCTTGTCATTTACTTTCAATAAAATGTACTTACCACCTTTACATTATTCCCATTTGGTCGTGAATGCATTCCACTAAACCAGCCCTTTGAAGGTCACCAATGACATCTTCCTCATTAAATCTAAAGGTCTATTCTCATTAAATTTCAAGGTCTATTCTCAGTCTTCATTTTACCTGACCTATAAGCAACTTTTGCCTGTTGATCACTGTATCCTCCACAAGACAATTTCCTCACTTGACATCTAGGACGTTATGCTTTTTTCTGCTTCTTTCTTTCTCTCTCCGGATGTATGTGTTAACATCTCTGTCTCTGTCTTTTTCATCTCTCCTTGTCATAATCAATTGCTGTTGTTTTTCTGACTGATCTCTCTGTCTTCTAAATGTGGGAGTGCTCCTGGGTCCACTCCCTTGGTGATTTCGTTCAGTATCATGATTTTGAATACCTCTGCTGAACTCCCAAATTTCTATCTTCAGCCAGGACTTCTCTTTTGTAGGTCATATTGAGTTGTAAAAATGTCTACATCTGCACATAGATATTTAATAGGCAACTAGAGTGTGATGAATCTAAAACTCAGGTACTTGTATACCACCCCTACAAAGCCCTGTTTCTCCTCCTCATTCTAACAAATGACATTTCCATCCTTCCAGTTTTTCATGCCACAAACCTTGAAGTTATCCTGTACCTGTATCTTTCTTTCACACCTAAAAGCCAAACTGTAAGCCTGTATTATTACTTCTATCTTTTAAATACATTCAGCTGACCACATTTCATGACCACACAATCATCCTGATAGAAATCACCATAATCATCATTCTCCTTGATTATTCCATTTGGCTCCTTACTGATCTCCCTGTTTCCAACCTGGCATTCTTTGAATCCTCAACACAGCGAGTGAAGTTACACAAGTCAAATCATATCATTCCTTTGTTCAAACCTTCCAGCGACTTCTCTCTATCAGAATAAAAGCTTAATTTTAGAATACTTAACCTTTAGGTAATATAATATGTTGGTATAATTGTAGTCTTTTAAGATATCAAATGGAGAAGAATCTCTGAGAAGCTAAAATAGTTTTTAAAATTAAGGAAAACAGAGGGAGATGGGTGGGAGATGGGCTAGATGGGTGATGGGTATTAAAAATCATCACTTGTGATGAATGCTAGGTGTTGTATGTAAGTGATAAATCACTGAATTCGACTCCTGAAGCCAATATTGCACTGTATGTTGGCTAAATAAAATTTAAATTAAAAAAATTAAAAATAAACAAAAATAAATAAAATTAAGGAAAACAAATCTGAAATTTAATTATAGGTTGACGGAAAGTCAGTTGCAACTTATACCATATTTCTAGATAGATCTCCTCTTCAGTCGGATAATAGAGGTTACTCTTACCCCCTCAGAGTAGTTTTCATAAAATTAAAATGAGAAGAACAACATTCTAGAAATATTTATTATGTCTATTTGCTTGCATTTTTAGTCTTTAATCTCCCATTTCACAAATAGTTTATATCTCCTAGGATATAAAAAATGGAAGATTTATAGACTTCAGGTTTTCCTAACTCTACTAAAATTACTAGAAATTTAAATGTTCTTTATTTTTAGGTACTAGGATGCCTAATAAGGATAAACAAATTGGATCTAGCTGGAACCTGATATAAATACTACCTTGACAATTCCAGACTTTTTCTGATATATCACAAATTATAATAAATGGACCTATCACTCTTACTTTAGTCACAGCTACTTAAGTCAACTTGGAACTTATTGTTTGCTGAAAATTTACAGAGCCATCTTCTCCATGATGCTTTCCAGTATAATATGGGCCAACAGTGATTTCTTCTGTGCCTGAACATCCATAACTTACAGTGGATATACCAATTTGAATAACATAGATACACATTATTTCAATCCATTTCTAATTTTGCCCTGTGTTAAACTCCTATTTAGATTATAAGCTTTTCAAGGACAATTTCTTTCTTGGTAACTAAATAGTGTTTGGTACCATAGATATTCAAAAACTTTTTTTAACTGAATACCTATGCATACTATGACAAAATGTACTTTCTATTTCTGAGCCCCCCAAAAAGTTGTAGCTAAGAGATATTTACATTTATAAAATTGACATATTTTGTGTCAAAAGCACAAATCAGTAAAAACAGCTTTCCTTAGCTTCTTTGGGGATGATTGTAAAATTTTTCTCTTATTTTTAATTACTTTTAGCAAGCTCTATTTCCAAGATTGGCTCAGATCCTCTAAAACTTGTACATGATGCTGTGGAAGAAACCACCGACTGGGTCTATGGCTTCTTTTCTTTGTTGTCTGACATCATCTCGTCTGAGGGTGATGAAGAAGAAGATGATGATGGGGATGTGGACACTGATAAAGGTACAAAGCAAAGAGACACATCTAACTTCTTGGACCAATTTTAGTTATGTATTACAGTGGTTTTCTTAAGTTTAAACACAAATGAGCACTTGGGTCAGGCTAACCCAAAATGAATACACTTCTGAGTTCTAATAGCTTATCAACAGGCTGCCAAACTCAGTAAATTGGTCTCTATTTGGCTTTCATCTTACAGCTTATCTGCTTTTATGACAAAGATGTCAACATTAAATGCTACCATGAGGGTAGCATTATAGTAGAGAGGGTCTTATTATGCAATACTACAAACTCACAATAGGAACTCACATTTATATGCTTCCTTGGGAAAAAAAATTGTAGCTATTTCTCAAGTTTATCCTTAGGAAGATTGAAATAACAACAGTAAAACTTGATAGACATATGTTTTATACATGTAAGTCATATTCATAGTCAAATAGCAGAAAGCAATTCTCCTAAAATCATAATAAAAAGTAAATTGATTGAACCAAATGGAGGTGTAATGGAGGGAAATGTTCTAAATGTCACAATTATGCAGCTAACCTATGTACTTTCTCATATATATTAATAAACAAAAGAAAATAAACTCCAACCATACATAAACTGCTATTGAATGGATGTGAAAAGAACAAAGCATAATGATCTTGTCTTCTACATGACATTTTTTAGGGTTAGCCTCAGTCATCAGACTACCTTGACTACCAGGAAAGCTCTTATTGTTTTAGACCTCTCTACGACTTTGTCTGAATTTGTATTTGTTTGGCCCCAGTGAGAGGTCGAGATGAACAATAGAGAATAGAAATGAACATGATATATGAACTATAATGTATAATTTGGATTGCTGCCACACTTTTATTGAACTCATAAAAGTGAAACTATCTCACATAAATGTACATAAACAAAGTTTATACTTAAAAACTGGAATTTGGGAAGCAAAGTAATATAAAGACTACTAATGTCAAAACTAATGGATGGCTTTTTTAATGAACAAAAGAAAATGGGAAAATGGAGAAACAGTATTATGCTAAGCTAAAGGTTTTTCTAATTCACTGTTTTTGTCTTGGTCTAGGAGAAATAGAGGAGCCTCCCTTGAAACAAAAAGGTTGGTTGTTTTTACCTTTAATAATGCATTTTTCCCCTTTTTATGGTAATGCTCATTTTTCAGCATGACTCAAAATATATTTTACATGATTTGGAACCTTAATTTACTTTCAATGTACAGTTTTTGTTTGGTGATTAGATCAAATTTTATAGGTAGGTAGAGAAATACTCCATTCTCTCCAATAAAGCTGACCCTATTATTTTTCAGTTGATTACTTGGTGCCTTCTTCAGGATATGTGTGAATTCATCTACACATAGATCTGTGTGAGTTGGAATTACAGGAATGAGGAGTGAATTCAGTAGACACAGAAATGGCCCAGAAAATGATGATGCCCATTTTCTTTATTCTCACTGTGGCCAGATTTTAAATTTTTATTCATTTTCTTCTTATTTTACTGTCACTATTAATATTCTTCATTTTTAGGTGATAAGTAGGGGACAGGGTATATGAGATAGTGTGCAAAATAATAATCTTGGAGGCAAAGACATACCAGTCAGTATGTGCCATGCATCATCCCAAAGGAATAGAGTCACCTGGGTGTACTTGGATTTGGTATGGAGGGATTCTTTGCAGAATTAGATTTTGCCAGGCTTTTCAATAACTGCCCATGATTGTCATGAATCCAAGAGATGGAAGCAATATGGCTAGGACAAAGAGGTATGGCTATAGGGCAAAAACCTCAGAGGGGCAAGTATTTTTATAGAAAGAAGGGAGAATTATTTCTAGAAGGGACAAAAGGAGAAAGGATACCTTCCTGAGGTATATTTGGAATGAGAAACAGCCAACACATAGCCAGACTTGATACAATTGTGATGTTTTAGTCATTGCTGCACATATTCAGCAGAGGCTTTGGGGAGTGTTTACTCCACGGGAGAACTTGCTGGCTTCTGTTGCTATCTGCCTAGACCTCCTATAGATACAAACAGTGGGATCCAAATTTAGAGCTTTAGCCTTGTCTGAGGAGATGATGATTATCTCACTCTCTGGGGTAAAATCCATTTAGTTTATGTTAATTTGGAAAATTTGAATTTGTAACTTATCCAACAAAAGAGAGCTGAGCTAGTGATACTCAAATGTGAGAAAGCCAGAAATGAAAGTGTTTGTGAAGTTATCAAGAGGAGAAAGGTTTCATGATCACAAATCCAGGATGAGAATGTAAGAACTCAAGCCATAGTTCAGCCATCAAATCCAGGTTTAGAGATTCTAGATTAGTTTTAAACTTCCTGAGGTTAGAAACAGCTTTTTTTTTTTAATAGCTGATCTCCAATGGATAGTTCCTAGAACACAGTAAAAGTTTAAGCTAATGAGTTACTAGCCATTGTCTGGAAACAAAAGGTTATGTATATTGTGTATTCCAATCAGAAAAGGAAGGGAGAAAAACAAATATTTTCTTACTTATAAATTGAATTCTACAAGAAAATCATAAGATCAAATTCTTCATAAATCAATATCTAGAATTTAATAGTCTGTTCTTTCCTTTTGATTTGAATTTCCCTATGGGATTATTTTTAAATTGTTTCGTGTAATGATTAGCATAAATTGCAAATCTGCATAAAGCTGTTTAATTATTATTCTTTAAATTATTGCCGTGTTTTATAAAATCAACAGAAAGACTATTAAATAGCTGTTAAGGATACTTTTTTTAAAAAAACATGTCAACAATGCTCATTACTTAAAACAGTCTAAGTGATGTATGTGTTTAAAACCATGTACACTAATGTCTTGAAAGATTACTAAGAAGAGTAGACTTAAAATCATCTGAATGTATATGTATTAAATAGATATATATATTTAATTTTTAACATTTATTTATTTTTGAGAGACAGAGAGAGACAGAGCACAAGCAAGGGAGGGGCAGAGAGAGAGGGAGACACAGAATCCAAAGCAGGCTCTAGGCTTCAAGCGGTCAGCACAGAGCCTGATGCAAGGCTGGAACTCACAAACCATGAGATCATGACCTGAGCCAAAGTCAGACACTTAACCAACTAAGCCACCCAGGCGCCCTTGAATATATTTTCTTAATAATATAATTCAGAGGGTTGCATGAATGGACATTTGAGGAAACAGATACCCTACCTTGGGTATAAAAGCTATGTAACAATGAACATTAGTTAAAGTAGACTGAAGGAAATATATTTCATTACAATTACTATTTTTTTATTTTTTATTTTTTTATTTATAGTATTTTTATTTATAGTATTTTTTATTTATAGTATTTCCTTTGTAGAGTCATAGAGTCGATAAGAGTTTTAAGGCAATATATAATATTTTACAAACATTTCTAAAAACAAAACATTTCCAATACATATTCTGTTTTTATTTTTATTTATTTACTTTTTATGTATTCTGTTTTTAAAAGCAAATTTCAAATATTATCTCTATTTTATGATGGATTATTTTATACATTTGCATATTTAAAAATTGTGGTTTAAGAAGTATGTTTTTGGTAATCTAGAATGACAGTCTCTTAAAACATTTGATTTTCATCCATAAGTAAATGATTGTTGGTCTCCTCATGAATGCTCTTTCCCATTCAGATATATTCAATACTATTTAGCCATTTTATATTACCTAAGTTATCAGGCCGTGGGATTGTTTATTTAACCGTCCTGTGTCTGTATGAAGCATTTTATTTAAATGCACTTAAAATCTTAGTTTCATTTGTCCAGTTGCTATTTTCATCAAACTAAAAACTCAGCCATCCTGTTATTTATGGGTGGAGTTCACAGGTCGAATTTGATGTAGCATAATGGTTGAGTCAAACAATCTCAGAGTTGAGGATTGATTATTAAATAAATTATTAATATGGATGACATTTTTGAATCTGCAATTCTGTGGCTTATGTTGTTATAAATAAATATAGCTTCAGGGCATTAGATGTAGTACCTAGTGTCTTTATATTCTTTATGCATATTTACTTTTCAGCTTGTCAAAATTTTAAAATAGTAAATTCTATTACCAAACACTATATGATGAGTCCAAGGTACTGAATCATTATAAAATTTTATATTTTATTATATAATTATTTGAAACTTATAACTATGAGAAACAAATACCGTTGTAAATCATAATTTCTGAAACACTTTTTGGCTGTGTATGGTAGGTGTGCTTTGTTTATCTGGATCTCCTGTTATGTAACTTCTTCCCAGTACAGTATACGTTATGGATGTTGACTCCTTACTTTCCCAGGGTACACAAGTGCAGATAGCTATAAAGGAATGAAATTACATCTGTACGCTTTCTTAAAAGTAATTTGCCTGAAAACACACCTAAGTTCATAATAGTATTCTACTTTACAGCATAAAGAAATAGACTTCGCCCATCCTAAAATTGCTAGAATGCTGACCAGAAAGACCAAGAGGAAAGGTCTTGACCTCTTGGTCTTTCTGGTCCATCCTCATACGTCTGCTAAAGGAGAAGCATGATGTTGATACACAAGTGCTCTTTTTCATGACGGGATGTTCTGACACCAGAGATATGATGGTGTGGAGGAGATTGGAGATTAGAGCAACGATAAGTTTCACTTAATGACTTTACCTTTTATTTAGCTGAATAATGTAAAAGATTGGATTGCTCTTGAGGGAGATTCAAGAGCAAAGCAAAAAGAGTATAGGTAGGAAATACTAAAAGCTATCAAGGGCTTTTAAAAATTTAAAAATAAATAATCCTTTTCAGTTATTCTCAATATATGATCTTGCGAACTGTCATTGGCTTGAAAGAGCACTTTGAAACAACCAAAGCAATGTAGTTTAGTGACATTGATTCTTTTAAATATAGCTGGGATAGTTTCTGAGACAACCAAACTTTTAAGATGCACTGAATTAACAACATTTTATGTAATTATATTATAAAATATCTAATCTAATTATAGCCAAATCTCATATTATTTCATCTAATGTAAAATGCTTAGTATTTTATATCTCCTACTGACAAAAAATTAAGTCATATACTAGTTGAGGAAACAATTTACTCTATGTATATACACATATATGAACATGTGTGTATATATGTATAATACATTATGCAACATTTATTCATTATATGCTATTTATATTACATGTATTTTCTACCTCCTATTAATAAAAAGTATAAAACTATATGCTAGCTACTGGTTTTAAATATACATATTTAAATATATGTAATGCTTAATACATTATACAACTTTATGGTAGTTAACAAAATTATGAGTCATTTCTTTTATATTTGAAACATATTTATTAAGTCCCAAAAGTAAAACCTTAGAATTTGATATCCCTTCACATATATATTGCTGAGATTTCAAACTCTTTATCATACTCTTAGCTTCATAAGCAATTGAAAATTTTATGTATACACTACATGACATTAGTCCAAATAAAATAAGGTAAAATAGAATATTGGTTTGTCTGATTTTTATAACTTATTAGTAATATAAATTTATTAGGGGTGGCTCAGTCTGTTGAGAGTCTGACTTGATTTCAGCTCAGTTCATGATTCCTGGGTCATGGGATCAAGCCCCCTGTTGGGCTTCATGCTGAGCATGGAGCCTGCTTAAGATTCTCTCCCTCTCTCTCTTTCTCTCTCTCTTTCCTCTGTTCCTCTCCCCACTTGTGTACATGTGCTCTCTCTCTCTAAAAATAAATAAATAAAAATTTTTAAAAAGTTTAAATAAAATAAATTTATTATGTTAACTCCACCTCATTTTAGCCTTTTCATCTACTTTTAATGACATATCTTCCAGTTGTGTTGCAAAATTTATTCTTTCTTAATAATTTCCTCAAGATGCAAACTAAAATTATTCTTTTTTGTTTAATTTTTTTTAACGTTTATTTATTTTTGAGACAGAGAGAGACAGAGCATGAATGGGAGAAGGTCAGAGAGAGGGAGACACAGAATCTGAAACAGGCTCCAGGCTCTGAGCTGTCAGCACAGAGCCTGACGCGGGGCTCGAACTCACAGACTGTGAGATCATGACCTGAGTCGAAGTCGGCCGCTTAACCGACTGAGCCACCCAGGCGCCCCCAAACTAAAAGTATTCTTGAACTGCAAAACAAAATTATATTTTTTGAGATAGGTAAATTTGATTTGAGTAAGAGGTTTGAAAATAAAAGCTGGTTTGTCTATTAGCTAACATGGAAAACATTATAAATAACAATGGCAAACATAAATAAAGTGAGCAGTACCCAGGGTTTAGATGAATATACTAAAGCAAGACATAATTTTATCCAAAATCGTTACAATTTACAATATTTTGGGTTTTTTTATCCTTTCTGGAAAATTGGTTGGTTGCACAAGTACTCCTATTTGAGAATAGTAGAAATATCTAGCAGTCATTTGGAGAGCCTAATAAAATCATTTTACTTCCAGGGAATTCAGAAAGTAAATGACTTTCAGAATAGAGTAGTAAATCTTTTGCAAATCATGTGTTTTTCAGACCTTTGTTTCCAATATAACTGAAGAAAGCATTAATCAGTTACTCAGCTGAGAGATCATTGAAAATAAATTTATTAATTCCCTATGTCATTTTAACATTACTTGGAAGAACACTTAAAAAAGTAAACATTACTGTAATAAAATTGTCATCTCTGTGTATGTGTGTGTGCATGTATGTGTAGCTCTTATATACATGTTCATGCATAAGGCATATGTATGCATGTATGCATACATTTTCATAAGGCTTCTCAACATGTGTATCGTTAAAAGTAAACAAGAAGGTTAGATTTGTTGTTGAATCTTATCTAATCCCATCTGTATATCATATCCACAAACCCATAAACTTATTGAAGTTTTATGCATCTCATAAAGAGATAGATGTCTTCTAATATAATTTTGCTTTTCAGGTTTAATTATATTTTATAAAAATTATTAAGATCGTAACCTTTAGATTCTTATAACCATAGGATATGAAATAAATTCAAGATTTCAATTTATAAACTTTTTTTCTAGAGAAAAAAGTATATAAATTACGCTATATCATAGTTTAATCAAGAAAAAAATTCCCAGTGATAAAAATATATTGTTCTTGAATGAAATTTTGTGAAAGAAATGGAGTGAAAATATGAATTTAAAAAGAATAAAGATATACAATTTCCAAATGTTAAAAAAGAGCTTGTTGTGATATTTTAAATCCATAATGAAGAGTCTCACAACATTGTAGTATTTAGAGTCCATTCACCTGATTTTTTTAGAGACATGAAGAAATTTTATTTTCAAAAGTCAAAATTCATAATAACCTATAAATTATTTGCAACTTTTTAACTATGATAAAAAGTTTATAAGTTATCTTCAAAATATGGAAGGAGATGCGGTTTTCCAAGGTTTGCCAAGGTAATGTCAAAGGGAAAAAAATTAATGTCACTGTAATGAAAATGAACATTTTCTTTTCTGGATATCCTGAGGATTCTCAGTGAGAATATTCAGAGCATGAGGGCTCATTTCCACCATAGTCTACAATGTTGACTCATGTAGAGGTAATCACTAGTTCAGGACACTGACATGTTTTATCCCTTCAGTAAATTTATTTTTCAGTAAATCTTTTTCAAGTGTTTTTTATGATTCAAGCAATATGCTAGGTGGAGGAGAATATATATAAGTCTTTGGGTACAACATTCCCAAATGTTGATGATGAAAATTTGTGAAATAAGATAATAAATAAATGACTGTAATGGAGCTTTTATATGATATGGCTAATAAAGTTAATTATTCCCTACCAAAATCAGGATCAATGTAACATTGTATTCTACAGCCAAGTAATTGCATATGAGTAAAAAGATCACCTTATTTAGTATAATGTACTGAAAAGACCTTACTGAAAAATTTAATGAATAGATGATCAATTGAGATAGTAAATGAGATCAAATAATTGGGGCATTGCATATTTGATAATGATGATGTGATCATATGCAAACTGAACTTAAAGTGGATGAAAATATGAATAACTAATTATACAGCAAATGGATAAACTGTTTTGGGCAAAAATAGAAATATAATAAAAATACATAAGTAGTTTTAATTCTCTTAATTATTCATAAGTTCTCCAAGCCAAAGTTAATAGCATAGCAGGCTTACTAACACAAACAGATAGAGAGGGAGAGCTTAAGAGATAGAGGAAGAAAGTGAGAGAGAGAGTGAAAATCTAGTATTCTTAAAGGAAAGTTAAGAAGATATATCCATTCATCATAGGTGTAGGTATTTTTCTGTTTATTTTTCAAAAATAAATTACCAGTTTATCAGAAACCTAGCATGATTTTTCTCTCACACTTCTGTATTGGTCTTTATGTGAAGCTGACTTTTCAGATTGGGTAAACATCGACAGAGTATAATTCTTTAAGGGATATATAGCTTTTTAATTTTTTGTACTCACATTTCTCAGTGCAACATAATGAATATACTTATCTCCATTTTACAGTTTTTTCTTAGTTAAACCTCAGTCTGTAGTAACTCTGTACATAAGAATAATCATTATAACAGTTATGTCCTTTGGAATATGTAATTTTAGAAGACAACAATAGTCTCCTAACAAGAAATCACATTTTATAATGTCATTTCCATGTCTAGATTTAAAGTTAAGAAAAAATAGTTTTAGTCATTTGGATCTATGCACATTCAGTTTTTTGGGAAGGAAGAACTGTTTTTCAAAATTAGGGGCATTGGTGGCCTTACGTGTTAAATCATTGTTTGCCTTAGAGGACGGAACTAGAGACCCCACTACATTACATTGAATTTCCTTGTTGCCTAATTACTTGCTCTTTGAAATAAGGACCTGTCCTTAAATTTGAACTGGACTCAAATATGAAAGTTTATTCTGTAAGATTGTACCCGATGCATGTCAACAGCGGAGGCAGAGGCTCTTCTCTACTTAGAGCACAACAAATTACATCCTCCTTATAGTCATGTTTTTAAATTTCCCTAAAACTCCTTGGGTTGAAAAGAACCCAGTAAATTTAAACTCAGTTCTCTTATTGTGTATTTTTCTCACTTGATTGAAACCCACAATAGCTCTTTGCAGTCAGGGTGAATGAGGAAGAACCAGGAAATGTGTGCATCATAAATATTCAAGACTTTAGGATTAGGCCATTGAGAAGGTTGTATCACGTCATCGGGAGTAAGATAGATGGACAAGTTTCTGTGCCAAAGATTTCATTGCATCCATCTTTGCTGGCAGCTTCAGTGGCTTACACCAGGCTGAACATTAAGTGTCTGAAAAATATGGTGAGTGAAAAAAGGAGAGGAAATGGAAAGGCGACTAAACTTGTTAAAATTCATAGGCTCAGAATATTGGTTACTAGGTAGGCCCTAGTAACCTTGTTAAATAGATACATTTATCTTTGGACCTCTTCACACAGTAAGTCTGGATCAAAACTCACTTCCATAACTGCAGAGCTGCATATTACCCTGGGGCTACACAAGGAACTCATTGCTTTATCTTCTGCCTGTTTTTCTTATTATTGATCAGACCTACAATGACAGGGTGACAAAGCACAGAGAGAACAGACAGCAGACTTGGAGGTGGACTCAGACTCAGACTAAAAAAGTCTGAGAAGGTTGAGGTAAAGGAAGATCTGGTGAGTGATCCAGAGATTCACTTCTCAATGGGGTTGCAGCTATAGTGAACTCTGGATCTAACAGGTCAGTCAATTTTTTTATCTTGTGCTACTAGAAAGAGCTTATTTCCATTGAGGCAAGCAAACTAGAACCAGGATGATTAGTAAGTAAATAACAGTAGGGAGATACTACCACAAATAATAGTATGTGGAACCAGAGCCTGTAGGGACATGCCAAAGAAAGCACTGAGAATATTCCTGCTCCAACAAGAAATACTAAAATGGTTGGGTCTGAGTTGAGTTGTCTCAGAAACCCTTCTTTCCCACGATGCTGACACCAAAATCTGATATCAGTGTTGCTTTGATCTTACCTATAAATCAGATTGGATAAGTATCGAAGAAGTGTATGAATGGGAAGCTGTTAGGTGTCATTCATTTATTCCAGACTCTATTCTCTCCAGATATGTAGGTTTCCTGTCTTAAAACCATAAGAAATGAGGTGTTGGTTGAATACAGATGGCTTAAAGTGCTACATATTCCAGATTATGTGTTTTTAGAATGGTTTATTGAAAACTAAAATGAATTCAGAATAAAGCAAAACAGAAAACATCCCAGTGGTTCTCAACTCTGTGTATCAGATTCAAATGACAAGAGACTAAAATTCATTTCAAACTGACTTAGTGGAAAGAATACTTTAATGGTTTGAGTGACTGAAAGATACAAGAGCAAAACTGGCTTTAGGGATGGTTAGATATAGGTTTTTTAATAATGTGATTAGTAAATCCTCTCTCTTTGCTCCTGACCCTGCTTTCCTTCATCTGCTTAATTCTCAGACAGGCTTTCCTCTCCTTAGTGGCAATTACAATGACCAGAAGCATGAGGCCAAAAGTATCTTACTTTAGCAACTCAGGAAAGGAGCCTATGCTTTTCCCCAAGTATTTCAGCAAAAACAATGTAGTTGACTCTCATTGATCTCTATTGAGTAACATGCCTTTCTTAGAATCAATCAGTTTGCCAGGGACCTGCACTTTGTCAAGACCTAGAGAATAGACTCACCATTGGGAGTAAAGAGTGGGGTTAGCATCAACCGGACTATTTATACTGAGATTAAAAAAGGATTGGTTCCTGAAACTAGAGGAGGGATGCTGTTAACAATAATGAATTCTAGCAGGAAAGCCACAGATGTCTTTTTAATTTGGAATCCCAGATCCCTTCCCACTTCAGATTTACCCAGCCAGAATCTCCAGGGGTCAAGCCTTAAGCAGCTGTATTTTCAACCCCGCCCCCCCCCAAAATGTGTTTCTAACTCACAACATGGGTGAGAATAATTGCAACCCAAATGATTAATTCTAAAAATGAGTGATTTTATGCATTGTGACACCAGGAAGGGAGAGAGTTGAAGATAAGTGGATAATAACATGTTTTGTTTATACATAGTGACTGTTCTTCTATATAAATTTCCATTAAAAATACCAACATGAATGATAAAATGCAAACTAAGTTAATAGCACTGTCACATTAACCTAGACTACTGGAATCACTATTGACAATTGATGCTTATCAGCTGAACACATCAACATTTTAAATATGATTGAGATAGACTTGAAGGAATATGATGAGGAGATATTTGCATTGGTTCCCCTTCTGCTGTTTACCTACTATGGTTAAGCCACTTAATCCCAGTGGCTCTCAGCTCTCACATCTATAAAACAAAGATGCTGGATTTTACTGATATTACATTCTATCTAGCTATAATATTTTATGATTTTATTATTAAATTGTGATGTCACATGTTAATAGTTTCACCAAGAGTTTCATCTGATCATGGGACAGCGGCATTAGCATCATCTGGGAGTGTTTTAGAAATGCAGAACCAGGCTTCATCTAGACCAAATGAAATGAATCAAAATCTGCATTTTTAAGAAGATCCCCAGGCGACTCATATGCACATTAAAATTTGAGAAACTTTGGTCTAGACAACAATTCCTACTACTGGCTGTGTTTCTGAAACCACCTGAGAGCTTATTTAAATTGGAGATCCCTAAAAGGCTCCTCACCATGAGAGACTAATTGATTAAGTTTGGGGCTGTAGCTCAGGAATACATTTTAATATCTCTCCAGATGATTCTGGTGTACAGCCACATTGATCTTGTCTAGTTTATCATCAAATATGAAACACACAGTCAAAACATCATCTAAATCCATAAAGTCCACCAGCAATTATCTTACAAAAGGTATGGTTTGTAGTCATTTACACCTCTGTCTGGCTTATGAACACATGGGAAATAGTATCTCATTTTATAGATGGAAAAATACAATTCAAAGAGGAAAAATGGATTAACCTAAGATTATTGAGCTAATGGCAAAAATGAGATTGGACAGATACTGTCATATTTATTTTGAAGTTTTTTGTAGGGGTCAAGATTACACAGTATTGAGACTAATATTTTTCTTGAAAAAGTTGAGCTTAGTTTACAAAACTTTACCAAGTAATCAAATCTAACAAAATTAAGGTCCCAAACATTTTTATGTTTATGGGATTCGACATCCCTGAAGGAAACTATTCTCAATATTGTCTAACACTATATCTGAGTGTATACCAACTTAGTCATAAATATTAGGTAGCTTTGAGGGAAAGAATATATTCCTTTTTATACTCTTCATTAATGGTCAGTAGTGTGATTTCCTCAAACTTGTTTATCAATACAATAGAAATATTATCAGAAAAATCATAGAAAATATAAATACCTACACATGATTTAGAATGCTTATCTAAATTACTCAGTATTCAATATAATATTTTCCCTTAATAATCCTTAATTAGCCACTAAATAGATAACTAGTCTTGCTTGGTTATTTATCATAATTCAACTTTTGTGTCCTAATCACAATTGGCAAAATCATACAAAAGAGATTCTATGTTTAAATGAATAAATAATTTGAATTTTCAATATTAAAATAAGACAAATTGTAAGAAGACATTTTATATTGTCTAGCGCTTGTGAAATATATAGAGAAAACATAATGATAAAAAGCATTCATTGAAACCCACCAGCCTCATAATAATTTAATGAACTTGATTGCCATCTAAAAGAATCAGTACAGTTGCCTTGGTGACAGAGATTATCTTTTTAACTTCTTGAGTCTGTCATTTTAAAATCTTGAATTGATAATATTTTTAATTTGTTAACAATGTGTTATATTAATAGAGATAAATTGTATGCTTTAAATTGACCATGTGACTCTTTTTTTTAAATGTAATTTATTGTCAAATTGGCTAACATACAGTGTATAAAGGGTGCTCTTGGTTTTGGGGGTAGATTCCCGTGATTCATTGCTTGCATACAACACCCAGTGCTCATCCCAAGTGCCTTCCTTCCTCAATGCATATCACTCATTGAATCTTAAACAAAATTATAAACTACTCAAAAATAAGCTCTTTAATTACAACTAAACTATCATAAGCAAAATGCACGTAATATACAAAATAACTCAGGAAGACTTCATTACAAAATAAGGTTATCCTTAGGACTCATTTAACACAATCTATTTTCACTAATTTGGTCCCATTGATTGCTACCGCTAGTGACTCTCCCATTTTAAGTACCACGGCCTCTCCTCCCAAATTATATTTGGGAGATGAGCTCAGAGTCTTGGGAAAATCTGTTGGTTATGATTACCACTGGCCCTGTGGGAGACATAGAGGTTAGATGATTACATATTGATATAATTAAACTGTCTAAAGATGAAGAAGGAGAATCAAGCCAATGAAATGAATCTTCACTTCTAATTTAGAGACGTTTTAAAGACTTTGTCTATTGAATAATTATGTGTTCCCATGGGCCATGCAGCACACACTGTGAGAACCAGAAAATTCCCTGTTACACCTAAAAGTTCCATTTGGACTACCAAAAGGATCACTGAAATCTATACTTATCTTCTCAGATGTCCAGCATAAATGTGTTAATTTATGCAAGTGTCAAAATTTCATTATTTCTGTGTATAAAATATACGTGTATAACAAGTGCCATCAAATAAAAGAGAATGCAGATTATCATTGAAATACCACAAGTGTCAATAGGGAATGCTGGAGAACTGCAATAACATCTAACACGTAGAACAACAGGGATAGAAATTATGGACCCTTCCTTGAAGTTATGTTGACTTGCATGTCCTATTTTTAAATCCTGTCCCCAATTATTTCAAATGAAGGAGACATGATATTTGCCAACATTTTATTACAGGTATAATATATTCAATTCATAGTTGACCTACTTTTTATGTAAATATCTGTGAATAAGTTTTGAAATAAAGCAAAGCACGAAAAAACTATTTTAGTATTAAAAACTAGTATTACTACTAGCACTAATTATTACTAGTATTTTAAAAATTTTTAAATACTCAATATCCTTACTTCGACTTTTTAAAAAAATGTGTATTTATTTATTTTTGAGTGGGAGAGGACGTACATAAGCAGGGAAGAGGAAGAGAGAGAGGGAGACATAGAATCCAAAGCAGACTCCAGGCTCTGAGTTGTCAGCACAGAGCCTGACGTGGGGCTTGAACTCATGAACCGTGAGATCATGACCTGAACCGAAATCAGACGCTCAACCGACTGAGCCACCCAGGCTCCCCTATTATATAGTTATCAAGTCGTTGGTATGTGACAGCCACTATTGTTACACATTGAAAATTTAACGTGGAACAATATAAATATAATTCTTGCCCTCATCAATTTAGAATTTAATGAGAGAAACAAGTAATTATGATAAAAATAGCCAATATTTACAGTATGCTTACTTGATAACCAGATGTTGTTGTAAATTCTTTACATTTTAGATTATTTTTTAATGTTTATTAATTTAGTTTTGAGAAAGACAATGTGAGTGGGGGAGGAGCAGGGAGAGAGGGAGCCAGAGAATCTGAGGCAGGCTCCTCACTGTTAGCATAGTGCAAGAACCCACCATGGGGATTGAACCCACGAAGCTTGAGATCATGCCCTGAGCTTAAGTCAGATGCTTAACCAAGTGATCCACCCAGGTGCCCCACATTTTAACTTATTTTAATTCTTCTGTAAATCTATGTGGAAGGTACTATTAATAACCTCATTTTACAGATGAAGAAATAAGGTTTGCACAGCTGGTAAGAAAAGGAATCAGATTCCAACTGGGCAGATTGACTCTAGCATCGATTATCTTAACCACTAAGCTATATTTTAATACATGTCAGATATATTTTTGTATAGATCTGTTAATAACTTACCTGTGTCTACTTTTTCTAAAAAATGCATATTTTAATTACATGAGAATACCATAGATTTATACCAGCTTTCATATGACAATTATTAAAATAATCATTTAATGATCATTGCAACCCAGAAATAATGAAAAATCTCAATATTACTAATTTTTACTTTCCCAACACTTCACGAGTCTGGTGCTGAGACTAACACCTCCTCAGAGACGTTGGACTCTGACCTAATTGGTGGTTTGGCTTTGAACTTTAGAGAAACAGCCTGACTGAGGAGGGTATATTTCCTTATCATCTTCATTGAATTATAAAGCATGAAAGCCAAGGTTTAAATTTCCTGAGTTCCTTAAATGAAGGAAATTTGTAAATGCATTTAGAGCCTAGCTTGATATAGTTTTCCAATGACTTCAAATGTTTTTAGTTTTAGAGTGGGAGATGAATAAAAATGAGGATTTAAAGGGAGACCTTATAATTTTTTTCCATGTCTTATATTTATTCATACTTCCCTGTAGATGTGGAGGAAAACTACAGAGGAAAATCAGGAGTAGGGAAAAAAGTTGGACTATGCTTCCCACATTCTGTGGTGATAACTTGCCCTCTTCATAAATCTTTTAGTACAATTGTACCATTACCAACACTGTAAACATCAGTGGAGTACTGCTCCACTCTTCTAAGGTACGGTTACTGATGACTCCTTTTTCCCTCCTGACACATTGAGATAATTATTGCTCTTCTTCCATATTATTTTTCCCTTCTCCAATTCTCAAATTTCAAATATAGATTTGTATCCTTAAGGGCCTGTGGGCAGTCTCACACCTGGATTGAGATACTTTGACTTCTGTGCCTTCTCAGCCACAAAACAATCTTTAAGGTTTACTGGTTACCAGAATGTCTTATGATTCCAACTGGCATCTGGTGCTGTGACTTATTATAATGTCTTAATAGACACTGGGCATTAATCTAATTGGAAAACACATATATTTGGAGGTAAATAACAACTGCTTTGATCTTCTTCTTTGTCCCTCGTACCCAGGATTTGTGCAGGTCTAAGTGAACTGTATCTAAACAGTGTCATGATGTTAAATGCAATTTTATGCGATTATACATTATTGTCATATTACACAAAATGGAGTTATTCACCAGTCTATGGAAATTAGCAAATAACTGGAAGCCAGTTGTAATATAATACAAGGAATTTTATTTTTCTTGGAAGTTTGTTGAAAACCATAGGGTGATAACGTTCTACCTTTAGTGACTTGAATCTTTAAAATTTAATTTTACATTCTTATATAAATGGTTCTTAGCTGGAAAGAGCAGTTGAGAGTAACAAATCAAACATCATTTGCTTGTGAGAAAAAGATCCTTCTGAAGTCTAAATTGGAAGGACATTGTTACTCAATTGGACAAGAGCCTGGATGGTTATCATTTCCTGGCTCAAGTGTAAGGAGATAGAACTGGCACATGTGCAGAGGCTTCATTGGTTTCTCCAGGCATCTGATAGCCACAGGCATCGACACTCGCCATAGAATGCAGTCACCAAAGAAAATTCAGTGTTGCAGTAAAACATGCAGAGAGAGATGTAATTTATCCTTAAGTCTCAACCATAAGAAATAAGCTTCTTTTGTCTTCTATAAGCAGAGAAATGTAGGCCTATGCATGCCTTTATAAGGTTAGCTGTGTGAGTCTTCATTTGCCTCTACAGAAATACTAAGGGTCTTCGAGTGAGTTAAAAATTTAGTGATGACAGTCCTGCACACAAGAAAATGCCTGTGTAAGTCATCATATTTCATTGTGACCTATAAAGATCTTATTGTGTATGTGTGTGTATTTTAATCCATGATCCCTGCCTCCACTTATGAGAAATCTAAGTAGATCTGTCCAGAGCCACGAGACTGTCCTCATAAAAGACTGAAGGATAGAGTCAGGAAAATTAAAAAAAAAAAATAGGGCTTTATCCTTGAGATTGGTCTGAGTTATAGGACTGGGTTGTGTCTGCTCCATTTACTGTTGAGTAAAAAACAAATACTCAGAAATATATTGCCATTTTTTCAGTCTAATTCTCTTTTAGTTTCATTTTATTTATATTTTTGCTTAAGGAAAATGTGTAGTGAAATATATCCAACATGCCAGGATTTACCTTCCTTCTTGGAGTTAACTCTCTCCGTGTATTTGAAAATCAGTGGATTTCCCCCTGCCTTTTCATGAATGGTGCTCTTGATCCCAACCTTGTTGAGATTTGTCTTCTCTCACTTTATTTTTTTCCCTCTAGAATGGACTTCTGCTCATTTCAATGCTGATCACAATCTACAGCTCATTCCCTTTTGATGGGATACTGCTGTGTACAAAGGAGCTAGAGCTAAGGGGTGCCGAGTTGGCTCCTGCTACTGCTTCTTATTTCTGTTTTCTTATGTGCAAACATCCACCTGCCTTGCAGGAAACCCAGCCATGGATGAACATGGGTTGTCTAGTCCCACAAAACACCACTCTGTCCAGCGTATTTCCCCAAATGAAATTAGGGTAGGAGGCTCTGACAGGTTTGCCCAAGCAGGATGGCCTTTAGCACTTGATCCTGCAGAAAATTCTAACCCAAGTCTGATCCTTTGTGGGAGCTGCAGAACCTCTGCTTTATTCTTCTGAGTGGCCAATAGATGTCTGCGGAACATGCACACGCACACACACATGCACACACACACATGCACACGCACTTACCTCTAAAGGAAGAATATTATTCTAAATGACAACTTTAAGACCTTCTTCTCTCACAATGAAGGTAGCATTTCAAGTAAGCTTTTAATTTAGAAGATTTCATCCCATTTCTGTATTCGAATCAATCCCAACTAGGAGTAAGAAATTATCTCTTAAAGGTGACTCCCTTAGCATGTCCAGACTACTCTAAATCTTTGGCGTTTTACTTGCTTTATTGGCCTGATTTATACAAGGCACCAATCTTTGTGGCCTCTGTTGATCTGAATAGGAAGGAGGAAGCAAGATAGTACTGGCAAGGGAGAATTTCAAGTTTTCTTTTTCATTTGTAAAAGATTGAACTCTGTGGATGACCTAAGGTTTTTCAAAGGTCGTTTGCCCACTCCTAGGACTAAACCAGCACTGGCTGATAGTAATACAGTGTGAGCCACATACGCAGTTTAAAATTTTCAAGTAGCCACATATTTAAAATGTAAAAAGAATAATATGAAATTAATTTTAATGACATGTCTTATTTAACCTAATCAGGGTCTCAGTGAGGGCTCAACCAGAAAAGCAGAACCAGTAGGAGATTATGCAGATATATTTATATATTAAGAAATTTATCACAAGGAATTGGCATATGTGATTGTGGGGACTGGCGAAGCATAGGACAGCAGTCAGGAAAGGAAAAATCACAGGCAAAATTGAACCCACAGGCAGGGACCAAAGCTGTCATCCCCAGACAGAATTTCTTTCTCCTCCTTGGGAAACTTCATGATCCAGAATCATCTTCTTATTTAAAGTCTATGGATTAGGGATTTTAATTACATCTGTAAAATACCTTCACAGCAAATCCTAGATTAGTGTTCATTTGAATGACTTGGAATAGTAGTCTGCCCAAGTTGCCACACAAATAAAATGATCACACTAAATATGCCCCAAATCATATCATCCCAATATGTTATTAATATAAAATCATTAATGAGATATTGTACATCTTTTTTTATACTAAATCTTCATAATCCAGTATGTACTTACACTTACATCACATCTCAATGTTAGACTAATCATATAGCCGGTCTTTAACATTCACATGAGTCCTGTGGCTATTGCCAGGCAGTGCAGGTCCAAAGTAACAGTGATTAAGTAGGTTATTTCATATGTTTAGACAGTTCTAAAAATATAAATTCTTTGTGTGTGTGTTAAATAAGGTTTATGGTAGTTTTATTGCCTATAGCCGATAATATGCAACTTTATTTTGCTTTTGCAAACTGAACACAGATGAAAATTTTCTACACATATACCTCTATATGATAATTCAGTATAGTGCAACACTATTCTTCTTTCATAATTAGAGAAATACTGCAGAAACCAAAAGCACAAGGTAATCAAAATAAATACTGTCCTGAGTCATCTGAACACGTTCTTTAGGGCTCCTTTTGCCCTACAGAATGCATTTGGCAATGTCTAAAGACATTTTTTATAGACATTTTTCAATGTCTAAAGACATTTTCATTTTTCATGACAGGGGATGGAACTACCACATACATTTAACAGGAGAAGCCAGGGTTGCTGCTAAATATCATAGATTGCACAGAATAACCTATTCCACCCCCAAATAATGATTTACCCACCTTAAAAAGGACTGATGATAACTGGCCAACAGATATCTGAACACACACACACACACACACACACACACACACACACACACACACACACTTGGGAGTAAGATTTGGAGACCTATAGAGAACAGATTTTTTTTAAAAAAATGGTGAGACAGACAAGAAAATGTAAGTTTCCTGTGGTCTTTGAAGATCTTTCTTTGAAACTTGGAGAAATTTTACCAGGGATGAGATAAAGTATCTTAATCTTTTGTATCTCCATTGCCATATCAAAGCCAGGGATGGGATAAGAGTAAAGGAGTGGCCCCGAATATAGTGTGATGATGGATTCATGGAATAAACAAAGAGAGGACATTTTCACAGTGATAATTACCTCCTTAACAGGTGAAAATCACTAATTGTTTTTCCCGAAGATACTTAGGATTTTCCTATGGTTGGTCTTGATTTTAGACTTCTGGAAAAATTACAAAAATGCAAATTCACATTTACAAACGGAGAATTTAAAATGTGTACAGTAATTAGCACCATCTCAGATCATCTGTGAAATAAAGTTGTGATAAATAAATAAGTAAATCTCATTAGCATTTTTCAAAGGTAAACCATGGTATTAAGACTAAGTCACTTTTCAGAGGTAGTAATCATATTTGTAAACTCTAATATCTAATTTAGTTCCATCCAAATTAACTGCAAATTCAGAATTAACTTCATTTTCTAAGCCTTGGCAATGTATGTATACTGAAGCTAGAAGCAAATTAAATATATTTGTTAAAATCTGATATTTAGAAAAAAATGTAACGACTGACTTATTCCATGAAATGTGTCATATCTGCATGCAGTAATTATGGGTTAAATGCAATGCCAAATTCTGATTATAAACATAACTTAGACTCAATACTTCTGAGATATATTTCCTATTAGGTAGTTACAGTTCATTTCACAAATTCTTAATTTAATATGTAAAAATGAAATCTTCCTCAATCTAAATGA
The DNA here is from genome assembly GCF_027475565.1 of Acinonyx jubatus. Classification (NCBI taxonomy): domain Eukaryota; kingdom Metazoa; phylum Chordata; class Mammalia; order Carnivora; family Felidae; genus Acinonyx; species Acinonyx jubatus. The sequence goes on from NC_069385.1 coordinate 40,420,830, forward strand.
CATTCTTACTAAGGATTCTTAATTGTATTGAGAGTAATTGAAATAAAACATAATTATAGTTTGTGATCAATTTTAGCACTGAAAACAGTGACAACATATCCTCATTGATGCAAGTTTTTAAGCTTTTTCAAATAGCACTAATTTTGAGGTAAATTCATTTTTTCCCTTATTTCAATAAGTGAGTTATTTATGTAGCAACATGTTACAGTGACTTTTTCCATTTAGATACCTATACCTTAGACTTCATGGTGGAATTTTAAAGTTTAGATCACAGTTATAGTTTATATATTGTATATTTTCAAAAATAGTCTTTAAAGTATAAATTCTATGTTTTTCTAGAAATACACAAAGACAAGACTGAAAAGCAGGAGAAACCTGAAAGGAAAATAGTACCTAAAGGTAAATGTTTAATATTGTGTTTCTTCTTCTTTTTTTATTTAGGATGCATATTTTGTGTATTCAAACAGGAGCAACAAAAATTTTCATGTTGAGTGTTCTCTTGTTGTAACATTTTTGGTAGTGTTTAGATGAACACCTTTATTTCTCAGTTAACTTCAGGTATAAATATATATGTAATATTTAATAATTGGAATCAAACGTGACAATCTTTAAATGACTTACAACCAGTTTTTACTTACTGAGATAGTACAGTGAATATAATTTTTGACTTACTAGCAAACATTTTTTCTTCTTTGAATAAGTTACTGTAATTAGTCAGAGTTCAAATTTTTTTTAACCTTGAATTTTTTATGCCACTTAGAACCTTTAAAATCTTTGGCACAGAAATGCAGTCATTTTATTGGCTCAATGCTGACTGCTACGGCCCCACAACTTTCTTACCAGCCTCAAGGGGTGCATGGACAGTGACAACATGATGATTAATATCCCTTTCAACTCAAATGAATCCAGTACCTGCAATCTTGCAATAGAGGCATATTAATAATGGCGAACATTGTCTTGCTCATTTTATCAAGCATCACTTTTCCAGGAGTGGCCTTGTAGTCATAAAACTTTAAAGAAACTTATAGGAAGCTTTCAAAGGGATATATTTCTAAATATGCCCAGGTTTCCTCAATGATCAATCTCGTGTGTTTTTTAGGTGAGTTAGGGCAAAAATTAAAACCTTATAATTACTGTATTTGTGTGATAAGGGAAGAAAATGAAATAATTTTTCTGGGATAGAAATTGAATCTTGTCTAGTATTTATTATGTCAAAGCTGTCTAATGTAAAACTATCTGCAGTAAATGGCAAAGTTGCAAATAGTGAAGTTTCATGTAATAGAAGTTCTACTTAACCTTAAAGGATACCAATATGTCAATCTATATTAAAATGCCGGTTTTAGTATACTTCCTGTACTTCCTTTTTGTGAAGAGCTTAAATCATTCAGCAGATATTATGTCTTCAATCCTAATGTTTGAATTCATTCCAGACTGGGCAGCCAATCCTTATACAATCAGGGACATGGAAGCTTACTCAATTGAAACCTATTTATATTTGTACTTAGGGAACTAATGTCTTCTTACCGTTCCCTTTCCTTTTTTGGTCCTTCATTCCTTTGGTCAGGGAAATTGGACACAGCTCTCGGGCATGGATTAACTAAGCTAGCCATGACTGAACTGGCTACGTGTTTCAATCTGCTGGAGGTTAAACAGAAACTCAACTGGTTCCACATGATGGGAATCTCTGCTGTTTTATCTTGCAGACTGTACTATTAATTTAATAGCTGTGCTGCTGGAGTGGATGTGGTGATACAGATGGCACCATTTGCATGTTGGACCTGGCTCTATTAGAATCCTGCTGTTAAAGACTTTGAGCAGTGGGCTGTAGAGTGGGCTTATTAAACTAGTGAGTCTTGCATAATTAAAACAGTGAATTTGGCAGAAGTTTAAAATAAATTTCTCAAAGACTGGGTTAGAGATTAGTACCTGAATATATTCCCCAAATAGACCAAATATATTTTGGAAAGTGAATATTTCTCAAGAAAGAGAAAATGGAGCTTCAACTGTTTGAGACTTCCAAGGGTTTTAGAGGTAGTTTCTTTTTTCCACATTTTTTTCCTGCATGAATATGAACAAAAGATTCTGTTTCACTGCTTGGTTTCCTCATCCAGGTAGAATAATGCGTGTTTTTTATTTCCAGGTAGTTAACTGAAAATAAGTGTGTTTTTATAACTTCACAGATGTAGATAAATATGTTTTCTACATGCCACATTTCGTATCAGTTATGGTTATATGTGATGGAGAGTTAGGAATTTAAATTCTTATGAAAATATTTGAACTCTTATAAGAAAAGATACAATATGTTCAAGGTAATAGTAGCCTGTGATGGTTATAGACAAGCCAGGAAATATCTGAGTCTAAAAAGCTGGCAACAAATAAATAAATACATAAATAAGAAGCTGGTGAAAGCTGGTGAGGCTAGGGGAAATAAAAGTGTTAGTGGTGATAGAAGCTAAATCACGTCTTTTTATCTCTCTCTTTTTTTTTTCCCTTAAGGGATTCATATGGTATTTGAAAAGGTTTAAGGAGTGTGAAGTCTTTTGGAAAGCCCTGGAAATCTACATGTAGATGATTTACTCATCAAATAGAATACAGAAAACCATAGAATATTTAATCCCAGATAATATACATTTCCAAAATACTTCTATATAAATATGCTAATTCATTTTTAAATTGTTAATGGATCAGTTTCAATTTCCACTTCTCTTCATAGAAAATTATTAATTTTTATAGCCTTCCACATTATCTAAATGATTTTAATTCATGGGGCTACAGTAACTTTTATTCCTAGTTTGTCCCTGTGTTTATTTTGTTGGATGTTTTTCTTAGGGAAAATGCAACAGTTTCAAGGAACTGAGAAGCAAGCCCTTTAATTCTTGATCTGGCAATAAGTACTCATTTTGATTTTAATGTATAAACTCTGACATGTTAGTGAATGTCTACATTTAAATTACTCTTGGTTTTTTCTATATACAAGAAGTTGCAATTTATTTTATAAATATGATCACAGTAATGTCTATACTTGTGACCTTATATTGAATTAATATAGTAATAGCGGAACAATACATTGGCTTAGAAGAAACTTTAAACCCTAATTTAACTTTCCTGGATTACTAAAATGCCATTCACCAAGTTGTTGCTGATATAAATGTCCCTGGTGAGCAAGTAGAATACCATCATGCCAGAGTTGTTGTGGGCACTGAATATTTTGCTGTGGCAGAAGTTAGCTTGAAGAACATTGATTCCATTCCAGGGTGATAGTTTCTAATGAAAGATTTTATAGGTCAAAAGGGTCTTATGGTACACTCATATTTATTTATTTTTGTTGTTAAAATTTTTTAACGTTTATTTATTTTTGAGAGACAGAGAGAAACAGAACGCAAATGGGGGAGGGGCAGCAAGAGAGGGAGGGAGACACAGGGTCCGAAGCAGGTTCCAGACTCTGAGCTGTCAGCACAGAGCCCGACTCAGGGCTCCAACCTACAAACCGTGAGATCGTGACCTGAGCTGAAGTCGGACACTCAACTGACTGAGCCACCCAAGTGCCCCCAGAATACATTCATATTTAAAACCAAATATTTTGGAATATATTTTCGTCTAACCTATATGAACTAATTTCCAGATAGAGGTGAGTAAGGCAGTCTAGGAACCACAGTCTTTGAGTATTTCAAATGACTGGATGACCATTATGGAATGCAGAGCCACATGTCAAATGATAAGAAATAGTGATCAGTCACATTTAGCAGTCCACAGTTTGGGTATCCTTTGAGGGTATAAATAACTATGTGCACATATGTCTGAAAAGAAAGTATATATATTCACTATAGGGAATTATAGAAACTAGTGCTATTTGTTGTAAATAAAAGGTCCTGGTCATGATTGTTAAAGACCATTTCCCTGGCTCATGATAAACACTCACGAATGTGTTTTCAATAAATAAGCTAGGAGCACAGTATATGATTTTGACAAAGAAGGATGCCATCATTATTTTCTTCTACTTTTAGAAATGTGTTGAATTAACCAATCTGAGTCAGAATCCAAATCTAGAGGCATCTGGGTAGCTCAGTCAGTTAAGCGTCCAACTCCTAATCTTGTCTCAGGTCTTGATCTTATGGCTCATGAGTTTGAGCCCCACATCAGGCTCTAGGATGACAGCACAGAGCCTGCTTGGGATTCTCTCTCTCCCTCTCTCTCAAAATAAATAAATCAACATTTAAAAAATTAAAAAAATAATCCAAATCTAGTAACTACTGCCTATGTAACCTTGCTAATTAATGTATGTAACCAGGTTAATTAATTTTTCATTGCCTCTATTTTATCATATATAAAATGAGTATAATATAGTTGTAAAGATTAAATGATTAGGAAATGTATATATGAAATTATTCAAATAATTCTTGGCAAATTTTAAACAGTAACTATCAGTCAATTCACTATTCTTCTTGATTACCACTGATTAGGTCAGTGACAATCTCTTGCAGGTTTCTTATGTACATTACTTCTCATCCTATATCTGGGACCACTTGATATCCATCTGATTATAGACTGAAGGATCTTAATATCTGTCATCTCACAATTCTGTAACACAACACTAAACCACCTTTATTGCCATTTCACCCCTGTATTTGTGATTCCCTTTTTAAAAATCTCATATAAGCATTTATCTACTATGAAACAAATACTATACTTCACCTATGGTTTCTAATGTTTCACTTAATCTTCATGGAACAATATAACATGATAGATATAATCCCATTTAAAACTGAGAATACTGTGGTTTATCTGAACCCAATGATTTTCTCAATGACACATGTTTATTATAGACCCAAGTTGTCACCTCAGATTTTTCTAACTTAAGAAGATGTGGCTTTCCCAGTATACCCTCCATTGCATTTTCCTTCTTTTTTTTGTTCCACTATGTCTAAATGTCTGTAGTAGAATTTCTCACAGCTGAAAGATCTTGGCTTTTTCTCTGAATCCCCATGTTTAGGACCTTGTAATCTGATCAACTTGACTGAAATGCTTGTGCTTCCAAATATCTACCAGTTACGACTCATTTCTCTTCCCTCCCCATCTGTCTGTGCACCATATAACCTGGAGTTGTCCTGCTTGATGGCTTACCTGCAAAGCAGACACCATATACTTAATAAACAATATCCACCTCTAAATTTCCCCACCATTATTTCTACACTTAGCAAAATGAGAAATGAGACCTGACAGTCCTTATTTCCTTGTAGAAATGCCAAATGGCACATCATGGGTGTATTAGTTTCCTGTGGCTGCTGTAACAGATTATCAAAAGTGTCTGTCTTAAAAACAATAGAAATTTATTATCTTCTAGAGGCCAAAAATCTAAAATTAGTTTCACTGGGACCAAATCAAATTGTCAGCAGGGCCAAACTACCTCAGGGGGGCTCTAGAGGAGAATCTGTTCCTTGCCTCTTCCAGCTTCTAGGCCTGCCGTACTTCTCTGGTTTGCAGATTCATCACTCCAATCTCTGCCTCTGTGGTCACAGTGCCTTCTCCTCTGTCTTCAAATCTTCCTCTGCCTCCCTATTATAGGGACACATGGGGTTACATGCAAGGCTCACCTAGATAATTCATGATAATTTCCCTATTTGAAGATCTTTGACTTAATTACATTGCTAAATCCCTTTTAGCCGTATATGGTAGCATTCACAGATTCCAGGGATTAAGACATGGCTATATTTTAGGGGGCTATTATTTAAATCACCCCACTCAGCTACTCTTTAACAAGAGTACAAACAGGTCAGATTTCAGAGAAGACTGATAGCTAAATACAAAATATATGTGTTTAAAGATAGGAATCACAGAATGGCAGAGTTTACCGAATTTATGGTAGCAACATTGTCATTAGAGTTTTTATAAATCTTTAGCTATCAGCATACTGAAAGTAAGTTGTAAAATTATTATTGTTACAGAATTTGGATTTGGGGGAAATATTCATGTTTCATTATTTAGGATACCAGAACTCGTTAGAATAATTCTATTATTTTGGTTTATTTTAGGAAGACAGATGTTTGTTCATTCATTTGTTTTTAATTTTTTCCTGATGAGGCTATGTGAAGAGTTTAGTCACTTTAGCAGTAGGATAAAGTTTATATGTGGCCAAGACAGTGCCATAATTTCCTTAGATTGTATAAGTTCCTTATTAAAAATTCATACTCAGTGTGCATGTACTTTAAATCAGAAATCTGAGAATGACCTGAATACCCTAAGTATTTTTATATTGAATAATCTCTTCACATTTCATTTAAAACATTGATTAATTTAAGAGCCCAAGTGGTTAATTAATTTTGATACTCAAAATGACTGAAGAAGTAATATATGAAAAGCCCCTGGATTCTCCTCCACAACTCTCATCTGACTTAACACAGGTAACTAACAGACTTCTTTCACTTAGTGTGTTTGAAGTTAGTATTAAGTTCCTTTGCACAATAACACATGCCTCTGTGTTATTGGTCAGCATAATAGGTATCACTATCCACTCAGGCTATTCAAGCTGCAGAACTAGGGTTTATTGTTGCCAGTGATGGCATGGACTTGATGGATTTTAGAATCATCTGAATAATTTTTAAAATATATATCCATTGCATACTCCATTTTGGGATCATTAATGTTTGGAAGGTAAGACAAGGGTTTGAGTCAAGCTCTTCTAAAGACTCGAATGACTCACCAAGGTTAGAATCACTGTCAATTAAACTCATGGCCTGGAGTTCAAGTACAGTCCACAGAGCTTTCCACTGACCAGGCTGTATTTTAAAACAACGTATAACTGGCTGTCTTGGGGTGAGGCCTGCATCTATGGTTTACCAAAGTCTTTACCATTCTCTCTCATCACTCCTGGAGTAGACATGATCTGTCTCATTTCAGAAGGCATTTGAGTTACAGTCCTTCCATAGACATCTCGGTCTTTGTCAATATGAAGAGCAGTCCTGCTCAGCCCCTTGTCCTACTCCTTCTTTATTATAATGTATCCTACTCTCACCTCTTCTCTCCCACTGTTATCTCCTCCGCAATCATTTCTCAGTTAGATTAGGCAGTGAATTTCACTGAATTACCCCTCACATTCATGTTAATCATGTTACTAACAGGCTTAAATCCATCCTTTGCCATTACAGTCTCTTAGAGATAAAAGCCACATTTTCTACCGTGGCACAGAAGACTCTTTTCATAAAATCAGTGATGACCCTACAAATGTCCAGTTTTGTGTAGTTTCCCACATACTTTCCCAGTTCTGCAACCTCCTCCTCAACACTTTAAACTCTCAACTCTGCCCCTGTTGCCCCCCCACAACACCCAGACACACCAACATCACCTTTGCCCTAGGCAGCCTGCACTGTTGGGCACTCCCTAAGCAGGCCCTCTGCCATCTCTCAGCTCTGTGCTTCTGTGTGCACTGTTCTCTCTGGCCTGCCATCCCATCTTGTGCAGTCACTTGACAAGTCTTCCATTCATTTCTTTGATTCTCGGAAGGACTGTCAGTTCCTTTAATATAGGCCTTCTCTGCTGTCCCTCAGTCTGGGAGCATTTTGGCATTTTCTCCATGCTACTTTTATACCCCTGACTTCACACTATGAAACATTTTGACACCAATTTTTTATTTGGGTTACATTGATCTAACTCATTGAGATCAAGAACTATGTTTGTCTTCATATATGTTCTAGGTCATTTTTGACATTTACTCTTATGATTCAAGCTCTGTGGTCTGTTAGATTTCTACCAGCTCTGAATTTGTGTGCTTATATCATATTAAAAATGACTTGAACATTTAGCAAAGTGACCAACACAAGAAACAAACTGAACAAACATGGAAATAATGAATGAGTTAATTAATGAAGCATTCATTTTATCTATTTTGTTGATCTCTACTTGACTCCTATTTTTTCCTTGAACATTTTTTTATGTTTAATTTCAAATATATATCACTATTCGGCTTTAATTGGGCTATTGTCAAATTTATTTGGTCAGAAGCAGTTGAAGAATTTGATAGTAAGGTCCATATTAAAACAAAGACGGTCTATAACATGTAATTAGGAAACACAATAAAATTTATAGTATAATAAAATAGATTAAATTATACAGATTAGGGGCGCCTTGGTGGCTCAGTTGGTTAAGCGTCCAAATTTGGCTTGGGTCATGATTTCACCGTTCGTGAGTTGAAGCCCCGCGTCGGGCTCTGTGCTGACAGCTGGGAGCCTGGAGCCTGCTTCGGATTCTGTATCTTCCTCTCTCTTTTCCTCCCCCACTCGCACTCTGCCTCTCTTTCTCTCAAAAATAAATAAAGATTAAAAAAAATTGTTTTCAAATTATACAGATTGGGGCGCCTGGGTGGCTCATTCGGTTGAGCATCCAACTTCAGCTCAGGTCATGATCTCATGGTTTGTGAGTTTGAGCCCTGCGTCGGGCTTCGTGCTGACAGCTTGGAGCCTGGAGCCTGCTTTGGATTCTGTGTCTACCTCTCTCTCTGCCCCTTCCCTGCTCAAACTCTGTCTCTCTCTCTCAAAAATGAATAAATGTAAAAAAAATTTAAAAAAGTTATACAGATCAATTTGGACAATTTGAAAAATGAAAGAAAGAAAGAAAGAACCACAAACCACTTATCCGAAGATAAACACTAATATATTTTTTATTTTCCTCACATTTTTTTCTTTCTTTAGTTGTGTTTTTTTTTATTGCATATTGCCTTGGGATTTTTGGGGGATGGAAACTTTTATTGTTATTTTCAGATAACATTTAGGCTTTTATTTAACTATTAAACATGTCAATTTACTCAGAGAACAAACCATAAGAGACTGGAACCCAGTTGGTAAACCTATAACCAGATGAGAGAACTTTATCCAAGATGGCTCCCAGACAAAAGAAGGTTTTTAGGCATTCAGAACAATAGGTATTTGCTACATCAACCCGAGTTGTTTAGTGTTTGGGTAAAGAACTGACCTCAGGAATGGGGAAGAAGTTCACATGGCAGAAGTGTGTGCCTCTGAATGGTCAACATCAAGGTGGGCCGGCCAGTGGAAACGGGTATATCCTGGCAGGCAGATACTATAAATGGAAAAACTGACCATAGCCATTAGGCAATAATACATATTAATTTATTCACAGCACTTACTTTGTGCCAAACACCATACTGAGCACTAAAAATTTAGCGATGAATAAGGCCTAGTCCAATGAGAGATCTAAAACACACTTATACCACCATTTAGTGAGTATTCTACAAAGAGACATCCTGGAGGAGATAACTGCCTTCCTCGATTGCTGAGTAAGTCTGAATGCAGTTTTTTGGTAAATCCTTAGAGGAGTGGATGACTTAGGATTTAGATGTGCACTCTGGAACCTAAAATGGAGTATATAAGAGCTACGCCAAGGGCCATTCAAGGAACCAGGTGAAAACTTAGTTAAAAAACACAAGAGAACCCCAATGATTAGTATTAGTATTAGTTTCCTAGGGCTCCGTTAACAAAGTATCAAAAACTGGATGGCTTAAAATAACAGAAATTTATACTCTCACAGTTACAAACATTAATTAAATTTATTTGTTAATGATCAGTTGAAAAATATAGTACCTATATATTGTCTCTAAAGTCACATGACTTTTCAGAAGGATTGATTATCTCAGAGAGCTGCAAAGGAGAAGCTATTCCATGCTTCTCCTAGCTCCTGGTGATTGGCTGGCAATCTTTGGCTTTTAGATGGACCATTCCAATCTCTGCCTTCATCTTCAAGTGGTGTTCTCCCTACATCTCTGCTTTTTCCTTCTGTGCATATCTGTCTCTGTGTCCAAATTTTCCCTTTTCATAAGGACACCCATAATATTGAATTAAAGACCACCGTAATGACTTCATTTTAACTTGATTACCTCTGTAAAGACTCTATTTCCAACTATAAGGTCACATTCTCAGGTACCGGATTAGGACTCCAATACATCTTTTGAGACTATGCAAACCAATGCGGTCAGTATCACATGTGGTCAGAACATTTTTTTGAAAGGGTAATTTAGAATAATAATCCTGATTGACTGGTTTAGGGTTGTTTCTGGGAAATAATTATAGGACTGGAACCAGAGCCTGGCAAAGGATTTTGCTGAAGATGAGGCTCAAAAGCCAAAGAGGACAGGACATTAAAATGTATCTAAATATCCTGGAGCCCTTTATAAAAATGCTCTCAAAGACCACAGACTAATTTAGTCAGCCTATATTGTATAAACTTTTATTTTTGCCTTCTCTCAGTCATACTTAATTGACTCTTTAAAGTACAAAATATATTTTCTTTTTTCTCTCTGACAGCTGTGAAAGATAAACCTGGAAATGAGATATCTACAAATATCTATGCATCACCTCCTCCATAGTGATTGCTCACTTTTGAGGAAGTGATTACAGTTCTGGAGCCCCAGGTGAAGGGGAAATTACCCATACAATTAAATCAGAATTCACAGTAAAACCAATATTTTGGAATTTAAATATGTACTTTGTGATTTAGAGCATTTATCAGATGATATTGTAATTTGGGGCAATTTGCCTAATCTGCACTTTAATGCATAAATAAATGTAATTTTATTATGAAAAAGAAGCATGTATATTATTGCAGGATTGATTGTAGGTAACAAGCTCAGAGAGTCCAACCAGCACACTTTGGCTCATAAGAACAAGTTTCTAGTCTGCACAGGACCTGCATGGACAAGGTAGCATAGTTGGGGGAAGAGTACTAGTTTGGCAATTTGATCACACTGTATTCTTATTCTCCTCTGCCATAGCCTCTTTTGAGACAGTGTTTTCTTATCCAGGGGCAAAGAAGTTCAGGCTAACTGCTCCTATCAGCTCTAAAATTGTGTGCTTATTTTAAATAAAAAATGATAAATTTGTCCTTTAGGAAAAATGAGTAATATAATCTTTGACAAGTTTCTCTACTCAGGAGTGCTTTTCTATTGAGTCCATCATTACCACTTAGAATGTGTAGATCATCTTGCCTTAACACAGAATGGAAATTCTACAGATTAGTTACAAAATAAATAGATAAATACATACATACAGAGACATACATACTAACCAAGAGTATATCTGACACTGTTTAGTGTTGACTAAAGCCTAGGCACATCAGTACTGAAAAAAAATTTTGCACCAAACTTTTGATTTTTTCCAACTGAGAACAGAGAGATCAGCAAAAGGACTCGGGCAGTCTGGCACTGAATCCTTACAGATTTGGCCCCTAGGGAGGGTTTGCCTGATAAGAACCTCAGAGTCAGGTGCACTGTGAGCTCTGGTACATTCAGAAAAGGACACAGGGCTTGTCCGGCAGGTTGCCAGGGCCACACTCTGTAAAAGCACAGAGCACAGCTTGCAGAATGCTGGAGAGGGACCACATGGGGTGGGCGAGAGGCTGCTGCAGAGTTAAGTTGAGCTGAATGTTCTGGTCAGGGAAAGGTCAGAGTCTGGGCAAGTGCAGGAACAGCAGGGCCATGCCAGCTCTGATGCCAAACATCAGGGCCATTCCAACTGGTGGATTCCATTTGTTTTTAATTATCAGTATACCGAAGAGACTTTTGTTTCTTGTAAATAAGGATGACAAGCAAATTAAGCTCCAGCAGGTGCAACAAGCTTATTTTGTCCTGAGCTAAAACTGTCCTGGCTAAGATGTAACTTGCCAAACAGAGCTGGTGAAAGGAAGGTACTTTTTTCTTCCAGTTGAAAACTGTCAGTTTGTAGTGTCTAAGCAAAGAGGTACACAAGTAAACAGTTTTTTGTAGAAAATTATTTTTTTAATCTTAGAGTGATTATTAAGTCAGTTACTGATGGTTGCATTGTTTTGATAAAAGAAACTTTAAACTTGGTATTTGAGCTCAGTCTTGCCAAAGTTTGAAGTTTTCATCCAAGAAGCTTTACTGGCTGTCTGCCATTTTGAACAGCTCCCTAGAGCACAGGGGTCCAGCTGTTTCACTGAGCAATGTTATGGTACCATTTCTGAGGGGGATAATGAAATTTCAGCATACAGGACTGTGTCTGTAAATCAAAACTTAGACTGTGAGGAACGAGATTTTCCCCCAGGGTAACAGGAACGAGGCATTACTATGCTAATTTGAGTCTGAATTCAGCCCCCTTGCTCTTTTGATTTTGTATTAATTCTTCCATTTATGCCTGTGCACACGTCAGCCAGAAAATCCTTTAGTGGAATGGACAACCAGCTGTCCAAGGTGGGTGAGGTCTGGTCCTTCACAGGAGCATAGACACAGATTAGGTGTTCTCTTGAGAATCTTGCCAATCAGGTTCCAAAAGCACAGCTTATCTCATGCAAACTTGGTTCCCTCTAGAGAACTTTTAAAAGAGGCTTTGTTTTTGCCAAGATTCTCTTTTAGTTTTTAGCTTAATTAATAGTGGTCCAAAAGAACCAATATAAGCTATTTGTGGTCATGTGTGAATGCTGATGTCCTCTCTTTCTTTTGTGAGATATTTATATTGAATTTAGTAACTCAGAAACACCTAAAAGGACTATTAAATATAAAGAAAAATAATGTCTAGATGTTCTAAGGTGTATTTTTTCCCCTCTGTTTTTCACTGGGGTTTAATTATTTAAGTAATTTTGATAAATTAGAAAATTTTTAAATGGCCAAACACAAGCAGTGCTTATAATATCTATACCATATCATTAATAAATAGAATTGTACTAGAAGATGAAAGCAGTTTTTCTTATAATGTTTTAGAATTTGGCTTACTCCAAAAAAGTCTATTAAAATTCCACTATGGGGCAGACAAGTGATCAGCCAAGGGTACAAAAATAAAATAACATGCTATAGTCTTTAAAGAGATTTCACTTACTAGGAAGTCAGATATATGGACAATGGCAACATTTTTTAAAGTTTGTTTATTTATTTATTTATTTATTTATTTATTTATTTATTTAGAGAGGGAGAGAGTGTGAGTGGGGAAGAGGGAGAGAAAGAGAGAGAGGGAGAGAGAGAGAGAGAGAGAGAGACAGAGAGACAGAGAGAGAGAGACAGAGAGAGAGAATCCCAAGCAGGCTCCATGCTGTCAGCTCAGAGCCCAATGTGGGGCTTGATCTCATGAACGGTGAGATCATGACTTGAGCGCAAATCAAGAGTCAGAAGCTCAACCAACTGAGCCACTTAGGTGTCCTGACATTGGCAATATTATTATTTGATTGCTAAAATGGAATTATGCACATGGTTCAGTTGGTGTATAAAATAAATAGAGATCAAAGAACACTTTACAAGGAGGAACAACTGTGTCAGGACTGAAAAGGTGCATTGACAAGAGGAAGTGTGAGAGTGGGGATTCGAGTATAAGGCACAGGCAGGTAGAGGGGAGGGCATGCTTGCAGCTGCACTTGTTTTGATATGAGTGGAATATAAAGTTCAAGGGGAAATTCAAGTAGATAGGATGGGATTGACATGCAAATGTCAAATCATTAGAGCAGTAACATTTTTATATTTCATATAACACCTACTATGTAATAGATAACATGTTAAGCCATGAGGGAGATACTAATATTTGTAACAGGTCAAAAGTATAATCAGAATTTCCTGTTAGAAAGGTTACTCTGAGAGAGAAAGATCTAAATCTAAAGGTTCAAGAGAATAATTAATGTTATTATAATAATATTTGTAATACTGATATACCAAGAAGGGCATTCTGCTCCAAATTTTGAAATGGTCTCTTTCCTTTTCTCTTCCCAACTCCCTTACTAGGTTAATTTCTTCTCATCTTCACATTCTTAAATGTCACTTCTACTAAGGGATACTCCTGTAATACACAGGCTACTGTAGGTCTCTGAATGCCACCCTAAATTTTTTCTGCATTTATACCAACTGCAATTAACTACCTTTGCAGTTATTTGTTTACCCTCCATTATTCATCCACTTGTTGACATCACAATGATAGGGATAGAGTCTATCTTGCCAGTCTTTAGCACATAGCATGTGCTTCTATATTTTTGTGTAAATAAAGGACAAGTAGAGAATGCAATATTGGATAAAAAAAAAAGTTGGGTAAGAGGTATATTGAAAGGTAGATTGAAAGAGTTTGGCAAATGAACAGAAGTGGAAAATAAAAGATGAATCCTAGATGACTCCCACGTTTCTAGACTGACAATTGGGCGTGCCATTAATAAGAGTTATGACTAAATTATGGGGAAATTTTTTGACTTAAATTTGAGCTCTCCTGTATTAACTAATTGGATCTCAGCTCAGAGTAAATTAAATGTAGTTTTCTGTAAGGGGACTTGGTGTCATTCTAATCTCATACCAGAATATTTTCAAAAATTTTGGGTGGGGAACGTTTCTGTAGAAGAGTAACATATGCAATTTAGTTTGATTATACTTTGCATCGGATTCAGAAAATTATCTCTCTGCATTTCTGTCCTTATATCTTAGTGTTTCTCTCGTATCGAGCTAGGATCCTCTGGCATATGGCATAAGTTTTTAAAGTTTTCTACTTAAATTGAAGTTAAGGATTTGAAAAAGCTGAGGTGTATTCTTACTTTTACAATCACACCTGGTTTTGGTACAAATTTGTGCTTGGGTATGAAATAAAAATAGAAATAAAAAATTTATAATTATCTTAATATTTAAACATCTAACTATGTAAAACTTCGTTCCAGTTAAAAAAGATTTTCAAAAGCAGCAGACAAGTTTTTGACATCAAAAATTGCCATGCAAACATCTTATTATTTATTCTCTTTATTTAAGTGAAAAATATTGTCTATTTCTTTCCAGTTACACACAAAGAAAAACCAAAAGAAAAAGAAAAAGCTGAAAAGAAAGGTATGGAATTGTTCTTACTGCTGTCCTTACACACTGGTTCCTCCCTCTTTGACCTCTTCTTCTTTACGTAAGATTTTATTTTTAAAATTATATTTTGATATGGTCCTTAGAATTGAATCTATAAAGAGTAATTCATAGGCTGAAGTAAATAAAATATTTGAGACTCCAACTTGGTTACCAATTTACTTTCTAGAAATGTATTCATTTTTCCCCTGGCAGTTGTGAGACTGCTTTAGCTAACAGTGAAGATATTATTTCACAAAATATTTTTTCAATTTGATAGGTGAGAAAGTATACTCATTATTTTAACTTGCATTCTTTAATTACCTATAAGACTGGAATTTAAAAAATTAATTTTTATGTATTTGTTTAGAATCTGTAATATAGACTCATTGTTCAGTAGGTAAAGATACATTATGAAAAGCTTCCTGCCGCCTGGTTCTCAGCCCTCCAGTAGCATTCTATCCTACCCACACGTACACACAGCAAACTCCTTTTATGGGTTTTATGTGCATCTTTCAAAACTTCAATATGCATTTATAAGAGAATATAGCTTACTGTTTCTCCACTTTTTACACAAAATATAATGTGTCCTATATTCTGGCTTTTACAATTTAATAATATATCTTAAAGACCTTTCCATATCAGTAAATAGGTATTTTCCTCATTTTTTTTAATGTTTATTTATTTTTGAGAGGGGAGAGAGGAGCAGAGAGAGAGGGAGACACAGAATCAGAAGCAGGCTCCAGGCTCTGAGCTGTCAGCACAGAGCCTGATGCAGGGCTTGAACCCACAAAACTGAGAGATCATGACCTAAGCTGAAGTCGGACGCTTAACTGACTGAGCCACCCAGGCACTCTGGTATTTTCCTCATTTTAAAATAAAAGCTTCATGGTATTGAAATGGAGGTACTTTCTTGGGGTGCTTGGATGGTTGAGTCAGTTAAGTGTCCGATTTCATCTCAGGTCATGATCTCACGGTTCGTGGATTCGAGCCCCATGTCATGCTCTGTGCTGACAGCTCAGAGCTTGGAGCCTGCTTCCGATTCTGTGTCTCTGTCTCTCTCTGCCCCTCCCATACTCTCTCTGTCTGTCTCTCTCAAAAATAAACATTAAAAAACATAATTTAAAAAATGAGTAAATGGAGATATTTTCTTCCACTATATCTTTTAGCTACTTATTATTTGTAGATTTAAGGATTTAAGAATGATTTTAATAATACATTTTTCTTATGTAAATATTCACACTTATTACTCATTTCTCCTGATGATATGTGTGCATGTCATTTGGGTATATTTTCCTGGTCTGTCACTTTTTCAAATATTTTCCTCAGGTTTCATAATTAATTTCAGCATTTCTGTGTGAGTGGATATGTGTGAATGCATATATGTGTATATACGTGTGTGTGTGTGTGTGTGTGTGTGTGTGTGTGTGTTTAGATTCTTGACTTTTTATATGGCTAGATATGTTTTATTTTCTTTTGGTGTTTCTGTTTTTGAATCTTCATTCAAAAATTAATTCAACAGTTGCTAATATTTCCTCAAGTTTTAAAATTTAGTTTCATATTTCACATGTAACCTTAAATCATCAAAAAATCCATTTCAATGTATGATGTGAAATAAATCTCCAATTTCATTTTTTTGTTGCTCTTGTGTTAGAGTGGATCATGTCTAGGATCTTTGTGCTAGATTTCAGCTGATTCATATGTCCACAATATGCATAGACTGCTGTGCTATTTCCTGTGCAACATTCCAGTCAGATAGAATGTTTTATAATATTTTAGGAATCAGATCCATGGGAACATGTTTCAATCTTCTTTATTCTATACTATATTTAAAATTTTGAATTAAATAGTTATTAGTTTATTAGTGTTTACTCAGTGATGATATATACTAATTTCAATACAGCCACCTTCTTTGTTCTAGAAACAGGTGTCTATTTCCCTTCTGCTGTTAAGTTATGTGGAATTATTGGCATTAGGTTCTTTATACTCTGACTAAATGAAATAATCTGATATTTCATGTGATTTTTTTCAACTTTCACAGCAGCTAAATATTTGTATTACAAAATAATCAAGAATTTGTCACTCTTAAATTAGAAACATTACAGGAAATTTTCATATTGGAAAGCAGAATAAAATACTTTATTGTAAGTGTCCTTTACTTCATTATATACCAATTAAAGGAGTTTGCTTTTTATGAAGTAAGTCATTACACTGCAACCCCATGTCCTTATGTGAATTGGGCCTTTCTTGGCTTGGCATCATGCTCCTTCACCTAACACTGTCCAGGCTCTTCCCCATAATTCCAAATGGTAGTGGGAATGGCTGTGGGGCAGGCTGAGAGGTAGAAAGGCTGAAACCCTGAAAGGGGTGTCATCTGCTCTCTCTCGGTGAACTTGCAACTGCAGGGGTCACTTGGTCTTCAACTGAGCATCGTGCGTGAAGCTTTCTGTGAGATTTGCCTTATCTCTCCAAGATTCTGGGGAAACTGTTCATCAACTGTGTTTTAAAACAATAGTTTGTTAAATACATATTGAAGCACATTTTGTCTTTTATAATACAAGTAAAGCTGATGGACATTAATGTTCTTATTATATAGTTGGAGAAGTGGAAATAATTGGGACTCTCATTTTTAATGTGAATAATTTGGTTCTTTAACCCACCTGTTTAATTAAATCTCTTATTTTTTTCATTTAGTTTTCTATAATTTCTTTAATTCCCATTATTCTCCAATAAATAATACATAAATGCTGTAAATTGTGTGGTGATTTGGGAAACTACCAAATTACACAAATTAATGAATTATGACTAACCTGCACAAGCTCCTGTATGTCTCAGAGCACCTTTACTTCATAGAAGCTAGGAAAATAAATTTATATTGATTTATTAATTTGTTACATAAACAGTGAGAACGTATAATGTTTCAAGTATGTCAAATACTATTCGTTTAAGAAGCTGCACTTGATCAGTAATCATTTATGATTATATAATTTATGATTTTTTTTTGGTCATTCTCTACCAAAGATGCTATTTCTTAGGGCTTACTTGGGTAAAAAAAAAAAACAAAACTTTTTGGCTGTCAAAATGTCATTGGAGTGGAGGACATTTGGTTAGCAGGGACCAGAGATGCTAAGCATTTTTCAACACATAAGACAGTCCCTTATAGTAAGAAATTATGTTTCCCCAAATGTCAATTACGTCCTTGTTGAGAAACACTGCTCTTAATCCAAGCTCTAATTCGGATTGAAATATTTATTTTAATTAATCATAAAGAAAGTGTTTCATCACGATAATATAATATCTTTTGACAAATTATTAAAAAACTGCTCTCTCTCTCTGTTTATCTTTCTTGAAAACTTAATCTATTTAGAATAATAACTTTAAAAAGGAGAGTGAGGTTAGCTTTCAAAATGCTTTCTAAATCTTTATGCCAAGTCTTTTGAATTGGATTTTATATAGTTGTTATTATACTGGTAATTTTTTCTTATTTCTAAATCAGTCTCATTAATATCATCAATCTTCAAAATCGTACATAATTTGGTGGCTATAGAGCTGAGATAAAGAGAAAGCTTGGTCTTGAAATCTATTTAAAGTGTGTACTAATATAAATTTTTTCTGTTTAAGCAACTCACAAGGAAAAAATTGAGAAAAAAGAAAAACCAGAAACAAAGACAGTGGCAAAAGGTAACTTTTCCTTTTATAGTTTATATAATCATTCTTTTTACTTTAAAAGATTACACTTTGTGGGGGTACCTGGGTGGCTCAGTCAGTTAAGAGTCCAACTCTTGGTTTTGGCCTAGGTCATGATCTCATGGTTCATGAGTTTAAGCCCCATGTCCAGCTCTGTACTGACAGCACAGAGCCTGCTTGGGATTCTCTCTTTCTCTCTTTCCCTCTCTAACCACCCCTCTCCTGCTTGTGTTCTCTCTCTCTCAAAATAAGTAAATAAACTTTAAAAGATTATATTTTGGGTGTCAGGTAGCTGGCTGATTATATGCATTCAACATTTCCTGTACTTAAAAATTAATTTGGCCTTACATGTAAAATTGAATAATAAAGAATAATAAAAAAGAATAATAAAACTAAATACTTAATAGAGCATCTGGAAATGTTAGAAAATGATGAAGAGTATTCCCATATGTGGTAGGAAGAATTTGGAACCCCAAGAACTTTACCACTTGCGGTCATCCTCATGGATATGTTACATTACATGGCAAAGAGACTTTTGGAAATAGTTTTCTCTAAAATAGGGAGATTATCCTGGATTATCCAGGTAGGCTAAATGTAATCTCACAAATCTTTAAAGCATAGACATATGACGGAAGAGAAAGAGTGATTTGAAGTGTGAGAAGGACTTGCCACCCATTGCTAGCTTGAAACTTGGGGGGAGCACGTGAACAGTGGGAGAAGAATTTTGCCAACATGTTGAATTCCAGTAAATAATGCAACCCTGCTGGCAATTTGATTTTAGCCTTGTGCACCCTAACCAGAAAACCTACTTGAGCCACATTGTGCCAAGACTTTTGAACTTTGGAAATTGGGAGATATTAAATGGATATTATGTTAAGCAGCTAAGTTTGTGGTTATTTGTTACTATAGCAATGGGAAACTGGCACAATATATTTGGCTTATAGCTTTTGACCAGCAGTACACTTTGGATTAATTTTAGAAATTTGAAATTCAGGATTTGTTTTTTTCAAGAAGAAAGGTAATGCATATATCTTGATTGATATTTTAAGCCATCAAAGATCAAAAGTATCTTAATAATATACTCCCCCCAAATCAATTAGAATATCAATGTAATGTTATGTATTTTGGAGGATTACATAAATATTAAATTATAAATATAGTATGCTAAATTTATTTGCCAATTTTTTGATGTTAAACAAATATGGATTCTAAGTGATAGTTCAATCTTATCTCCTAAATTTAAATTCCTTTTTCTTTTTGTAAAATGCACGCATTTTGTGAACAATAATTTTTAGAAATCTCAATTCAGTATTTTCAAGGGACTAATCACTTAGATAAACATTGGAATCTACTTTCAAAATTCAAGGTGTTTATCTACACAATGCAAAATATTTAAAAATTTGAGGCAGACATATTTTTTACTAAATATTTTTCATGAGATAACCAAATATCAGTGTATTAAAGATAGATGGATTATAAACCAAGACTTCGTTTTCTAGAAGGTAGCATGAATTTAGTCTCAGGATGAAATTTATAACTAAATATGTATTATTTTATTCTATTTGGTTCTCTTCTGTTTGACAGATTTGAATGAAAATAAACTCAAATGTATATGAAATCTTGAAGCTGGCAGGGATGTTAGATATCGTCTCACTTAATTACCTAACTTAACAGATGAACAAACTGACCTCCAGGGAGGAAAAAACAATTTGGCCAATTCGCATAACTAGTATGTAATTGAACTAAGGCAAAATCCCAGGTGAACTGAGTATAAATCTAGTATTTTTTCCAAAGATAATTAAAGGTCTTCAAGCATCAATTATTCCTTCAACAAATATCTATTTAATCCTGTACTAATTATTTATTGGTGTGAAAAAATTACCACAAATTTAGAAACTTAAGTCAACACACATTTATTATCTCAGCTTTTGTGTCTCAAAAATCTGGGCATGGCTTAGCTCAGTTCTCTGCTTCACAGTCTCTCATAAGACTGTAATTAATTTGTTAGACAAAGCTGCAGTCCCATCTGAAGGCTCAACTGGGGAAGGATAATTTTCAAATTCATTTACATGATTGTTGACAAGATTCAGCCCTTCATGGCCTGTTGAGTCAGGGCCCCAAATCTTTCTTTGTTGGCTGGAAACCATTCTCAATTCCTTTTCAAACGAGTACCACTAATATGACAGCTGGCCTTGTCAAATTTAGCAAGAGATAGAACCAGCTAGTAAGACAGAAATAATCTTATGTAGACAGTCATGGAAGTACATGCTATTGGTTAGCAGCAAATGTGCAGGCTAGTCCATATTCAAGGGGAAAGGATTACACAAGCATATAAATATCAGAAAGTGGAGATCACTGGGGGCCATCCTGAGTCACCCTGGGCTGCCACATATCACAAATATTTTGCTTACATACTTATATTCTTATGGAGGAGATAGATGTAATCAACCTATATATGTATAAATTGTGGGTGTGCATACACACACACATAAATATAATTTCCCTTTTTATTTTATGTATGTATTTATACATTATGTTAGGAATATAGTAAATACATAGGAAATGCTTTTTGTATAATTTGGGAGAAAACAGAGTAAGATTAAAAAGGCATACATTATAGCATGTGATAATTAAGTTAGAAACAAAGATAACCTATTCTATTTGAAAGGTATGACCAGAGTTAAAATAAAACTCTCCATCAGAAGACTTTGATTTCCAAAGGCACTGCCATGGAACATAGCATGTTTCTTGCTCTGTTTCAAGTCCAGCCTGTCAAAGAGCTGCAAGTTGCTGAACCATGTCAGGACATCCTCTTGGGGAAAAATAGGCCTTTCCATCTACCCTGGTGCATGTGTAGAACCTCATATCTATTGTGAAAAGTAGCCTATTCCTACAGTTCATTAAAAATAACAAAGACTGGGAAGAAGTAGAATAAAATGATGGCAAGAGAAGTGAGTGGGGTAAGCCAAGTTCAGGGCAGGCTGTCGCACTGGCCTGTAAATAGCCATCTTTAGACATATGTGTATTTGGTGAAGTAGGGGAGGTTACTATTTTGATCACTTTCTGAAGACTTTCCATTGTTTTCACTGGTTTGTGTATATTTATGTCTCCCCTCATATGTCTTACAATATGTTTTTTGTATCATCCTCATGGATTAATATGAATAACATTATGCAATTGATTATAGTGGGGAAATGGGTTAGGCGTTTTGGTTCTACTACTTCTACTCTTGCCTCATTGGTTGCACCATGTTTGACAAATGGCTTCTTCATTCCTACATTTCTCATCTGTAAAGGGAGTATAATATAGTAATTCCTGTTATACATCAAAATCTAAGTTCTAGGAAAACTCCAAAGAGCTCTAGGAATGCAGGGTATAAGGATTTAATATTAGAAATGCCTATGTACTTATTTTGCAGTTTCCAAATTCTTTTGCTCATGTGTTTTACTTATCTCCACAGCTTCCTTAAAGGAAGAAATAGCTACAGTGTTATTTTTTTTTTAATGGGAGAAACTTGAGGAACAGAGAAGTTAAGCAGTTAGCAGTTCCTTAATGAATGAGAGTTGAAATTTGTTATTTAACTCCAAAAATGAATAGTATGTCAATATGTTTACTGGATAATGTGGTTTTCCTACTTTGGCATAAGACATTTTGATTCGAGTACAGTCACTAATGGGTAATGCTAATTCCAAAATGAATCAAATATGCTAATGTCTTTCATTTGATTAGACCATTTAATTTTTTATTTGACAAAAATCATGAATTAAATTTCTTCCTACATAGAACTAGGTGATGTGAAGGGCTCCTGGGTGGCTTAGTCAGTTAAGCGTCTGACTCTTGATTTCGACTCAGGTCATAATTTCACGGTTTGTGATATTGAGCCCTGCTGTTGGGTTCTGTGCTGAGGGAGCTAAGCCTGCCTGGGATTCTCTCCCTCTCTGTCTGCTCCTCCCCTGCTCTCTCCTCTCTCTCTCTCTCTCTCTCTCTCTCTCTCTCTCTCAAAATAAATAAATAAACATTAACAAAAAAAAGACTGGGTGATTTGAATATACCATGACAATACTTTTTTGTTTTTCCATTCCTTAGTGAGCTCCTAAGTGCTCCTAAGAGCTCTTAAGTTCTTTTTGAGAAATAAAAAGCAAACAACAGGGTTTCATGGTAGTTTCCCCATTATATCCACATCATTTTTGAGTTCTTACCCATTTTAATGCCAGGCAAATTTACTTGTTTCCAATATGAAGATCACTGACAAATATCTAAAATAAGTAAGGGTAATAACAAAATTTTATACTTAAAATCATTTGATGAAAATAAGTTTGTTTTAGAGGTGGTCGTGACTTGAAGAAAATTATCTTTGCTCATTTATAAATTATAATGACATTAAAGGTAGATCTGAATTTCATATATTGCTAATTCCATAGTATGATGTTAAGATTAAATCAGGTGCTACCTACAAGTGGGTAGGTGTCATTTAACACGAGGAAAATAACAGTTTCACACACAAAAAGTATAAACAAAAAAACCACTTGGCAAATTTTTCAAGTTTTGTCAAGTTCATTTTAAACACACATTTACACATACAATCTGTTTATCACTATATGTACACTTGATCTGAATATAGTAAAATGCATACTTGTTTTCTTGATCAAAATTACTAATTCAGTAAACGTTTGTGTTTTCTCTGAAAAAAGCACTGTGCTAGACATTACAATGCTACAAAAATGAATAATATAGTCCTTATCCTCAAGTTGCTCTGTCTGGTAGGGAAGAGAGATATGTGAATAATCATTTGTAATACAAGGTATATAGTAAGGAAAAACAGGTGTGTTTTAGCAAAAGTTGAGGCAAGTCAAAACTCAAGAGAAGGAATGATTAATTCCAATGGCATTGGAATTATCTTGCATTAGTCTCAAATTATTGCTTAGGGTACTAAAGCCAGGAAACTTGATTATAATATTTTCATCAAAATTTTCAACATGAGTGACAATAAAGCCTATCTATTACATTGACAAATGACACAAGAGAGTCCACATTGCAGTAGTCTTACTATGGGGTCCAGTGATTACGTGTGGCCCCTTGAATAAGTAATGTCCAATATGTAGCATCTTTATAAACAATTTCCCACTAGTGTGTGCTATATTATTGTTGTCTTTTATAAAGTAATTGAAAGATTCACAAACTGATCAGTTCATATTCCCAGTTCCTTCCCCCCAAATGCATAGAATATCAAAATAAGTATATATGTATAGAATATATATGCATATATGTTATAATTCACATAATAGTCTCTAAGTTATAGCCCTTTCTGTTCACTAGGATATATTTAAGGGTTTTAAAAGTCATTAAAATTAGCATTTCTGATTTAAGATAAGCAGGAGCTAGTTTCTCAATTTCTGCTCTTTTTCCATCTCTTTAAAGTCAAGTCATTATAGACTGAATGTCCCTGAGTTATCCTTTAATGGATTTTATTGTTTCATTTCTATTAGTCTCTACCACTACAGCAATTTCACATTTGTACTCTTAATAGTTATTGAAAAACATATATTATGTCAGTTTCTTGAATGGCTTTTTTAAAGTTTATTTATTTTGAGAGAGAGAGAGAGAGAGAAAGAGAGCATGCATGTGTGAGCACACAAGTGGGGGAGGGGCAAATAGCAAGAGAGAGAGAGAGAGAGAGAGAGAGAGAGAGAATCCAGACAAGCTCTACAATGTCGGTTCAGAGCCCAAGGTGGGGCTGGAACTCACAAACCATGAGATCATGACCTGAGCGGAAGTCAGAAGTTTGAGTCACCCAAGTGCCCTTCTTGAATGACTTCTAAGATATTTGAGTTATGGATTGGAGTGCCTGGGTGGCTCAGTTGGTTGAGCGTCTGACTTCAGCTCAAGTCATGATCTCACACTCCATGAGTTCAAGCCCTGCGTTGGGCTCTGTGCTAACAGCTCAGAGCCTGGATCCTGCTTCAGATTCTGTGTTTTCCTCTCTCTCTACTCCTTCTCAACTTGTGTTCTGTCTATCTCACACGCTCTCAAAAACAGATAAACATTCATTAAAAATTTTTTTAAACATATTTCAGTTGTGGAACAAAATGATTATATCCTTGTTACTATATATATATATATATATATATATATATATATACTATATATATGTATATATACTATATATAGTATATATATATAGTATATATACATATATATAGTATATATATGTATACTTGGCTCTTTGGTATGGGCATTGCCTTTTGCTGAACATGCCTGTCTGTACAAATTCTGTGTATTTCAAATGCCTCTTTGTTGATATGCTAAGCTCGTGGCTACCTAAAAGATAATGTTTTCATGTACAAATTAAGAATGTGCCCAACTTGCAAGTGAGCTACATTTCTTTTTTAAGTACTCTAACATGTCACTTCATAGACGATATAAAACTTAGATAGTAGTCACAAGTACATATGTGAGGAATGCTATTTTTTCTTTTTTTTTAACGTTTTATTTTATTTTATCTTATTTATTTTTGAGAGAGCACAAGCAGGGAAGGGGCAAGGAAAGAAGGACAGAGGCTCTGAAACGGACTTTTTGCTGACAACAGCCAGCCCGATGTGGGACTTGAACTCACGAACCTCAAGATCATGACCTGAGCCAAAGTCAGATGCTCAACCGACTGAGCAAACCAGGGACACTATTTTTCTATTGTTTTTCCTGTCTCTCTCTTTCTAAATTGTTCTTAACAATCAATAAAAGATGATTGGTAAACAAACAAAAATAATCCAATTTGTCTTTAACTCTGTACAGAAGAGAGGAAAACAAAGACCGAAGAGAAGATTAAAAAGGAAGTGAAAGGTGGGAAACAAGAGAAAGTGAAGCAAACAGCCGCAAAAGTCAAAGAAGTACAGAGACCATCACCTAAGCCCAAGGAGAAGGAGGGAAAAGAGACCGCAGCTGTGTCCAAGCATGAACAGAAAGGTAAACATTCAGAGGAGGTGGCCAGAGGTTCTAAGAGAATTTTGGGCAAGAAGCAGATACAATGAAATTAAAAACTCAAAAAGACTAACATCAGACTTCAAATAGGAGTAAAAAAGATGTCTATCAGTTAATATTACCTGAAAGGCAACACAATAATTGGGAATTAAAACGTATTTATAGGAAGACTAAAATATGTTCCATATCTAAAGATGCAATGTGAGGTATTTGTAAAAGAGGATTTGAGTTAGTATCTCAAGTTATTCAAAGCGTGAGGAAAAATTTTAAATTCTTGAGACACGAGGTTTCTATTAAGAGGTGGAAAAACAATTTTGTGTGTCCTACTCTTTGGAGACAGCAGTCCAGGAAAAATGACAATTTTACAGGAGTTTTTTTAAGCAATATATGTTCAGATCTTGGAGAATAAGTATAAAAACTCTCCATACATTCCTGTTGCCTCTGCAAGAGCATATAATTTGGAATATATATTGAATTATTAAATTCAGTTAATTTAATAGGCAGAAAGTTATGGAAAAGAGAACTCTCAAGCTTCTTTGCCAGCTTCCACTGACTAAATTTAGGACTGTAGAAATCTCTGTATCTGACACTGTGCTGCTCTTCATAAGAGTGATGTCAAACTTACAGCCCTACTTCACGGAAATAGAGCATTTAAATGGAGATGGAATATAAGCCTGAAACTTTTTGTGGACACATGCTATGAAAATAAAAGGGTGGAGTTTCAAGAGGGCAGCTGAGGGCTCGTCCCTCTTCTCTGCCCTTTGTTGAGTCTCTTCTACCCGAGTCCATTCCTGGCGCTATGCTGCTATAGAGTCCTAAGACTGCCCATACAGAATGTGGGATTACTCAGTTGGGACTATTCCTATAAATATTTTTTAGGGGTGTTGCAAAATAATACTTTCGTTTACCTTGGTAGTTTTGAATGATTGTATTTGAGGACTAAAATTAAGGAATGTTTTCTATGAGATTTTCATTTAAAAATTTGAAAACTTTATTACTGAGTAAGCTAGTTGGACACTGAAACTGAAAAATTTTCACCATTATAAAACATAAGATGAAATTTGCAATCCACACTTTTCTTTTTGATTCCACATATAAGTGAGATCATGTGGTATTTGTCTTTGTAATCTGCCCTTGAATTTTGTCTTTGAATCCCTTTTTTCCTTGAATTCACAATATAAATTTATCTGGCAAAAGATATATGTTTTTTGAAAATATATTTTAAAAAAGAAAGAAGAAAAAGCCTCTGTCTCTTTGTTTTTGTGTGTGTGATCTGCAAATTTTGAAATAAATGAAAATTACCTAGATTTAAAATTTTGTAGATCACTAACAAAAAGAGTGGGATTAAAACTTTGGATCGCTAAGATCTTTCTTCAATTTAAAAAATGATTATATTGTCTTGAAAAAATTTTTAAAAATTGGTTATTACCTCTCTTAAAACTTTATATTTTTTCTGAAATCTTTGGGGCAGAAAAAATTATAGTAAGTAAAGATAAAATATTTTGAATGCAACATTTTGCTGTGATAGAAAATAAGAAAATTAATCTTCTGACTCACCGATCTATTTTAAAGTGATCATCAAGGTCCTAAAATACTTTACATTTTAGATTGCCCCTTAAAAATGAAAATAATCACATGAAATCAGCTGAAACATACCAAGTATATTTTTATTTTTGTCCATAAACACAGTATGTAAAAATTCATGCCAGTTATATATAGGAGTATTAAAATATTTATCTAGCAACTTGGAACATGAATAAACTTTTTGATGTCCATTTTTAGTATCCTTGGTTTTTCTTGGGAGGGGGGTGGCATATTTTATTGATGCTCTAGACACATCACTAGAGCATTTTAAAATAAGGTTTATTTTCCAGGTCACATATATTGTATTTTATTCTTATCAGTAATCAGAATTACTAAAGATAACATTCTAATACCATTTTCATTTTCAATCTACTGTTTTCATTTCCACGTAAAGAGCTATTTATCTATTAAAAGGACATTCGAATATCACTTAGAGTCAGAAACAAAAGCACAAATGTGATTTTATCAGCTAAGTAGATGCATTTGCTAAAGTAAGACTCCCCATTAAGACAGCTAGCATCAATTAAATAATTGTATCATTAAGTAAATAATCAAAACTATACTTCTGATAGCTGGCCAGACACATAAATACATTATTTGTTTTAATTAAGCAAAGATTTAAGAACATTTATTCATAAAAAACTTATCACATTATGGTTTCAACTGAACACGATACACAAAGATGCAGTGTTTTTTAAATAATCTATTTGTGAGGTGGCTTTCATTTTGAGACTCTTGTATTGATGATTTAGTGGGGATCCCTTCTGTGGGGAAGGGATTATTTATTTGCCTAGTGTAAGTTAGTCTTAATGAATTCGAGTTCTTTTCAAATAGATTTCTAAATAGTTTGTTGTTTTTTTGTTTTTGTTTTTGTTTTTTGTAAATCAAAGGCCTACAAGTCTTTCACTGGAAACAGATTTTTACATGGAGCAGACACATTTATTGGCAGTTTTTAAATTATATAGTAAACATGCAAATACATTCACATGAAGTTACTTTTAATTTTATATATTTCCACTTAAAGCACTGGGAATAAGATGCATAGGTATGTACCAGCCTACCATACACTTCTACACACCCTTATGTACCACATAATCTAGTTTCTATGGACCAATCTTAATCTGTTTAAAAAGGGTAAGAAGGGCTGGCATGATCAGTCTTCGCTTTTCTGTCTGTGGCAGAAGTGTGGAGAGGGAAAAAAAAAAAATCAAACCTCCTGACTGCTATTCTCATTCTTCCTTTTCATTATCCTTTTCATCCTCCTCCTTCATTTTCTTCTTTTTAACAACTATCTACATATTTGTGGCGGGCAGAGAGAGTATAGCTAATGGGAATCAACCATAGAGTACCAGACCACACATGCCCCATGCTCATAAGAGATTTTTTAAAATTTCCTTTCTGTTGACATTCTGCACCCAGAATGCATTTTCTCTCTGCTGCCACTCCACGGGCAACATGACAAGGTAGCAGCTGAATAACATCCATCACTGCTCCTTGAGGAGGGGAGAAATGGCCAGCATGTGTGATTCTTAGAAGGTGTTCATCTGGGAGAAAAAAATATTAAGAAATGGTGACCACATATGAAATTCCATGAATTATTATCACAAAACTGTGAAAGCTATAATAATAGAACTGTTCATATTTTCTTTAGGAAAATTTTCCTAGTCTAATATTTCAGTTGCATTTAAGGAAGCATTTCTATAAAATGAAGCTTCCATATTAGGAAGGCTTAGTTTTGCTTTATCCTTAGACAGGTGAAACAGACACCCTTGAGACTGCCCAACATATACGTGCCTAGAATTCTGGCACATTGTTAAGGTCAACACTCAGGACAGACAGAAATGGGCATCCTAATTTAAAATATTTAAAAATTCTTGATTTAAAATATTGTAAAAATACCCTCTCATCTTCCTACTTGTGCCATTAGACTGCAACATTACAACATCACTCAAGTTAAACAGAAACCTGTTAAGTATTATAACTCAATTTTCTAGATTAAGAAAATAGACATGTTTTGAATTAGTAAAGGATTTTCTTTCTTAAATTGGAAACACATAGGATGATTGGTGCATTAATTAAATGAAAGACGACTCTTAGAGCCAGAAAATACTGGTATAATACATGTAAGCATTTTACTTTGGTAATAATTTAAAATATAGGTTAAATAGTTTCATGTCACTGTCAGCATTCAGTTAAAACAAAAAACAAACTCTGAAGCATGAAGATTTTAGTTAATTCAATATACTATTTCACATGTTATGTGTATAAATATGCCATCACCACTTGCGGCAGAGAGCATCATTTCATTTTGGGGGATTGTCCAACCCCTTCAAATTTTAAGTAGTCCCTGCATTCTAAACTTTTCACATGACTATACTCTCTGTTGCTGTTGCTGAAGACTATAGTGCCAGTAGGATTCAATGTAAATGAAAAATAAAAAATGGGGAGATTTTATATCAGTGATTCTGGAAAATGATCTAATTAAATCTTCTGAGGAGTTTGTTAAAAATGCATATTCTAGGGTTTAGACCCATGGAATTATAACACATTCCCCATCTTTTTGATCTTTAAATTGCCCTTTGAGAACAACTTCTGATTATAGGAAGGAGAAATCTCAAAAGAATATAGTCACTTAAGGTACTGAAACAAAAGAGAAAGCTTCAAAATTTCAGGAAGCCCACCCTTCCCCACCTCAAATTTGTCATTTAAGGGAAGTGTGTGTTTTTTCGTTTTGCTATATCTGAGAGCCCAATTGCCCATTCTAGAATTTGCTCAGGAAAACAGTTATGTCCAGAAAAGAGAAAATACTTTCTACATGAATCTTAATTCTCTGCTGTACCATAGGATTCCCATGTCCTGTTATTAATGTATACAGGAACAAACAGGTTCCTGGACTTGACCTGGGAACTAGCCTCCTTCCAACATCTACCTTACCTATGGGAAATGTGCTGTAATTCAAGAGTCAACATACAGGCAAATTTTTGAAACTTTATGAGTTTTGGCTTACTCATATTTAGGTACTAATGAAAAGGATTATATTTTACATTTACTTCAATAACCACATTTCTTTTTTCAAAGACCCGGCAGAGTTTCATAATAAAATGGATTAGTCTAAAAATACTGTTAATACTTTTAAAGGAATAAGGTTTACAAAAATCACTATATGTGTATTTATTATAAAGTAACAAGTTTTATTATTTCACATGTTTAATGTTCATAATTTCAAGGACTTAAGGGTGTGTCATGTTGTGTAAATTGAATAAACTCTCTTGGTCCTGAAGCTGCCTTTGGATTTGTTAGATCAATAAAATGCCTGTTTAGAAACATTAAAATGTAAATCAATCATCTTCAACAAGGTTAATTTCATAATATGTAGTTTTAAAGAAGATATGGTAAAACTTCTGGAATAATTCACCAACTAAAATTTGGGTTGGAATGACCTCAGCAGAATCTAAAGTTATGTGGGAATTTAAAGTTCATTGTAATGTCTTTAATTTAGAGGGAACAGAAAAAAAAATTCCTGAAATCATTTTTGATTGTTTGCCCCAAATGCTCAAATTCTCTGTTTTTGTTTTGTTTTTGTTTTTAGACCATAGACCATAGACTAGTCAGGATTATAAGATATCTTCAGTGAAGATTACTGATTAATTAGGTTAACAATGGTATCATTTAATGCTGAAAGTCTGTTCTTCTGCATGTACTCTTATAATTAAGAGTATTTCCATGCAGAACCTCTAACACAATGCAAAGGAGTTAGCCTTCCTGCTTGCCTTTTCTGGAAAACATTCTACAGCTCCATTTAGACAATTAGCAGAAGGGCTGAGAATGAATAATTGGTAAAATGTTCCAAGTTGGAAATAATTTCCTCTTGTAAAACTTCTGTTTCATTAATGGAAGTATATACATGAACAATGAGAAAAATTGCTTTAATATGATGACTTTTGTAATGAATTTGATGAAAAATGTTTTGACTTAAAAAAGACAACTATATGATATTACCCTGAACTATTCTGTTTCAATTTTTTAAAGCTATTTTTTTTTGTATGGAATAAATGGACCTTATATTTATTATGTCTTTTTTCCCCTGTGTGTTCATATGAGTGCAAACTATTCCTTCACAGAAGACATTGTAGTAACTAAAATAGAATTGTGCTATTTTGTTTGTTTTGTTAAACCATTTCTTCCTAGAAAGAAGAAAGGTGTTGATGACATTCTTCCGTTCTTTTTCTTTCTACTCTGTCAGATCAGTATGCATTCTGTCGATATATGATTGACATGTTTGTCCGTGGGGATTTAAAACCAGGTATTCCAAACAATTTTTGTACTTGTCTGTTTTAATAGTCTTTGTTTCTAAGATTGCTGGCTTTTTTATGCACTAAACTGAATTTCCATTTTAAAAAATTGCATAATGCATGTGTAGTTCTAGAATAAAACCAATGAAAAGCAGAAGTAATAACTGGCATTAGGGCCTTTAATTTTACTTTCTATTACTGCATGGCCTATTGTAAATGAAGTCAGTTAGAAGCTAAAAAAAAATTCTAATATCTTTATATACAAAAAAGTGCTAATATCTTTAATAATATCTTGGAGTGAAGAGGTGAAACATTTTATTTCTGGTAAACTTAGAAGACCTATGATGATAAAAGTATCCTTTTTTTAATATTGAAAAAAATTTATATTAAATCTGTCACAATTCAGATATTTCATTTACTTCAACATTTTGTATTTCCTCACATATGGAAGGGTTAGCTACTCTGGAGAACTACTATTGATGGAGCTAGTCAACCTCAGAGCTAATAGTCAACACAATGGGAAGTCTTTTTATTGAAAGGAATTTATCTATTATCTCTCCTATCTTTAATTGTTGCCCAGAGTGTAACAAGGGATTCTTTACTAATATCTTAATTAACAATGAATAACTTGATTGCTTGTGCTAGGCCTTTTGCAGATTTAAAGACTGATAATACTATGTTATGTTTGGGGAAACAATTCTAAGAAGATGGTATTGCCAAGGATAGAACTAATTTACAATAGAATAATTGAAGCTAATTGCTTAAAGCAAACTATATTTTGGTTCTAAGCTATTTTATATGGAAATCTCTCTAAAATGTATAATTACATCCATACGTATATCGGCAAATGGGCATATCATATTTAAGACAAATATATAATACATCTAGGTCCTAGAAAATTAGAAGACCATGAGAACTTTGAGTTTCAGGAAAATTTAGTTAATTCTAATAACTTATGCAAGCCAATTTCCTCCCTTCTCTTCTTCATTTTCTTAATCTTCTTTCTCTTTTTTGTTTACTTCCTTACTGAGTTAGAAACTGAAATAAGGGGGAAAACACTGAAAAATACGGTGATTCACTTGGATGATGACTCACTTTGTAAAAATGATTAATGCTAACATATGTATATAGCATCATAATAACCTTAGAAAGAAACATCAGGATAGTAGTTTAGTATAGTAAAAAAAGAGGGCTTAGGACATAAATACAGATGTGATTCTTGACCCCATCCTTTTCTAGCCTTGGACCTTGAGCAAATCATTAAACTCCACTTGATCTTCAGTGTCTTTACATTTAAAATTGGGGTCACAGTCAGCAATAGCACTACTAGAAATTTATCCAAAGGATACAGGAGTGCTGATTCTTGGGGCACATGTACCCCAATGTTTATAGCAGTGCTTTCAAAAACAGCCAAATTATGGAAAAACCTAAATGTTCATCAACTGATGAATGGATAAAGAAGATGTGGTTTATATATGCAATGGAATACTACTTGGCAATGAGAAAGAAGGAAATCCTGCCGTTTGCAGCAACATGGATGGAACTGGAGAGTATTATGCTAAGTGAAATAAGTCAGTCAGAGAAAGACAGATATCATATGTTTTCACTCATATGTGGAACTTGAGAAACTTAACAGAAGACAATGGATGAAGGGAAGGGGAAAAATAGTTACAAACAGAGAGGGAGGGAGGCAAACCATAAGAGACTCTTAAATACAAAGAACAAACTGAGGGTTGATGGGGGGATGTGGAGAGGGGAGAGAGGGTGATGGGCATTGAGGAGGGCATTTGTTGGGATGAGCACTGGGTGTTATATGTAGGTGAATCACTGGAATCTACCCGCAAAACCAAGAGCACATGTATGCACTGTATGTTAGCCAACTTGACAATAAATTATATTTAAAAAAATAATATATAAAAATAAGTCAAAATAAAATAAAATAAAATAAAATAAAATAGGGGTCACAGTAAAAACCTTGCAAAATTAGAGGCACCTGGGTTGCTCAGTTGGTTAAGCATCGGACTTTGGTTCAGGTCATGATCTCATGGTTTGTGAGTTCAAGCTCCACATCAGGCTCTGTGCTGACAGCTCAGGACCTGGAACCTGTTTCCAATTTTGTGTCTCCCCCTCTCTCTGCTCCTCCCCTGCTCTCAGTCTGTCTGTCTCTCTCTCTCAAAAATAAACATTAAAAACATTTTTAAAAGCCTTGCAAATTTGCTGACAAAGCATCTAAGGAGAGGCACAAAATACTATTATAACTTTATTTCTTAAATCATTCAATTTAGCACAGCCTGTCTGAAAGAAACTTAACATTGACAATGCTCAGTCTATACACACCATTAAGTCCATTTTAGGTAAGAGATTTGTTGCCCATTTTATTTATCTGTGATGGTTTAAGAGAGTTACATTCTACGCATATTTTGCTTTGTAAAGATCAACTGTTTACTTATATGCAACATGAATCAATATTGTTAATGAGCATGTGTTTTTAAATTTTATTATTTGAGGACAATAATGTGTTCTTTGTGTCACCCAAGTTATTGATAGAACTAATTGATCATAAAATACAATTTCTAAGAAAATCACAGGACAGAGAGAACCATACACTGTCAAAGTCAATGAGAGATGCTAAGCGTTTAACAGTCACAAAGCTAATCAGATATTTTCCAAAATTTAACAGCAGATCAAGATCAGAAGGAACAGTGAAACCATGTCTACATGAGTTGAGAATTCCTCTATTAACCATACAGGGGGAGGTCTTTTAAAGTCATATGTGAACATTTTCTAAATAGCCATGAGTTCAGATCTGTAGCACTATCTAGTATCCTAACCCATGAAAATAATTCCCAAGTGCTATACGATTAGATTTTTATTAAAGTTTATGTATTTATTTTGAGAAAGAGAGAGAGAGAGGGACAGAGAGAAGGAGAGAATCCCCAGCAGGCCCCATGATGTCAGTGCAGAGCCCAATGTAGGGATCAAACTCACAAACTGTGATATCATGACCTGAGCAGATATCAGGAGTCAGACATTCAACAGACTGAGCCTGATGCCCAGATTAGATTTCTTAATATCATTTATTACCTTTCTAACTGCTTTCCTAGTTTATTTCATCTACCTACATTCATGATTTTGAAGATTTATTTCTATAATGTATAAGAGATTAAAGAATATGTAGATGAGTATTCCTGGAGAATTAGTGTTTTTCAGCATTTCAAGGGGTGAAACAGAAGAATCTGGAGAAGGGAAACCTGTATGGTATGGCTATTGTTTCATGTAACAAGTCATGTAAAAGTTCATAAGTGTACAGAAGGAAAATTTCTGATATTTCTTTTGTTGGTGAGACAATACATACGATGGAGTTAGAAAGCACTAAATATGGCGTGTGTTTTGAAAAATGAGGAATGAGAAACAAGATTTAATCTGGGCATATTAATTTAGAGAAAACGCAAGTGATAAGACTTTGACTCTGACTGACAATTAGAGAATAAAACAATTCCTGCCAAGCTTATTGCTCTGCATGTATCCAGTATTTATAAAACATTTGTGCTTCCATCTGTTTCTGTTTGGGATTAGTAGAACACCTGTTATTGTTTAGCTAGAGTTCATTATTAATTATTGGTACTGAGTTTTTTAAACTATAATTTGATTTTTTCCTTTTGGGATAAAATATTTCCCTTGTGCAATGTTGCCACACCCTCAAAAGTAGCCCAAATCACGGCTGAGATTTGAAAAAACCTCATTAATGAAATGTACTGACAGCATGACATATGTCCCAAGTTTTTCTTTTCTATCCCATTAAATAAAATACTTCTGACAAAGATACCATTAGCATTTTTTTTAGCTAAGATATACCTGAAAAAGAACTGAATTGCTCTTTCTGAATCTCTGTAGTGAATATACACTATCTTATGGTCAGTAAAAATCCTTACCTCAATTATGGGGACTATCTTAAGAAGCCAGCATAAACTGTAAGGATCACATCATTTGTTGTATATAACAATTAAAATTCTCGGGTACTGACTCACTCTATATTCAATTGAAAATTAAGAAAATTCTATTTAAACCTAGAAAATGAGTATATGCTACTAAGGCTGGTCCTGTGGGCAATCGGAGTAGATGTATATGTATAATGTATAATTTTAGGGATATTATGGATACCGAAGTGCCCCCTTCTCTAGAAATATTTTTTTTTCTGCTGCTCTTAAATGATCTAACAACCCTGACATTAGATCTCTTGATTGTGTACTTGGTCAATTCATAGAACATGTTTTGGGTAATCCCTAAACTGTCTTAAGGAAGAGAGGTGAGAAAAGGAAAGGGAGAGGAAGGGAGGGAGGGAAATGGATCCTGTTCTAAGGAGGCTGTCTTGAAGCTGATGATTCACACTTTTTAGGGTGAAAATAGTCTAGCTGTCATTTTCTTTTAAGACAACTGTGAAAACTGGTCAAGGCAGACATTAGTAGCTACACTGAGATTCACTTTATGGTGGTGGTGGTGGTGGTGGTGTATGTGTGTGAGTTTTGGTTTTGCTTTTAGAAATTGATAGTAGTGATGATCAAGATAAATGACTTTAGGTTTGCTTATCTTTATCATCCTTCCAGGAATTCCAATCTCCTTTTCAATACTTTGCTGCTAAGCACATTTTTCTTAAGTGATAGCCATACTGATAATTTCATTCATTTAGGTAGACTCTAAAAGAACCATTATGGGGCACCTGGTGACTTGCTTAAGTTCCTGACTTTTGATTTCAGCTCAGGTCATGATCTCATGGTTTGTGAGTTTAAGACCCCCATCAGACTCTGTGCTGAAAACCCAGAGCCCTGTTTAGGATTCTCTCTCTCTGCCCCTCCCACTGCCTATGTGAGCACATACACATGTGTGCTCTCTCAAAAATAAATAAACTAAAAATAAAAATTGTGAGCAAATAAAATTGAAAAAAAAATAAAATAACCATCATGATCTTACTACGCATTTTCACATTAGCTCTTCATCAACTTTCATCTGGGCCAAATAGGTTGCATGTACTCCTGGGTGAAGTCAACTGAGTTAAGCAAGAGACAAATTTCAATAAGGAAAAAAAAATCACATGGCTTACAGACCTCTTTATATTTATTGTAGATAAGGAAATCAATTTAAATGTCCAGTACAAGAACTAGGCCTTGTATGCTTTTGCTTCATCATTTTAACACTTTTTTTCAGCTTTTCATCTCTGTATGAAAAAAATCATAATCAAAAAGCCATTATGATTAAAGTTCAATACAAGTTAATGTTTATCCCTTAGAAGTTATCCCACCATTAAAATCCAACTACTACCTGACTTACTTGAACCAAGAATTTATGTTAAGGTAATTTATTCCCCTTTCTGTGTCATTTACTCTCTTAAAATTGAAGGTAGCTACCTATCAAAATCTTCTCTGAGTATAATAAGGTATTCTTTGGCAGTATGTATTCCAATTCTATGGGTTTTTAGGTCCACAGCTAGAAATAGAGCCTCAAGGAATAAGAGTACTCTCATTTTATTAAGATCCTTTTCTTGAACTTCAGTTGTGCATTTTTGGTTTGATCCTGCTGAGAAGAGGTCAAATGTAATTGCATTATAGTCACTGTTATTTAATGGTTTAATCTAATGTAATTCAGAGCTCAATTGGCTATAATGTAGAAGACTAGGTAAGATTCAGCCTTACTTTACTTTCCTCCAAAAAATACTGCTGCATGAAAACATACTCACTTTAATTCCAAACATCTCATTATTTTCACAAAACAAAAGTTCTGGGAGTTTTTATGTTAACGCAATAAACATCTGTTGAATCCCCTCTGCAAGCTGCTAGTCCAGAAAAGAGATAAGACATGGCATATATAACTTTATAACTAAGGATAAATTGATAAGTATGCAATAGAGGTTTAGAAAATGTAAATGCTAATCTCAGTATACTAGGAACAATAGTTATCTTTACTTACCATTTGGACCTCTTAGTGTTTTTTAATATTTTAAATCATTTAAAAAATGGTTTACAGAAGTAAGAGTAAAGGGGTGAAAATTGTGATAAGAACTTAAACATAGCAAAACCAAAAGTTTATTTCATCAATATTCTGATTTTGAAGATTATATACTCCAGATTGGAAACATCTTCAGAAAGGAACTAACTGCCCATCAATATCATGAATAAACCTGCAATATATACATCTAATTGATACTAATTCTAGATTTCAAACACATCTTTAATAGGTTCTAGCATAGTATCACTTCTGGTTCATTTAGAATTTGCGTTATCAAAATGCAACAGTCAACTTTTTCAAATCTTTGAGGCACGTAATTTCGTTAAAAGACAATGTCATCTCCATTCCATAACTACAAGACATTTTTATTTTTAGATTCTTAAACATTATTTAGAATGATGAATCCAATGAATTTTTTTTTTATTTCTACATAATTGATTTCATTCTGATACTGGCCTTAACCTTTCTTTAACATTTGTGTACTTAAAAACTATAAATTTTGGCACACAGACTTTATAAAAAATGAAAAAGTATTATAATATACCCTTAATACAAAATGAGATAGGTTAGGTTCTTGCCACAAAATATTGCATGGTAAAGTCCTTCTGGTTGAAGGACTAACTGCATGAGAATATCCTATTTCATTTTTGTCCTTGGAAATGAATTGTTCCCTCATGGATTCTTGAGTTTGAGAAAATTCATTGTCATCTGAAAATCCATTGTCTGAGATTTCATTTGAACAATTAATTTCAATTTCACCCTAATCATTTAAGTTTAGCATACTTAGCTCTCTTTTTTACATTTGTTCTGATTCATCTAATAACCTAAACATCTTCCTTTGTCCATTTTCTTCTTTTTGCAGTTATGGACGAAACATAGAACTTCTAAATTCTAAACTGTGCTCAATGAAACTAGAAGTAGATCATAAGAATGTTTCCAGACTTCTTTTATGCGTTCTTGAATGACGATGCGACATTTTAGTCAAAAAATAAGAAAACCGAATGATGGTGAGAATGGAGGTTTATTTTGCAATTGCATCATCCTTCCAGGCAACTCCATCATTATTCTATTTTCTTATCATTTTACTCATTTTTAGC
Source organism: Acinonyx jubatus (assembly GCF_027475565.1). Lineage (NCBI taxonomy): Eukaryota > Metazoa > Chordata > Mammalia > Carnivora > Felidae > Acinonyx > Acinonyx jubatus. The sequence goes on from NC_069385.1 coordinate 40,459,262, forward strand.
ATTGTTGGGAATAATTGATGAGTCATAATGAAGTAATTCCTGAATTCATGAAATAGAAATGTTCAAGAGAGAGGAAAAATAAGATCATAGAGATTCCATCATGTGTCCTGGATTTTTTTAAATTTCCCAACGGTGCCATGTAGCAAATTACAAGTTATAATGAGTTTTATTCTGTTTAGAAAATAAGTATTTTTTTCCTTTGTTCCTTGGACAACCTGTAAGGAAAAGTAAGACAAGATAAATCAGTCTCTACAAGTAGTTACAATTGCTCAAAACAAGACAAAGCAAAACAAAACAAAATAAAACCTCAAAAACTCAGATTGACTTCAATAGACTCTGCTAGCACACTGAGAATCAATGGACAGAACATAAATTGAAGGTCACACAAGCCAGGATTTAAATACTTTGCTTAATAACTTTTTCTGAGTCTCAGTTTTTAAATCAAATGTATTTCTTAAGGTTGTTAGATGGTGAAATAAGATAGTGTATGCACATGTCCTCTCCCCACACTTTTTCACTTTCTCTTTTACCATGTAAATTTACTGCAAAAATGATAATGCTTCTAATGTGAAGATCAGAGAAGATCTTATGGAAGAAGTAAAAGTTGAAAGGGGTCTTGAGACATTAGTGGACTGTGTCTATATGTCTTTAAGAATAAAGACATAAGACTGAGTTTAAGGATAAGACATAAGACACATGGACTGTGTCTATATGAGTTTAAGGATAAAGACATAAGACTGAACTTGAAATGTTCTTTTATAACTATCTGCTGTTGAGTATTTATTCTCTGCTAGATTCTTAAAATAATCTTATTTAATCCATATTAAACCTTGGGAGGAATGTATTATCATCCTTGTTTTATAGAACAGAGAATGGAGGTAGAGAATTTAAATGTTTTGTCCGGGTCAAACACAGTGCAGACAGGGGATTCAAACACAAGCCTGACTAATTCTAAAGCCCAAAGCTCCCTGCTTGTTTAGGCATATGCAACTGGTTCACAGTGGTTGACATTCAGGAAGCCTAGAAAGAAAAACAAAATTGGAAACATTTGTGTAAGAAGATTTTGAGGGGATGGCCTTCTTGCACAGTTAGGATATGTCCAAGGAGGTTCACAGAGGTAGAACCATGGGTTTTATCATCACAAATACCAAAAGAGAGGAAAGTAAAAGATTATTCAGAGGTTGTTGGCTTGAAAAAACAATAATAATAGTGCTCTAAATAGGGAGTAAAGGAAAAGACTGGTCAAAACTCATGAGAGTGAAAAGAGCTAGCGATGTAGGAGATTTCAAATCCATTACCTATTCTTAAGGCCGCAGATGATGGTGTTCAGTTACAAAAGGGGAATATATGAAGATTCCAATCGAAACATCATCTAAGCACCTGCTAAATACCAAGGTTCATAGCAACTATTTTCACACATTTTACTCATTTAATTTTCACAGCAAACTCTGAAGTAAGCAGTTAGATAATCAAGTGTGGAGTTTTGGTAAGAGCTCAATGGTGGAAATGAGGTTACCAAGAGAGTGAGTGAAATAAGTGAGCATACAAATATTGAATACATGAATATTGCATGCACTGTAGTCTCAGAATGAACACAGTAGGGGATATAAGAATACTAAAAGATGATCCCTAACTTTAACAAGTAGAATTATTTGAAACAGAAAATGGAACAAATAATTGATAGTAAAAGGTTAAAATTGGGAGTGAGATTGCATAATACTGACACCACATGTTACATGTTTCAGAGAGACATCTGTGATTCTTGATGTCAGGGAAGACAAAAGACACCTAGAATTTGAAAGCTGGGGAGTATTTGACTAAGTGCTAAGGAATACACAGGCCTTGGTTCGTGTATGGATGAAAGAGAAAATGAACATGGACATGACATGGCAGAGCATGTGAAATTGATGTGTTTGTATGACAATGAGGATATTGGACTGACAAAAAGATAAATTAAGATTAGAAAACATTGGGAAATAAGGAGTGATAAGTTTGTGGTGACATTATACTTGGTCAATCAGCAAAGCTGTATGTAACTTGGCATGGAAGAGAGTCTGAAAAATTTGAAGTAGAACAATGACATGAAATCAGCATTACAGAGAGTGTGATCAAGCAGCATCTGCTAAAGGGATTAGAAATAGGATAAAGTTTATTAAATATTGCTAAAACTGATGAATCTAAAACATGGTTTTGAAGGAAGAAAGGACAAATTTACTAAGTCATCGTTCATATAGGTGGTGATGGGAACTGTGTACAAGTGACTTAAGAAATTAATGTTGTAACTCAAAATGTTATAAACTATTTCGACGATTTAAGTTCACACATGAGGTGGAAACTTAAATGAGGTTTAGATGTAAATGAGAAGAGTGAGTATATGTGACTATTTACTAAAAACATAGTGCAGTGAGAAAAGTGCTAGAACTGACATGTTCATAACCTAAAATGGAGTAATAATTTGCTTTCCTTCTTTGGCTGCTTTCTGTTGTTTTCCATGGTTTTATTTGGATTCTTTGGAGGTAGCCACCAATGCATGGACATTTTAGGCAGTGAAAGCAGGTGGGTAGGCAAGTAGACTCCAGAGCCGGACTGCATGGCTTTAATTGTAGGCCTTGCCACATGCTTGAAATATGACTTAGTCACATTAATCAATCTCTTTAGGCCTTCATTTCCTCCTCTGTCAAATGAGGCTGATAAGACTGTCACAGAATACATTAGCAGATGGTCAAAGCACACTTAAGGGTCCATGGCTCTCTGAGTGTCAACTTTTCTTTAGTAACTGGGCACATATCTATGAGTTGTTATAAGCAGAACCACATCAACAAATACACAACACCAATTTTATCCATTGTAGCCATCTGATGTCTTCTAGCCTTGGATCTACTACCTATGTAATGTGGCCAATAATACATAATTGACAGTATTATATAGGGGATTGTAGGAAAAATCTTACATTATATGCTTATAATGAGTTTGGTTTAAGCATATCTTAGATGAGTTTTTGGAACTATGCTAGATTCTACAGATACAGCACTGAATAAATAGGCATGGTGCCTATATATATATATAAAGAATATATATATTCTTTATATGCCTAAAGAATAATAGGCATTATTTTTTAGGGTTAACATTTAGACCAATCCAAGAACACCCATTAACATTTAAGAAGCACTATTTACACATATAGTGTTGGTGGGGGTGATGATTGTGCCCAATAACAAAATTGTGATTTTCTACCCACCACTCCTGATTCCTTTCTGATTTAATTATTGTTTATCATTAGCATTCTCTCCCTAACAAGTCTTTCTTTTCTGCCTTGTATACACCTTTACGAAACATTTGCTTTTAAATCCCTACTGTCTCATACTTTGCCAGATCCACGATATGTTTATTGAATTGAATTCATGGTGCATAATATTTTTCTCAACGAAAAAAATTATTGATGATCATCCCAGGACAGCCCTCTTTATTCATTCCTGGAAGTAATCTTGTTATTTAAAAAGATGACAGGTTTCTAAGCATTGCAAATAGGCCCTATGTAAAGATTCTTAAAGGAGTTATTGGTAGTATCTCTAGAGACAGAGGCTCAGAATTAACAAAGACTGGTTTGCTGAATGCATCTGTAAACTGCAGGCAGCATAAAGAATCAGAAAAAAGTGGTAGAAAGAAAGAGGAGAAATCCTACACTTAATTACAGGCATGCATGGTTCCTGGACATAGCATACCCTGTGAGAGTTGCCTCTGATTATCTGAAGTCCGTGGAAGCTGTTCAAGATAAATGTATTAGATTTCCATATTTGTCACAATCAATCCACGGAACATTCTAGTCACTATAAATAGCTGGTATGTACATAGAAATAGATCTGAGAACCTTTGCGTGGCTGTGATTCCTCTAAGGCTGCTGTACTCTCTCTAGCAGGTAAAGGGACCATAGATTTTGGGAGAGGGCTAGTAAATAGACCGCTGTCCTTATAATACCAAGTTGTATGGCTTCACTTCTCTGTGTCCAATTAAAGGAAACAAAATGAAGGCCTGTTTTATTTTCCTTACATTCTCATTCTTCACATTTGTCTCCTAACCCTTTTGAAAGAAGTGGTGGATTTTAGAGGAGTATCTTTGCTGTGAGGGAACTTTGAATAAAGCATCGTTTTGGTCTAGCCTTGTCACTCTTAATGGCATGGACTTGCTGTCAGACAAAAATAAATTCCTCCTCAGGTAACCTACTGAGACTATTCAAAGCATGTTCTAAAATAGTCTGAAAAAGGAACAAATAATACAGAGTAATTTGAATTGCTGCATGAAAAGCAAGGAAAATTAAGGCTTAATCAAAGAATTATCAAACTAATTAGGTGTTATTTATTAATGTGTCATGTCTTATAATAATCTTATCTGTCAATTCATATGAAAGAGTGCAGATTAAAAAAGTATTCTAGTAATTATGTGAATATATTCATTCCCCTTGTCCTGCTCTAAGGTTCATTTGGGTGGCCCCATAGATAAAGAATGGAGAATCTGTGGCTTTCAAATAAATATATATATAGTTCTTATCACTTTTCTAAAGCAGGCCTTAATTTAAATATGAGAATAACAAATATGCCCCATACTTATTTTGGTACAACTAATTGTGAACTAAGCAGTTTGATATAACTGCTTTCGGAGAGACCTAGATGATGAACAAATAGTCCTCACCCCTAGCTTTTTTTCCTGTACAGGATGTTTGTGCAAGATGGAGACAATAATGAATTTTGCAATATTAACATTACTGCTACCAAATTCAACATTTTGATGTCTAATAGTTGCTCAGCATTTTTTGATCCGGTATATATTTTGGTTTTCTAAAAATATTTTCTAAAATACTCTGTTAAGAATACTAATGGTCATAACATAAGTTTCAAAGCAGAAGGAGAAAACCATCTAGTCAGATTATTACAAGTAGAACAATGAACAGTATAAAGCAGCTGGGGAAGAAAAATGGGAGAAGGTAGTAATTAAGTACTAAATCATGTTTGCAGATTATACTCACTATTAATGTCTAAAGAGGAGAGGCCCACAGAGGTTAGGATAGGCTTTATAAAGCTATAGTATGTTTCCAATGCTTACCTTCAACATTATTGTGATTGTTCTTATTAATTGCTTACAATGAACTTGTTACTTATTTTTTTTAGGTAGTCAAGTTTTTCACTCGAAGGGGGATAAAATAGTCATATAATTATATGTACTTTTCATTAACAACACCAAGTGAGAAATCAACACAGGGTAAAAACTGAACAAAGCAATATCTCACCATATGGATGTCATCTACATCACTGTGCATCCCATTATACTTTAGTGTCTCTCCTTTGTCATTCACACTTAATTATTTATATTACATCTCTTAAATCCCCACTATTCTATTTTATTCCATATTTCTGCTTCGTGGTTGACATGAAGCTTTCTTGAAAGAAAAACTGCCACCTACAAATTACTTTCTATTGTATCCATCCACAGTGTTTAGGTAATAAGCGTGTGTTCAGTGGATAAGACTTGTTTGTAATAATTAGAATCTCTTATAGAAAGGGCAAATAGATATAGAGAAAGAACCAATACTGTCATATTGAAACATCCTGTAAAAAACAACCTGATGAATTAATATTCTCTTATAAAATAGTTGCATAAGATGTAAACCGTTTCCGCTTTCTATTATTCATGATGGGATTATATTAATGATGATTTTTCTCCCAGAGGAATATTATTTTTTTGTATAATTATAAGTAGCCTCCTGGCAGACACTGGATAAGCAGTGAGTATTGTTTCAAATGACAAAATGGTATCAATTATACACAATTTAAAACAGGAAGAGAAGTTGGATGATTTCCAAATGTGTCATTCAAGTGAGAATGTATTTGTGAATTTAATTGTGTTGGTAAGCCTATTAAACAGTAATTATTAACATGTTACCATTTATCCTTTATCTATCAAGTGCAGGTATTAAAATATTTAAGTTTATGTTATATGCCTGTAGTTGAAAAGGTGTGGAGTTTTATCATCTTTATTAAAGCACCCAGTAGAGAATTCTCAGCTAAAACAAAACATCAAATCCTTTGTCTCCTCCTGAGATAAATCCTAAAACCTGAAGTTCCCTTTTTCATTGGCTCTATGATTCTTCCTTCAGCTTTCCATATCTCTTTGAATTGCTTGTGAACATGGGATATATGCATGTGTCAGAGACAATTAACAAACAAACCACCCCCCAAAAAAAAAGGAAAGAAATTTTCCCACAGGTGGAGACAAAGGATAGGATAGTTGCAACATCCCTTTGCCAAGTACTGTGTGGTGTAGAAATCGCTAAATAGGGTGGTTGAAAAGTGCCAAATTGATTTTATTTTATATGAATGAGATCCCTGTATAAAAGAGAAGCAACATCGTTTTTTCAAATCCCATGCAATAGCTTAAAAAAGTCTGTCTCTGCTTTTGAGGATAAGGAGAAAAAGTCCCAAAGCACCTTGGTTTATATGGCTTACCTAGGGTGAAGGAAAACTCAGTCATACACACATTATTCAGCAGCTACCTCCCTTTTAAAGATGTTTGAGGGCGATCAGAGATGATGATCATGATGGCTTTGATGAAGACAATGGAAAGATATACCACTTACTAAATCCTAATGGTATGCCAGGCCAGGTGCTATGCTAAACTCTGGACGTGGATCATCTCACTGAGTTCTTACCAAAACCTAGGAGCTGGGTTGTAATTTTCCCACCTCATAGCTTAGGGAATTGAACGAAGAGGAAGTTTCGGAATTTGCTCAGATGGCTGGATATTATCTCCAGCATTGTAGGGAGAATTATAAATATATTTTAAAAAGGGGGTCACTGCCTCCTAGGTTTTCTTTTCTTTTTTCCTTCGCTTTATTTTCTAAGTGGTATAATTTAAGAAAAACTCACCATCCCTGTATATAATGCAAATTTGACATGCACTCCTAAATCTTGTCATTACAACTGCCGAAGAAAGAAGGCAGTCTGTTGGTAACTTTCAGTTGTGTTTGTTGGTTGGTCAGTGAAAGTAATCTGGTATAGAAACCCCAGGCAAAGGGGACTGTGACTTCATACTCAAGAGCACAAATGTTTTTCACTGAAATTACTGAAGGAGTCTTGGATATGGTTTGCTTTTGAATTTCCTGGGATTCTATTAAGTTGGACAAAAGCCTGATAAAATATCACACAGTTCCATGATTAGATTTTTAAGTGTATTTTATTTTTAATGGTTAAAGTGACAGCAAATTGAGATAGAAGAGAACCTAGGGTAAATTTATCTCGAAGGTTGTTGGTGGGTCCTGAAGTTACTGAGAATGAAAACAACAGATTCTAGCAGTTTAGGAATTGATTTAGCAATCAACTCTGCCAGCTGCTCTCTGTCAATAACCTCTTTGGTAGAGTCCTGAAGTCAAACAGCTAGAAAAGACATGAGACAGAAGGAAACATTATTTATTCGTCATGTTTAGATAGTTTACAAAAATGTCAAGCTTCCTAGCTCTTAAGAAGTGAATTTGTTATGCTACTTGTAAGTTATTTTAATAAGTTCTGTAAATGTAATGATTTTGTCTTGGGGGCCATATTTTCTCTTATTTCCTCATCTTTCTGATTACATACTTTCCCAATGATCAACAATTTGGTGTGACTTGATTTTCCATCTTTGAGGAAGTCTTTAAAGTGTCTCTGAAAAGTAATACTGAATATAAAGCCTGAATTATTACATTTTGACTTGAGAGTTATGACACATTAAATGTACTCATATTTAGGTGTATGCCATGTTATAATTACCTGGTTGATAAACAACAACCTTATCAGGACTGGTTCTTTTGTATTAACAGCAATGATCAATTAAATGAAGTGAATTATAGACTATTATTAGTCAGTATGTTAATGTGTGAGGGAGGAAGGGCTTGCCTAGGGATATAAAAGAAACCTGAGATTTTAACTCAAAATTTTATTGAGGTTTAGTGATTTTCCTCAAAAACTATACATTTATTTTTATTTTATTTGTTTTTTGTTTGTTTGTTTTTCTTTTTTTTTGAGATAGAAAGACAGAGAGAGAGAAAGAGGAGGGGTAGGGGGAAAAGAGGGAGAGACAGAGAGAATCACAAGCAGGCTCCATGGCCCAGAATGGAGCCCAATACAGGGTTTGATCTCAGGACCCTGAGATCATGACCTAAGCAATATCAAGACTCAGATGCTTAACTGACTGAGCCACCTAGGTACCCCCAAAACTATGCATTTTTAATTCTACTCAATTATGTGTTTAAAATTTACAAATAAGTATAATATTTTAAATATTTGCCATGCAGAAAAAGTTGATTTCTTTTTATAAATTGACTAAAGTTAGCTCTCTTTATTTTTTTTTTCAGTTTTATTGAGATAATTGACACAATATTATATTAGTTTTAGGTGTACAACATGATGATTTTCTATGTGTGTATATTGTGAAATGGTCACCATAGTAAGTTATAATTTTTATAATGCACATAGTTATAATTTTAATGATGAAAACATTTAATATCTCATCTCTCATCAATTTATAAACAATACTATAGTCACCATGCTGTACATTATAGCCCCAGGATTTATTTATCTTATAGTTAATTGGAAGTTTGTACCTTTAGGCTATCTTCACTCATTTCACCCACCCTTCATCCCACTCCACCTCTGGCAACCACCAATTTGTGCTCTGTGGGAATATGAGTTCTATTATTTTAGATTCCACATGTGAGATCTTATGGTATTCACCTTTCTCTGTCTGGCTTCTTGCACTTAGCATAGTATCTTCAAGATTGATTCATATTGCCACAAATGGCAGAATTTCCTTCTTTTTATGGCTGAATAATATTCCATTTTCTTTTGATAAATAGATACAGTTAGATAGACTCCAATTCCAGCATATACATATATCACATTATTTAAAATCCATTCATCTGCTGATGGACAGCTGGGTTGTTTTCATAAGTAGGCCATTATAAATAATGCTGCAGAAAGTTGATTTCTAGTAAGATGAGCTATTTTTATCCTATAGCTTCTCCAACCACTCAATACCTTAGGAAGTAGTCATCCCCATTTGGTAAAGAATGTCAGATATTTTTGACATTGGAAAATGGCATCTAAGAGACCTAATTTTAATTCATTATAACTTTGAATACTAACAACCGATGGTCAAAAACATGCATTATTTGTATTTTAAATTGTCTTCAAGTGGAACAAGAGGTAATATGTCCATTAATAACATCACTTTATTATAATACAGAGAACTTCATTTAAGATCTGCTTTTTAATTATTATAAGATTATATCATTGAGTATAGAATTCTAAAACACAATATAACAACGTAATAATTGCAATTAATTAAAATTGTTCAGCACTATTCCAAATGTTGTTATATATTTTGTTCATTCCTTTTCTCTTTATGCTATTTATAAAATAAATGCAAAATACAAAGACAACATGCTACTGTGCAAAGAAAACAGCACCTGCCATCTTTATACACGGGTCCTGCTTATAAGCACTTAGGTGAATTTAGCAAGTTGTTTAATTTCTTTGGGTTTCAATGTTTGGCACTAAAACACTATTCAAGTTACATTTAGTTGCAGAATTATTTAGGCTGAAAAATACCTGAGTGGATAATTTACATAGTCTTCTTTCCACTTGAGGAGACCTATAGATATTCAGAATATATTACAAGTGTTACATCTTGATTGAATTATTTAATGATGCTACCTTTCTTCATTTTGGACTTTAGCTCACTTTTTCCCACTAGCCATGGGTAAACACATTAATTTTTCACTTTCATAGCAAGATTGTTGTTCCATTCATAGATAGGTAAAGATACTCAAAGAAAGAAAGTGAATGCTTTGGTCTGGAACGGTTAATGATTAAAAATGAATAAATGAATGAATGAATGAATGAGTGAATGAATAAACAAGTAAATAAAATTTCACTTTTTTGTTGGAAGTATTTTATACTCTATAAAGAACTGAAAAAATACCTATAATTTGGTCTGTTCTAGAAACTGTGACAGAGTAGCATCTAGCATTCACTGATTCACTCATTCAGTTAGTCATTCATTTTCTCCTTTAATGATTCATTTCCTTTCACAAGTATATAGTGCTGTTGCAGATTCTGTCCTCAAGTTGCTCATAGTCTACTGAAGATTTAAAAAGGTGGGGGGGTGTAAAGTCCAAACTTGTATATAAACATCAGTGCATTGATGCTCAGAAGATAAAGTGCATCCTGGGTGCTCTGGGAGCATGTGAGGAGAGTGTGTGGAAGAGAATCAAGGGAGGAGATAAAATGGCCACGTTTTGAGGAATAACTGGAATAAGCCATGTTCTAGGCCATGTCATCACTGAGAATTTGCAATCCCAGAAATATTTGATTAGGGGCATGTGGTGGCTCAGTTGGTTGAGTGTCTGACTTGGGCTCAGGTCATGATCTCACGGCTTGTGAGTTTGAGCCCCGCATCAGGCTCTGTGCTGACAGCTCGGAGCCTGGAGCCTGCTTCGGATTCTGTGTCTCCCTCTCTCTCTCTCTGCCCTTCCCTACTTGTCCTCTGTCTCTGTCTCTCTCTCTCAAAAAAATAAATAAACATTAAAAAATTTAAAAAAAATATTTGATTAGATACCAAGTGGGAGATTTGTATTGTATGTGCATGAGTGCATTCTAAGTTTTTATTTTTATTTCTTTTAACTGTGACTGCAGTTCATCTAATTTGCCTCCTTTATCTCTTTTCCTCCTGGCTTTGGCTTTTGCATTAAAAGAAAAACATATGATTCATTTTACCTATCTGTCTCTTTCTTCCATCTTTACTGTCTGTCCCTTGGTTTACCTTGTGTGCAAATATGATTTGCTGTGGGTTTGAAAGACATATGGTTCAGAGAGCTAGAAGAAACTAAGAAAAGTAAAGAAACAGGAATTGTGAAAAACTTAAAAGTCTCCCAGTGAAAGTCTATCTAGAATTGTGGAAATGAGGTCAGGTAACAAAAAGATTGATCTTTAAGTAGGGAGTCTTTTTGATGGGCCACTTGGGGTCAATTCAGCATCTAATTAAGGTGAAACAAAACATGAACACCAAAGAAAACTGTAAAACTCTTCATAGAATGAACTAAATACTTACAGATCTTTCAAGGGTTAGAAATCATTGATAATAATAGATAACTGGCATTTATCTCGATCTTCCAAATAGACGTTAAATAAATAGAAAAATAAAATAGAGTGGGAAAGGTCTTAATCTTACATTGGACTTGCTCTCAGTGTATGATTTTGTTAGGCCATTTATCCTTCCAGGGACTTTTTTTTTCCATTTGAAAACTCAGGGTGTTGGAATAGCTGATTTCAAAGGTCTCTCTTATACCCTAAAACTCTAGGATCATGATTCTGTGCCTCTATTTTCATTAGGTCCCAAACACCAGGTATTTTGTCATAATTGAGGTATAAGGATAAATAGAACAATGATATAATCTCAAATCAATCTTGTTTCCGTTCTTTTCGTTGACTGTTCCATGGAAAATTATTTCTACTTCATAAATTGGAGATGAAGAGGAAAAAACACTAATATTACCTTTATCATTTTTAATCAAAAGAATGTATGAAATATGCATTTGGCTGCTATTCCATGCTTTCCATCAAAGTGAATATGCAACTATATAACACATGGAAATATTAGGGAAGCTTTTTATCAGGATGCAAAGAAACCTTTCCAGTAGAAACATTTTGGCCTGGAGGAGTTTCTTTGATCTAAGAAGTTAAAGAATTTGGTGTTTTAAAACACTTATAATAGGGTTGTGTAACCACTTTATACTAAATAATCCATTTGCTTAAAACTTTTCTAAAATCATAGCAAAAAACTTGTAAATTAATTACCAATATAATATATTATTGGAATAATCTAATATAAAGTAACTATGGCTTCTACTTCAGGGTCCTCTATATAAGACCTCTGGCAAAATTAAAAACTACATAATCCAAGTGACAGCAATGACTAAGCAGTTAGTTCATAAACAGCACCTGGCTGGGTAAATGGAAAATTCCTTGCCCTTATCTGAGTGTTCTCAGTTGTTCCCAGAAGCTCAAGTCAAATGATTTATTTCCCTCACTTCTTACATTAAATTCATTTAATAGTCCTATTGGGTTTATGTCAAAATGTACTCTGAATCCATCCACTTACCTCCAATTCCTATGTTTTTCATTTATCATATATTTAAAAATGCCACCCATTATTCTGAATAGCATTTCTTATTACTTTTTCTTGATACGTTTTTAATAAGATACTTATTTCCATTTTACTTGTTTAGTGACTGTTTTTTGTCTCTGCCCACTGGAATCTCAGCTCCATGAAATAGGTGATTTTGTCTGTATTGTTCACTGCTATAACTCCATATCCTACGGAAGTACCTGGTACTCAGTAGGCATTCAATAAATACTTGTTGCATGAATGATTGAATCTCTACCTCAAACCACCTAGTCCAAGCCATGTCACTTTCTTACTTTCTATCATTTCAATAGTCTCCACCTGATCTCTTGCTGTCCCTCATATCCTTTTCTCTACAAACATTGTTTTGGTTCACACACCAGCCAGTGATCTTTAAAGAACCCACATGCTGTACTAAAACCCTACAAAATCTTACCATTGTCCTTAGGACAAATCCATACTCACCGGAATAGGCTAGAATGGTCTGCTATGAGCTTGTCTCTGTTTTCCATCACCGATGACCGTTAAACAAGCCAGGCTGGTCACTAGCTTAGGCTTTTTGTACTGCTATTCTCTGTCAAGAATCCTTTTATCAGACATCTTCCTAAGGTTTGCTCCTTTGTATTCAAGTCAGAGCTCAGATGTGTTCTCCTTGGAGAAAGGGCCACTTCCTATGCTATGCATTCGTGCAGTTGTGTAACAAAGGCCTCCAACTCTGATTCCCCCACCCCAAGACAGCATGCCCTGGACTGGAGCTGCAACTGGCCAGGAGAGAGCTGCCTCTTAATTTTGCACTAAGCAGGTTTTCCTGACCAAAACTTACCACCGTGGCCTGCATATACTCAGAAGACACATTTTTTCAAATTTGCACAAAGCTTCATAGGCTAGTGGAATCGTGCTTAATGGTGGCCCTCCTCTTCCCTTTCTGTCCATTTTAGCATAGTCTCTTCCCTCTAAATGTTATCTGCCTCATCACTCTATTTGAATGTCCCTACATTTCTGAGATCTGAAATTATATGTCTTGCCTGTCTTAAATTATTAAATTATTGCCTGTCTCCCTCCATCTCTAACATAAACTCCGTAACAACAGTGTATTTCTCTATCTTCACTGTGGTCCCTCAGTGATTTCATTTGCCCATGAACACTCACAACAACCAGCTGGAGCAGAGATTATGGTTTCCATTTTATCTTGAAACCACTGAGACCTAAGTTAAGTGATAATTGTCTGTTTACTGAGTGCCCCATCCACTCGACTGAGTACAAGGGATGCAAAGTAGCTGTGTAGAATTTAGCAATTCATGAGTGGGAGGTATAAAGATGCCTGTATTGGAGTAAACACCTCCTTGATTCACCCATTTCATATGAACTCCAGAACTTCTTCAAGTAGTTCGTTTATTGGTGAGGTCCTCATTTCTTGGGCAAATTCACAAATCTGGGATTATTATATGAGTGGTCTAAAATTTTTGATCTTTATTTTAACAGATGGGGTGGGAAAGGGAGGGATGGTTGACACCCCAAATCCTTCTGGTCCCCTGTCCAAACTACATGGCAAGAGAAAGACACTCAGTAAGGAAACTTGAAAACCAAGATGTCCCCATTTTAAAATAAAAGACACTAGCAAAATCACGTCTCAGCCTAAAATATAAAACCATATTTTTGTTTAATGTTACTATTTGTTCAATTCCAAATTTTAAAAATGTTATTCTGCACATATAAAAATAGTGCAGCATACACAATTAATGTTATCGCTTTCAAAAACTTGACCACCATTTTCTTACTAAATTCAGATCTCCCCACTTCACCATTAGTCATAGATTCACAAATGATTTTTATGAAATTGAAAGAACAAATTGGGATAGGAATTTGTAATTATTTTATACATTGTATTTTTTAAATGTAAATGAACTTGAACTCAACGGTCATTTACTGGAATGACACCTTCTCCATCCCAGAATCTATTACCATTTGCTGTTGGCAGTACAGAGTCCTTTCAAAGATCTTCTGGATGTACTTAGTACCTTCAGGAGAATGCAGTAGAGGCCTGGAGAATTAACTATCTGTCAGGCATTAGAGGAAAACATCTCCTCAACATTTGTTTCAAGATTTAGGGGATAGCCTTTAGTTGTATAGAAATGTTGTAGAAATAGGGAATCTCCTTTGATAAAGAAACCAGACAAATTAAATGTTAGTATAGTGAGCTGTTTTGTACTTCATGTGATCTGAATTCAGCTCATAGCCTCCTACTTGACTTGAGATTCTGAGTAATTCCATTCATCATTCCTAGCAGTGTAAAGAAAACATTGGTAACTTAGATCATTAGAAGGAGTACACACTGTCTACTATCCCCAGTGGATTTTGACTAAACCAGAAACAATCAAATTGACTTGTGAGAGAAAAAACTCAGAACAATAAAATATTGGCAGCTTACAAACATGCCATTCAGGTATTATGGAAATAAGCCAGCCCAAATCACTCAAGGAACAAAAATAAAGCCAATTCACTGTGTTTGAATGTCAAAGGGATTTTCAGGTAATAGCTTGCAAAATGAAGGGCACCTTTTGAGTTCCAACATAAATTTCAACAACCTAAATTATTCCTTCAGAAAGTAACAATCCTCTGGAATTCTGAAGGAATATATTCCTAATGAAATTGTAAAAACTTCTTTCTTGTAAATGAGTTCTGTTATTTATGTCATGTTTAATTTTATCTGTTGTTTTGTCTTTGTTTACTTATTTCCAAGTCTGTTTCAAGTTCTCTTGTGTAATTAGATGGGACATAAATTGTAAATTCATTATTGAAAAAATTGGTATTTTGAGTATTTACTATGTGTTAGATGCTTTAACACTTAATCCTCATAACATTCCTAAAAACTAGCCTCATTTTATAAAGGCCCTAAACTGAGGCTTGGATACTTCATGAGATTTTCAAGTTTACCCAGTTTGTAAATGATGAAGCTGAAACTCTCAAATATATAAACGCTCACCATTTGCCTCTAAGCGTATAGTCTTTACACTAAGCAACACTGTTTTTACTATAAAATTCTACTATTAATTTGACATTATATTAGCAGCATTTATTATATGATATTAAATTTATTCATATTTTTTAAAGTTTATGTATTTATTTTGAGAGAGGGAGCAGGAGTGGGGGAGGGGAGGGAAGAGAGAGAGAGAGACTGAGAGAGAGAGAGACTGAGAGAATCTCAAGCAGGCTTCACACTGTCAGCACAGAGTCCAATGCAGGGAACCATCTCACCAGCTGTGAGATCATGACCTGAGCTGAAATCAAGAGTAGATAGCTTAACTGAGTGAGCTACTCAGGCACTCCTGTATTTGTTCATATTTAAAATTTGGGGGCCCTTGAGTGGCTCAGTCAGTTAAGCATCTGACTCTTCACTTTGGCTCAGGTCATGATCTCATGGCTGGTGAGATGGAGGCCCCCCCACCCATTTGGGCTCCACTGATAAGGTGGATCCTGCTTGGGATTCTCTATTTCCTCTCTCTCTTGTCCTCCTCCACCCTTTCTCCTGCCCCCCCCCCCGACCCTGACACACACACTCTCACTTTCTCTCTCTCAAAATAAATAAACATTAAAAAAAAACTAATAAAATAAAATGGTCTCATATTTCAACAGTATTCTCTGACATTATTTGAACACGAAAGAAGACTTTTCTTTATGTCAGTACTAAAGTCATGCGTCATGCTCTACTATGACGTATCTGATTTGTTTTAGTGCTCCCTAGCACAACAAAAACTTGTTCTGAGCTGATAATTCCCCTGCCAGGGTGATTTATAACTGTCACTCTGAAGGTAGGAAGACATCTGGCTTTTTCTTTCTCTGTTTTTTTTTGTTGTTGTTTTGTTTTTTGTTTTGTTGTTGTTGTTGTTGTTGTTGTTGTTGTTGTTGTTGTTGTTTGTGTGGTCCTACTTCCCCACTGTGTCCACTGCCTCACAATGTAGCAGTTAGACATTTTAGGGAGCGTGATATAGTTGATTACAGTTGTAGAGAATTTCTGACATAAACTGGATATTGCACTTTCTGCTGCAGAAGGCACCAGTTTGTTTGTTTTAGGAGTCCTACGTATGTTGGCATCCAGTAACTGTTGTTTCACCAGATTCTCTCTGTGTAGAATCTCTTCTCTTAATTTCTTTACCTGGCAAACTAATTTTAGGTCTTTCAATGCAGTTTACAGTTAATCTACTCCAGGGATCTTTCTACAACACCCCCTCTGTATATATTATTTACCATCATCACACTGTATTATAGTAATCTATTATACTGATCTAAGTCTGTTTTAGTCAGTATATTTGGAACTTCTTTAAGGCAGGGCTGGGGTTTAATGTTTTTGGTATTACTATTATTATTTTTTAATGTTTATTTATTTTTGAGAGAGAGAGAGAGCACAAGCAGAGGAGGGGCAGAGAGAGAGGGTGAAACACAAAATCTGAAGCAGGCTCCAGACTCTGAGTTGTCAGTCCAGAGCCTGACATGGGGCTCAAACTCACAAGCCATGAGACCATGACAGGAGCCAAAGTTGGATGCCTAACCATCTGAGTCACCCAGGCGCCCCTAATGTTTTTGGTATTATTGATGCATAATAAGTGCTCACTAAAATGTTTTTAAAATAAAATAATGACTTTATAGTTCTTCCAGGAAAATCTAAAAAGATTTTAGAGTATAAATTATGAATAATTCCTTTGGAAAGAATTTCATATATTTTTGAAATAAATTTCTAAAAAGCTTATCAAGACTATAAAGGATTGAGATTTTACATCACCACTGTTCATGAAAGTATGACCTGGAAAGGAGTGACTTAGATTGAATAGGCACCATTCTATGAAGATATTTCTGAAAGCCTTAGTATTTAGAAACAATTGATTTATATTCATGGCCACTTGTACTTTAAGTTTTAATCATTTAATTGACTCCTTCCTAAATCTAGATTCTTCCTAGATTTAAAAGCTACAAAATATCAGCCTACTTTAGAAATATTTTCTTCAAGAACAGCTCTCTAGAAAGATTTGAGAATGGATATTTACAAGTATACATCCTTTTGACTTATGAAGTAAGTAGAGACTGAGTCTTCCACCTGCAGTCATGGACTCCCTTATAGAAGACGACCCTTTTCTGACCTTAGGCAGTGGGAAAGGGGCTTTGAGCACCTCAAATCTGGAGCCTACATGGAAATTCAGCTCACTTCTTAGGAGCTGAATGGCCTGAAAACCTGTTCACTTTAGTTTTCAAACCATAAAGTGAGAATACACCTACTCCTAAGGATCTTGTGAAAATTAAATGACTTAATGTATCAAAACTGATTGGGATTGTTCTAGGCATAGAGTAAGCAGTATGTAAATGTTAGGTAGGGAAAAATAATGGAGATCAAACTTTTTTTAGAGTGCCCAGCCTCATCTTCTCTTTGTACACTGAAAGAGGAACTTTCATGTTGCCATCTGTTTCTATCAGATCTTTGCTCTCATTAGGAAAAAAAATTAATGATAATATGGATCGATACTTTTCTAGGTATATGACTGGAGTGTCATGAAACAATGTGCTTTTATGCATGCTAGAATATGCTCAAGAATCAACCTAGATGGTCTAACCACTATAAGGGACTCCTATAATGAATGGAGACTAACCACTATTTGGCAAGAGGGTCCAGGATTCCTCCCTTCTCACCACCACAGAAGGTGGTGTGTGTGCCTCTCCAGTTGCTCTGCTTGCTAATCCACAATTCACCAGACCAAACAAATTTTGACAAATTATAAAAAAAAAAAAGGAAAACTTCCAGTAAGCAGGCAGGTCTGCTGACATTTGATAATATCTAGTTGTCAGTGAGATTTCACAAGGTGCCTATGCCCACACCAATTCCTGGATTTAAAAGAAACACACAGCAGAAATTTGTGGAATGAAAATTAATGATAAAACATTTTGCAGACATTTCATACGGGATCATATGTTAGTTAATGTTTACAGTTCATGGCCTGGATGGTTTTGGTTAATTAAAGAAATCACTTGGGATAAGGAAGCACTCAGAAACGATTGTGGGTTTTTATACAGTTCATAATAAGCCCAGAGACTTGAGGGAGCCTTTCAAGGCTCTATAAAACTGAATATATTTTCCCTTTGGCCCATTATTTACTTAACTGCAGGTCATTTACTTCAGCAGGAGAAAATGTACCTGTTCAATATCAAAAGGCCCATGAATTTTAACCTTCTTTTATTGCCCTATTATATCATTTGAGAATTTTAAGTTAAATGAAAAAAAAAAATGGTGATTTTTCTCTATATTAGGACTCCTCTCAGCTTCTGTGATTTTAGTTTCCATAATTTAAAGTGCATATTGAAAATAAATTGCTTTATTTGATTGCATGTAGATTTTCCATTAATGAAGTCCAGTAGATATATTTAACATTGTATATACATCTATGAAAAGTAATATATTCAGAAATAGCTCTGAAGATAATGGAACCTGTGTATGTATCCACTTAAAGATCTCACCTAATAACAGTTTTCTTATTGCATAATAATATGAATTTATACTTCAGATTATGAATTATGCATGTTGGGGAAGGATCTAGCTATTTTAGTTGAGGATATTAAATTTGTTAATACTTTTTTTTTCAATACCTACTCCTGCATTGTGTGCACAGGACAAAGCCCAGCCATACCACCTCCATTACCAACAGAACGAGCTTCCAGACCCACTCCGGCATCACCTACCCCTGAAGGCAAGTATTTTATGTTTCCAAAGCTCTCCTCTATTATAGATAAACTAGAATGCAGAGAAACAAAAAACAATATAACAGCAGAAACAAAAAATCCATATTTTCTTAAATAGTGTTGGTACATCTAAGCTACAGTTTCCTTTCCCTGAAATTACAACTTGCTGTCTTTTGGAAAACCAAAATTTTTCCTCTTAAGATTTTATACTGGTGATCATCAGCTTTCAGAAGAATGACCAGCTTCATGCTCTGGAAATCAAGCTAGAAAGTACAGAGACAAATAGTCAAGGATATGTCATGCAACTCATGCAGTTTTACCACAACTTGACCAATTTAGTGTCTTTATGACTCTAGGACAGAGTTTCTGGGTTTAAATCTGAGTTTCACCTCTTACTAGTTTTGTACATTTTCGTTTACTTAAACTCACTCTTCATGAGTTTTATCACCCATGAGATGAGTTGAAAATAGTACTGAGCTCATAGAATTAGTGTGAGGATACAATGGTGTGTATCTCTGTGTGTGTGCCAGTTTATAAGCACTTTATAAAATTAATGACTAATACTACTGCTATTAATTAGTTCTTCAAAATATGGTGTTTGGGGATTGGCAAAATTAGGGGAGGCAAGTGTCATCATAATCAAGTTTTCAAAATCATTTGTCTTCATTTATTCATTCAACTATCATTTATTAAATTCCAGTCATAGGATCACACCAGGTATTGCCCAAAGTACTGGAGATTCAAAGATTAATAGAAAATAGTTCCTGTCCTACCAAGACTCCGTTTACAGGTGTAAAATTAAAAGTAATTAAAGAGAAGCTAGATATAAAACACAAAGAATTAAAGCCAAGTGCACCACTACTTTTTTGCAAAGGTACAGATGGAGGTCTCCTTCAGACCATCATAGCACCCCTTCCACTCCTAGCTCTGTCAAACACTGAAAAGGACCTTCTGTGTGTGTGTGTGTGTGTGTGTGTGTGGACACAGACTGCTTACCCAAGTTCCACACCCATCTGTCCAGCAACTACCTGGCAACTTTGCTCACCCCATGAGTACAGCATCCCCAGAGAAAGAACTGTCTGGCAGATAAAAAAGGTCAGAGTTCTAGGACCTGAAGTGTAAGAGAGGAAAAAATTTCAGGTGGCCACACCCTGTCATCCCCACAGACCCTTAGACCTAGGGCAGGATGTAGCCAGAGGAGGGCACATAGAACCCTGTAAAGCACAGAACCTACTGGAGGCACCTTGGTTGCTGGGTTCTAAGAGTTGTGGTGATTACACCATAAGATAAGAACCAAAATAGAAACCAGTGCTGAGTACTGTGGAAGCTTAAAGAAGGTAGGGCATAGCTCTGTTTGGAAGAGGTGAGTAGAATTCCAGGAAAGGCTTCTCTGCAGAAGTGGCTGTGGAGCTTAAATCCCAAGAATATGGAAGAATACACAAGGAAGGCAAGAACATTACCAACAAAAGCATTGGCATATGCAAAAACATGGAGATGAGAAAGAAAGAGGTTTTGTTCAGATACGCCTAAGTACTTCATCTTGGAGAGAAAGAAGGCAGTATGAAGAGGGTCTGGGACAGATGAAAGGCATGCAAAGGACAGATCACGAAGTGCCTTGTAGGCTAAGCTTGGGATTTATATTTATCTTTAAATTTTTATTATAAAGCATTGAATAGTAAAATAAATCTGCAATATACTCAGCCTGCAGATACATTTATCAACATTTTCTATTCTTACTTATCCAACCTTTCTTTTCTTTCCTTTTTTTGTTTTTTTACTGCTTGTATTTTTATTACTTTTGCAGATCTCTGATATCATGCTATTTCACCCAGCTAAGGAATTTTTATTTCCTTTTAAAATTTTTGACATGTTTACATGGTTCAAATTTTAACAATTATGAAAATGATTTAAAGTAGTGGAAAGTTTCCCTCCTGGCCCTATGCACTAACTACACAGTTCTCCTTCTAGGCAAACAATGTTAGCTCCTTCCAGAGATATTTTGTGCATATACAAGCAAAATATTTTCACCTCAGCTAAGTAATTTTTTTTCTATAGATGATAGGGAATTTCCCATAGATGAGATAGATATGTTCATTTTAAAAGGACAATTTGACTGCCATCCTGCTGGTCTAGACAGGTGGTATGAGAGTGATTGCAGACACTTGAGAAGAGAATAGTCCAACTAAGTTGTAACGCAAGAACTTAACAGTGGTGTAATGGTTGGAGAGAGCAGGTAGATCAGAAAAGTACCTGGAAAGGGAATCAATTGGTTAAAGTATCTGATTACTATGCATGCGGAGATGCAACAAGTAATTAAAATGACTCCGGCTTTCTGAATTAGATATCGAGGTGGACAGAGGTGCAGTTAACTAAGATGGGAAACCACTGAAATAAAACAGGCCTGGTGAGGAGAAGCAGGATGTCATGGGTTTAGGACAGACTGGTACATGACAGTTTCGCATGGGCTTCCAGGTAGAATTACTGAGCAGACCATGCTAAATTGGCACATGGAACTCCAGAAAATATTATATGGCTGTTATCTGGAATTATATACTCATGTAAGCTGTCCTTTCCTCTATGCCTTACTTATCTTCTATCCCCCAAACCCCATCCCCAGATAAAGCTCCATAATGAGGAGGAAATGTCTGAGAAGTTCAGTTCATTTCATGTATCCAAACCCGTCTTACAAAGGGGACCAGGTCTTATTGAACATTTCTTGTTACCTAGAAGGATTGTGGGAATTCTGTGTCTCTGAAAATGGTGATTTACAGCCTGTGCTCTAGAATCACACAGATCTGTATCCAAATTCTGATTTTGCCATTTTCTACCTTCAGGAACAAATGCAACAACTAAACTTTTAGCCTGTTTATTGGTAAAATACTGATACTCATATTACCTGTCACAGAGAGGTCTTGTAAAGACAGAATAGAGCTACAAATATTTCAATTATTATTACTGTGTTTGATATTGATAAACTTGGGAATTCTCCTTTGACTGCATTTTATTGATTTAAGACAACTTTTCACAAAGAATAGTTTGCAGATTGTCAGCACCAAAATCAACTGTGAGGCTTCTTAAAAATTCATATTCCCACCATATCTTAGACCTAACATATCAGATTCTCTGGCAATTCAGAGAGGAAAGAAATCTCTATTATTATCAAGCTCCTCAGTTGGATCTTATACACACTAAATTTTGAGAACCTTTGGTTTACATCCATGTGTAAAAAAACCTTACAGATGCAACAAACTGTTTTACACCAAACACCTAAACTTGGTAGCCTGTTTCAAATAGTCTTTTCTATTTTATTTTAATTAAATGAAATTAATTAATTTAATTTAATCTGAATGCCTTGGTGAGAGATACATTATCCAATTGACTACAGACCAAATGATCCTTTTGGCTATACATTTATATTTCACACAGCTAATAGCCAGGGAAGGATTTGGGTAGCTGGGCAGGTGATGTTTTCCTTTGGTTGTGTTCTGACATCAGCATGTTCTACTCACCTTCTGTCCAGATCCTGACCAAGTCACACCTGCAGTTATGCTCTCTGCAACTCATATTTATTTAGAATATTATGTTTTCTGTATTTATATGAATTTTACATTTGATATTTCAAAACCTTGTAAAGTACACATTATTAAGGATTAACAAATGTAGGTTTGAAATTTATTTATTTATGCTAAGTTAGTAAATAGCAGATCTGGGTTTCCAGCCCAGAATTTCTAGTTCTATGCCCAAGGATCTTTCTCATATACTGCTATGAAGACATCAGCATTTGAGGCTCCTACCTTCATGTCTTCTGAGGCCTCAACAAGTTTTGGAGGATGAAGACATAAAGTGTTGTGCTTTAGATTTCATGAAGT
This sequence comes from Acinonyx jubatus, assembly GCF_027475565.1. Classification (NCBI taxonomy): domain Eukaryota; kingdom Metazoa; phylum Chordata; class Mammalia; order Carnivora; family Felidae; genus Acinonyx; species Acinonyx jubatus. The sequence goes on from NC_069385.1 coordinate 40,482,058, forward strand.
TCTGTGATAGAAACATCATGTTCTGATCTTAGTATAGAGAAACCTAGCAATGCTTCTTAAAATTTAGTGTGCTCACAAATCTCCTAGGGCTCTTGTGAAACTGTAGATTCAAATTTGGTAAGTCTAGTGTGGGGCCTGAGATTCTGCATTTTTACCAAGCTCCCAATGTTTGCTGATGTTTCTGTTCTAGGACTCCATCTCAGTAGCAAATCCCTAGGTGATTTAGAGGGAAGTGGAGAGCAATTAAATATTTCTAAAAATGCTTTTAATTTAGGACTAGTCACCTAAATGACCTGTAATTGGCCAAATGTCCTTCAGAATGACTAAAATGTCACCCATGGAGAAATTTTGACTGCTACTTGTCTGGGAAAGAACAATAGTTTTCAAGTCAAGTACCTAAGCATTCTAGAACGGCTTGCAAGAGAGCAAGAGAAATGCCAGTGGGAATGGGGGGAAAGGTTACATTATACTTGCAAATTATAATAACCTAGTGTACAGTATGTAAAATATTTTGATTTGGCCAGCTACACAAATGGAATGAACTAGTAGCTTTAAGCTTTAAATAAAATCCTGTATCATCTGTTAATCAGTGGTATATTAATACCCATCTAAAAAAAAAAAAGAATTTTTTTGTCATTAGAGATCACAATTTAATGTAAAGTACATGTAAAATCTTACTCCAAGACTCCAAATCAACAATGCTTCCTGAATTTTTAGAGAACAGTCCAGGACTAGTCCCAGGTTTGAAACCTTTGTCTCCCATCCAAAACTGCTGCACACACATTTTATTGGGTCCACACAAGTTTTCTACGTACTGATTTTTAAGTGTGGTCATCTTGAATATGGGGAGTTTCCCATTGTTTCCATCAACTGCCACACCTCTGTTTCACCCATTCACTCACTTGGCTCTTGATGTCATTTCTGTGTGTGACCATTATGTGAAGACAATTCCTCTCGATATTATAATTTCTTAAATTCCTGATCAGCACTGGATGTCTTGGTTTGCAAGAGCTGCCAGACAAAACACAACAGATCAGGTAGCTTAAGCAACGGAAACTTCTCATAGTTCTTTAGGATGGAAGTCTGAGATCAGAGTGCCATGATGGTCAGGTTTCTGGAAAAAGCCCATGTCCTGGCTTGTAGACATTTACTCCTTGCTATCTTCACATGGTGAAGAGAGAGCTCAAGTGGCTCTTCCTGTCCTTGGGACACAGTTCTATGGGATCATGGCTCCTCTCTTACAACCTCATTTAAGCTTAATTACCTCCTAAAGGCCCCATCTCCATCCAGTACAGTCATATGGGGGTTAGAGCTTCATGTGTGTATTTGGAGGAGACATAATTCAGTCCTTAGCACTTGGTAACCTCTGAGCCTCATTATTAGTAAATTAGCCGCTTAAATGTTTACCTTATACAATTAGAGTTGTTTAAATATTTCTTTTTGTGTAGTTGATGATTTGCCTTTGCATTTCTATCATATGTGGTTTCTCACCAGTATAAATTCCCAACTTGTATCATCTTTGCATATTCTTGATATTGATAGGAGTTAAATATTTTTAAAAATGTCTTAACTGGACTCAAATGTAACTGAGTTATACTGAAAATAATAAAACCAAAACTGAGTAAACTCATCACTAGCAATTATTTATATCATTTACCTAGCTAGTAAGCAGATTATTTAGAAAAAAATGCTTAGAACTCGAGAGAGAGAGACAGAGACAGAGACAGAGAGAGGTCAGAGTCACATTTTGTTTGGCATTTGGACTATAAGAGCTTGTGTTACTGGAGATAATTTGACAAAAAACTGACGAGTGACTCTGTCACTGCCCCAATATTCACAGGACAAGGGATAGCCTATAAATAATAGTGTCACCTTAAGTTTCATTGGATTCTAATTCTGTTGTTGTTGTTGTTGTTGTTGGGATATGGACATAAATCAAGGAACTCCAATTCCCCAATTTGAGACAGATTTTGATAGATTATTCAAGTGTTTGGCTCCAGTTTATCTCCACAAGAGGTTCATAAAACACCAAGTAGAAAATGTTTTGCCTATCAGTCTGTCACTTGGAAAAGGATGTGTCATTTGTAAAGTGGGACACTTAGGCTTCTATTGTTCTATTAAAGAGCTATTTAATTTGACATTTTATCCTGGAACCCAATATGGTGTTTAAGTGAATAACATAATGATGCAGGATTACAGGGCTTTTGCTAGTATCTCCTTTTACTCCCAGAGAAAGAGTCTTTATGCTGAGGACACTGGCCCTGAACAGGTTCCCAAGGAGTCCATGCTATCAGGCGATGCTGAGATCATGGGCTTTGTCAAGGCTTGCAGATGTGCCTGCAACTTCATTAACATAATTGATTAGGAACTAGGACATATTTAGTATTAATCAAGCTGTTTTTAGTGAGGTTGATTATGCACAGTCCTTGATGCACTATTTTAGTCTGAAACTTCCTTAGGACCAAGTTGCAAGAAAATGGCATTACGTAAAAAGGAAATTGCATGTGGCACTAACGTATGCTATTTGATTTGAAGAATACAGATAGAACAGGTAAAATGTGGGAGCTTAAACATATTTTGCATTTTTTTGTTTTAAGAAAGTAGAGCTTATCTATACACTGGATTATTAAGTTTGTTCACAGGACATTGGCAACAGTTTAGAATTTTAACAGATTTTAAAAAATCATGGACCTTGATGTGAGTGAAACTGCTCTCATGTCTGTGAGGCCCTTAAAAGCTTCCGTTGTGTTTTCATGGCACTGAAAACAAGGAAAATCAGTTTCTCACAGCACACACTTCCTTCTTGGAAATCTTGGTGTGCTTCTCAAGCTATTTGTCTCATGCCTTGAAGATGTATCTTGCCGTCCTTTAACTTCGCTCCTCTCCCCACATTACATGCTTTGCACATCATAATGAAGTTTTTATTGCTTTAAACATTTGGATGTGAGGACTGATTGTATATTAAATCAGTTGTTTCCTTTGACTCCTCCTATATTTTTTAGGATATGTCTGGCCATGGAAAGTTGGCTACAATAGCATTAAACAAATCTCATATAACAATCACATCATGTAATCATTTCTGACATTGTCAATTGGCATTTAATTATGGATATAACTTAAAAGGGACTAACTTAAATATAATATTAATTCTCACATTCTTTCTAAAACAGTATTACATTTTGTGACAGAATTCCCATATCCACTGGGAGCTCTCCTGGGGCTCAAAACCCTGCAGGTTCAAAGAGCCACTAAAGCTACCACTTACCTCATTAAGAGAGCTTAACTACTGAGTTCCTCCCCCAAAGAAATGGCAACTGTTATATTAACATTAGGTTATTCTTATGTTTAGCCACTTTATCATCAAATGTTCATCAGAACTGTATTTCTCAGGAGGAATTAGCCCCTGACTCCTCTCAGACAGAATCCTCAGTGATTAAACAAACAGCTTCAGGCAACATTTTCCAACCTCACCCCATCACCAAAAAAAAAAAAAAAAAAGTTGCTTCATAAAATCATAGTAGAAGCACAGTTACCAGATATGATCCTATTATTTTTTAATCAACAATGCGAAAAGATTTTTTTCTTTCCCCCTACTCAACATGGACATCCCCCACAACATCATGTTTTTTGTTATCATTGTTCTCTAAAGAATAGAAGATTTCTACTCACATGTAATTATTCAACATTTAGTGTAAAATTGTCACAACTTGTCTATTGTGGCAAATATGTGGAAAGAAGTTATGTGATCCTTTATTAACTATATATCTTATGCTTAAGTTACTTTTAATATTCCATTATACACATATAATTTACATAAATAAAGGCAAATATAATAAGGTAAATAAATACTGTATACCCTATCATCTTCTTGAATAAATATACAATTGGTACTTAGTATGGCAATTGTAAATAATATAATAAATGCCATCATCCATATGTGGGCAAAAGAACTCTAGAGAGAAGGCCAAGGACTCAGCTTCTAATCCCAGCTTTGACACTAATCAGTTATATGACCTTTGACAAATCAACTGACTTTTTAGGATCTCCATTTCTTCACCTGTAACGTGTGGGGACAGAACTTAAATGGTCTCTTTCTTTAAAATGTTTGTTTGATGTTTATTTATTTTTGAGAGAGAGAGAGAGTGAGCAGGGGAGGGGCAGAGAGAGAGAGAGAGAGGGAGACACAGGATCTTAAGCAGGCTCCAGGGTCTGAGCTGTCAGCACAGAGCCTGATGTGGGGCTTGAACCCATGAATCATGAGATCATGACCTGAGCTGAAGTCACATACTTAACTGACTGAGTCACCCAGGTGCCCCTAAATGGTCTCTTTAAGTCCCTCTTTACTTCACCCAAAGATTTTAAGCTTATTGTTTTCAGGCTGATGGGTTGGTAATTAACTACCTTAAGAGCAGAGGGCGGACTTAATGGCTTTGTATAGAGGTTAAATAGCTACCAGAGATGTTTACAGTATGCTTGTGGTCTGGATAGAGATATCTACTTGGGACAACCAGGCATGCCCCCGTGCATAGAATAGTACCACGATGCATTATTTACTGATGTACAGAAGTAAGTTGTACAGACCATAAAAGCTGTAAAAGTTAGGATGGAGATGAGATATGAGTGAGACAAGGCTATACAATGAAATCACAAGACTTGTATTGGGCCATAAAGAGTGGGTTGGTAGGATTTGTGTAGAGGAGAATGAAGCATTATAGGAAACTTATTATAAGATTATTTCTTACCATAGGATGAATCCGAGGACAATGTTCTACAGGAGCTAGTAATGTTTTATTTACAATTCTATTAAACCAAGAACTTTATCACCTTAGCTCTTCAGTGAGATATATCCTAAGAAGCAAAGAACATAAAATAATAAAATAGAAATTTGGCCCCCGTTCTTATTCCATTAACTCTATGACACAATGAATTTTATTGAACTTTAGGCCAATATAATATTTTTCTTTGTTTTTTGGTGAAATAAACTTATATCTTTCAGCAATTTTTGATGGAATTGACCTTTAGGTATTAATTTTGATAAAATATATAAACCAAACTACTTTCACTAGTTATTTAACTTAGAAACTTAACACAACTAAATGAAATAATGTGTATAACAACTTAGCACATTTTTTAGCACAGTTAGGTACTCAACCATTAATTGCTATTATTGTTATTATTTTTATCAGGAAATTTCTCTTATATGTATAATAAATCATTAAATATTATGGTAGTTTTTAATTGGTATCTCTAGAAGATAATAATGCATTAGTGGCACTAGTCAGTATATGTGAAACTCTATATAATTTCTTAGTATAGAATTTGGTTCATATCCTGAAGGGTTTTGTACACACAGCTAAAGATTTTATGCCACCTCACAGACTACATGAGCCTGCTAAAGCAATTGAGCAAAGAAGGAGTATGATCAGATTCACATTTTAGATTTATTGCATCAGCCATAGAAAGAATGGATAGCTGAGGGGTGGAGATGGGGGTCTGGAGACGAGACAATTATACGAGGCTACTGCTCATGAGGAAAAATTATGCTACTTTTCTTTTGAACAATTCCATTTAACCCTCAAAACAACTCCAAGCAGTACATATGATTTCACATCATTTTAGAATTTAGAGCTGATCAGAGAAATCAAGTAAATTGCCTAGGAGAACACAGCTATAACAGTGATATACAATTGACCTTCAAATAATGTGGAGATCTAAGGCACTGCTTGCCTGCTCCAAGCAGTCGCAAATCCATGTATAACTTTTGACTACTAGAAAACTTAAGTATTAATAACCTACTGTTGACTGGAATCCTTATTGATACATAAATAGCTGATAATACATATTTTATATGTATTATATACTGTATTCTTAAAGGAAACTAGAAAAAAGGTTATTAAGAAAATCATAAGAGAGAAAATATATTTATACTACTGCATTTATACTACTGTATATTTATACTCTATTTATTTAAAAATTCCATTTGTAAGTGAACCAGTGTGATTCAAATGTTGTTCAAGGGTCAACTGTAATTGGAATTAGAAGCCAGGTGTCTCATATACAGGTTTAGACTGTTTCCATTATTTTAAGACTAGCAATTAAGTGTTAGGGTTGAGCATGATTGCTAAAGTCTGTGTGACCTGAGTAAATGAATGGCATTAAGAATAAGAACAGGTTTGGAGAGATGATAATGAGCTCAGTTTGGGGCTTGTTGAGTATGTAAGGGTCCGTGGCATATCAAGATGCAGAGGTATGGTGAGACATCCCAGGGCTAGCAAAAACAGGAAGGCTCTATCAGTCCTAGGCCTGAAGAGGTAGGGGAATGGAGTGGTTTACAAAGCCAAAAGCCCTGTAACTCTAAGAGAGATGCTCAGTCAGAGCTATGTCCTGCATTAAGACAACACATCATCAAAATTCTGTAAAATGATGTGTGTAATATCCTCAATAAGCCTGGGAGGGAATTGGAAGATAACTCTTTTTTGTTTATTTTTATTTTTGAGAGAGAGCGCGCGCGCGCACACACACACACACACACACACACACACAGAGTGGGGGAGGGACAGAGGGAGACAGAGACGAAGAGAGAGGGACTATCTTAAGCAAGTGGAAGAATGTCAAGAAAAAGGGAAAGAAGAAGGGAAAGAAATGGGAGTTTTTCGTGGATTATGAAATATAAATACATTTTAATAGGTATTAAATATATTTCATAAGAAACTTGTGTCTCTAGAATTTTTCTCTCTTGCCATTTGGTTCTGACTTCCCACCACTGATTATTGGAAAGACTTTTTTTCTGAGACATTTACTTTTTCCTATTGACCTATGTGTAAGGGAAGTTTTTTCTACCCCTACACATCTAACAGTATAGTTAGGGTTGATCTGATTTGACCCTCCAGCAGGAGTAAGTGTTTATGCTGGGGATCAAGGGGTGGCATCCACAAAGCAGGAAAGAGTAAAGGAGCCATTTGTTGATTAGAATCTGTCATTTGTTCTCTCCTAACTTTTATCATCATATCAAGAAAGTAGTTTTTACCCAGTATTTTGATCTATAAAGGAACAGAGAGGAAGTTAAGGATGACGTGGGCTGTGAATATGTGTGAACATGATCTATTAGTAGCTTTCTTATTATGGCATTCTGATTAAAACCTCTCATGCCAGCAAATTTTTCTCATAAAACATTTTATAAAAAAATAACTGGATCCCTCCAAAGCTCTACTTTGTAAGTACCAGTATTTCTTTATAAAACATTTATTTGTTATCTGTGTCTGCTTAACCTAAATGTTTCCTCCTCTTAGACGAGTTTGTTACAATTCCAAAAGATACTTTTCTTCTTCTCTAGAACAAAATGCATCTTTAAAGCCAGGTCAGTTTTAGCCAAATAGAGTAGAGTCTTGGCAACTGGTAACATAATAAAGGATTTATTGTTTTAATGTTTTTGTTTGATGTAATGTTTTGATGTTTAATGTTATGTTTAATGCTTTAAACATTAAACATGTAAAAATTTTTGATCTACTAGAATAGACCTTATATGTGGAAAGAGAAAACAAAAAGTTTTGTTACTACTTTGGTATAGTTCATGAGAGATGATGGAATTTATGTAGCCCATGAGTTAAAATAAATGCAAATTCAACATATTAAAATGATTACAACTTTAAAGTTCTACTCTTTGAAAGGATATTTGTTTCCTTTTTAATATTGATGTCCATTAGACATATTATTAAAAATGGAAAGGTTTCCATTGAAAATCAGACTTACACACATGTCCAATAACTCTTAGTAATTTTAAAGTCAAATTGTTTTTGAAAATAACTATTCAGTTTTTTTAATTTATTTAGTAAATCAAGTCCTAACTTCTCAAGGATCTGTTATAAAAATAGCAGTATCTTTGAAATGGTGCTTTAAGGGGATATATATTTCAATTTTGAATGATAACCAGCTTTTTCTCTAAATATTGATAATTTTGTCACAAAAAGAAAAGTTTAATTTTCTGATGTTTCTAGGCATTCTTTAAAAAAAATAATGTTTATTTATTTTTGAAGGAGAGAGAGACAGAGCATGAGCAGGGAAGGGGCAGAGAGAGAGGGAGACACAGAATCAGAAGCAGGGTCCAGGCTCTGAGAGGTGAGCACAGAGCCCACAGGAGACTTGAACTCACAAACCAAGAGGTCATGACCTAAGCTTAAGTGGGATGTTTAATGGACTGATACACCCCGGGGGAGGCCCTCTAGGCATTCTTAACATTCCGTATGTAATGAAATACTTTTGCAATCCATTTCCAGATACAGATAAATATATATAAAAAAAATTAAGATGAAAATATGGCAAAAGTAATCTCTTGTAAATAATATGATACTGAAAATGAAAAAGTGTTAGAAAACAATCTTATCTTTATGTTTTTCTTACCTTACTGAAAGACACATTGGAAACATTTACAATAAAAGATCTTAAAGAAGCAATAATTTTGCATAAAAATAAACTTTAAAGGGGTTAAAAGAGCTCTTCCAAGGTCCTTAAATGTGGGGAGAACTAAAAAAATCAAAACGAAACAAAACACAAAACAAAAGAACAAAAAAAATGCAATTGTACTATAGAAAGCTATCCAGAGATGTGTATGAAGAGGGAGAGCTTCTCACTTAGTGAAAGTCAATAAGCTTTGAGCATTTACTTTCTGAAATGTAAAAGCATTGAGGGAAAAAGAAAAACCAGAGTCTGTCTCTCTCATATCTCTCTCTCTCTCTCTCTCTCTCTCTCTCTCACACACACACACACACACACACTCACACAGACACTCTGAGGTTGTCTTTGCTCTTGCACTTCTAGGTAGAAAAGTGAACAAAAAAACCAGATGTGGCAACCTTCATCTATATAAATATAACCCATTCAAAAGTAATGAAATCACTTATCTAAAAAGCTTTTATCATTTTTGAAAGGTTTGAGGGAAATCTATCTTATCCATTTTAAATATCAAGTTTAATTAACATAAGAAACTTTTTTGCAATTTGAAAGCTATCAAAGAATCTTTCTCTTTGCATTCGTTTTTGCATACTAAATTCAGAAGTAGAAAAAAAAATGTCATTATGTCAAGAACGTCAGCCATAAGGGAGCTGAAAGATAAGTTTGACAACACAAAGCAAAACTAGAACTTCTTTTCTGTCTAGGGGTCAGTTCACTTGCAAGTTTTTAATAGAATAAGTCCACCTCAAGCTTTATTTTCCATTTGCAGCGAGAGCAGGATGTGTTTATCCTTTAGTTTGGACTCCTTGTTATGTCAATTACAGGATTTGGGAAACTGGGCAAGTGTCTTTTTCCGAGCAGATTTCCTCACAGGTTACAGGAGGTATACAGTTTTTACCTGAGGACCAAGTCAATGCTGACATCTGTAAGGTCAAGTGCTTTATGACCTTAATGAGTGACGTTCCAACCAAACTTAAACACGTATGTTTGCCTTGCTCAGACCATACAAAATAATTATGGAGATCCCTTCTCCACAATCCTTTTGAGGCTTAATGAACTGTATTATGGTATCTTGAAAAAGTTTGGACTTACATTGATCAGATCTAGAGTCCTTTGGGACATTTCCTTTGTGAATGGTACTATATCGCTAGGAGTTCTCAGCAGCGCCTGGGTGGCTCCACCAGTTAAGCATCCAACTCTTGATTACAGCTCAGGTCATGATCTCACAGTTCTCTGGGCTGACAGTGTGGAACCTGTTTGGGATTCTCTCTTTCCCTCTCTGTGCCCCTTCCCCGCTCCAGCTCTCTCTCTCAAAATAAACTTAAAAAAAAAAAAAAAAGGAGTTTGTAAGAGGTGCCTGCAGGACAGGAGCAGTCACTCTGCACCTCAGTTCCCTCAGCTGGCCGTGGCAATAACACTGGCCACCCTCTGTCCAAACCAGGCTCTACGGGCTATTTCTGACTCAGTCTGTGCTTACTTCCCCCAGAAGTAGCTTTTGCAAGTTTCACATGGCCTTCTTGGTTCTGGGCCTCTGTGATGGTTCCCTTAGATTCTACCTTGAATATCCTTCAAAGTCTTTATTATAATTGTAAACTTCCCCACTTATTCCCATACCTAGTGTTCCCGGAGGGAATCTTTTAACACTATAGACCCTGGCAAGGGGTCTGACATAAGGGAAAATAAACATCTGTTGATTGAGAAAATTGTAATTTTAAAAGTCTCCGGGTAGTCACTGAAAGGTGCAATGGAATTGCTGATTGTGAATTGTTTGTTGTTAATAGCTGATAATGAGAGGAGCTGGCTTCCAAGAATAATTCAGCTATCACTAACAGAAAAGCTAAGGCAAAGACATTGGATTCAGGTTCGGACAGGCCAGTTTAGTTATGCCAGATAATTCAAGTGAAGTCCTTAATTTAGAGAGTTTTGCTGCCATAGCAACCTAATTACAATGTAAAGTGAGTTACTCCTACCACGATTCTGTAATGTTACATTCCTTCAAGAGTCCCAAATATAATTCAGAGGAAGAAAACAAGGAAAAAAGAAAAATATACATATATTTGTGTTTTATTCTTTTACTTTTTTATTCTTCTATACAAGATCGCAGTCCAATGGGTCACTTAACACCACTCAGTGACAGCCAAAGTTCCTCTTAAAATGTAACTCAGCGTCATATAATTTCTCTGCTCGAAACCTCTCAGTGGCTTCTTATCTTACAGTAAAATGGGACAGTCATACCATGAACAACAAATCCTATGTTCAAGGTCTTGGCAGATATTTTTCCTTCGTCTCAAAAGTTCTCCCTGATAGCCCAAAGCTCTCCTGCTGTTTTTCAAGACACTTTTCAAATCTTACCTATTCTAAAAGATTTACACTTCTTCCTTAAAAAAAAAAAATGCAATGCTTCCTTCCACCCTCTTATTCTTTAATCTTCCAAAACAAGCTCTCTTTTCCTGACCCTTATTACCACCTGACATTATATATTCATGTAAATGTATTCATATATATAAATATACATATATATGAATATATATATATAACATGCATATTTATTTAAAGCCTTAAAAACTGACTGTTTCCCACATTTAACATTTTTGAAGCCACAGCAAGGCCAGAGACCATACAGCAGCTATTTACAAGGATAAAACTTTTTAAGTTGCCTACTCCCAGCAAAATTAAGAAATAATGCAAGAAGCATGCTTCATTTGGACAATACATGGGTGAAGAGGGCCCTAAATATGCTCTACTCATTCCCCTGCCTTTTATGGTTGACAATGGAAGAGTTACTCATAGTTACATAAGGCAGCGGCTACTAATTATAGCGAAACCAAGACTGGAATCCGCTTCATTCCAGCACAGCACCGCTTCATAGCATGTTAAACCTACTGATGTACTTTTTTTCCTGAAGTTTCTTAATATAAAGTATTCCAGACACAGCCTCTCTTCATACAGAAAAATAAGAATTAATGTGCATTTTCTTAAATAGATCAATAAATATCGTATCTAGAAAAATTGCTGAAGATTATATGTGGTCAGATTTTTATTGTTTCTAAAATAGCGTAATAGCTACCCGCTGCCAACATTTTATGAACATTCCCTCTGGTCTAGGCACTTCAGCTCAGCGTCTCCATTCTTCACAACAAACCAGCAAAGTAGATTTTATTAGTTCCATTTTTCAAATGAGGACAATGAAATTCAGTGTGTCACAGCACATTGCCCAATTTCCCATAACCAGAAAGGGTCAGAGACAGAATTTAGACCAAGGTCATCCACGCTAGCACCCATGCTTTCTCTCTTGCCTCATGCTTCTGTATGATAACAATGGAGAACTGTAATAATCACTGCTGTCATTGAACTTATCTGCTTGTGTGAAGCTTCCCATGATCATGGAATGAGTGGGGTTCCAGGCCAACCTTTGCCACTCTAAAGAAATAAAGTGAAAGTGGCAAGATGTGTTGGAATGCATTGTTATAGAACAAACACACCCTTGTTTACATGACTCGGACCAAGAATACATCCATCCTGGCCATAGAAGGTTAGAAGAGAAGCAGCCATCTGCTTCTCTACAGTAGAAAAGAAAAGAGGGGACGAACAAAACATAAGTTGAAAATTCAACATTTGCATTTGTTTTCCCATTTTGCTGGGAACAGGCATCTTAGAAAGCTTTAGGATTATAATTAACTATTGTTCATTCTCTGGGTTTGAGATGGCATAAAAACATTTAAAAGCAAGAGAAAAGCCCATTGTAAGGGCTTAGAAAGTAAAAAGTAAGTCATTTAATTTTTCTTTCATCTAATGTTAATTTATGCAGAAGCTAATAACATATTTGTGGCTCAGAGCTGCTCCTTGTGGAGAGGATTTCTCTCTCAACCAGCGTTCCTGTGATCCCTGCCATATAGAGCCATCATTTCAGGGCGTATGACACTTTTGCCAGAGAGAGGCAATACACTGATAAGTTCACATTCTACAGACACGTTTAATTGCTACCCCCTCTGAAAACCAATGGTATTAAATGTTCTAACTCTTCTCTAGCTGCCACAAACAAAATAGCCAACAACTTGGAAGAGAGGGTGAGGATGAAATTAAATATTTGGGTGCATAGTCAGGCGGAAAGGGAAGAGTGTTGTTGAATGTTGAGGGAGATAAAAGTCAGGGGAAGGAGTATTTTCATTAAAGAAATTGGCAGGATATTCTGAGCAGGGTATAATTAAATTGTTGTGTCTTTTATAATTCCATTAATTCCACTGCTGCCAAATCACCTATAGAATAGAGACAATAGTGCTTGAAGAAATGCAGAATCTTCAATTTGATGTTTTAAGTGAATTCACCATGAATAAAGTAAGCCCCATAATGACAGCTTAAAGGTCTAATTCATAAAAATGTTATTAAAGTACATTATTTATACCTGCTTTTTTGTGGACTTCTACTTTTATTCATGACTCTCTCAGTGTATGGCCATAATCACAGGCAGAGTGTAAATGGAAGTATTAATTCAATCTGAACTAAGGCAAGAATACTGTATCACCACAATAAAATTCCAGTTATATTAATTTAAAGGGCAGAATTTATTGCACAAGAGTATTCTCTTTAAAAAAAATGAAATGCGTGTCTTCCATCTTATGACCTCAAATATCTACTTTCATTCTGAAGTTCAATGTAAGATTGACTAATTGGCAAGAACTTTTAAATGAAATATTTATTCATCTATATTATGAAATGGAGAGATTTGGATACTGAATTGTGATCTTATTGTGACAACAGTCTTGCTATTTGATATGGGCTGAGAAATATTTACAAATAATCTGTATTTTAATTAATCCATATTCTGGCACAAATGTTTAGCAAATGCCAATTCAATTGTCTGGCATATGCATTTATTTAGATAACATGGAAAATACCCTGCTATGTAAAATTTCTCCCAGACAAGCTGAAAGTAATAATACTTAAGTCAAAAGTATCTTTATTCAGAATTTTAAACATGATTTGCATATTTAATATGTATAAACCTTTAGGAAAAGGCAAAGTGGAATTCAAGTGGTTTATTTCTAACTCTGGAACTATCAGAATTGGACTTGTTGACTCTCTACTTCTGACTGGATGGGCTGTAATGGCACACTGCAGACACATTTAGACAGAGTGTGAATATCTTTCTCCCTATGACACCAGCTTATCTCTAGGAGCCATGAAAAGGGGTTCTTTATAAATTATACTTCTAACACTGAAAGTGTTGTCTTTGATCTTGTAGGTAAAAAATCTCTATACCTAAGGGAATGAATTAATTCCTATATTTAATGAGAGGCAGTCATTAGTAGACAATTTCAACATTCATACTAGAACTATGCATTGGATTTCTTCAGCACAGTAACAATCTCATAATATTTCTGGATGATGAAAATCTTTGAATGCTTGGCACCTATGTGTGTGAGGAGAGACAAAGGACAGAGACAAAGGTGTTTCAAATATAAGGTAAATAGCACCACTAATTGAGGATAAAAATTAGTCATCTTCCAACATTAACTGAACTTAGAGCTGCCTCAAACCTAAAAACACTGAATATTCCATTTCAACAACTTCTACATGACTTTGTTATGAAATGAGTACACTCACCAGAACAATGTCCAGAGATGACCAGTTGTTAACAAGGCTGTGGCTAGGCATTTGTGGTTCCCTCTGCCCCTCAGATTAAGATTTCTCAGATCTCTGAAAAGTAACTCTTCCACGAGGAAGTCCAGAGCCACCACATGCTGCTCCGTGTGGGACCGAGACTTATTGCAAACCTCTGGGTGCAGAGTGTGAGCACCCTCGTTGATACAACCACTCAGAAAGGGCAGGGGAACTTATGTCCCCAACACACTGCCAGACAGATGTCACCAGGCTCCAAATGCCTGTTGACAAGAAGCAGATGTGACAAACGGTTAAATCAAAATAGATCACATTAATGGCCTCCTGTACTACTTCTAATGAAACTAAACATCTGAAAGGAAAACAGAAAAAAGTATTTCTTTTAGTTTACCTGCAGTATCTTTCCCAGATACGATGTTTTAATTTCATATATTACTATCTTACTTTAGGCACCAAACAATTGCTTGGTTCAGAAAGCTCAAAGGATCTTGTTCATTATTTATAAACAATATTAACAACCTGCAATTTTATGCATTTACTGTGAGCCAGGCACTGTGCAGAGTGCCTTGTAAACATGATCTAACTTTGAGGGGAGTACTATTATTTTACAAATGAGGAAAATAAGGTTTAGTGAGATTAAATCACTTGCTCAAAGTCACAAAGCTATCTGGAGGCAGAAGTGATTTCACAGTAATCCTTCATTCAAATCTTGGTTTTTCCTTTGTATTACATTTTCCTGAAAGAAATATTTTCAATTTTCTTCTCCAGAAAAAGAAGAGGAAAAGAAGAAAGCTGAGAAGAAAGTGACTTCTGAAACAAAAAAGAAAGGTGAACAATTTAAAAACTAACACAGAAACCAATTAATATCCTTTTACGATACTACTCATAAAGCTCTTGTTTTCTAGGAAAGATATTCCCTTAATCATTTTATTGTTATTGTTTTTAGCAGTCTTGAAATTTATAAATATTCTAAATAAGGTTGAATCGATAAATTTTTAAAAAGAAAATTTATGTCTAAACACTTTTCTAAATTGTTACTGATGGAATTTTTTTCTTACTGAGCAGTGGTACTCAGTTCTCTTTCTGCAAATACAAATATGAAGTTCCTATTCAATTCATTCAGTTTAATAAAAAGTGTCTATCAAAAGGGCAACTATTGAATGTATAAGGAAAAAAAAAACTAGTTGATTGATACACTGTATTTTGTTACTTAAAAAAAATTTTTTTTAATGTTTATTTATCCTTAGAGAGAGAGAGAGAGAGAGAGAGAGAGCGCATGAACATGAGCAGGGGAGAGGCAGAGAGAAAGGGGGACACAGAATCTGAAGCAGGCTCCAGGCTCTGAGCTCTGAGCTGTCAGCACAGAGCCTGACGGAGACTGGAAGTCTTGAACTGCGAGATCATGACCTGAGACTAGGCTTAACTGACTGAGCCACCCAGGCACCCCTATTACTTTTAGATGGTTGTTTTCAAATAGTGCATCTGAAGTTTCAAATGAGCTCCAGAGATTTCTGCTTCTGACAGGCTTCCAGTGGCTTGATAGCCCAGAGAACTTTCAATATATTCATTTTAATGTCCTTTAGAAAAACTATTGAGGGGCGCCTGGGTGGCTCATCGGTTGAGCGTCCCACTTCGGCTCAGGTCATGATCTCACGGTCCCTGAGTTCGAGCCCCGCGTCGGGCTTTGTGCTGACAGCTCAGAGCCTGGAGCCTGCTTCAGATTCTGTGTCTCCCTCTCTCTCTGACCCTCCCCCATTCATGCTCTGTCTCTCTCTGTGTCAAAAATAAAAAAATAAACATTAAAAAAAACTATTGAATTATAGCAAAATTGATAATGGCATAAATGTTTCCATTGTCATGAGAATTTTGTTTTTGAGCTTAGCACAAATTTGCTCCCTTCCTGAGGAGGAAACACAACAGAGCTCCTTTTGTGTTAGGAAGGTGCTGGTTTGCTCATATTTGACACTACCGTGGCACGGATTTAGGATTACTCTATAGAAGATGAGTTGGATGCCATAATGGCAGTCACGTGTGCCCCAAAATACATAAGAATTAAACAGACACCTAAAATGAGTAAAATTTTCTCATTTTACTACCAGAAAAAGAAGCTGTCAAAAAGAAAACCGACAAGGAAACTGCCGTTGATGTGAAAAAAAAAGGTATTGTACTTTGTTTCCTTAGTCAAATTATGTTCACAATGTTTGTTCATGAAAGAATTTGGGGGCGATGTAAACAAACTGGATATAGGTACTTAAATCTGTGCATGTTCAGGCTGTCAAAGCAAACATGGCACTGGACGAAATTAAACATGCAAGGAAGGCTTTATTCAAGGCTGTTGCAAAAGAGGATAGAGGCCACAACTCATTCTGAACTCAATTTCACTGAAACAAAGAGCAGGAGGGTTTTTAAGAGCTGCAATGGGGTGGAGGGTTTAGGCCATGTGTGTGCTAATGGGCCTGACTCAAAGCAAAAGTAGACTGGTTTCTTAATTTCGTGACTGGAGTGCAGTTTTACAGCTTGGAGCAAGGCACTTCAAGGAGTTAGATTCTTACTATCCCACAGAAACTGGGAGACTTGGGGTACTATTGTTCTTGATGATTACATTTCAAAGGGATGGCTTCCTGCTCCCTGAGAGAAGTATTCTTGAGTTAGGAAACCAGGAAAGAGCCTTTTAAAAAGATTTCTATTTGAAAGGAGCCGAGAAAGAATTTACAATTACAAGTCTTCTGAAGTAATTGCTCTAAGTAAAAGGAGGGTAAGAGCCTAAGGTCAGAAAGAAGCCTGTCTAAAGTTTAGTGAGGCTGAATTCAGAGAACTTTAAGGCCATCCTGGTGAAGACATAATGAAATTGAGAAGAGCTACATAGTATAATAACACCACTTTGCAAAGCTAAGAAGCTCAGAGAGAGTAATGCAGACCATTAAGAAAGAGCGTTGTTCAACAGCTTAGATTTTTGCTTTATACTTAGTCGTGCTTTAATTCTTGTTCAAACATGGAATACCAGCTTCTATTCAGGTTAAGCTTAAGTCTAGGTGAAAAAGATAGTTGTCTCACATTATGAGATATTATGGTTTGGTGTTAAGTGTTCTCACCCCCAAATATTTCCTCCACTAGTGTCAGTGATGCTTGAAATTCCACTATTAGAGATATTCCATTCCTTTGAGTTATGAAGGAATTGTCCTCTATTAAGATGCAAATCTCCTAGGCCTGTGTGTATGGGCTAACAAACTAATTCTTCTCAGTTATTAACACTTAAAGTGAATGAGATTTCCAGACCCTTTCTGTGTAATAATAAGCTGGAAACAATGCCCTAGAAAATGGGGTGGTAGGTAAGCTTAAATGAAGGAGAGGTTGAAGAGAGAGCTTCAAGGCTATTGTGTGGAGAGAGAAGGACTGGATAGCATCAGTGAAAACTGTTTTCTTCTAGGAAGTAGATAGCTTATCTAGAAGGGAAAAGGTGATGGTGAAGGATCCTGAGAAGGAAGGCCACCGAATGCCAAACTAGATACTAGTTAGTAACAAATAGGGGTTGCAGGAAGTCCCCAACATCATGCTGTAAGCAGGGTAAAAAATATTGTAAAGTATTAACAGTTGCAAGATTGTATGACTCATGAAATGCTCAAGAAGAGACCTCCAGGTGTTCTGTGGGTCTGAGAACTGATAGCCAAATATTTTACCTTGCATCCAAATTTTCGTTATTAAGGGCATATTATTGTAGAATCTGTTGTATTGTTGAACATTCATTGAGTTTGACTTAAAACTTTCCTTATGCCCCTGGTGAAATATGTACCTTATCATAAGAGAAGGAAAAATGCAATTTTGGCTATTTGATGGCTGCTTGGGTCCATATATCTGTGACATGATTGGGTGCTAAAGGGAAACAAGGTTCTCCTTTCTGGACCATCAGTTTTACCAGGTATTTGCAGAAGAAGTTTTGAATTGAATTGTAATCTCCAAAATATTTGTCATATGTTTGCAAATGCAAAATCAGAAAATACTTTTAGCAAAACTCAGTGATGTGCATGGTTGTCGTTTTAGTTTGGTTTTAGTTTTTTAGGAGAAAGGCAACATGCCTTATGGACAGTGAGTGATGGGAAAATTTGATATTTCTCTGCTACTGGGAGACCTGTGTTATTAGCCCAGCAGTCATGTCAGAGTGAGGTTATGTACCACTGGCAACAGAACTGATTATGCCAATATCACTCCCCACAAGGTCAGGCTCATCCATTCACTGCCTACAAGGCCAGTGCTCATGTGCTCATCCACTGAAACAGAACTAACTGGGTGGTTGCTCAGCATACCTGGGGAAGGCTGCTCAGCTAGCGTTGAAAAGCAAGTTTGTCCTTCTTGGAACCAGTTTCCCGTGTGTTTGTTTGTTCGTATGTTTACTGTTGATGACACAAAATACTGTTGGATCTTAAAAATTAGTTCAACTTCTTAATGAAAATATGTGCAAATTGTTTGTTTATAACCTCTTAACCCTCCAATACACTCAAAATTGTGTGTGTGTGTGTGTGTGTGTGTGTGTGTGAGAGAGACAGAGAGAAAGAGAAAGAGAGAGGGACAGAGACACAGAGATTTAATTAATGTTGGTTTATAACTCTTGTTTCTTTTTAGAGTTTAATAATTCTCCAATTGTATTTTCATGTGAGAGGCAATATGGTTTAAAAGCAGCCAGTTCGAAACGTGACAATAGTAATTTCTAGAGAAAACGAAAGAAATTGAAAATAATCTGAAATCTTGAAGAGCTGGGGCATATATGTCATTTCTTCCTAAAATAGTCAGAGGAATATAGCAGAGTGTCTGATGTCACTACTCTAGCCCCAAAGAGTAGAAAATTTACAAGGCATAAGATATGCCTAGATACTTATGGGATTTACCACGATATTTTATTATATTTATATTGACTTTTGTATTATTTACATTTATATAACATATAAAGTTACTTACATATTATATTGTTATTTTATTTTATTACATGTATATTTTATAATTATGTAGATGCAAATGAACCTGAGACATAAATTCTATGATAAATGAGCCTCTACTGCCTGAAACTAGTAAATCACACTTTGCAAATGATCTATGCTAGGGAAAATTGCCAGTTCACAAGTTAATAATGGTTGAAACAGGGTAATTGGTGCATCCGGGTTCATGATAATAATCTCTTGTTTTGTACATGTTTCAAATTGTCCTGGTACAAACAAATATGTGCCACTTATAAAACACCGTATGAAATGGCAAAAAATAGTCACCAGGATATTTTTACAATGTTATGAGGTAAGTTTCAGTCTGAACACCATGGAAAATGCAATCAAGAGAGGAAATAAAAACCTTTAGAAAATATCTCCCTGTGTTTATATGACACTTCAGTGTTAGACATACAAACCGCTCAAGGTAGACAAGCAGAAGGACTTCCATCCAGGAAAGTGGACACAGCACAGTTGTTGGAAGCACCGGAAGAACCCTGAAATCAAGGAGCTGTTACTAGATTACTGAGCATCAAGGCCTGTCAGTTGGTCAGGAAGTGGCTTCACTCATCAAAGCTGCCTCTTAACACCCACAGACTAGATCCTGGAAATGTTGAGGCCAGCCTAAGCAACTGGCTCACATCAGAGTGACCTGTGCCAAAATATGTCTGCTTCTCAGTCTCCTATAGGTGCATCTAACTGGTAGAATTAAATATACTGCAAGTGAGTCTGGAAGATGCAGGTTTTTGGCATTCCATGTTTTCCATCTGGAAGGGGGATTAAATGGAAGTTAAAAGAGGCCATCTAAGGTATCTATAATAAAGATACAGAAATGTTTTATAAGATAAAACTCACGTAATAAAAGAAGGTTTTTGAAGGCCTGAATTACACAAAGATGGGTCAATCAAGCAACATGATAAAAATGTGGCAATTTAAAGTGCTCATAAGACATAGTCAAATATAGTTTGTGTTATTCTTTACCTAAACTGTAGATAAAAGGCATTCTTCATCACTTTATTTCACAAAATGGTATTTTTGAAGAAATAATGTTCTTAGTGCTTGATGAGGTTATAATGGTTAAAAAATTAACAAGTTGATTTTCCTTGTAATGAAACAATTATAACCTGGAGAGAAAACATAAACCAGGATAGAATAAGATCAAAACTATGATTCATTTCTTTCAGACTGGCATTTCTGGAGTTATAAGTTATCATAAATTTTTTGGACTTAGATTCATTACCACCCTATAATGTTTACAAGCCTATTAATTATGAAGATAATTTTGACTTGATAACTGATAGGTAATGGTGTAAAATGATGTTTCATTATCACACTTTGCAACATGACTTTTTTCCCAAGAATTATCTGAATAGGAGTATAAACTATAAGAAAGATCCTGAAAAAACATACTAGTTTCTCTGGAATAGCTGCTAGAAAAGGACAAATTCACTCATCCATGTATTCGTGCATGCATTCTTATAAAAAATATTCACTTAATGTCTACCATATACCAGCCATTGTGCCAGGTGCTGAGTACACAGAGGTAGATAACTGAACATAAACCCTAACAGAGTTTACATTTTGATAAAGGAGGCACACAGTGAACATGATGTCCATAAGTCCAACTTGGGATAAGGGCCATAGGAGAAACAAATTTGAGGCAGTGAGGAGAAAGCAATGAGTGGGGATAGGGAGCTATTTAAATAGATAAGCTTGTTAGAGCAGGCTTTTCTAAGAGACAGCATGTAACCTGTCAGGGGGCTCGATCCCATGAACCATGAGATCATGACCTGAACCAAAATCAGGAGTTGGATGCTTAACCAATGAGCCACCCAGGCGCCCCTTTAAGAGACAGCATTTAAATTGGAATCTGATATATTGTCAGGATCCAGCCATTGATGTGTGCATCTTTATGTGATGTGTGAATGTGGTGTGTGTGTGTGTGTGTGTGTGTGTGATAGATGTATATGTGCAATATGTATGAGAAGAAGTACAAGGGGTCAGAATATATAGGGACATATGTAAGTGTTTATTAAAAGTATAATAGGAAACACGAAGGATATTAGCAGTGTAGAAAAACATTTTCATTTATACTTTACACAAGTATATACTCATTTTGAAAATGGGTTAGAGGGAGAAAAAGAAGAGGTAAGCCAATTAAAAGATAGGATCATTTACTGAGATGAGGAAGCTTATCTGGGGAACAACTGTGATAGAAACAATCTAGTTTTCTCTTGAGTATGTTAAGTTTCAAGTGTATGTGACATATCATTCACATTTTATATCAGGGACTATTTTCGCTGTTTTTTGATACTAACTCATTCAATCCTTATAATAAGTGAATAAATAAGCTGTCTTAATCCTCATTATAAATTGAGTAACCTAAGACACAGAAAGGTTAAGTAATTTGCCCAGGGTCACACAGTTAGTAAATGTCAGGGCCAGGATATTAACCCATCTACTCTACTCTAAAAAGGCAGTTAAATACATAGGTCTGGATTTCAGAGGGGATTCTGAAGTAAAGCGACATATACAGAAATCCATATAGATCATATTTGTTTCTCTGGGAATAGATGAGATTACCCAGAGAGATTGTGTCAAAAGAAATAGAGAATAGAATACAGAATGAAGACCTGTGGAATTCCAACATGTAGAGATTAGATAATGGAAAATAAAGCAAAAGAGGCTGAAAGAACTGCTAGAGAGATTAAAGGAAAAGGAAAAGAGTTTGGTATTAGAGACATTTCAGAAATGGATGTTTCAAGAATCATGAAGTTATCAGCCTTGTGAATGTTACTTAAAAGCTGTGACACAAGGGCAGGAAAGACAAGAGCACTTGCTATAGAGTGAAGGAATAAAACCAGATTGCAGTGGAGGCACAGAAATGAAGAGGAAAGCAGTGATTTTTTTTTTAATTGTGTCTGCATAAAGGAGGAAAGAGTCTTTTTTGTATTGTTTAGTTTTGTTTTGGGAGGTGAATTTAGAAGCTGTGGACATCAACACAATTTGAGAGACTGATGCTCAAAAGGACAAGGTATGAGTGGAAATCTAAGAATTAATCGAGAATTCATTGTTTGATGAGCACATGGATGAAAAAATAATCTGCTTTTTTTGAGATAATACCACGATGCTCCAGTAGTCAAAACCTGGTGTTTTCAAGTTATGAAGAAGAATCTATCTAGATTGTCGTATAAAAAGAAGCATGCATTTGAAGATATACATGAAGATTAGGCAGCTCTGGTGATAAAACTAAAACTCCAATAATAAATACATTCTGAGTTGAAAGCCTTGGTTTTAGAGATAGACATATCAAAATGTCCTTGATGTTCACTGAATAGGAAAGGGTAAGTTTGTGAAATGTACTTTAATGTTTTTTAAAGAATTATTCATTCATAAAAAACAACTCATAAGGCTTGTGCTGTGTTAAAGTATGCAACCATATATATTTCCACAGAATATTTTCAATGATTGTTTGAGGGGAATACAATTAAATTCTGCACAAACTAAAATCTTTGACTATTTGATTTCTCTATATAAGATCTACTTTTGTCATTGAGAAATTGTAAATGATACTTTACAGAAGCTTATAGCTTGGAATATGTCATTAAGTTTTATGCCTACCAGACATAGAATAGCATCTATTTTACTTCATGAATCTTTTGTAATGGATTGTTCGAGCCACTAGAGCTCAAAATAATTTACATGGCAGATTGCAGACCACTAAAATAAATTTATGTGTAATTAAAAGTAACTTCCTATATATATGTACAGATAAAGATAATACATAGCATCTTTCCAATGTTTTCACTTTTAAGTTTTAGTTTAAAAGAGCAAACTTCTGGGGTGCCTGGGTGGCGCAGTCGGTTAAGCGTCCGACTTCAGCCAGGTCACGATCTTGCGGTCCGTGAGTTCGAGCCACGCGTCGGCCTCTGGGCTGATGACTCAGAGCCTGGACCCTGTTTCCGATTCTGTGTCTCCCTCTCTCTCTGCCCCTCCCCCGTTCATGCTCTGTCTCTCTCTGTCCCAAAAATAAATAAACGTTGAAAAAAAAATTTTTAAAAAAGCAAACTTCTATTTTCCAGACTTGTATTTTGAGATGATTAATTATAGGTGTTTATACTCACCCCATCTCTTCCTCTACTTGAAAAACACTTGGTTTTAGAAAGTTATGTTATATTTGAATTTTGTATTTTATGCATATGTATTTGGGTAGAATTTAACAAACACATCAGCTAAACATTATTTGTTACACTTTGAAACCTAGATTAATTTTTTCCAGAATTCTATAAATTTTGCAGTAATCTACCAGCTAATATCAAGTTAAAAAAATAGGTACTTCACACATTTTTTGAGTGATATTCAGACAGTTATATTAATGCATGCCCTAAATGAAATTATTAAAGAATTTGTTCAGGCAGGTAAATAATGAGTTATCTGGCACAAATAGACTTGATCAAATTAGTAATTCCCAGCCTTGACTTAGGGGTGCTCTGTAATTACAAGGCAACCATATATTCCTTTAAAGTTAGCTTTTTGTTCCCAAATAGATCAGGCCGCAAGTCCAAGTGATGGCAGCTTGACTATATTAAAAACATTTACAATGGTTGAATTGCCTTGAAAGCAAAAGAATATATTTTCAAGTGTTTTGTAATCACAGAAATGTAAGACAATAGTTGCTTATTCTCTACAGGGCAAGGGATTTTGTGATGGAATAATACAAGAACGTCTGCTGGCTTTTTACTTAATAATGATATCTTTGATTACCTCTTATATCACATCTCAATTAGCAGGATAGAAGCTAAACTGCTTCAGAAAAGGTGAGAGAGAATTAATATCATGCCATGCTGTGGGATCTCTGGGATAATGCTCCACGTTCTAGCTTTTGGTTTCAACAATACAAAAGTGTGTCTGGGTCGAATGCAAATAAGAAGTAAATGCATTTTGATATTTATTTTATTTTATTTTATTTTGAGAGAGAGAATGAGTGCAAGTGGGGGAGAGGGGAAGAGGGAGAGAGAGAGGGAATCTCAAGCAGGCTCCATGCTCAGTGTGGAACCTGACTCAGGATTCAATCCCATGACTGGGTGATCATGAGCTGAATCAAAATCAAGAGTCATACGTTCAACTGACTGAGCCACTCAGGCACTCCAAGGCATTTTGATTTAAAAAAGAATTTAGAGACAGTAGTGAACGTGATGGAGAAGTAGAGGGACCTGAAGTTCCTTCATCCCTCAAACTCAGCAGTATTGAGTCCAGAAGACTTGTAATTCCAGGAAACCAGGCTACAGAGTGATGGAAACATCTCCAAGGGCCCACCAGGACAACTTGGCAGACAATAGGTATATGATAGTGAAATGGGACAGATAAAACGGGTGGCGTAGGCATGGAGGGGAGGGATCCCCTTCTGTGGAGAGACAAAAGGAAGAGAATGAGAGGCTATGGAAGTGTAAGATTGTACTTGGACATGAGACCAGGAAATGGAAAAAGTGGAGAAAGAACCAATTTCTAACATGATCCAGGTTTGCGGGTCTTTCTCCGGACTGGGGCTGGCCACCCTGTATGCATGCCCCGGGAGGAGGGGAACCAGCCCCGGGCTTGGTAGTGAGCTCAGAGGTGCAGTCGGAGACTAGTCCCCTCCCTCCCCTGAGTACTGTGGGAAGAAAGTGTATAGCCTCTTCAAGGACAAAAGACCCTGCAGGTGCCCGACAGCCAGAGGCGCTTTGTTGGCTGCTGGGCAGAGTGGCATTACCCCAGAACCAAGGCCGGTGGAGTGGGATTCTTTAAGACATCAGGGTTTGAATCCCAGCTGAGCACCTGGAGGTGAGGGAGACAGTGGAGCGGGACAAACCAGATTCACAGGCCCATGCGGCACTGTGAAGAAGGCCTGAACGGAGTGGTCTGGAACACCCAGTCTGGGGAGGAGAGACTGGAGTGTTGCCATTTTTCTCCCCATCACCTACAAGGAGGGGCTTCAGGGAACAAGACAGGGGGCCCACAGTGGAGGCAGGACCACCTATACCAAACCATGCCCCTCTGTGCCTGGTAACCGCACATCTAACAGAACAAGATTCACACTGACTGAGCCAGACAGTCCCTCCTCCAGACTAGCACAGCCACGGGTTCCAAGGCACCGTCAGATATTGGTCCAGTGGTTTTGCATTTTCTGATTTGATTCTTGGTCAATTCTTATTTTATATCCATATATATTTTTTTTTCTTCCTTTTCTTCTTATTTCTTCCCTTCTCTATTCTGATTGTTGGTTTGTTTAAGCAGACATGTTTAATCTAATTCTTTTCACACCTCTTCTGTATCTCCTTCTTTATTTTCCTCTCTGTCTCTCTGTCTCTCTCTCTCTGTCTCTCTGTCTTTCTCTCTGGAATAAGCTGTATAGCTTCTCCGATTCTCTGCCTTGTAAATTTTTTTTTCTTTCTTCTTTTCTTTTTCCCCAGCCCTGTCTTTTTGTATGGGATAAGGCATCTTCCACTACCACCCTCCCCTTTTAAATTTTTTTTTCCAGGGTTCCTTCAATGAACAAATCAAAGCACACCTGGTGGGAGGTCCAAACCACCACTACAAGTAGGGAGATAAAGCAACCAGAGTCACAATAACATAAAGCATGCAACACATTCCAAAAACACCTCCTGAAGGGCCAGGCCCTGGACAGTGTATGACTTTTAATATAGTAGTTTTTGCAGGTGCAGGGCACATAACAAGCTATTTACACACACAAAAGATAGAAAACTATCCAAAATGATGAAATGGAAGAATTATCCTCAAAAGAAATTCCAGGAAGAAATGACAGAAAATTCTTCAAACAGATATAAAAAATATATCTGAATGATAATTTAGAAAAATAGTCATGAGATTAATAGCTGGGCTTGAAAAAAACATAGAAGACAGAAGAGAATCTATTACTGCAGAGATCAAGAAACTAAGAAATAGTGATGATGAATTAAGAAATGTTGTAAATGAGGTGCAAAATAAACTAGATGCAGTGACAGCAAGGTTGGAGGAAGCAGAGGGGAGACTAAGTGAAATATAAGATAAAATTATGGAAAAAGATGAAGCCGAGAAAAAGAGATAAGAAAATATTAGACCATGAAGAAAAAATTAGAGAACTAAGTGATTCAATAAAAGGTAATAATATCCATGTCACAGGAGTTCCAGAAGAAGAAAAGAGAGAGAAAGGGGCAGAAGGTTTGCTTGAACAAATTATAGCTGAGAACTTCCCTAATCTGGGAAAGGAAGCAGACATCCAAATTCAGGAAGCATAGAGAACTCCCTTCAGATTCAACAAGAATAGGTCTTCACTGCTGCCTATCATAGAGAAACGGCAAGATACAAAGACAGAGAATTCTGAAAGCAGCTAGGGACAAATTGGCTTTAATCTACAAGGGTAGACATGTAAGGGTAGTAGCAGACCTGTTCACTTAAACTTGGCAGGCCAGAGAGAGGGGCAGGAAATATTCAGTGTGCTGAACAGGAAAAATATGCAGCCAAGAATCCTTTACCCAGCAAGGCCGTCATTCAGAATTGAAAGAGAGATAAACGCTTTCCCGGACAAACAAAAACTGAAGGAGTTCGTGACCACTAAACCAGCCGGGCAAGAGATCCTAAGGGGGACTGAGACCACTAAACCAGCCGGGCAAGAGATCCTAAGGGGGACTCTGTGGGTGGAATGCTGCAAAGACGACAAATGACCAGACACATCACCACAAGCATGAAACCTACAGATAACACAATGACACTAAATCCATATCTTTCAATAATAACTTTGGATGTAAATGGACTAAATGCCTCAATCAAGGACATAAGGTATCAGAATGGATAAAACAAGAACAAAAACAAAAACAAAAACAAAACAAAACAAAACAAAAACAAACAAAACCAAGATCCATCTATATCTGTGAGGACACCTTTGGACTGAAAATGAGAGGATGGAGAACCCTCTATCATGCTACTGGAAGTTACAAGAAAGCTAGAGTAGCCATACTTATATCAGACAAACTAGATTTTAAACTAGACTGTAACAAGAGATGAAGAAGGGCATTATATCATAATTACAGGGTCTATCCATCAAGAAGAGTTCACAATTATAAATGTTTATGCTCCCAACTTGATATACCCAAATATATAAATCAATCACAGACAAGCAATCTTATTGATAAGAATGTGGTAATTTCAGGGGACTTTAGTATTCCACTCAGAGCAGTGAACAGATTAAGCAGAAATCAATAAAGAAACAATGGCCTTGGGGCACCTAGGTGGCTCAGTTGGTTAAGTGTCCAACTTTGGCTTAGGTCATGATCTCACAGTTTGTGAGTTTGGCCTCACATTGGACTTTATGCTGATGGCTCAGAGCCTGGAGCCTGCTTCAGATTCTGTGTCTCCTTCTCTCTCTGCCCCTTTCCTACTCATGCTCTGTCTCTCTCTCTTTAAAAAAATAAATACACATTAAAATAATTTTTAAAAAAAGAAATAAACAATGGCCTTGAATTGATACACTGAACTAGATGGACTTGACAGATATATTCAGAACTTTTCATTCAAAAGCAGCACAATACACATTCTTCTCAAGTGCACATGGAACA
The DNA here is from genome assembly GCF_027475565.1 of Acinonyx jubatus. Taxonomy (NCBI): domain Eukaryota; kingdom Metazoa; phylum Chordata; class Mammalia; order Carnivora; family Felidae; genus Acinonyx; species Acinonyx jubatus. The sequence goes on from NC_069385.1 coordinate 40,509,686, forward strand.
TTCTCCAAGATAGATCACATACTGGATCACAAAACAGCTCTCAATAAATATAAATATAAATATAAAGGAATTGAGATAATACCATGCATATGTTCAGATCACAACACTATGAAACTTGAAATCAACCACAAGAAAAAATTTGGAAAGCCTCCAAATGCATGGAGGTTAAAGAACATCCTACTAAAGAATGAATGGGTCAACCAGGCAATTAAAGAAGAAATTAAAAAATATATGGAAGCAAGTGAAAATTAAATAATAATCCAAACCCTTGCTATGCAGCAAAGGCAGTCCTAAGAGGAATTTACATTGATATCCAGGCCTATTTCAAGAAACAGGAAAAATCCCAAATACAAATCTAACCACACACCTACAGAAACTAGAAGCAGAACAGCAAAGAAACCCCAAAGCCAGCAGAAGAAGAGAAATAATAAAGATTAGAGCAGAAATAAACAATATAGAATTAAAAAAACCAGTAGAACAGATCAATGAATCTAAGAGCTGTTTTTTTGAAAAAAATAAGCAAAAAGAAAAGAGAGACCCAAATAGATAAAATCACAATTGAAAGAGGAGAGATCACAAACCACACCACAGAAATAAAACAATGGTTAGAGAATATTATGAAAAATTATATGCCAACAAACTAGACAATCTGGAAGAAATAGACAAATTCCTAGACCCCCATGCACTACCAAAACTAAAATGGGAAGAAATAGAAAATTTGAACAGACCCATAACCAGTGAAGAAATTGAATCAGTTATCAAAAATCTCCCAACAAAGAAGAGTCCTGGGCAAGATGGCTTCCTAGGGGAATTCTGCCAGATATTTAAAGCAGAATTAATACCTATCCCTCTAAAGCTATTCCAAAAATTAGAAAATGGAAGGAAAGCATCTGGACTCATTCTACGAAGCCAGAAATACTTTGATTCCCAAATGAGAGACCCCAATGAAAAGGAGAATTACAGGCCAATATTCCTGTTGAAAATAGATGCAAAAAATCTCAACAAGATATAAGGAAATCAAATTCAACAATGTATTAAAAGAATTATTCACCAGGTCCAAGTGGGATTCATTCTTGCACTGCATGGCTGGTTCAATATTCACAAATCAATCAATGTGATATGTCACATTAATAGAAGAAAGGATAAGAACCATATGATCCTGTTAATAGAAAAAAAATTTTGACAGAAAAAAACATTTGACAAAATACAGTATCCTTTATTATTAAGAAAGCTGGGATAGAAAGAACATACCTTAACATCATAAGAGCCATATATGAAGAGCCCACAGCTAATATCATCCTCAATGAAAAACTGAGAGCTTTCTCCCTGAGATCAGGAAAGTGACAGAAATGTCTACTCTCACCACTGTTGTTTAACATAGCATTGGAAGTCCTAGCCTCAGCAATCAGACAACACAATGAAATAAAAGGCATCCAAATTGGCAAAAAAACAAAAAGAAGTCAAACGTTCATTCTTTGCAGATGACATGATACTCTGCATGGAAAACCTGAAAGACTCCACAAGAAAGCTGCTAGAACTGATTCAGCAAAATCGCAGCAAAATCAATGAATCTGTGAGATTCAAAATCAATGAAACTGTGAGATCATGACCTAAGCCAAAGTCGGACACTTAACCAACTGAGCCACCTAGGTGCCCCAAGGCCATTGTTTTTTTTATTGATTTCTGCCTAGATAATCTGTTTACTGCTATGAGTCGGCAAAATCAATGTACAGAAGTTGGTTGCATTTCTATACACCAATAATGAAGCAATAGAAAGAGAAATCAAGAAACTGACCCCATTTAAAATTGCACCAAGAACCATAAAGTACCTAGGAATAAACCTAACCAAGATGTAAAAGATCTGTTTGCTGAAAACTATAGAAATCTTATGAAAGAAATGGAAGACACAAAGAAATGTAAAAACATTCTATGTTCCTGGATTGGAAGAAAAATATTGTTAAAATGTCAATACTGCCCAAAGCAGTCTACATATTCAATGCAATACCAATCAAAATTGCACCAGCATTCTTCTCAGAGCTAGAACAATCATAAAATTTGTATGGAACTACAAAAAAACCCCAAATAACCAAAGTAATGTTGAAAAAGAAAACCAAAGCAGGAGGCATCAACAATCCCGGACTTTAGCCTCTACTACAAACCTGTAATCAAGACAGTATATTGTATGACACAAAAACAGACACATAGACCAATGGAATAGAATAGAGAACCCAGAATTGGACCCACAAATGTATGGCCAACTAATCTTTGACACAGTAGGAAATAGTATCCAATGGAAAAAAGACAGTCTCTTCAACAAATGGTGCTGGGAGAACTGGACAGCAACATGCAGAAGAATGAAACTGGACCGCTTTCTTACACCATACAGAAAAATAAACTCAAAATGGATGAAAGATCTATGTGAGACAGGAAACCATCAAAACCCAAGAGGAGAAAACAGGCAACAACCTCTTTGACCTTAGCCGCAGCAACTTTTTACTTGACACATCTCTGAAGGCAAGGGAAATAAAAGCAAAAATGAACTATTGGGACCTTATCAATATAAAAAGCTTCTGCACTGCAAAGGAAACAATAAACAAAACTAAAAAGCAACTGACAGAATGGAGGAAGATATTTGCAAATGACGTATTGGATAAAGAATTAGTATCCAAAATCTATAAAGAATTTATCAATCTCACTCCAGAAAAACAAACAATCCAGTGAAGAAATGGGCAGAAGAAGTGAATAGACACTTTTCCAAAGAAGATATCCAGATGGCGATTAATAGGCACATGAAAAGATGCTCAACATCACTTATCATGAGGTAAATACAACTCAAAACCACATTGAGATACCATCACACCAGTCAGAGTGGCTAAAATTAACAACTCAGGAAACAACAGATGTTGGTGGGGATGTGGAGAAATGGGAGCCCTCTTGCACTGCTGGTGGGAATGAAATCTGGTGCAGCCACTCTGGAAAACAGTGTGGAGATTCCTCAAAAAATTAAAAATAGAATTACCCTACGACCCAGCAATAGCACTATTAAGAATTTATCCAAAGGATACAGGAGTGCTAATTCATAGGGGCACATGTACCCCAATGTGTATAGCAGCGCTTTCAACAATAGCTAAATTATGGGAAGATCCCGATGGCCATCATCTGATGAATGGATAAAGATGTGGTTTATATATATACAATGGAATACTACCTGGCAATGAGAAAGAATGAAATCCTGACATTTGTAGCAACGTGTATAGAATTGGAGAGTATTATGCTAAGTGAAATAAGTCAGTCAGAGAATGAGAGGTATCATATGTTTTCACTCATATGTGGAATTTGAGAAACAACAGAAGACCATGGGGGAAGGGAAGGGGAAATAGTCATTTCAAACAGAGAGGGAGGCAAACCATAGTAGAGTCTTAAATATAGAGAACAAACTGAAAGTTGAAGGGGCATGTGGGGGAGAGGGGGAAATGGATGATGGACATTGAGGAGGGCACTTATTGGATGAGCACTGGGCATTGTATATAAACAATCAAACAAAGCCAAGAGCACACTATATACACTATATGTTAGCTAACTTGACAATAAATTGTATTTAAAAAATAATAATAATTAAAAATAATAAAAAATGAAAAAGAATTTAAAATACATCTTAAAACTCAGAATGGAAAAGGTTTATATTAAAACTTATTTAAGCCTGGAAAAAAAAGGACTGGTATACAAGTGACTAATTTCAATCTTCTTAACACCTACTATGGAGAATCAGAACTACCCTCCCAGTGAAGACAGAAATAAAATAAGCCCTAAATTTGAGTATGAGGGAGTTGTGTTACATTTTGTGAAATACTTTCAAGAGGGAGGATTAAAATACATTTGAGAAAGAACCAGTAAATAGACTATGAATATTTCTTCTTTGTTTGCATGGACATGTCGGCATTTTAAGTATTTCCTGTACCCATCTTAGATACATTCTTTTTAACTGCAGTTTATATTCAGAATGAATTGTTTTCTGAAAAAAATATAAGAAATAAAATAATTCAATTTAACATTAAAATAAGTGGTCTTTTACAAACATCATAGATTAAATTTTAATGGGAAGATTATGCAAAGTGGTACAGGAAGTGAGATATCAATTAGAAACAAGTTTTTTTTTAATTAGAAAATTTGGGGATATTTGGACCAATTTTGGGGGGAATTACACAGCCTGAGTTTTCCTTGTGATCTGAGATAAACATTTAAACATATAGATGTAGATGCCCACTAATTTTTTTAATTATATGTCCTAAATCTCTATAAGATTTTTTTCTGTGAAAGCAAAGCTTAAAAAACATTACAATGATATTTTCTTCAATTTCAGCTTCTCCTGGGTTACCAAAGCAAAATTTCAAAATAGCTTAGTAAATTGTGTCAATATGTATTCTTTTCATCAAGAGCATTTTTAAACTAGTAACAGTTAAATGTATTCACTATTTTCTCATTTAATCCTTACAACAACTTTTGAGGTAGGGAATATAATGCCTGTTTTATAGAACCCAGAATTGGAACAGTTAAGTAACTTGGCCATGGTCACCAGTGACTAACAGCAGTAGAGACTTCACCAAAGAAATCCCACTGTCTTTTGCAACCCTCAATTTTTTTTTTGTTTTTACCAACAGTAGAAAATGATGATTGTAGATTGCTTTAATGTCTTTTTCCTTTCTTTTTTTTTCCGTTTTTCCTTACATAATTTGAGACTATATTGCAGACAGTGTAAGCATTAAGAAAAGAAACAAAAAGGATATGAGTCTAATTCTTTTTCTTACAGAAATTATTCTTTTCTCCATTGACTCAACAAACATTTACTAAAGGTATAATATTGGCAAGGAAATCTGCTAAATATTGGAGATAGATCAGTATAACTGACATGGCACTTGTTCTTAAAGACATTAGAAAAGAGGAAAATAAATAGACATTTATAATATACTGTGAGTACTGCCCCAACAGGGCAGATACAAGATCTCACACTAAGATCAAGGCATGAGAAACTGTCTCTTTCCTAGTAGGCTGCCCATTAGACATTTAGAACAGGAATGCCACAGACATATGTCAGAAGGCATTTGACCTAGATGCATTTAACATATTTTTAAACAGGATGGAGATTGGAATACATAAAATTTTAACAGTGGTTTATCACTGAGGGTATTTGCTCTCACAAGTGGCAGACCATTTAAAATAAGGAATTTATTGGTGTATCCAACTACAGTTCTAGAGTAAACTCTCTTCAGGTTCAGCTTGGCTTGGCACAAGTGTAGAATGATATCCAAATGAAGTATATCTCTGCATTTTTTTAGATTCTGATTCCTTAGTATTGGCTCAAGTGATTGCAAAATTGGTCATTTGAAGTGTGGCCTTCCCTACATCCTCTCTTGTTAATGTCTCATGGGAAAAGAACAGGTTGGCTTCCAGAGAGCTCAAACAGAAAACCTGAATTGAGTTAAACTGGTCCTGATGGGCCCATTCCTGAACTAATCTTTATAGTGAGAACAAAGTAATAATCTGTCTTAGGTTAGGCCATAGTTCCTATCTCTTGAGCAGAACAATTAAATACTTGGACAAAGACATTTGGACTGAAATTGTCAGGAAGGGGGGCTGATTCCCTTAAAGCTAAATTAGGGTACACACACACACACACACACACACACACACACACACACAAACAAGCAAATGGAGTATTCACTACATGGGGAAAAACAAAACAAAGAGCGCCTGGGTGGCTGGGTTGGTAAGGCGTCCAACTTCAGCTCAGGTCATGATCTTACGGTTCATGGTTCAAGACCCATGATGGTCTCTGTGCTGACAGCTTGGAGCCTGGAACTTGCTTCGGATTCTGTGTCTCACTCTCTCTCTACCCCTCCCCTGCTCATGCTCTGTCTCTCTCTCTCTCTCTCAAAAATGAATAAACATTTAAAATTTTTTTTAAAAGAAAAACAACTCAACATAGGGTGTATAGTGTGGCAAACAAGAGCAAATAAAGTTATGGATTTCATTAATTAAAATATTACATCTAGAGAAAAGAGTGAAATCCTGCTGTACTTTGTGATATTGGAATCTTACTTGGAGAAGAATCTTTCATTTTAGAAACGATCTTTTGAAACAAATCAGATTATATTCAGAGAGAGTACTTTGTGGATATGAAATGAAAATAAGAAACCAGGGAGAAATCAAAGCCGTATTAAAAACTGATGTACTCTCTTATTGGGGTGTAGGCTTACTCTTTATCACCTCTAGAATTAGGACTCGATGGTCGAATATAGGAGAAGACAATGTGGGATATTCAAGATTATATAGAAAGAATCTCTTGTGTGGTGCCTGGCTGGCTCAGTTGGAAGAACATGTGACTCTTGGTCTTGGGGCCCTGAATTTGAGCCCCCCCCCCCACATTGGGTGTAGAGATAACTAAAAAAAACCTAAAACTAAAAAAAAAGAATCTTTTCAGTCAGTGAAGTCTACCATTTCAAGTTCAAGCAGAAGAGAAATAGGTATCTCCCTGGTATTTGTGAAGGTAAATCCTGTAAGAATAATGATTATATTAAATTTAAGGAAACTGATCAGACTCAATTTTTCTAAAATTAAACATCAGGCTAAATGAAACTGATGTCTAGATTATTTAACCTTTTAAATTAAGGTTTGTATTATTATGATTTAAAGTTTGGCCATCTGTCAAACTCTCCTAATTGGTTAGTTATGAAAAAATAACTACTGTCTGTCTACTACAGCATACAGAATTATTCCAAATGTAATCAGAGAATGTGTTATTATGTCTGCCTAAACCTAGGACACTGAAAAAGGGAAATAAAATATATTATATATATGAAATGATGGTTAATTGTCCTCAGGGCAAAAATATCTCGAGAGCCTAGTGGAAAAATTACAATGACAATAAACTTAAGGTAGGACAGATAGTATAATAATTACATATGCTTCAAAAGACAGGGAATAAAGCTTTCAGACAACAAAAGTATTCAGGCCTGAAAATAAGAATTATGGTTATGTTTTAGGAAATTTTCCCCTTTAAATGAAGGGGGCATGGGAGTATATATAACACTTCTCTAACTAAAAGCAGTCTTTTGTTTTCCATAAAATAATTTCAGTTTCTGGAAAAAGTGTAGTAATAAATTAGTCATTGCCCATATCTTGTTAGCTATATTGCTCTTAGGATATAAGGTCAAAAAGATAAACAAATCAAAAAGCAAATGCTAAAGCACATCAAGAGCAGAAGCAGATGAAAATTGTTGTCTTCCTGAAAGACGCTATGCAGTTGTAGAGATGGACACATACTTAAGTTATACAATCAGAGAACAAAGGGTAAAGCAAAACAAAACAAAACAAGGCACTGAACATGTAAAACAAATCTACCAAGAGAATATGATGAAATACTTGGGCCCTCTATTCCGTAAAATTATGTGTAAGCACCAAAGGTTTTAGGAATTTATATTCCTTCCTACTGTGGCATTCAGTGGACATTTACTGAGTAAATGCTGAGTGGGGCCCTGCCAATTCTATTTCCTTTTAGGAGTGGAATTCTACTGCCAGTTCTCTCTCCTCTTTCTGAGACTACTGTTTCCAAACATTTCCCCTTTTTTCTGTCTACCTATTTACCATTCTTCTCTATCAGTTGAATACCTTGCTTCCTAGTTGCCTAAGAAAAGAACAATTGGAAGAGAGCTCTCATGAGCTCTGACCATTGAATCTACTAAAACACTCCATCTGTTTCTTTGTATCCTTAGCCTTTTTGGCTGAATGCAATACAGTACTTAAAATGTTCATACTTATAGGAACGGCTTTTGCACTTGTGCATAATACACTATCCTCATCTGCTAGCTTGGGAATGTTGCTCCAGCAATTCTCTCCTCTGCAAATTTTTTTGACTTCTGCTGGTCACTTCCAGCAGCATACAGTATGCTATCCCTTCCCTTGTATGTTAAAAAAAAATGTCCTCCTGCTCATGATCTATCCCCCTTAGTGAAGCCCACTTCTCAGATCCCCTTTAGAACAAAACTCTTCATGAGCTATTTACACTTTCCTTCCAGTATCTCATGTACCTACTGTCCTCAGGCTTTTTCCCCCCACACAATTCCTGTTGGAGTCACTACTGACCTCCACATACCAAATCTAAATGTGAGTCCTCAGTTTTCAAGAGCATCTGACAGTTGATCTCTCTTTACTGATTCTTGCACCATAGTTTTTCCTTCCTTTTAACCTTTTGTTTGGTTCCTCCTTTTCTTTCTGGTATCTAAAAGTGGAAGCACCCCAGGGTTCAATTCTAAGTGTCTTTCTCTATGCTTACTACCTAGGCAACCTCATACAGTTCCATGGTTTTAATACCACCTTTGTGATAATGAGTCCCAAATGTTTGTCTCTGGCTCTGATGTCTGTCTAAACTCCACACCTATCTGTTTATTTGCCTATTTCACATTTCCATTTAAATACCTATTGAACAGGGGCGCCTGGGTGGCCCAGTTGCTTAAGCGTCCAACTTTGGCTCAGGTAATGATCTCATGGTTCGTGGGTTTGAGCCCCACATCAGACTCTGTGCTGACAGCTCAGAGCCTGGAGTCTGCTTAGGATTCTGTCTCCCTCTTTCTCTGCCCCTCTGCCACTCATGCTCTGCCTCTCTCTCTCTCTCTCTCTCAAAAATAAACATTAATTTTTTAAAAAATAAATAAGTACCTATTGGATACCCCAGATTAATATGTTTACAAAAAAAAAAAACCCACAAACTCAATCTGCACATACACACACACACACACACACACACACACAGGAATATGCTTCTTAAACTTAGCTTTTTCTTTTTATCAGTAAGCTATCACATCATTCTTTTTTTTTTTTTTTTTGCTTAGACCCAAATCTCCAGAGTCATATTTGATTCATTTATTTCTCCTCCTCAATCTATTGTTAAATCTTGTCACTTTCACTTTTGAAATATGTAATATGTTTAGTAGTTATCTTTTCTCACTATCTTTAAGAACCATGCCAGTTTGGGCACCATCATCTCTGGCCTCTATATGTAAGGTTACACTACAACAACTACCTTGACAACAAAAAGCCAAAAAGTTCCAACAACACTGACAAAGTTTATTTCTTGTTTATGCTACATGTTGAGAAAGGGGCTCTACTCATCATAGCTACTCAGATATCTGGGATATAGAGACTTTAACCTCTACCTGCATCTACCTTAACCTCTACCTGCATCCACCTTTATGGAGGTTTCCATCTCACTCAGAGTAAAATCTAAGGTCTCCACCATGCTGTAAAAAGTCGTCCATGAACCACTAGCTGAAGATAACTCCAGGGCAGCATTTCTCATAAAGCAAGTTCATTAACTGAGATTCTAACCACATGCCCTTGCCATTTTGAATAATTTGTTATTTGAACAAATTTCTTCCATTTCCAATAGAACTCATAGTTTCAGCACTTGGGTTTCACAAATATGTGAAAATTTTAATTTGCTGTTCCAACTGAATTTTAGTCTTACTCAAATTTTATCACAATGACAGCTATAATCAATGTGTGAGGTCTTGAGCTAGCAAGTGGTTTTAATAAAACCACAGGCAGAAAGCTAATTAATGTATGAGTTATTCTTCCTTGTGTGTAGAGAGCATGTAAAAATATAACACACATCAAAAGCAGGATTTCAACTTTGTTATAAAATGGTTGCAGGAAAGAATTTAGCCTTCATAAGAAGGATTGGATGTGTGAAAGTCAGCACAAAGGAAGTAGATCAGAATAACCAATTAGGAATGGGAAGGGGAGGTCAGTCAGGAAGGAGTTAAACACTGCACCTTGAGAGACAGTTTTCATTCAGTTTGATGCATCAGTGATACTAGGCTAAAGTATCCTTGGGTGCTACTGAATTCAGTTAGTTAGAATATACACATAAGATAAATTAAAAACTCTTACATACTTGCCTCATGAAAAACTGTATTGCCAAACACTGGCAGTAGACAGTTAAAATCTTTCCCTCTGGTACTTCTCTGCTCTTCTCATCCTGCTCCTTTAACTCCAACCACATTGCTTTAGTTAGAGTTCAAATCTTCATCACTGATCCATCTGCCACATGACCCAAGTTGGCTAGAGTCTTGTCCGCATGCTTTTTAAAAAAGACAAAAAAAGAAGATGGTCTCTTCTTCTTAGGTGGTTAGATTAAGTAATGAGAGCCCAGGAAATGCTATTGGTCACGTTTATACCCTTGTTGTAACAGCCAGTCTTGAAAATAATGCTGACAAGTAGAGGCAGAGGAAAGGATGAGGATAGAATTTTAATGGCATTTCAAGCCTAGAATGCAGGTATCCCTGGAAACCACCATTCCCTTGAACTCCTGCAATTAGGTTACATCACTTAATTAATTCTCTGTTTTTTCAAGTTAGTTTATGCTGGGATTCTATCATTTCCAACCTAAATGCTCATTACCAAATGAAACTTCCATACAGGTTTAGAATAGTTGTAGCAATTTAAAAAGTATTGAATCATGGGGGTAGATAACAAATCATATCAAGCATTTTGACAGATTTCACCTTGCTGCACAAATTCTTATGAGAAAAATAATTCTTCTCTGATATTTATTCATAGATGCTTGTTATATGGTATCTTGCTTTAGAGAGAGTGAATGAGTGAATATATATATATATATATATATATATATATATATATATATATAATCAGACTTAGAAATAAAACTGTATTTGTCAATTCAGCACTTGGTTTCCAGAAAACATTATGGTACAATAATTTAAAAATTTTATGACTAAGAGAAGGGTGACTCTCATTTACTTTATTTTATAAATAAAGGAGAAAACAAAACCCAAATGATTCTGTTAATTTTAGTCTGAGTTTAAACTTGCCTTTCTTTTTGACTTTTACTTTGGAAAGATGGCATTTTATAGTTGGAGTATAAAATTAACTACATCTTTATCTCTCCAAACTATTAATAAACACAGTGAGTCAGCCCAAGACAAATTGGAGATAACACAATATCCCATAACACTGCCACATCTACTAGCTTCTCTGGTTATTGTAGTTAGAAAGAACCCACTCTCCTTTCTGTTACATGGTAATTCATAATTAATTCCTGTTACACGTTTTTGCTATTTTTTCCTAACAGCCCCATGAAAATACATATTCTGTCTATTATATAATTTACAATATCTATTAGAAAGCCAGAAGGTTTAAAACCTATGATAATTGTCATTATTGAGATAAACAGAGAGGATAATTAGAGGAGTTTGTAAATTTAGAACTTATCTTTAGGTGGTAAGTCCTAAAGATATCAAATGCTTCTTTTGTTACCACTGTCTTATTACATAACTTTGCACAATTTTGTTCAACTATTTTATCTTAAAAGACTCCTTGTATAAATTGTGAGCAATAATGATTTGCCATTTGAATCATCAGGTGAAGATCACGAACACTTCATCAATTATTTTAAAAATATTTGGAGTACTGACTACTTTGTGGGAAACATATTAGGTCTTTGATTCATTGTGATGATTTCAATTCAAACTAGTTATTAAAAAAAAGATTTATTACATTTCCTTTGCTTGGGAGTCCAAGGGGAGGAATAAAGATTATTACCGTTACTTTCTCTCTTGATCTCTCTTTTCCCACCTCTCATCAACTTACTTCTTACCTACAGTCTCATGTAATCTCTCTATACCCTGTAGCAAGATTACTTTTGTTGCTCCTTAGAGAGGCTACGTAGATTAGGTGGGAAAAGGTTGGAGAAAAGTCCAGGTAAAGCATGGAGAGAAAACAGCATGGGGAAGAGGGGGAAATGAAATTTGAAGCCAGGTCCTGATGAAAAGGTCATGATTACCTTTGAGGGCACACCTAGGTAATTTACACTTCATTTGGATGATAGTTGGGAGCAATTAAAGGTGTAAATGCAAGAGATTGACGTGATCAATCAAGAGATTGTTAAACATCAAGAGATGTTTAAAAGTATTAACCTACCAATATTTTGTCAGGGACGAAAGAACAAGAGAAATACAAAATAGAAAGCTATTTTAATAAATATTATAAAGTTCAAATCTATTAAAATAGTGCTGGTGAGAGGTAAGGAGGACCTGATCCAACATGGTATATTTGGAAGAGATAACCACTGAAAACTTTATAGAGGAAATTGACACAGTTTATAAAAGTTGAAGTTCAGAACAAGGGAAGGAAAACAGTCATATATATTTACATGGGTTTTAGCAGATAAAGTTCCCCAAAGAATTTTGAATTCTCTGCTGGTACCTCATTTTTTAACTAGAAGAATGTTGTTCATAAATAAATGCAAAAGAATCAGAAGAAAATGGATTTCTTCCTGTCATGATGACTTTTAACAACAAATTTGTTTTCATTTAAGATGGCTGGTTAAGTTGATGCTAAATAATGTGTTGGGGAACCCAAAGAATATTTCCCTTCCCTATTTTTTTTACCAAAAATTAAAATTTTGTTTCATTAATTTTGAATGTGTTTGCTTCATTAGTTAGGTTGTCTCTAGGTTAGAAAAGGCCAAAAAGTATGAAAGACTGTTGTTCTGCTTTGTTCAACACTGAATATCTAGCATCTAGAATAATGTCAGTATAAAGCAGACGCTGAATATGTTTAGTGAATAAATAAAGGAAGCATCTTCCATCAAAGGAGAAATATTTTCAGTTTTATTCCCTTTAAAGAGGATTTGCCTCCTGTCAGTGAAGTTTCCAAATTCACTTTGTCTTTCTTTATTCACTTCTGCTCACTGTGGTCCTGTGGAGAAAAACTAAATATTGTATTCCCAGTCTCCTCTGCTGTATGTGGAGTCTTAATTAGCTTTTCAAACACATTGCAGATAAAACCTATTAATCCTCTGACCTTCACTGAATTCAAAAGTTTTTTGTGTTAATTGTTTTGAGATAATAATAGACAGTTTTGCTGTTAAAAAAAAAAGTCGTGGCATCTCTTCCAGGAAAACAGTAGAACCAGGAAGCCGATTTGAAAGGATGCTTGTGTCTGTGCAGCCATCCTTGGCTATTATTACAAATACAGAAGAGGGTCACTTTGAAATTTCATGGAGACTATTTGTTTTCTTATAACTATGATATCATCTTTTAAAAAAACAGTTTCTCTCCAAAAGCAACAAAGATAGAAATTAGATCACTTGAGATAGTTGCAGTTTTATATATTAAAGCTGTAACGGAAAGAACTAACGTTAATTGTCCTCTTATATTCCCAGCACTTTGCTTGCTTTATCTCCTTAAAATTCCAGGATTCCCCCTTGAATGAGATTTGATCATTCCTGTCAACATTGATTTCTGCTTACAATGTTTCCATCACTCAGGTACTGAGGATAAACTGATGAAATCACCACCCACATTTCACAGATGAGCAAACAGGATCACATATTCATTTGTTTTCAAGAATAGAAGTTCCTACGGCTTATATGAGAATGAATCATTATTTGAGCTCTGTTCTCTTTGATTCCAGACCCAGGGTCAGATCTTTAGTGATCATCAGCAGCTGGGAGGCAGGGGGAGCTTCAGATCACCCAAGGTCAAGGTGACACATATCAGTTCGCATCTGTTGTACTAGTATAATTATTAATCACACTCCCTTTCAATTTTACAAATGTCCAGTAGAGACAATTGCATCCCAGCTTTTGAAATTATTGTTTCCCAGAGATGTAGATATGATGTGGCACATCAGGCTCTATCACCCCCTCAGAGATTATGATTCCGGTGGCTTGATGTGAGGCCTACAGATCTGCATTTTGAAATGGTCCTGTGCTGCCAGATTTTTAGTTGGCTTGGGCTGCCATAACAGAATACCACAGAATGGATGGTTTTAACAACAGAAATTTATTTCTCACAGTTTCAAGATCAAAGTGCCCAGCAAGGTACGTTTCATTCTGAAGCTTCTTCTCTTGGCTTTAGGTAGCCACAGTCTCACTCAAGGTGCTTACACATCCTTTTTTTGGTGTGTGCCCATGGAGAGTAAAGCTCTCTAGTGTCTCTTCTTATAAGAATACTAATCCTGTCAGACCAGGGCCCACTTTCATGACCTCATCTAATGCTCACAGACCCTATCTCTGCTTTAGCTTTTCCCTTATACACTGAGAAGTTGGGATAACATCAGAGGCTATCTGTTGAGATTGGGACCAGACTGGAGGAAGAAGTACCTTGTCAAACTACCTGAGATTCCAGTAGACTCTTCCATGGGAGTTGAACATGTGTGAACAGGTGATGATCACTGCCCTCAGAGAGCCAGTGTTGGTGATGGAGGAATGCTGTCTTCATCTCTTATGCTGGGGCAGGGGAAAAAAAGGTTGAAAACTTGGGTAAATGATCTTTACTTTCTCTTTCTGAATTTAAACACTTTTTAAAAAACTTTATGATTGGATTTAGCAACTTCTTGATGAAATAAATTGTCTGTCAGCTGCTTAGTTTAACTACCCACATACACACACACGCACACACAATCTGTGAAACAACAGCTGAGGACGTATTTGATGATGTGAGCACAAACTGGTTTTTTTCAGTCTCTTTCCTACTGAGTTGTTGGAGGACAATAGTGTGAACATCCACCCTTCTTTGCCAGCTGGCTTGTATTCCTACACCAGGGAAATAATGGTCACACTTACTCTACCCATTATGACAAGCTGCCTCTGGTCAAAATTATTACAGCATGTCCTTATTAGTGTCTGAATCCTGCTTCCATTTGCACATTACACCTACCCAGTCCTGGATGAGTAATTTTACTTGTGAGAGCCAAATAAGCAAAATGTAGAATTAGCCTTGGACAAAAATAGCTGCTGTTACAAACGTGATTTAAGGGATGAAATGGTTTGGATCATCATCTCTGGTGTCTTCGCTTAACAAAGGCAGCTAAGAGGGGTTATGGGTCTCAGAGGTGAAATATCGCTATTGCTCCGTCTGAAGGAAAGTGTTCCTTTGGTTACTTCTTCTTTGTCCACAGGGCAAATGCTGTAATATGAGAAACCAGAGAGGTGGTCTGTGCAATAGCAGTTTGCCTTTGAGGGTATTAGGGCAGTATTTTTCTTTTTGCCCCCTTGCCAGCTGTCTTATAGCATAGGTTGAATGCAAGTGCTTTGCCTTTGACACTGTGCATTTAAAATGCCAGCCCCTGCAATTTACAGTACAAAAGGGCAAAGATACATGGGGGAATGAGAAAAAAACTCTCTAATCTCTTCTCATTGGTTGACCTTTTTGGTTCTGCTTTATATAGACATTAAAGGAGCCTCTATGGCCATATTTCCAATTGTAAAACAATACAAAAATAACTCCTCATCCAATGTTATTTATATACATTCCTCCTAGCCTTCATGCATTAGAATATAAAGAATATTTGCATCCCTGAGCCTGAACATCAAAAGCCATTGTTATCTCCGTTAGCTGAAAGTAAAAAAATTGCATTCTGTGATTTTCATGATAAGGGCCAGGAAAAATTAATATCTGAAGAAATATGTAGAAATAAAATGATAGTTTTGTATATAGGATTTTAGGCCAACAATACTTGAATCTAAAAGGTGTGCTTAACATGCTTACTTCCAGTTAATTTAGAAAATGTTAAATTTTAATAGATCGTAATATAATAATCTGAAGAAATGGGTATAAAAGGAAATGTAAAACTGAGAATGATGTTAGTACTATGCAAATATCCATTCTTGACAAATGGTTTATGGATTCGCTACTTCTCCCTAAATATTCATTCATTCATTCATTTGTTTTCTTATTCACTTATTGAGTCTTACCATGAGAGGCACTCTTCTTGGTGCTAATAAGGAATAATGGTAAAAACACCAAATCCTTGCCCTTAAAGAACTTCATCATCTAGTAAACGAACCAGACAACAAAGGGAATGTCATGTAATATCTGGGAGTGGTAAGTGCTATGAGGAATTATGAGGGTAAGGGAATAGAAACTAAGGAAGCTGCTGTTTTCCACAGGTTGGTCTGGAAAGGCCTCTCTGAGGAGTTGCTATCAGAGTGGAGCTTTGAATGAAGTGAGGGAGTGAACTGTGCATACATCAGTGGAAAGAGTTCCATGTAAAGGAAAGAGAAAATGTGAATGCCCCAAAGGTCATGGGGCAGTGAAAGAAGCCATGTGGCTGAAACAGCAAGAGCCAGGTGGCAGTGGTAGGATGTGAGCTCACTCAGAGTTGTGGAGGTTTTATCCCAAGTCAGATGTGGACCTTTCAAAGGGTCTGAGTACAGATGAGTTTAACAAATTATGAAAGTGAAAAAAAAATAGAGGGAAGGATAACAGATATTCCTCATGACCTATGTTGGTTAGAAAGCTGTTTAGACTGCCTCTTGCTCTGTCCCCTTACCTCTAGTGACATTGCAGTCACTGAATTTTGCATATAAAAGTCTTCTTTTCAGAAAAGGAAAAGGCTAGTGCCATCTGATGGCCATACTTGTGAACATCATTCTCTATCTGGGAGTATTTGCAAAAATGAAAGCATTTAGGCCTAAGGGTAATAAAGCTTTCAGGGTTACTCATTGCCTAGGTAAATTTATCTATTGAGTACGTATAAAATAAGAATTAATTTTAAAACTTTGTTAAAATACTGGCTGAAGCTATTCTGTGCTTTGAACAATCTTTTAGTTTAGTCCAACAAATAGTTATTTTTGTCTGTATATGTAATTCTATTCATATAGAGGCTATTCAATACAGTTCTGCTCAGTTAAATGAATCTAATGTCTCTTCATCAGTGAGGTACCATCTACCTTTCTTAATTGTCACAATAATCCCCTTGAATCCAGAGAGAGACCGCACCATACTCTGCTTATTGTGGTAGTTATTGCTGTAGTCTAATTATTTGGCTAGCCCACTGACTTCTTTTACATAGTGTTCACCTAATAAATATAAGTGAATTAATAGGAAAGAAATAATTATGCTTTAATGTTACATAACACTATCTCAAGGGCTGCCTGACTTTGAGTTTTGGCTTAGTTGCCTACAAGTTGCAGATGCACATGAGTTTCTTCATGTGGGGGGACACTAACAGTTCTCTGCTCATGGGGAGATGAAGATGCTGTGAAGATGAAGTGAGAAAATGTAGGTAGGATGCCTAACACAGTAACTGGCATGTCATAAGCAGTCTATACATGATCACTATTTTTATCATTATTGTGGGTTGTTTCTACTGCTGTGTACGTTGGAGGTCAAATTATGTCTCATGGAAAAGTTACATATGAAAAAAGCGAGTAGCTCGTAAGGATGGTTTGGTCTGATTATTCGATCGGCATTTGATTGTATATCTCCTTTGTAGTAAACACTGCTCTGGCATATCCCACAAACATGTGCACTACTGAGAAGATTGAAAACTCCATGAGGGTAGGCTTCTGGATGCTTAATTATTGTGTCTACAGAGTCTAGAGAGGCGTCTGGCACAGAGTAGACAATTAATACTTGATGAATGAATGAATTAATGAAACAGTATTGAAATTATCTGGATTTACCTCTTAGTCATGTAACGATGTTTTAAAAAAATTGATTTAAATTAAAGTTTCTGAGGGTGTCTGGGTGGCTCAGTTGGTTGAGCCTATGACTTCAGCTCAGGTCATGATTTCACAGTTCATGAGTTCGAGTCCTGTGTTGGGCTCCGCGCTGGCAGCATGGAGCCTGGAGCTTGCTTCGAGTTGTCTTCTCTCTCTCTCTCTGTCCCTCCCCTGTTCATGCTCAGTCTCTCTCTCTCTCAAAAACAAATAAACATTAAAAAAATATAAAAGTTTCTGTATGTAGATATATGCAAAATGGAATGATATTCTAAAGTGCATTATCATCATTGTATTTTTACCTCGGAGAATTATGTCAGAAGTAATACTATCCTAGGCTAGTCCTTTTTCAGCGATAATGAAAAGATTCTTCCATTAATAATAGTGAGAAGGATCCCTATTTGGGCACAACTATTACATAAATCACTAAACTTGTATATGTTGGCTTTTTCCTTATGTACTGTATATATTATTTTAATTTTTTTAGTCTTTATTTATTTTTGAGAGACAGAGTGTGAGCAGGGGAAGAGCAGAGAGAGAGGGAGACACAGAATCTGAAGCAGGCTCCAGGCCCCGAGCTGTCACCCCCACGCAGGGCTCCAACTCATGAACCCATGAAACGTGAGATCATGACCTGAGCTGAAGTCGGACTCTGAACCGACTGAGCCATCCAGGCGCCCCTATGTACTGTATACTATTTTAAATGATTATGTACTGTATATTTATTTTCAGTTAGTAACCTTATTTCCTGCTCAACCAACTAACTCTAACTCACATATATTAAGTCTCTAACTCACAAATTTTTCCAGGTATTCCTATAGACCTTATAAAGCGATTTTTTATAAACTTATTTTGTGTTTTAGTCAGGTTTCAGTGTTCTCTAGAATTTTTAAAAACTCTGTATAAAAAGGGTCTTGTAACCTTAATGCTAAACTTGATCCATATTTCAAAAAGTATTAATACCAGATTATTTTTTGGGACTTAGGGAAGTGCTAATCACACAGACTTAGCATAGGTTCACCAAAATCAAGACATGGGAAATTACCCTTAATTCTTTATCAGGTAGTGAAGTGGAAGATCAGAAAAATCATGTACATAGTGCATGTGTTGTGAAACTTGTGGATAGGTACCTTCTGTTCTGCGATTAAAAGAGAGAAAATGGACTGAATACAAGGACTAGCAATCCCAAGGACTTCTACTTACCCGTGCTTAACAGTGTTGAGTTAACTCATTCAACCTGGCAGAGGGTCTAATGGTGTATAGAGGGCCTCACCATTTCCTGACAGTCTGGATTAGTCATCCTTGAAAAAGAGATGAACTTGGGGTACTACTGAATATTTCTTTATTTGTAGGAAGTCCATTCATGATTCATCAATGGTTTGTGACACATTTGCTATCATAATAAGCCAGCACATCTTCAAAGTCAATAAGACTTATAACAGTTTTATGTGGAAAAACACGTTTAAGAATGTTTGCTGGGACCTATATCCACTTGCCAGCTGGCTATATCAAACATCACTCTGTTGTTGAGTGCGTTTCTTACAATGCCCTACTTATTCTTACAGAATTTACTTTTTTTTCAGGCTGTGAAGTCATCAATTTACTCTCACCAGAAAGAACTAATGCCTCTCCCTGAGTGCTTTAGCTACTCCTAAGCAATTCTGAGCCAGAGAACTATACTGTTTAAAAAAAAATCTCATTTTTTAAATAATCATTATTGTCTGGTACTTCACCAAGTTACTATTTCAGATACACTTCCAATTAGAGTGGTGCCCATAATTCAATGGTTTGATGGTAGAAAGTATGGGCATCTACAGGTTTCTGCACTTGAAGCATTTTTGAGAATCTCTTTAGGAGCAAATACAGGATAATGTGTCCAAGCTTCAGCTCAGCAAGCTATTCCCTCCTTCAGCCAACAGTTTTACTCCCAACACCCACTAGTTAGGAGCCTGGGATGCTTATGTGATTGCCATTACTTCCCCCATTTCCCTCAGCACTGAGAATTTGTCGAGCACTATGTTTACATAGAATTGCATTGCACAGGTTCTAAGCTTTCTAAAGGCTTAAAAAAATTTTTTTTTGAATGTTTATTTATTTTTGAGACAGAGAGAGACAGAGCATGAATGGGGCAGGGTCAGAGAGAGAGGGAGACACAGAATCTGAACAGTCTCCAGGCTCTGTGCACAGGCTCTGAGCCTCAGCACAGAGCCCGACGTGGGGCTCGAACTCTCAGACCGTGAGATCATGACCTGAGCTGAAGTCGGATGCTTAACCAACTGAGCCACCCAGGCACCCCAAGGCTTTATTTTTTAAATCAAGTTTAGCCATTAAAAACTCCTTATTATCTTTTGATTTCTTATATTGCTTTTTTTTCAAAATCCTGTTTTCTATGTAATGTGATTTTTCATTCCCAACCCCCACCTCTCCATAAAGTAAATATATATAGTGCAATGCTTAAACAAAAGGAAGTATTGACTATTTTAGATAATTTTTTGCATTCCAACCTACTGGAAGCTGTCAAATTTTAAATTAGGTAATTACCAATGTCCCAATCATTTTATTTATTTATTTCTTCTTATGAGTTTCTTAAATTATGTGAATTCTTTTCTTATTTTTATGATTTAATTTGAAAACTATGTTATTTAACTTAAACTTCTAACATTTTTGTTACAAAATATCCATTCATGAAAATTGTTAAAATCTACATATTAGAGTTTTGTAAGTTTCTGGCTGAACCCTTCTAACAACTGTGCATAACCTTTGGTAAAGACACATAATCAATAACGATCAGGTGTCTTGTTTAGAGACTATTGAGACCAAAAAGGATGTTTGCAACTTTACCAGGAAACTATACCAAAATGACTCGAAGATTCTGAAACCTTAAAAAAAAAAGTGGCAATTCTTAAACTAGATTGGCACTATTCAATTAAAGTTCGTATTGGCACTATTCAATTAAAGTTCGTATGTTGACAGATATGTTCCATATCTGTACCATTGAAAATGGTAGCTACTAGTTACATATGCCTTACGACTCTTGCAATATGACAAGTGCTATTGAGAAGCGGAATTTCTAGTTTCATTTATTTTTGTATTTGAAAAGCCAGATGTGGCTAGTGGTGCCATATTGATGAGCACAGCCTACTCTTTGTATTCACCATGCCCTTCCTTTGCCTCCCACCCAACTTCCTTGTCTATATGACAGAAATAGAATATAAATTGTAGTTTTTGTTAACACAGAAGTCATTTAAGGTTCCTGTACTTCCTAAGAATTGTGTAAGTTTCCATAGTGTGGAGCTAATTTGGCTCTTTGGGAGAAAACTATAGCACAGAGTTAACATTTGCTCATTTCCATGGTGTAAATAATCCCACCATGGCCAATATGAAGCTATCAATGTGAAATCTATCAGCTAGAGAAACATCTGAAAATATAGCCAGGCTCTCATAAGCTGGTATGAACTTGATCTAATGTACCTCTGCCCCATGACAATCCAAAGCCCTTCCTCATTTTCTTCAAAGTTCCAGAGCTTCATATGCTTGAGATCACCTCTGGCTACAAGCGCTGCTCATACTTAACTTTGTTCAGTTAGTAGGCTAGCTTGTTAATCCTCCTCATGCTATCCAGCGTTTTTCTTTCATTTCAACAAAATATATTTACACAAACTATTTATATGAAGAGTCGAATTTTAAAAAGGAATTTATGGATGGTAGGGTGTGTGTATGTGTGATGGAACAGAGATCACTGCACAACATTACTAACAAATACAGATTAAATGTTGACTGTCTGCTATTTAATGTCCTTTGGAGAGTATTCAGTGCTCTTTCTCAGGTAGCCTCCAGATGCATGTCACCTCTCTGACTCTCATCCTCCTTTCTTCTCCCCTCAGTTGTCCTTACCTCCTCACTTTTGGATAACCCCTAAGAATTCCAAAAATTTTTACTAAGTCATTAAAAGTAATTCCATTCTCCCTAGTCTCTACTCCCAGATGCTCCTCTTAATATCCCAACTCTTTAATTTGCATGAAGGGCCCTTTATTTACTAGGGTCAACCTATGTTATAAAGCATTTATTCATAAATTCAACAATATTCATTGAACATCACCTATATGACAGACACTGTCCTGGTTGTAAATATCAAATTTGACCCTCTGTTACATTAGTATTGAGTGAAAGAATTCTCCAAATGCCTAACACTGTGCTGAAATATGTTAGCAGCCAATAGATGCCATTTTATTACATTGTTAAAGCAAAATTTAGAAATAAGAGAAAGAAATAAAGGATGTGAACTTTAGAAAGATTAAGCCTTTTCATTTCTTTATTTCATCTATTCCTCTTACTGACACATCTTATTCCACCCCAAAACTACCTTTTATACTATGATATTTATGAACCTCAGCTATGTATAAACAATGATGTAACCTACTCTCACTTTAGCAAAATTTTGCATAAATACTATAGTTTTAATTAATACAACCATATCCTTCCATTGACCTGTATTTAATTGTCACTGTTATCAATTCCCTAGCTGTGTATTGTGGGTACACAGTAAATATGTATAACATGTTTTTAGTTTCAATGAATGAGAAACTACAGTAAGTGACAAATACAGTTAAGTATTGCAGCTATGCTTAATAATACGTTTTGGCTTATTTTCTTTCCTTGATCATTCTTTTAGTTTCTGTGTAAAATTATTTGGTAATTTTTACAAGTGCATAAGCAATATTTGTATTGCCCTGACACTAGGTGCTGTGACAGAGGAAGGAATGCATTAGCACTGTGTGTTCCTGCATACACTAGGGTAGAGACATGTCTTATCAAGTCTCTCTTTCACACCTGCCTTCTGCTCTTGGTCTCCACAGCTCCTGTTCTAGTCCAGGCTACTGTTACCTCTAGTCTGAAACACCATGTTATTATTCTTAGCTGGTCCTCCACAATCTGTAATTCACACTAACCACGTATTCTGCACTCCATGGTTTCAGAGACTGCATATGTGATTATTTCACTACCTACCTAAACCTGCTGAAGCTTTGTCTAAATACTGTCTTTAGGATGAAGTCCAAATGTGAGGGTTTCAGTGCCTTTCATGATCCGTGTCTAGCTTCATCTCTTGATCACCACTTTCCCACCCAAAATTCTATGCAATCTGTTAAGTCATCGCATTTTCTCATACTGTAGGTTCTTTCAGAGTCTTCTTTCTTTGTTCGAGCCCTTTCTTTGTTCTTCACCTCTCCGAGGTCTGTTCTTTTCTGAATACTTGTATTCATATAAAAGTATCTAGTTCTTATTTTCACAAATTCTCACCCCTTCCTGCACCTCTGGGTAAGTAGATGTAAACATCAGTTTGCATAATAAAGTATCCATCCCCTATAATGGAATGTAGCACATGTACTGGGTATTTAATTGTCTCTCACTAGATCTGAGCTCTATTTTTTTTTTTTTTGTTTTGTTTTGGTTTAAATCATGCTTCTGTCTTAACTGACAGAGCTAGGCACAATGCAAAGTGAATTTTATGCCTCTGTTCAAAATTAAGGTGAAATAAATAATGTCCATACCCAGAAGAATTTGTTTCTCTGCTGGCATTCAAAAGTGACTGTGAAGAAAGCATACATTTGCAAGTGCCTATTATGTTCAAAGTATTGTGCTTGGTACTTTACATATGTCACCTCATTTAATCCCTACTGCAATTTGAGGCTTTGAAAACCTAAGCATGCTCAAGGGTATAAAATAGTAAGTGGCAAAGCTGGGATTCAAAGCTTGACCTTTTTGAGTACAATATTTATGTTCTTTTCACCAATCCACGTTGCTTTTGAGGGTCTATGAAAGCTGAATTGCTGGCTACTATCCATCTTGTTGACTGAATTGAAGAATATTTATTAGAGATCCTTGTAAATATTCAACACAGGTACAGTTGACTATACATACTCATATGTATCTATTGACTGAATAACTAAGTGACTAGATAGTATTATTATTGTAATTAGGGTCAGAGAAAAGCACAGAATATATATTCTTAGGAGTAACATCACTTAATGGAAATTCCTCATTAATGGGTATTATAGCAAATAAGAGTTCTATCATCAAATATGTTTAGTAGAGGCTCCTGGGTGGCTCAGTCAGTTAAAATGTCTGCCTCTTGATCTCAGCTCAGGTCTTGATCTCAGGGTAGTGAGTTCAAGCCCCGCGTTGGACTTGGCACTGGGCATGGAACCTACTTAAAAAAAAGTTAAGGAAACAATGAGTCAAGTTAGATTGGTTTCACTACTAAAGAGTTTCTGTCTGGAATATGTTGAGTCATGGTATAATCCTAGAAAGATAACATTTTGTATACAATGCTTCTTAGAGTTCTTCGAACCTTGAAATCTTTTTGTGGAAAAGAGCATCTGTTGATCTAATATGGCACAGATCCTACTTTAAAGTATTGTAAATCACTTGTAAAATTATTTTACTCATGAGAGAATATTACTCTTAAAAATGCATTCTGCCATGGGGCCCCTTGGGTGGCTCAGTCGGTTGAGCTTCCAACTTCAGCTCAGGTCATGATCTCCTGGTTCACGGGTTCGAGCCCCACATAGGGCTCTGTGCAGACAGCTCAGAGCTTGGAGCCTGCTTCTGATTCTGTGTCTCCCTCTCTCTCTACACCTCTGCCACTCATGATCAGTGTCTCTATCGCTCCCAAAAATAAATAAACATTTAAAAAATGCATTCTGACATGTAAATTCAAACAAGGATTGTGGATGGCTACTTCTGAGATTGTAAAATATAGAAGTTAATTTACATGTATGGGTTGCAAAATAACTTATTAATATTGTTAGTCCTCTAAGACACAGATATCAGAGTTTTCCACTTTATACTAGAGGATATAAAATATGGCTTCTTATTCAAGTGCTTAATAAGTTATGCATATGGAGATGCTTCAATTATATTCAGAGACTTTGGTGATTGAATATTGTATGTATGATGTTGTGATGAACAAGATGAATAGCACTGAGCAAATGGTATTAAACGTTACCTACAAGGTCCTGTTCTAAGCATTTTTGATGTATTACCTTATGCATTAACAACGTGAAACCAAGTATCATTGTTAAATCTATTATTTCTTTTCTTATTGAGATATAATGTGTAGTGACATATAACATTATATTAGTTTCAGGTGCACAATATAATGATTTGATATTTGTAGATATTGTGAAATGATCACCACAATAAGTCTACCGTCTGTTACCACACAAAGTGACGAAAAATAGTTTTTTTCTTGTCATGAGAATTTTAGGTTTTACTCTCTTTGACTCTTTCAAGTATGTCATGCGATATTATTGCAATATATAATTACCATGCCATACATTACATCCCCATGAATTATTTTATAGTTTGAAGTTTGTACTTCTTGACCCTCTCACCCACTGCCAAGTTTCTTCCCCTTTGACAACCACAGTTCTATTCTCTGTAACTATAATTTTGCTTTTGTTTGCTTCTTCATTTGTTTTGTGTTTTAGATTTGAATATAGTAAAATCATATTTTTGTCTTTTTCTACATGACTTATTTCACTTAGCAAAATATCCTCAAAGATCCATTCATGGTGCCATAAATGGCAAGATTCAAGTCTTCTTTATGGTAAGTACTATTCCACTGTACATATACATGTATATGTATATGTATATGTACAATGCAATAGTAATGCAATGAACACAGGGACACATATGTCTTTTAAAATTAGTGTTATGTTTTGTTTTGTTTTCTTCAGGGATTCAGAAATGGAATTGCTGGATCATATGGTAGCTCTATTTTTAATTTTTTAAGAACCTCCGTACTGTTTTTCATAGTGCTGCACCAATTTACATCCCACTAACACTGTACAAGAGTAGACTTTTCTCTATATCCTTGCCAACGCTTGTTGTTTCTACCCTTTTTGATAATAGCCATTCAGACAGGTATGAGGTAATATCTCATTGTGGTTTGATTTGTATTTCTCTCATGATTAGTGATACTGAGCATCTTCTCATGTGCCTTCTGGTCATCTGAATGTCTTCTTTGGAAAAATGTCTTTTCAGATCATCTGCCCATATTTTAAGTAGAATTTTTTTTTTGTCCCACTGAATTTATTAGTTGTAACAGTTTTGAAGTGGAGCCTGTAGAGTTTTCTATATATAAAATCATGTTGTCCACAGACAGTGACAGATTTATTTCTTCTTTTTCAATTTGGGTGCCTCTTATTTCTTTTTGTTGCCTAACTGCTCTGGTTAGGACTTCCAATACTGAGCAGAATACAAGTAGTGAGGGTGGGCATCTTTCTCTTGTTCCTGATTTTAGAGTAATAGCTTTCAGCTTTTCACCAGTGAATATTATATTAGTTGTGAACTTGACATATATGGCATTTATTTTGTTGAAATACATTACCTCTATACTCACTTTGTTGATTTTTTAAAACCATAAATGTATGTTGAACTCTATCAAATACTTTTTCTGAATCTATTGAGACGACCATATGATTTTTATCCCTCTTTTTACCGTGGTGTATCATGTTGATTGATTTGCAAGTGTTGAACAATACTTGCATCCCTGAAATAAATTCCACTTGATCATGATTTTTGATTTTTTTAATATATTGTTGAATTAGGTTTGCAAATATGTTGTTGAGGATTTTTACATCTATCTTCACCAGAGATATTGATTTTATTTATTTATTTATTTATTTATTTATTTATTATTTATAATTATTTTTTTTTTCCTTTGGAGTCCTTGTCTGGTTTTGGTATCAGGGCAATGCTCCTCACAGAAGGAGTTTGGAAACATTCTCTCCTCTTCAATTTTTTGGAAGAGTTTCAAAAAGTAGGTATTAAATATTTGAGTGTTTGGTAGAATTTACCAGTGAAGCTCTCTGGTCCTGAGATCTTATTTGCTGGGAGTGTTTTGATTATTGATTCAATCTCATTACTAGTAATCTGTCTATTCTTATTTTCCATTCCTTCATGATTCAATCTTCGATTATTATGTTTCTAGGAATGTACTCATTTATTCTGGGTTATCCAACTTGGTGCTGTATAATTGTTCATAATACTCTCTTATGATCCTTTGTATTACTGTGGTATCAGTTGTAGCTTGCCCTCTTCCATTTCTGGTTCTATTCATTTGAGCCCTCTCTTCTTTTCTTGGTGAATCTAGCTAAAGGTTTGTCAATTTTGTTTATCTCTTCAAGGGCACACTCTTTATTTCATTAACCTTTTCTATTGTCTTTTTAGTCACTATTTTATTTATTTCTGCTGTGATTTTTGTTATTTCCTTCCTTTTACTAACTTTGGGTTTTATTTGTTCTTTTTTCTAGTTCCTTTAGGTGAAAACTTAAATTGTTTATTGGAGAATTTTGTTTGTTTCTTGAGGTAGGCTTATATTACTATAAATTTGCCTTTTAGAACTGCTTTCTTGCACCCCATAGATTTTTCTATGTTGTGTTTCTGTTTATACTTGTCTCAAGGGATATTTAATGTCTCTGTTTTTTTTTCCTTTGACCCATTAGTTGTTCTGTAGCATGTTGTTTAATCTTCACATTTTTGTTATTTTTCCAGTTTTCTTCTTGTAATTGATTTCTGGTTTGTTTTTGTTTTTGTTTTGTTTTGTTTTGTTTAGAGAGAGAGAGAGCACAAACTGGGGAGATGGGCAGAGGGAGGGAGGGAGGAAGGGAGAGAGAGAGAGAGAGGGAGAGAGAGAGAGAGAATCTTAAACAGGCTCCACACTCAGTGCAGGGCTCAATCACATGACCCAAGGATCATGACCTGAGCTGAAATCAAGAGTTGGATGCCTAACCAACTGAACTCCCAGATGCCCGTGATTTCTGGTTTCATGCTGTTGTGGTTGGAGAATATGCTTGATAGGATTTCAATGTTCATGAATTTATTAAGACTTGTTTTGTGGGGCACCTGGGTGGCTCAGTTGGTTAACTGTTTGATGTCGACTCAGGTCATGATCTCATGGCTCGTGGGTTTGAGCCCTGTGTCAGGCTCTGTGCTGACATCTCAGAGCCTGGACACTGCTTCAGATTATGTATCTCCATCTTTTTCTCTTGCTATCTCTCTCTCCAAAATAAATAAACATTAGAAAATTTAAAAAAAAAGACTTGTTTTGTGGTATAACGTGATCTATTCTGAAGAATATTCCATGTGCACTTGAGAAGAATGTGTACTCTACTGCTTTGGGATGGAATGTTCTCTATATACCTGTTAAGTCCATCTGTTCTAATGTGTCATTTATGACTAATATTTCCTTATTAATTTTCTATCTGGATGTAAGTAGGGTAGTAAAGTCTCCTACTATTACTGCAGTGCTGTCTCTCCCTTTAGGTCTGTTAATACTTGCTTTATATATTTAGGTGCTCTATGTTGGGTTCATAAATATTTACAAATATTATATCTTCTTGGATTGATCCCTTTATCATTATATAAAGTCCTTCTTTATCTTTTATTACAGTCCTTGTTTTAAAGTCTATTTTGTCTCATATACATACTCCAGCTTTCTTTTGATTTCCATTTACATAGAATTTTTTTTCCATCCCTTCACTTTTAGCCTGTGTGTGCCCTTAGGTATGAAGTAATTCTCTTGCAGGCTGCATATAAATGAGTCTTTTAAAAAAATATACATTCAGCTATTGTATGTCTTTCAAGTGGAGAATTCAGTCTACTTACATTTAAAGTAGTTATTGATAGACTTGTACTTATTCTCATTTTGTTAATTGTTTCTGGTTGTTTCATAGTTCCTCTCTGTTCCTTTCTTTTCTTATGGTTTGATGACTTTGTTAATGTTCATTATTATCAGATTTCTTTCTCATCTTTTGTGTATAGACTATATGTTTTCACTTTGAGGCTACCATGAGACTCACACATAACATATATACAATAGTTTCTAAGGCAACAGCAGTTTAAAGTTTTTTTTAATGCATTAAAAAATTGTTTTACATTTATTTATTATTGAGAGACAGAGCATAAGCATGGGAGGAGCAAAGAAAAGGGGAGACACAGAATCCAGAGCAGGCTCCAGGCTCTGAGCTGTCAGCACAGAGCCCGTCCCAAGGCTCAAACTCACAAACTGCGAGATAGAGAACTGAACCAAAGTCAGACGCTTAATCAACTAAGCTACCCATGTGCCCCAACAGCAGTTTAAAATTGAGTGCATTCTAAAACTCACCATTTTAACCCCTCACCATATTTGTTGTTGTTGTCACATTCCACACCTTTTCATTTTGTGTATATCTTAACTAATTGCTGTTGTTATAGTTATTTTTACTACTGTTGTCTTTTAATCTTCAGCCAGCTGTGTAAGTGACTAATCCACTACCTTCACTATGCATTTACCTTTATCAGTGAGATTTATATTTTGTATGTTTTCTTGTTACTAGTTAGTTCTCTTTCCTCAAGCTTAATTAAGTCCCTTGAACATTTTTGGTAAAGCAGGTTAATGGGGGTAAAATCTTTAGGGAGAAGTTCTGGATTTGAGAGATCCCTCCCAATTGTGTGTTCCTGCAATCGTTGGCATTTCTGGTGAAACTGCATCTCTGCATCTCCTGTCTTATCCTTTGTGACCGTTTTATTCTTTGTTGTAGAAGAGCTGCCCAGATACTTTTCTGGCCTTTCTCAGAGGAAATTGTTCCATATAAATATATTTGTACTGTAGATTTGTTGTGTCTGTGGGACAAGATGAGTTCAGGATCTTCCCACCATCTTGGACTGCCCTTACCGGCTCACTCTTTACTGGTGAATTTAAAACATAAAAGTGGGACTTTAAAGCAAAAGAAAAGAATAAACAAGTGGTCAATTACTGAAATCAATTTAGACCTCTAAAATAAAGGAAACTCGGGGGGCACAGGAGGAGTGGCATTGTGTTTATTTCAGATATTCATCTTTTGAATTGAATGCCTTTTTGAAGTGGATACGTAAATTATTTCACCTGATCTGTGTCATAACCCTATTAGATAGGCAGCTAGGCCTGGACTAAATCACAGATATTCCGATCCCTGGTCCAGCATCTTTCCAACAGAGCAAGTGTTATCACCTCTTTTAAAAAATAATGTCACTTTGGGGTGCCTGGGGGGCTCAGTTGGTTGGGCATCTGACTTCAGCTCAGGTCATGATCTCACAGTCCGTGAGTTCGAGCCCCACATCGGGCTCTGTGCTGACAGCTCAGAGCCTGGAGTCTGCTTCAGATTCTGTGTCTCCTTCTCTCTCTGCCCCTCCCCTGCTCATGCTCTCTCTCTGTCTCAAAAATAAATACAAACAATAAAAAAAATTAAAAAAAATAATGTCACTTTTTCTTGCAATTTTAAACTATAAATTTTAACATAAAGTTTGAAACTTTATATTATATATTATTATATATTTTATTTTATTTTATATGCATACATAATGAGAAAATATAATTTCTAAAAAGCTTGCAATGAATCATTTTGTAAGCCATATATAAACATGGGCAAATATTTTAACACAAATGATTGTTTTTTTAAAAACCAACATTAAAGACAACAACAATATTAACAGCTAATTTCTAGAGCAAATTTATAGAAAATCCCATATTGTTTGACTTAAACAAGAAGGAAATGCTTTATTTCATATAACAAGAAGTCCAAAATAGAAGTGTTCCAAGACTTCCCTTATTTAATTACTTATCTCATTAAGCATAGAAATAGTATTAATAAAATAATATTAATTATAAATAAAAATGATGATATTGATACAAGAGAAACACATTTACCCTGAGGAACTTTAAATATTTAAAATATCAACCTCTATTTAAATATTCAAATAATGGCAACAAGTGTATTAGCCCAAACTAGAAAATAATATCTAGTTCTGCTCTGTATTTAGTTAAGTAAGGATTTGTAATTCATTTACTTTTAGTAAATTTGATTGCCTTTATATGAATTTGACCTTTGAGTTGTTTCTAAAATTTTTATGTTTTTAAATTTTATTTTTTTAAGTTTATTTATTTTTGAGAGACAAAGCAAGAGTGTGAGTGAGGGAGAGGCAGAGAGAAGGAGAAACAGAATCCCAAGTAGGCTCTGTGCCATCAGAGCAGAGCCCGATGAAGGGATCAAACTCACGAACTGACAGATGATGACCTGAGCCAAGATCAAGTCAGACGCTTAACCAACTGAGCCACCCAGGCACCTCAGTTTCTAATTTTTTTTTTTAATATTCAAAGTCTATAATACATTTTAATAACTTTGGAATTGAATTGTTTAGAGAAAAAAATTTTAATCTAGATTTTGTTGGATGTTAGAATATTGTCAGAATAATCAAATTAATTTGGTCTAAGAAAATTGATCATGTGATTTACATTCAGTGCTATAAGCTGCTTTCCCAGTTAAAAGAAACTTGCCAGGGTCAAGCAAGAAAAAAAAAACAACAATCTTTCGGTCTCTCTTGAGATCTAATATTGAAGAAGTATCTGAAAACAGAGCATAAGTTTCTCTTGTTTATTGATAAGGACAATGGTGTTTTTGAATTCAATAAATGGCAAATATCAAAGAAATGCATGAAGACCATAGCTTGCTATTCACACAAATTGGGACCTACAGTTGGGGCCACACAGCCGGTTTTTAAATAAAGATCTTAAAGAAACATGCAATTTAGCTGTGAAACAAATCTGAAGACAGCAGTGTTATAGCAAATACTTGGTGCCCAGGAAGAGACAAGCGATATGCACTGGGAGAATCAGAAAAAACTGTTTATTTTGCACTGGTCCCAGCCCAGCAGAGTCACCTCCAAAGGCTGAGCCCCCAGCCCTGGCGCTGGCCTACTTTTTTGCCTGGCCAGCTTCTGGGTACTTGGAAACTTTCTATCAGCTGCACAGGTGGGCAGGATTGCAGGAGCTCAAGAAAAAAAAAAGGTGGGGGGCCCTTACTGGTTGTGCTACGTGGACAGTCTGCCGATCAAGAGGCAAACAGGATTATAGAAGCCAAAAGCATGCAAGGGGAATATCCAGCCTCGGACATCCAGCTGGTTCTTTTCATCTCCTTTTTTTTAGCTTTCCTTCTCAGTAATACATACATTTGATGTTCGTATTGATGTTCGTAGAACTTAAACTGTGGTGCGTCCAATCTCATTCAAGCAGTAATAGGCATTTTTTTTCTAAAAATAAAATTACATATTGTTTTGGGATGGTAGTTAACCCCTATATCTGTGATTACTCCTAAAGTTAAAAGTCTGTGTATTACTTTACATGCAAAATATGAAATGAAAAAGACACAACCCCCAAAATAATGTGCGTGTGTTTCATCAACGTGAAAATTTTATGCTAAAATTTTTAATTTTAGAGTTATAAAACTCTATAACTCATCTTTGGTGTGCAAATTTAATATTTAAATATTCTACATATGCATATGTAATATAAATGACAGTAATTTGAAAAAATACAAAATGGTCCATAGAAAAGTATTTGATACTAATGATCGAAAACAATAAATATGCCTCAATTCCGCATCAAAGAAATTGGAGCCTGGGGTCAAAATCTATTAATACTACTATAAATATTACTACTACTACTACTACCATTATAATACTACATGTTCTACTGCCCTAGGTGAACACATTTATGTTGTTTTACTTCAACACACAAAAAAATGGACAGTGGTACCTCATAATCCTAAGGTCCATTTTTTTTCAGTGATCTTGGGAGAAACATACCAAGTCTTAGTTACTGAGAAAAACCTCAGACATACTTATATAAAATAACAACTTCATATTTATATAAAATAAAATATAAAGTACTTTTCAATTTCCTTTTCTAGTTTCTTTATCTCAATGAAAATTGAGAAGACCTTTTCTTAAAAAAAAAAAGCAAAATTTGGAATTGTAAGGTTAGTAATCTAATGAGTTTTGGGAAATACTTTAAAAATTAAATTGTGTAATAATGCATATAATTTAAATAAAGAAAACTAAAAATGAAAGATCTATTTTTATAATCCAAATGAGGACTTTCTAAATTTTCTAAACTTATAGATAACAGTACATTTTCAAATTTATTGATATGTTTGAAGTGTAACATGCATCATACTTAGAGAGAAGTATAGTGTTCTTTCACTACAGAAATAAGTTTTAAATTAATGGCACACAATTTTTCATTTGTAACTAAATAATCAAGGTAAATCACAGAAAAAATATTTTAATTAACTAAAATATGTTAATATCAAAACTGATTTATTTTAAGATGTACAATAAGTAGACTTTCACACTTTTATCGTTTCAAGTGGACAAGAAGTGATTTATAGATGTATCAATTTATAGATTTTGGCTAACAATTAAGATGGCAATAATTATTCTAGTCCACATTTAGACATTATTCTTTTCCTTGATGAATTTACATTACTACATGTTCCATAAAGAGGATCAAACTTCTGTATAAATAATATACAATTTATATTTGTACATCTTAATGAATGAGATACCAGAGATATATATCTTCAAATACTGATTTACATAAGAAACTAAATACAGACATTAGGCAGTCACAGCAGACAGGCTAATCTTCAAAAATCGTTTACTCAATCAAAGAAAACACTATATTTAATAGTATGAAAGGGCTTTTATGACACATGCCAAATTATATATGGACTTAAGAAACTCCTGGGCATTGTATTCAAGGCTCTGAAAAATCATATATTCTGCTACATAAGCATAAAAAAAAGTTGAATATTGTGAACGAATCCTTCACCGGGAAGATGAAAACATTTGTTCAGCGTTTTTGCTGGGATGCATTTTTTGCATACTCAGAGAGAAAGAAAATGATGATATTTCTCTTTTAAATTAAATTGGAGAGCTTCAGAAAACTTGATATGTCCCTTAAAATGGGGACTGGGGAGAGGCAGTTTCATGCATCGGTTCTGTCTTACACCTGGAAAAGTCTAAGGTTAGAAATTGTCCACTGAGTGATCCAGAGCAGCAAAGTAAAGATGATATTGATGGGAGCAGGTTGAGGAAAACAAAGGGTTTTGTAGCAGCAGTTAAAAGAGACCTCCCACAACCATGGAACAACAGTCAGTTTGCTTCAGGGGAGGGATATCAAAGAATCTAAAATGGTGCCGCAGGAGAGAAGGAATCAATCATTTGGGGACATCTGACATGGACAAATGGCACCAAACTCAAGTTACACTTGAGCCAGGAAAGTAAGTTTGTGTTCTTTATCCTTGCTTCCTCCTCCTTGTTCCTATCCTGGAAGGGAGGAGGGGTGGGTAGAAGGCAGAGGGAGGGAAAAGGACAGGAATCCCACAACACCCTTCCCACTTTTAAGTTTCCAAGCCCAAAGCAGGCCCAACCTGAGCTATGGCACAATTTTAAATTGGGATAAAAGTTGGGAGCTTTGATATTACACCAAATTTGGATGTTTTAAGTGCTTGGAAAAGGAGACATTGTTTCATTATCTGGGCATAACCAAGAAAGCTGTAGGGTCTTTCCCTAATTTTGTCTAAGGGATGGAGAAAAGTAAGTCTAGAGAATGAGTTTGCAGTGATAGTTACTGAAAGAGCAAAGTTTCTTTCTACCTACACCCATCTGAATACAGCATGTTTTAGTAACTCCTAACCTACAAAACAGAGCTGGCCCTTGTTTGTGTTCATCTACTTTTCTGTTTATCTTCACATGCAAATACTCTTACCCATCTAACCTCAAATACTATCATTTCCTGGGAACTTCCCTGATCCTCAAAGCACTTCTCTCTCTCCTTTGAGCCTGCATAGCATTTCACCAGGACTTTGCTTAAGGCATTTATCCCTTCTATGCTTGCCTTTGTTCACATATGTTTCTATCTCTCCCCTAATCTGCACATGCCATGAGGATGGAATGTGCGTATGTATCATTGTTCTTCCCTCATGCAACTCCCTTGATATGGATATGCACAAAACATTCTCTCTCTGTCTTTCTTGGTGATAAACTAAAACAATAAAACTTTCAAATAAAAAATGTGTGCTATCTTAAAGGATTAAAGAAGAGAGAGAAGCGTGGCAAAATATTAAATGTTTGGCAAAATGAGTCTTAAGGAAGGTAAAAGTAGGACTGTTTCCTTTTGTAATTGTTTCATTCAAAATTCTTTTAAAACTTGAAAATTATAGCAACATAAGAAATACTAGTGTAATAAGAAATGTTTCACAAAGACCTCACCACCAGAAATCTGATAGGAAGTGGCAATATCATATCATATCAGGGTTCAGAACATCAGCCCTAGAGACACATGTTTCAAATCCCATCCCAAACAATTTGGAATTGTGTGCCACCGGCAAATAATTTGATGGCTCTTTTCCTCCGTTCCTTCATCATTAAAATGCATTAACAAGGTGATCCACATGGGGCATACAGGAAGATTCTGAACTCCCCTCTACCACACACACACACATGCTGGATGTACAGTTACATATGGAACAGTTCCCTCTGAAAAATACCTGAAAACTGACATAACAGCTCCTTCACCACAGCCTATGAAAGGGCCACATCAAGATCCTAAGAGAGGCACCACCCCACCTTTGAAGCAGCAGCCCACAGAGGGATCTTACAAACCTGGAGCTTCTCCTTGAAGAGTGAGGGGTTTGTGCCCACATGAGCCACCCAAACCCTTGATATCTGCATCAGAGAGAAAAACCCCCAAAATATCTAGCTTTTAAAACCAATAGGACTCGCATGCAGGAGACCAAAAGGCTGTAGAGAACTGAGATAATACTCTTAAAAGGCTTGCATGCAGCCACATTTAGTACAAAAGCAGCACTTTGAAAACCGTTTGACTACATATAAAGGAGATTCACATTCGAAAGGAAGCAAACATCCAGATCCAGGAAACCTAGAGAGTTCCAAATAACATGAACACAAAGAGATCCACACCAAGACACTATAATTAAAATGTCAAAAGTTAAAGAGAGTGTATTAAAGCAGCCAGACAAAAAACAAGAGAATTTCCATAACAGTCTATCAGCAAATTATCAGCAGAAACTTTGCAGACCAGAGAAGTGGCACAATATATTCAAAGGAAACATATGCTGAAAGGAAAACAAATTCTAACAAAGAATATTCTACCAGAACAGTTGTCATTCAAATCTGAAGGAGAGATAAGAGTTTTCCAGATCAGCAAAAGCTAAAGGAGTTCAACATCACAAAACTGGCCTTACAAGAAATGTTCAAGGGACTTCTTTAAGCTGGAAACAAAGGGCACTAATTAGTAACAAGAAAACATATGGAATTATAAATCTTACTAGTAAAGGTAAATATATAGTAAAGGTAGTAGATTGATTGCTTATAAAGAAAGTGTAAACGTTAAAAGACAAAAATAGTACAAGTAAGAAACGCAACATAAAAGCATAAAATGTGAAAACAAAAATATAAAATGTGAAAAAAAGAAAAAAACAAAACATAAAATATAAGGGGAATAAAAAGTTAGTTTTGGAACAAGTTCAAACTCAAAACACACAAACGAAAAGATGTTAAACATCACCAATCATCAGGGAAACAAAAATCAAAACTACAATGAGATGTAACCTCACACTTTCTAGAGTAGCTATTATCAAAAAGACACGAGTTAACAAGTATTTTTATTTTATTTCTTTATCTTTCTATTTTAGAGAGAGAAAGAGAGAGAGAACATGAGTGGGGAGAGCAGCAGAGGAAGAGAGAGAGAAAGAGAGAGAGAGAATTTTAAGCAGGTTCTGTGCCCAGCATGGAACCTGATGCAGAGCTCGATCCCATGGCCCTGGATCATGACCTGAACTGAAATCAAGAGTTGGTCGCTCAACCGACTGAGCCCCCCAGGTGCCCTAAGAATTAGCAAGTATTAACTAGGATGTGGAGAAAAAGGAATCCTTATCTACTGTTTAAAACAAGGGTATGCTTGCAAAAGATTAACTCTATGATTAATGGATTTTTTATTGAGATATAATTGACATACATTATGCTTCAGGTATACAACATAATGATTTGGTATTTATATACAGTGCGAAATGATCATCACAGTAAGTCTCGTTACCAGCCATCACCATACCAGATTACAGGGGTTTTTTTCCTTGTGATGGGTACTTTTGGGATTTACTTTCTTTGCAACCCTCAAGTGTGTAATGCAATATTATTGACTATAGTCACCCTGCTGTTCATTACATCCCCATAACTTATTTTGTAGTTCAATGTTTGTACCTCTTGAGACCCTTCACCTGTTGCCCCATCCTTTAATTGCCCCTCGCATCTAGCAACCACCATTCCATTCTCAGTATTTATGAATTTTTTTCATTTATTTTGTTTTATTGAACCACATATAAATGAAATGCCATATTTGTCTTTCTCTGTCTGACTTATTTAACCTAGGATAATTTCCTCCAGGTCCATCCATGTTGACACAATAAAAGCAAAAACCCCAGGCCTGCTCGCTCTCTCCCTCCCTCTCTGTCTCTCTCATTCTCTCCTCTCCCCTGTGACCTCACTATGTGGCCCCAGATATGGTGTGTGATTTCCAGAACTTTTGTTTTCAAAGTTCCCTGATGGTTCTTGCTAAAGGCAACTTGCAATCATAATAAGAACCACAAAGGTCAGTCTAGCCACACATTGGTTGTTGATTGGCTGAGACCAGCCCCCAAAATAGGCTTTCTTCTATCTGCATCCAGATTCATATTCACAAATGTTGCCAGGGACTATCTATCTAGATAACAAAACAAATTCTCTCTCTCTTTTTTCTTAATTCTAAGGTTTATTTCCTCCTTTTTCCAACATCCTCTTTCTTTGACCTTTTTGAAACCTTGTTGATACCTTACTAGCCAATATTGTTCTCAATGGAAAGGCAACTTGAGGCTTTGTGTTTAACCCTTGGAAAAAACTGTAAATTTCATTCTTGTAATTTTAATTCACAACTCCATATTCCATATGACTTTAGAATTTCCTATCTCTTCAGGGGCCATATTTTCCTCCCAATGACCACTCAGTATTTTCACTTGAAGTTCCAACATTGTCTCAAACTCAACATGCATTGTAAACTTTAATTAAATTATGTTAAAAACAATTCTGTTTATCAGGCCCCAAACTTGTCATACTTGAGTAAACAGCCTTCGTTTTCCTCTTCTGTAAGTGTCAAACAAATATAAAAATACTTAATATCTTCTTTTAAATGTCTAACTAACGGTTTTCTTTCTGTTTCCACAAACACTTTCACAGTCTAGACATTGTCATCTTAAAAATAGAGTATTCAGTTTACCTGGCTTCTACCAGGTTATACCCTTTCTCCTAACAATCATCTCTTTAAAACATTGCTGTGCAATTCCCTTTATCAAAAATGCAATGGCTCTTAATGTTCTAAGAAAAAAAGCACATTTTGATTACTGAGATTTCAAGTGAATTATTTTGACCATAATTTAGTTTCAAACAATTTAAAAATTTTTATTTTCACTTCTCACTAACACCAACAATATTCTTCTGCCCCAGCCAGATTGATCAATAATCTCACTTTGCACCTTTCCTTCCCTCACCCCGCTTGTGGCTCTACATTCTCCTTCAAGACTTATTTATCTTCTGCCTCCTTAAAAATTGCCAATACTAAGACTCAGAATACTATACTATTTACTTAGCATTTTTCATATAGTGCTCCTAATGGGTGAAACTAGTTCTTATATTTAGATGTTATGGTGCCTTGTTCATAGTAAATACACAAACAACAAATATTGAATAAAGAATGAGTGATGGACCTCAGTGATTATTTGGAGAAATTTTTTCACATTTAATATCATTGGGTGTAGTTCATTCCCTAAACTCTGTTCAACCCAAGAACAAAATTTAGCAGAAAGTGTTTGCTTAAAAATATACCTCTGAATTGCTTTATTTAGGACACTTTATTAAGGACTCCTTCTTTTTGGAAATCTTTCTAACTTATCAGTGTAATAAATCTACATTTTCTAAACCTTGCTATTTTTACAAGAAACTTAGATTTTCTTTGAATAACATCTTCAGATTTTGACATTTACAGTACTGTACAGAAAAAAAAGACTCAATGAGTCTGAGCAATTTTATGAAGATAATTGCTATCCATTTGCTTTACAATTTTCAGGTATATAACAATGATTTTTCAAACACCTTGTCTCCTTATCATTATTCATTTATTCATGCAAAAACATTTACTGAATGCCTTCTCAGTGCCAAGCACTCTGTTAGAGATTGATGACACAAATAAGAATAAAGCAGTCTTCACTCTCAGTTTTTCCTTCACTATGCTTATTATTTTATTTTTTTGTACAGTTACATTTACACTTACAATTGTTTGTTTACATAACATTTCCAAATTGGGTAATTAGACAAAAAGGGTGTGTGTTTCTTGTTTTCTAGAAAAGTGAAAAACAGAATGATAATATTCATAGACACTGTTTACTAATGTTAGAACAATAGGGACTGGTACTTTTTTAGGGGCTGATTTAGATGGTTCTGGTATATGGTATCATTTAATGAGGAAACCACTCCCCCATTCTATGTGTATGTTATGAGCTAGAGGATTTACCAGTACCTCACCTAATTTTTAAGATTGAAATTTTAACTGGAAAATGTGGCTGAACAGTCAGAAATTGTTTTCATTGTGTTTGTGTGTGTGTGTGTATGTGTGTGTGTATTGAAGAAGCTTATATTCTCAAATAAACTGACTTCTTAAAAAAAATTTTGTTATATTTTTCATGAAGAATCTAAAGTAATCCTTACTAAAGAAATAACTAATTTCTATCGGGAGGGACGCCTGGGTGGCTCAGTCGGTTAAGCGTCCAACTTCAGCTTATGATCTCGTGGTTTGTGGGTTGGAGCCCTGCGTCTGGCTCTGTGCTGACAGCTCAGAGCCTGGAGCCTGCTTTGGATTCTGTGTCTCGCTCTTTCTCTGCCCCTCCCCTGCTCATGCTCTGTCTCTCTCTGCCTCAAAAATACATAAACATTTTTTTAAATTTAAATAATTTCTATCGGGAAAGCAATAATTTTCTAAAACTATAACATTTATTTCAATGAAAATATTAAATATCTACTTGAGTCCTAAGTGTGCTAGGAAGGGTAGGCTTCTCCTAAGAGAATCAGTCCAGTTTGGTGGTCAGAATGCTTGCTTTTAAAATTTTACCAAAGGGAATAATTATTTTATGATAAGGGAGGACTACCAATGTAAACCTCAATAATAAAAAGAAATAAATAATAAAAAAATGCTATCAAAACATAATATCATGTTATAAGCATAATTAAATGCCTATATAAAACATAATATGGGCAAAATTTTCAAATACTCTTATCTGTGTTCACAGTTATTGAAATTAGAAAGGTGGTGTAGAAGGTAGAAAGGGACCAGGAGTGATCAGCTGGGGCTATCTTTGCTTTTGGCAGATCTATTTAGGACTCCTCTAAGACAGGTATCTCTCTATTTGGCATTTCCAAGAATGTAACTTCATATATATGTGTGTGTGTGTGTATATATATATATATATATATATATATATATATATATGATTCTACATATATAGAATATATTCTATTATATATACATATATATGTGTATATATATGTATATAGAATAGAATAGAAGGCTAAATGATCTGTGTCTCATTAATAACTTTTATTTTCATGCTAAAAATTTTCCTTCTTTTAGTCATTTAAATAAATTAATACCTTGGACTTCAACTTGAAATTCTGAATTGTTAATGCTTAAGAATTCTTTCATCTTTACCACATTCTATCCAGACAGCCAGATGATGCCATGAGAGGGGAATGTACATTACTCCAATGGTAAATACTCTGACTGAATTTCAAGATTTTTTCCTGTACTTAATTCTGTCCAAATAATATAAGGAAAAGCTGATTCCATGTGTAGAAACTATAGGTAGAAGCTGACTTAAATTTAATTAAAACATCAAAGCTCTTTGTTTTCAAGTTAAGAAATACTTAGAATGGTTTTGATGGAAAAGATATGTTTTCTTAAAGATTAAGAAAAAATCAAGGGAATATTTTATCAGACATTGAATAATCTTTTTTTTTTCTGAATTAAACTCTATAATGCTAAGGTATTAAGTTAAAGGCCACTTTGAGTCTAAAACAAAATACATTGCTTGATGAAATAAAAATTTCCTGGGGGGAAAAGAAAAGCTAAATTATGCTACCTATTGTAAATGATGCTGCCAGTTTATTTAGATTTTTAACCTCTAGCAATAACAGATTATTTTGATAAATTATTCATGTTTCTGCATTGTTCACCTTTTGCAATTTGCATATCTGGCAGCAAATAGACCCTCCTTTCAGGCTTCTGTCCCCTTGGTCAGACAGGATGGCCGAAGGCTGCTTCATGATTAATCTCATCTCAATAGGGTAATTGTCATACTCAGATGAAGCAATGCCTCTGAAATATGCTTCCCTAGAGCTATGAAGTACAAGAGGCTCGTTTTAAGAGCTTTTAAGCATAGAGTAACTTTTAGTTTAAATGTTAACCTTTCTCTATTTCGGGAATATCTACATCTAAAAATATTATATTTTATAAGAATAGAAAACAAAATTTAGGGCTTAATTTAGCAGTTCATTAGATTGAAGGATGATTTCTCATCAGTGTCTAGAATCTTTTTCAAAAGAGGATGCATGCTTTTTGAGGAATCAAAGAGGGCTCATATTGCTGGCTCAAAGTCTGGCTGCTGAACCAGTAAATATTTCTTTCTTTCCTGGTTTAGAGAAAACTTATTCAACTTTTCTGTTTAGTTTTCTCACCTAATAGCAATCTAAATATCCTGCAGTACTAAAATTAGCAAGACATGGCCTTGAAAATCTGTTTCTGTATCTTTTTTTTTGAAAATTAATGAAAGAAAATTGATTCATAATTTAAGGCCTAAAGAAATGCTTGGTTCATGTCATGCCTTTAAAACAGAATTCCTGAATTTCCAAACCCATGCAAATTGTTGTTGATTTGTTTCAAATAGTGAAATTCTAAAAAATTCCAAATTGCTGCCAGGATTGTAGCAGGACTCACTCAGTGGGTTCCTACCTGAAAAACTGAGCCCCCAGCACAGCGGTGTGTGGCCTTTGTACAATTTTTGCTCCTTTGTCGCCCATATATGGTAACACACAGCCTTAATGAGCCATCTATGTTATAGAGTCTTGAGGACTGTCACCCATGGACACATAACCAGGTTCCCTTCCCTTGCCTCAAGGTTTTCACCACATTACTTATGGAGGAGCGCTACCACAGGATCACATTATTATATAGTGAAAATGAAGTTCTGAAATTCAGAATTAAAACATTTTATGCATATAGCATGATAAATGATCAAAGAGCAAAAAAGGTTGAATTAGTTTTTATCATCTTAAAACTGAAACAGATTCCTGTTTTGTTTTGTTTTTATTTTGAGAGAGAGAGAATGAGAGAGAGAGAAGAGAGAGAGAGAGAGAGCACAGAGGGCCAGAGAGAGAGGGAGGGAGAATCCCAAGCAAGCTCTGCATGGGGCTTGATCCCAGGAACAGTGAGACCATGACCTGAGCTGAAATCAAAAGCCAGATGGACACTTAAGCGACTGAGCCACCCAGGCACCCCCAGATTCCTAAGTTAAATGTTTCATTTAAAACTAGTCAATTAGATTTTTTATGCAATCAATTCTTTACATATTTATGAAGGACAGTTTTTCCCAGTATTTTGCCAGATGCTAGAGTTATGAAGTTGGTTACATAACTAGTCAATGATCAGAGGGAGTCTATAGATTAGGAGGAAGCTACAGTTTTGTAAGTAAATAATTAAAATATTATCACACACTGAAACAGAGATCTGTACTGCAGAATCCAGTGGGCTGGTTATTTAGAAATGACCAAGATGAAGACTAAATCATCAGAAGCCATTAACTACCCTACCACCTGTTGCTACTTATTCTCCTGCCTTTGCCAGATTACTCCTCCCTCTTTCCTCCCACTGTTCCTTTTGTATTTTGCTGTTATTTGTTGAAGTGAAGGTATTTAAATGTTATATAGGGATTACTGATTGTTATTTTTGAAAAAGAAAGTGATCACTCCCAAGTTATTTAAAAGAATAAAAACATTATAAAGTTAATGATTTATTTTGGAGAGGGACTGGGGGGTTGCTTAGAAAATATTTAAAATGTAAGTATGATCACTACAATACTATTATTCTTCATCTATGTCCATTAGTCAAAGACCAGTACTAAACTCAGTATAGCAGTCCATTTGCTGTTAAAGTTATGCAAAGGGACATCTGGCTGGCTCAGCTGGTAGAGCATGTAGCTCTTGATCTCAGGGTTGTGAGTTCGAGATCATTACATTGGGTGTAGAGATTATTTAAAAAGAAAGTTATGTGAAACCTACATTTCAAAACTCAATGAATTTATACTTCATATTAAAAGAAATCAGTGTAGGGGTGCCTGTGTGGCTCAGTCGGTTAAGAGTCTGACTTTGACTCAGGTTGTGATCTCGCGTTTCACTTGTTTCAACCCCGTGTCTGGCTCTGTGCTGACAACTCAGAGCCTGGAACCTGCTTCAGATTCTTTGTCTCCCTCTCTCTCTACCCCTCCCCGCCTTGTGCTCTGTCTCTCTCTCCCTCTCTCTCTCAAAAAAAGTAAACATTTAAAAAAGAAAGAAAACAATAAAAGAAGTCAGTATAAACAGAGTCCTATAGACGAAGAGTTCGATGAAGAGTTCATGATATTAAAGTAGTATTTAAACTTGTGTGTGAAAATTGATTCCTTAACAAAATATTTGCAGAATCATAATATTTTTTCAATTTTGTAAATTGGACTGTTCCATGTGTCTTATCTGATTCATGACAAT
The DNA here is from genome assembly GCF_027475565.1 of Acinonyx jubatus. Taxonomy (NCBI): domain Eukaryota; kingdom Metazoa; phylum Chordata; class Mammalia; order Carnivora; family Felidae; genus Acinonyx; species Acinonyx jubatus. The sequence continues at coordinate 40,552,968 of NC_069385.1, forward strand.
TTGTTTATATAAACACATGTTTCAGGAACCTAAAAATACTAACTTACTAACTCCTCTGATGATTTTCTGCTAAAACATTCCAAGTAAATTATACTGGCACATTAATCTGGGTCTATCCTGTCTCCTTATCAATTTCAGAATTATTATAAGTTTTCATTAATTTTCCTATCATCTGATGTTTTAATTTAAGTCATCGTATTTTATTTAAAACACATAACTATAAAAATTATCAAATAAAACCTAGAGAATGATGAAATCACTTGCTATAATAAAATTTTCATTTGGGATCCATGTAGAGGAGATAGTGAGTGATACAGAGAAAATAAGACTGGCCATCACTTGACAATTGTTAAATGGGTGCTAAGAACATGGAGCTCATTATACTTTCTTCTTTAGTTTTATATATATTTGAAGTTTTTCCAAATAAAAAGTTCCTTTTGCAGATGGCAGTGATAAAATCCAGAAATATTATTTATAATAAAGATTTTATGGATTTGATGTGTTTTCAGTCTTATGCGATTTTTGGTGTGGGTTTAATGCTGTGCATTTATTGTCTCAGAGTTAACTGCTTCCTTAAAGACTTGTGGTTTTGAAAACTGAAATGCTGTACACAAGCAGATATCAAATCTGATCACCTCTGCATATGTCCTCAATAGATTTGAGGCTGATGTCGGGTAGATGCAAGTTGGCAGACTTTTTGGAAAGCATTTGGTTTTAAACTTTTAATTTCTACTAGGATGTAGTTAATATAATAGTTGTGAATCAATATAAACTGATGTAAAAGCTTGAGATCAGAGAAAGAGTAAATGGAATTAGGAGTGATAAATAATATTTTACTGCCACAGACTTGAGAATTAGCTCCATTAAAGTTATTCCTTTGTGGGTGGACATTGTCTGTAGAATGACCCCTTTAAAATAACACCTTTTATCTGTGAACAGTATCATTTTTTAATTTTTTTAAATTTTATTTTAGAAAGAGAGAGTGTGTGTGTAAGGGGTGGGAAGAAGTGGGGAGGATCTGGGGGGAATCGGACAGAATCTCAAGCAGGCACCACCTTTAGCTTGATCTCATGACCCTGGGATCATGACCTGAGCCAAAATCAAGAGTTAGATGTTCATCCTACTGAGCCACCTAAGCATCCCTGGGAACAGTATCTTTAATGTATCACTGTGCATTAGCAGATTGGTGGATTTTTAGGGAGTGGGGAAGAGGGAACAGAAAGAAGAGCCCATAGGATATGAGCCCTTAAAACATGCTCACTCAATGTGCACACAGATACCTGGTAAGGTTAGTGAAGATGTGACTCTTGAGAGTCTGTCACCTGTCAGGATACTCAAATGGAAAATGCTGAATGGTCAGGGGCATGATCTGATCCCTGCCCACTGAGGGAGAAAGCAGATGACAGAGTAACGAATGATCAACAGGAGAAGTAATAGAACCCTAAGAAAAGTTCCCCATAATTCACAGTTGGGTGTATGGAGTATTCCAAAAGATTTAGGTGTGGAGGGATCTTTTAGGAGCAGTGATCTGAGAAAACATAAAGGAAAAAGAGAAGATAGGAAAATCAGCTGTTAAAATTCTAAGGTACTATACTGACCACAATTTTTAAATCTTCTTTTTAAAAATTAGGAACTACCTTACAATTCTCTGCTATGTTAAGATCTTTAAAGAAGGAAACACCATAGCAGGCTAGGGTACTTCTGATGATCTTTTGGACCTATTCTTTCATCCTTTCATCTATTTTTTTCATTTACCAATATTTGTTAAGTAGCTACTAAAAGCTAGTCACTTAGGTTAGAGGAAGGTTAGGTAAGGTTAGAGGAAACTTAAAAATTCAATATCTGTATATAAATCTTGGCTAACTATTGAGGTGATTTATCCTAGGTGTGACAAAAATAGCACTAGCATGAAGCTGGCATGGATTTTTCCTCAAGAAAAAAATGACAATTAATAATAATGAGATTATAGGTAAAATCAAATCAATTTAATTTGGCAAAAGATATTTTCTCAGAATGATAAATAGGGTAATAATAAAAATTATATGTGAGTCAAATAAGATTTCTTTTATAAAATGCAGAATAAAAATTGGCATTTTCATAATCCTGAAAATTATGATATAAATGAATAATTAACCCACCAACAAGAGGTGAAGCATAAGTTAGAAATTAAACCTCTTTTGTTTGCCCAGAAGAACATGGAAACTTTGATTCTTTGCAAGTTATTCTGACACAATCTTATAACTCTAACGGTGTAATATTAAATAAGCTGTAATCAACAGTTGATGATTAAATGAAAGATTGAATATATATGTATATATATGTGTGTATATATATATATATATATATATATATATGTATTAGCTACCACATTTACACATTGCTTAATGTATACACATAATAGGTCCTAAATAAACACATGATGAATGAATGAATAAAGGTCAGCATCTATAACAAATGACCAAATCTTCATTCCCATATTATTAAATGATAATTTAATTATCAAAAACTTACAGAAGATAATTATGAAATCATTATTGAGTAAAATGGGAAATAAGCATTTATATTTATAATCTTTATTTCCCCTTTACTTTTCATGCTAATTAAATAATTAAGTAGTTATCACATGTGTTTTTGTATCCTGTTTCTTTAAAGAGAAAAATCTGAAAAAATCAGAAACCTAAGACAAGAAAGAAGAAAGATTCAGAATGAAGTTTTCTTATTCCGTCACAATGCATACTGTCACCGGGACCTCATGAATAGTGGAGTCGTGGCGGGCATGCCAGCGGTACAGGGAATGGCATCTTGAGTCAGACTGGTAGTGCATCTTGGGAGTTCTGGACTTTATCCACATATTAGTCACTCAGTGAACTTCTATGAAACACTTTATGCCTACCTGTTCCATCCATTTCAAAGCACTGATAATACAGAAATAGTTTACAAAGAATTCTGAGATTTTCAGATTCAGGTGGCAAACAAATGCAAAGTGTGCCATGGCCAGACAACAATAAGGCAGTTTTGGGAAACTTTTTTTTTTTTTTTTTGGTCTCAATAAGCTTAATTCTTAATGATCCCTCTAACAATTGTATTCATTTCATAACAAAAATTCCGAGTGCCAAGGGCAATGTTTTTTATGTCTGTTTTTGATTTTCTACTCTCCCCCTTTTGGGGGGTTAAATATCTTTCGGAAATAGATCGCCATGGTAATTTATTTATCTTTTTCTTTATAAGAGCCAGGGAAAGCTCCTGAAACCAAACAAGGGACTACAAAAGTTGCAGCACAAGGTAAGCAATAAAACACTTCAAACATTCTATTTCTTTCTTTTTAGAAAGTACATAGCACTTTGAACAAAGCAAAAGCTGTTTATTGCAGAATAGCACCATCTGCTGGGTTATTACAGAAAATATTGTTGCATTAAAATACACATTTCAAGTATTTTATTTTTAGTACTTGGAGGAACCATAAAGGACCCAAGAGTTAGTATGTTGACTCCAAGTCTCAGTCATGGAGCTTTTAGTTATGTTTCTAAAAATAAGCCATATATTGATAGATGATAGAAAGATTGGTAGAGATTTACAAATAAATATAATTATTTCAATGTTTCCTTTGTGTAACTTGTGTCAAATTAGAAAACTTAGTCAGAATGTTATAAAGTTAAAATTATTTCATCTATACCAAGATTGCAGAAATTGGGTTCTGGATATGACTGCAAAGTAATCTCCCTAGTTTTTAGGAGCCATGTGAGAAAATCAGTTCCATCACTTACAAATATTTTGGAGTCATCAGAAGTGGTTTCCTTTAAGAGATCTTTAAAAACATACTGATTCTTTAAAGCATCAGTTTGGGAAAGATACTTCTTTTAAACAATTTTTCTATAAAGTTATTTTTTAACCATCATCCAAAATCACATCCTTTGAGAAAGCTATTCTAAATCTTGTAACTCCAAGTCAACAGACTGGAATATGAATTATGTGACCATTATTCTTAAACCATGAGGAGTAATCTGATGTAGGTATAAGGGAAGGACACAACTATTCTGCCTTTTGTCATCTACAAAAACTTTGCAGAATTTAGGGGGGAAAAGGGGTAAAATGTTTAATAGAGAATATTTTTTTACTTTTTAAGTTTTTATTTTAATTTGTTAGTTGGCATCCAGTGTTATATTGGTTTCTGGTGTACAATACAGTGATTCAACAGTTCCATACATCACCCAGAGCTCATCATGACAAGTGTACTCCTTAGTCCCCATCACCTTGTTAACCCATCCCACCACTCCACTCCAGTAGAGAAGATCTTTACTTTCTTGCCCACTACATTATACAATACGAGCAATAAAGGATATGCATTTAGGTGGTATTGCATTTGTTTCTGGGAAGAAGGCCTTTGTAGCAGACTCCTCAGCATATGACATATAACGTGGTTGCATTTAATCCTGGACCCAACTATGTGCAGAATCATCCTGGTAAATACTGGTTACATGGGTTGACTGCATTCCATTCCACTGACCCAATGATGTTATTTATAAGTAATGTATCCTAAGAGGGCTGGGAGCTATGATACTAATGTTTAATTTTCATTTGATCATCATTTGATCATTTCTTTGTTTAAGAAAACAGAATCTTCTTTAGGAGAATTTTAATAGAGACTATAACAAATATTACGGGAGGCAGAAAGGACAAATATTATCACTTTTGGTTTTTATTCATGAAAATGCAACTCGGAGTCAGGTCCTCAAGTGTCATGGTTAATATAGAGATGTTATCATAAAAAACGAAACAACAACAGCAACAAAACAAAACAAAAAAAAAGCAAAACCAACCAACCAACCAACCAAACAAACAAACAAAAAAAACGCTTGCCCTGGGACACTTCTGCTTTGATTGAAGCTCCTGAGGACTTCGTGGTATGGAACTGCCACTTGAGGCAAGAGTTTAATGCTGCTTTAGTCTCATATTAGAGGAATTCAAGGGGAGGAAATTGCAGAGATATCTGGAAACTTGCTTCACATTTGAGCTTCAGACCTTGGGCTCTTCATTTTTGCATTCCAACTCTGCTGGACAAGGAAGCCTCAGAAATTATTCTTTTGGAATAAAAGACTTACTGTTGAGTCTTTAATACCGTGGAGTTTCAAAGTCTTGTTAGAGCCGTTCTTTTAAGAAATTAGGTAAGTGTGTTGATTAAACATAGTGCACAAAGCACCGTTCACTAGAATGGCAATGACACATCAAAAGAGGGACACTTCAAGCAGGAATAAATGTCACTTGTGTTGTGCACATCTTCCATAGATCTTTCTTAAGTTTTATAATACCATAGTCATATTATTAATCATGCATAGAAATAATTAATATTTGCATATACTTTATTAGAAGACAGAGCTTAAGCACAATTGGCAGTATTGCTCTAGCAGAAGCTGATATTTTTGAAGTAAACAATATCTTTTTTTTAATGTTTATTTATTTTTGAGAGACAGAGAGAAAAACGAGAGAGCGAGTGGGGAAGGACAGAGAGAGGGGGAGATACAGAATCTGAAGCAGGCTCCAGGCTCCGAGCTGTCAGCACAGGGCCTGATGGGGGCTCAGACCCACAAACCGTGAGATCATGACCTGAGCCAAAGTCAGGCGCTTAACTGACTGAGCCACCCAGGCACCCTGATATTTTTGAAGTATAAAGTGACAAAATTGATAATGATGCTTATATTGTGGTAAAAGACTAGAATATATCTCTTCATTTATTTATTTTTTAAACTTTTTTAACAAAGGGAATATTTGATATCTAGTTTTATATAAGCTGTGTGTAAATATGTAAATATTTTGCTCTATTAATATTTATCACACATTTTTTGGAAGTATATTAAAAAATTTAAGAAAGTTTTGAGACACTGAGAAGTATATGAAAAAAATGACTCTATACTATAGATTATAAGTTGGAGATACAAGAAATTGAAATAATAACATAAATAGAATATCATGTAATGCTGAATTGACTTGTAGAGATAATAAATGTCATATTAGTTAAGACAAAGTGATTTTTAGTGAGTTGGGTTGAGGAATTCTTAATGGATGAGGAGAGGATGACTTCATGTGGGCTTGGAGCATGACTAAAGAATAAACTGGCAGTAAAATAGCATTGCTAGTGTAGATGGCTTTAAATAAAGAGTTAGTGATAATTGTGAAAGGTTATTGTCATTATCAAGTTACGAGACAACCTCAACTATGATGGTGTCAGTGACTTCGGAAAGCTGCAACTAAGTTGGATATTTTGAAAAAACGCTAATTGATAGAAGATACACAATGAAACAAGAGAAGCTTAAAACAGTACTGAGCTTTTAAGGCTGGGTGAATAGGATGATTTAATTGTCAAAAATAAGTCCGAGGGAGGGCACCTGGGTGGCTCAGTTGGTTAGGAGTCTGACTTCCACTCAAGTCATGATCTCACAGTTGGTGTGTCCAAGCCCCGGGTCGGGCTCTGTGCTGACATCTTAGAGCATGGAGTCTGCTTGAAATTTTGTGTCTCCCTGTCTCTGGGCCCCTCACCCACTCGTGTTCTGTCCCTCCCTCTCTCTCTCTCTCAAAAATGAATGATCATTAAAAAAAAATTAAAAAAATAAATCCCGGGGAAAGGAACTAACTTAAGGGAGAAGATGAGGATTCATTTTTCGGTGGATTTATGCTGAGCAGATGGAGGGTCATCCATGCAGTGAATTTTCTGTATAGCCCGTAAGAACTAGGTGGGAGATCAATCTGATTCATAGACATTACATAATAAATTGTGTTGAAGAAATGGAATTAGACTAAAATGGAAAAGTGAGAAGAAAAATAGGAATTTTTTAAAATTAGGCAGATGCAATGGTTGGGCAGACACCTGCTGACAATGAAATGCTCAAGGAAGGACAGAAGTTACAACAGAAATCACCTTAAAAGATGAGTCTATATGCATCATATATTCATCTGTGTTAGCGTATTTCCAGTGCCTTTTTTCCCCCTTTGGATTTCTAAAGCAAACATTAAAAGTCTTTGATATATTATAGATAGAAAATAGAAAGAGAACAAGACAACTAAAATGTTAACCATTGCAGTCTCATTGGAATATGAAAACAAAGAGTCCAATAATGAAGAATCATGTCTACTCAGCAGATTCAGGGTCATCGAGCCACATAATCCAGTGAAATAGAATTAGGCGAGTTGAATGAGAGTCTGCAGTGGGACACATGGAACAAAAGTTAGAAAACCGTTCTGGAAGCAGCTGGATCCCGAAAGCCTGGTTTGGATTAACTTCTGGAGTGGAATCCAGCTTGACAGACCACATGGCTTTCCAGATGGCTGTGAATAAAAGCCACTCATTTTAAGGAACACAGGGCAAGAAGCAAAGCCAGTGTCAACTATGAAGGAATAGGCCAAACTTTTTCATTCAACTCTTGTTACTGTAGAGTTTAAAACCAAAACTATTGAAGAATATGAAAGTAGGAAAGAGGAACACTTATACACATACCCACATGCCTGCACTTGCATATGAATGCGTTGTTCTTCTTAGATTATTTTAGAAATTAAAAAAAAAATCTGCAAAAGATTTTGCCTATTTTTGGAGGGCTTTTCTTCTCTGTAGAATTCAGAAGAGATAACGGGTTTTCAAAATGCATTCATGTCCTCAGTCCTTTTTCTGGCATTGGTTGTCCTCAACGAGTGTGTTTATTGCTAAACTGGTGAAGTTTAGGGCCACTCTCTTGCCAGGGCCTCTCCCAGGACTCTCTGGGCAGCATTTTTTTCTTTAAAGTTTATTTATTTTGAGAGAAAGAGAGTGCGCTAGGGAGGGGCAGAAAGAGAGGGAGAGAGAAAATCCCAAGCTGGCTGCATGCCATCAGCATGAAGCCTGACCTGGGGCTTGAATCCACAAACTGTGAGATCATGACCTGAGCCAAAACCAAGAGTCGGACACTTAACCAACTGAGCCACCCAGGTGCCCCTGCTTTTATGGTTTTAATTTATATTTTATTCATATATATATATATATATATATTTTTTTTTTTTTTTTTTTTTTTTTGAGAGAGAGAGCATGAGCTGAGGAGGGACAGAAAGACAGAGAGAGACAGAGACTCCCAAGGAGGCTCCACCCCATCAGCATGGAGCACGATGCTGGGCTTGATTTCATGAATCACAAGATCCTAACCTGAGCTGAAATCAAGAGTTGAGCATTTAATCAACTGAGCCACCCAGCTGCCCCTGGACAGCAATTTTTTAATTTTTTTTAAAAATTTATTTATTTATTTTGAGAGAGAGAGAGAGAAAAAGTAGGGGAGGGACAGAGAGAGGGAGGAAGAGAATCTGCACTGACAGTGCAGAGCCCAATGTGGGGCCCAAACCCATGAACTGTGAGATTGCGACCTGAGCTGAAACCAAGAATCAGACACTTAACTGACTGGGCCATCCAGGCACCCCTGGACAGCAATTTTTAATTTGTGAATTTGTGTTATTTTGCTTTTGTTTAAAGAGCTCTCTACCTAAATCTTTTGATCCAACTTATTAGAGACTCAAATATTGGGAAATAGTGTCAAGATAATTATATAGGAGAAAAGCAAAATATGTCTCTTGCAGTAAATTAAAGGACAAATCCATTTCACTTTTTTCTTTACTATACAAATTCCAGGCAAAATACAAAAATTAGTGAATTCCAGAATCAAAATGTTTACTTATTGGATGATTTTGAAAATTATAAACCTTCTTGGAGGAAATTCATACTTATAAAGTAAAGCACTAACAACAAATAAATCTACTGAGTCAAACCTGTAGGGTTTGCTGAAATTATGCCTCATGGCTTTGAAATCTATCAGGTGTTGCTCATATCTTCCACTTCTTTGTAGTTGTCTTCATTACTATCCTCATTATGTCATTGGAATAGACAGATGCTTTAACTTAAAAAATATTATAAATGTAGATCCTTTATACATTTTGTATCTTACAGTTAAAATCCTATTAAAAGGAACAAATGTTACAAGGTAGAATTATTTTGGTTGCAAAATATTTTTTTACTACAAAAGTAACAACGCTTAATGACATTTAGAAAATAGAAAACAAAATAACCTATAATAAATTAAATTAATAAATTTAAAGATAGTCCCTTTCAGTCTTTTGTTCCTGACTTTTAGACCTCTTAGTTGTTTTCTTTTTTTTTTTAATTTTTTTAAACATTTATTCATTTTTGAAAGGTAGAGAGAGACAGAGTGCGAATGGGGGAGGGGCAGAGAGAGAGAGGGAGACACAGAAACAGAAGTAGGCTCCAGGCTCCGAGCTATCAGCACAGATCCCCACGCGGGGTTCTAACTCACGGACCGCGAGATCATGACCTGACCTGAAGTCGGCCATTTAACCGACTGAGCCACCCAGGCGCCCCTGTTGGTTGTTTTCTGTATGAGCCTGTGCAAACCATTTACTGCCTGTAATGTAGGTTTCTTTTTTTTTTTTTTTCAACGTTTTTTTTTTTATTTATTGTTGGGACAGAGAGAGACAGAGCATGAACGGGGGAGGGGCAGAGAGAGAGGGAGACACAGAATCGGAAACAGGCTCCAGGCTCTGAGCCGTCAGCCCAGAGCCTGACACGGGGCTCGAACTCACGGACCGCGAGATCGTGACCTGGCTGAAGTCGGACGCTTAACAGACTGCGCCACCCAGGCGCCCCTGTAATGTAGGTTTCTTACTCTGGGCTGCTTTCCTCAAAAGACTACTGTGAAACCCCAGTGAGAAGATGCTTTAGTAAACGTAGCCCAGACTAAACACCCAAAGTAGTCTTACGTGTTGGTTCTAAGTGGTCCCCCAAATTCTTTTTTTTTTTTTTTTTTAGTTTATTTGTTTATTTTGAGAGAGAGTGGAGGGGGCAAAAAGAGGGAGAGGGGAAATCTCAAGCAGGCTCCGCACTGTCAGCATGGAGCCCACTTGGGGCTCAATTTCACCGAACCATGAACTGAAACCACTGAGCCACCCAGGTGCACCAGTCCCCCAAATTCTAATTCACTCAAGCAGGATTACTTTAAGGAGATGTGCACAGTCTCTGATTCAACCTGTGTGACCTAAGGCTTCTTTGAGTGGGTTTGGCTCCTGAATGAACTTTATACAAAACCAGGAGTCATCCTATTTGGAGCAATCCCCAGCTAACCCTACGTGTTTTTGGTAGCAAACACATGTTACAACCTAGATCCAGATTTAGATTCATGATCCAGGATTAGATGAAATCCACCACAGAGGAAGTCAGAATTCAAAGATGATTAAAATGTGCTATGCCTTTTCCCCGTGTAAAGGTGGCATACATTTGCTGAAAGGAGGATGGGACTGTCATTACCCCTTGCTGAAATGGTACCTTTTAAACACAACTACTGTAAATGTGTATAATAAACTGGTATACAATTTCTTAGTAGTTAGGCAGAGATGATTTATAAAATATTACTTTCATTTTGGGCATAGATCTATTCATATTCTTCTAGAAGTGTTTGTGGTTTTCTCAGATATAAGAATTTCAAACCTAAGATGAACTTATACTAAACATATACTGTACTTCTTAATTTGACTTCTTGTCTATGTTATGACATACTTTTTAATTCTTTTTTGGTTTTATGCTTATATCTGAGTTATTAAAAAACACTCATATGAAATAATATTTTCAGGTTATTCTCTTATTGCAGATTTGGATGGATTAATTTGTGCATAGATATCCACTCAATTTATAAATACATGGAATGCTTTCTCATATTCCCAGGAGTATTCTGAAGAATGATCATTTACTATGTCTTAACATGATTTTATTTATCTTATTTCAGCAACAGCTAAAAAAGATGAAAAGAAGGAAGGTATGTTTAATGCAAAAATTCCACTATGCCTTTTATGTAAACAATTTACCAAAATTCAGAGTTGAGTTTTGACTACCATCTTGTCTGTATTTCCTTTAGATAACTGGAACTATATTATGTATACATTTCTCATGAATGTATTTTTGTACTTTACCTCATGTAAATGGGTGAACTACTTTTCAAAAAAATTTTTTTTCATTTAAAAAATTTTATTTATTTAAAAATTTTTTTTCAATGTTCATTTATTTTTGAGACAGAGAGAGACAGAGCATGAGTGAGGGAAGAGCAGAGAGAGAGGGAGACACAGAACCCAAAGCAGGCTCCAGGCTCTGAGCTGTCAGCACAAAGCCTGAAGCGGGGCTCAAACCCACGAATCATGAGATCGTTACCTGAGCTGAAGTCAGACACTCAACTGACTGAGCCACCCAGGTGTCCCATGTTTATTTATTTATTTTGAGAGAGACAGAGACAGCATGAGTGTCAGAGTAGTGGAGAGAATCCCAAGCAGGCTCCTCATTGTCAGCACAGAGTCCAATGTGGGGCTTGAACTCACAAACCATGAGATCGTGACCTGAGCCGAAATCAAGAGTTGGTCACTTAACCGACTGAGTCACCCAGGTTGCCCCTCAAAAACAAATTTTAAATCTCATCTCTCTCAAGATAAAGGAGATAAAACATAACCTCTCAAAATCTCAGAACTTTTACTCTATTAACCACTAATCTCTGACACTAACCAGCAACTGATGCTACTTTGGTCTATTAAGTTGCAAATAAGTTATAGTCCATCCCCTGCACACCACCTCCTTTTGTCAGAATGTCCTGAGATGGAGTAAAATATTCTTGCTGTCAAAGAAAACTTGCACCCAATAGAATTTAACAGGTAAGGAAGATTTTATTTAAGACTCTTGCAATAGGACTCAAGTCCATTGTAATAGGAGAAGTTGAACTCTCAACACCACTGAAACAAAAAGCCTAAGAATTTTAAAGCTCTGAGATTAGCTAGTGGAAAGGTACTGGAGGACACAGGGTGGTTGGGGCATGGGGTGCGAGTCATTGTGATTAGGCCATCTGTGTTACCAGTTGTTGCTTATTGAAGTTAGGCTCCTACCTTCCCATAGAGATTGGGAGATAGTGGCACTGTGTCCTTTGATGATTACATTTCAAAAGGATGCTTCATCAGTCCTGAGAAAGATACTTCTCGGTATAGACAATTTATATTTGAAAGGAACAGGGAAAGAATGTACAATTGCAAGTTTTCTAGGGGCGCCTGGGTGACTCAGTCAAAGTGTCAACTTTGGCTCAGGTCATGATCTCATAGTTTGTGGGTTGGAGCCCCGCATCACGCTCTGTGTTGACAGCTCAGAGCCTGGAGCTTGCTTCAGTTTCTGTGTCTCCCTCTCTCTCTGCTCCTCCCTTCCTCATGTTCTCTCTCTTTCTCTCAAAAATAAATAAACATTAAAAAATTTTTAAAAATTACAATTGCAAGTTTTCTAAAGCAAATGTACTAATAAAAGGGAAATCGAGGGTCTATAACATGTCTAAAATTTAGTCAAGCTAAGAGAAATACTAAGGTCATCTCAGTCACAATGGTTTTATTTAGAGAGGTATTTCTTATGCACTCTGACAGTTCTTAGACAGGATCTAAATATCACCACTGTTTATTAATCCAGGCTTATTTTCTTAGTAAAAATAGTATGAAGATACAAGCAATCATTGCCAACTTTGAAAATGACAGTTGTATCCAATTAATGTTATGTAATTTGAGAAAAATGCAAAGCAAGTGTTATATTTAATATTTAGTATCATCAGAATTTTGCATAATCATAGTTTGGGAGTCACATTCTGCTTCTATTAAACAAGAATCTAAGAGTTCATGGATATGAGACAGAAAAAATATTTTAGTTGGTCATTATTTGTTCAGAGAGAGAAAAACGATGGTATCATAATAAAGCCTAAAAAGACACATTAGTATGTTTGTTTTCAAGAGATTGAAATCAGTATTAATTACGCATGTACACATAGCAAATCTTTCAGTATATTCTGGAAATTATATCACTTACATGATCAACACTGTGATGAGGATACAGATATGTTACAAGAAAAAAAGAGGTAGTAAGTTTTTGATAAGACAGTAACTACTCAAAATGTTAACTACTTTGATAAGACACTACTCAAAAATGTTAATCTTTCTCCCACCATTCTTTCTTGGGAATAAAGAACAATTTACCATTTAAGTTAAGAAAAAGAATAATATGAACAGTTATTTTTCCATTTGTTAGCATTCAAACCAAAGTATTAAAAGACTTTTGGGTATATACAACAGTAGTCAAATTACTAACTGAACAACTTTAGGCTATATATGATTCTTTTTTCTCATTGCTATGGCTCCTGGATTTTTTTGTTCTATTTTCCCTGAATTTGCTGCCTCATTTTCTTTTTCTTTTTTTGAGAAATTGTTTGTAATCAGTATGCAATATTTGGAAGAGCTTGGAGAGCTTGGGTAGAGCTTTGCCATGGAGATTCAAGTGATCCAGTGTCCACCACCAACTATAAAATGTATAAAGTACATACCCCTATTATTATTAGTAGTAGTATTATCATTATCATTATCATTATCATTATTATTATTATTATTATTGGTATTGTTTTCAAAGAGTTTCATGGATTGTCTTTTATCTCTTATTTGGAAAAGTTTTGTAATTGTGAATATTACGATGTTTAAGAAAAAGACAGCTATCTAGAATAATTTTCATTGTTTCCAGTGTATAAATGGAGAACAGACTCAATGTCCAGCTATTCTAGCCAGCCATTTGATTTTGTTTCATGAGCTTCTATTTCCCTTTCTCCTGTTAAGCAGGGCTGAGAGGTATATGGACATAAGTTTCTTGGCTCTTGTTTCTTATTTTCTATAATCTCAATAAGATTATTGCAATCTTTTCCTAGAGGCAGGAAGCACACGTTTATCCAAATGAGACATAGTTAGTACAAATAACCAGATACAATTTGGATTTTCAACATTTTCCTTATACAAAGTTTATTTCTACTCACATGCAAACTTTTGGGGTATAAATCAAAGATATTAATGGTTGACAGCTTTCCTAGAGAAGAAGAGAATGAGGAGGGCTTTAAGAATTAATTAGAATGTTCTGTGAAGTTCTTTTGTTAGTGAATTATAAAATGCAGAAACAAAAGTGCATACCAATGATCTGTGCACCGGGGGGCAAAGGGTTTCTTGCATAGTGAACTCTGAAGATTTGTTTTTCATCTTAAGATCTTATCCCCCTATGTCCCATCAAGTCTCTTTTAGAAACCTTAAGAAGAGAAACCCTTGGCTGCACTGAGCTTTGCCCATCACTTTTACTGTTCTTTGGACTTTGGGCATCAGAGCAACCATATCTTAGCTTAAGTGGAGTGACATTTTTGAATATTCAACTGGGGTCCTTTTGCAAGCCCTTTTCTACTGAAATTTCCCTTGTATGCCACTCTTTCTCCCCTTACAGACATTTTACTTGTTATCTGTTAACACATATTCTTTCTTATTTTCCATTAGTTCTCAAAGTCAAGTTCCATTAAATTGCATTTTTCACTATAAAATGTGCTTATTCTCTATTTCTTCTTATGTCATTGCCCCACTCTCCTTGTAGACGAGGAGACTCAAATTCTGGGGTAAGCTTCAATCACTGTTACTCCTTTGCCCCTGGCATTTTGTCTTCCAGAATTTTTAATTTGGTTGAACTCTCTTTGGTTAATCTTGTCTAAAATAATTAGAATGGCTGATCTTCATTCACAGCTTCCAGCCCTCTAGCTTTCACCTTACATTGCCGCTTGTGATCTCACATTAGTTTTTCTAACTTCTCATGTGGACCAGGGTAATCATCTCTGAAGTCACAGGTCCTCAAAATGTGGTCAAGGACTCTTGGGGGTCCCGGAGACCCTCTCGGTGGTTCCTCAAGGTCAAAACTATTTTTGTAAAAACATGAAGTCATCGTGTGCCTTGTTCATTCTCATCCTCCCATGAGTATGCACTGGCATTTTCCAGAGGCTACATAATTTGCGATTCTGCAACAGATTGAATACTTAAGCAGATATGCAAATCCAACCATCTTCTCATTAAGCTAGACATTAATAAGATTCACAAAAATGTAGAACAAAGTCACTCATCTCACCATTTTTTTTGTATTGGAAAATATATTTGTCATAAAAATATTTATGTTAACATGTAACATGTTTATTCTTTTTTTTTTAATTTTTTAACGTTTAATTATTATTATTAGAGAGAGACAGAGCATGAGCCTGGGAGGGGCAGAAAGAGGTGGATACACAGAAACCGAAGCAAGCTCCAGGCTCTGAGCTGTGAGCACAGAGCCCGATGTGGGGCTTGAACTCACAAACCATGAGATCATGACCTGAGCCAAAGTCGGATGCTTAACCAACTGAGCCACCCAGGCGCCCCTATTCTTTTTTTTTTAATTTTTTGTTCTTTAACATTTATTTATTATTGAGAGACAGAGAGACACAGAACATGAGCAGAGGAGGGTCAGAGAGAGAGGGAGACACAGAATCTGAAGCAGGCTCTAGGCTCCGAGCTGCCAGCACAGAGCCCGATGTGGGGCTCGAACCCACGAACGGTGAGATCATGACCTGAGCCGAAGTCGGCCGCCCAACCGACTGAGCCACCCAGGCGCCTCAGCCCCTATTCTTTTTTAATAAGCACATAAGCAAATATATTTTTTAAATTTTTCTCAATTTTAATATTTTTAGGTTTATTTATTTATTTTGAGAGAAAGAGACAGAGACAGAGACAGAGAGAGTCCCAAGTAGGCACCAGACTGTCAATGAAGAGCCTAAAGCAGGGCTTGAACCCACCAACGAGGAGATCATGACCTGAGCCTAAATCCAGAGCCAGATACTTCACCCACTGAGCCATTCAGGTGCCCTTCAACCTTAATTTTTAAAATTATAAGTATCAATGGATAGAAACTGCATAAATAAAAGCTGTTTGGGATCTTTTAAAATTGTGAAGAAGTTAAAAGATTTCTGAGATGAAAAGTTTGAGAATCTCTAACCTAAGTAATAATCCTGCCTATAACATTTTCTCTAATACTTTCCTCAAAATATTCAATTGGCTTCATAAAATTTTTCCTGTTTTTACCTACTTAAAATATTCAGTAGTTTCACCTCAACCACAAAATATAGTCTACAGGTCTTAACCTCTAATCCAAGTCCTTATGGTCTGTTTTCTGACCTCCTGTCATGCACACAGCTAGGCAAAGTCAAAGCCAAGGCCTAAATAATTCCACCAGTAAAGATACAATGAGCCCTCTTGAGATAGAGACAATTCATTACTGTCATGGTCAGCAAAAGTAACAGTATCTGAAGGTGTCAGCACGTCATGGTTCTTGTCGTACACAACAAAAAATGATGACACCCCCAAAAAGAGGCCAGAGAATGCAACACAAGTTAAGAACATTTCAGTGGTGAGGAGCCAATGCTAGACCACATACACTCACATGGTTTATGGTGTGCAATTCTATTCTCAAGGGTTCTAGGCAGGAGAACTCAGGAGGCAATAAGAGGCTGCCTATGACAGCCTCCCATCCTATTATGTTCTGGAAAGATCATGAGGCATTCCACAGAGACTCACATTAGCTATGGTTTAAAACTTGGCCTGTATGGCTTATATGGATATGTGCACAACCATCATGGTACCATGGTGGAATCTTTTCCCTATACTTCTATCCACTTTCTTTCTTTATGTATTACATATTTCTATACCAAGTCATTCTCAACTTTTAACATAGAACTTGCTATCTTGCCTTTGTGCCTGCTGTCATCATAGTAGACTTTATCCTTTCCTTTTCCTTCAACGTTTTATTCAATGATTTTAGGGCTCAGGAAAAATTCTACTTCCTCTAAGACATCTGTCTGACCCTCTCAATTAAATATAGTTTCTTTTTTCATTTATAATCTTCCATCAGAATTTATTTATACCTCCCTACCATCGCTTATTTCTTGCCACCTAGTACTTCATATTACTAGTTTCCAAATTCCGTCTACTCTAATTGACTTTAAAACTTCTGAGTAAAGACACCATGTCTAAGTCAGTTTTATCTTCTATTGGGACTAACACATTTCCTCAGTTATCACATTGCTTAATAAATATTTATTCTGTGAATGAATCAATAGTATCTAGGACTCTTAAGATCAATATGAGAGCCGCAAGAAATATGAGTAGGTATTCATCCCAGGGAAGGAAGAATTTTTTTTAATTATAATTGGAAGTTATATTCCAGGGAGATTTTTAGGTCTGAGAAATCATAGCCAAAAACTGACAATTTCATCGTAGGTACATTTTGATCACTAACTGCTACTTGGGTTGCACTAACACATCTAGGTAGATCCCATTCATTTAAACTTAGCTTCACTTATGAATTCTTAGGGGCTGGAAAGCCTTTGAGTTCTCCAACACAGTTTATCTTCTGAAGGACATAGTTTCATTGAGAATGGGCTGGATTACATTTCTCATTTATTATAGCTAGAACAAGAGCGAGGAGAGCTGAATGCATGTGAGAATTATAGGTTCTAGGGCTTCAGAATTGAGATCTGAAGGGAGATTATATTGAAAAACAAAGCAAAATATAAAATATCTGTTATTGTAACTGAGTAAAGGTGTCAATGGGGCAAGTTATACAAAGAAAATGGAATACTTCATCATCTGCATTATTAGACTATGTAGAATTAATTTTTCCCTTCAATGAAACTGATATACCATTTTTCTCTGGCATCACCTAGGAATATAGTAGACCATACCAGATACAGTAGTCCCCCTTTCTCCGTGGCTTCATTTTGGCAGTTTCAATCCCCTGAGGTCAACCACCACCTAGAAGCAAATGAACCTCCTTCCGACACATGGCCAGAAGTTCAATAGTAGTCTAACGTCAATCATAATGCCTATGTCATTCACCTCACTTTATCTCATCACACAGGCATTTTATCATTTCACATTGTCACAAGAAGAGTGACTACAGTACAGTAAGATATTTTAAGAGAGACCATATTCACATGACTTTTATTACAGTATACTGTTATAATTTGTCTATTTTATTATTATTATTATTACTAATCTCTTGCTGTGCCTAATTTATAAATTAAACTTTATCATAGGTATGCATGTAGAGGAAAAAAACATAGGATATACAGGGTTTGGTACTATCTGCAGTTTCAGGTATCCACTGGGAGTCTGGAATGTACCCCGCCACCCCGCCCCAGATGAGGGACACTACTGTGCATCGCTAGCAATGAGTGAATGATGAATTAAACAGATTGCTAACACATCACTTCTTTTAAATCACAGCTGCTGTGAGTCTTGATGTTCTTAATAAAAGACTGTTGTTCAGATTATTGGGCATATGGTCTTTAGGGAAGTATATTCACTTAGTAAGCCTTTATCATATTTTTAAGCTGTTTCAGCAGGATGCTCAGAGGGTATAATGAAGCCTAATAGCCTGAGTATTAATGGCTAGTACTAATAGCTTTTCAGGGTCAGTATGTGATCTTTCAGTTCCAAGCATTATGTTTGCGGTTGCTCAGGTATTTTACTTGTAGAAGTCTCCTGCTGTGTTGACTCCTAACCCCCAAACATGATTCTAAAATGGTACTTTAAGTTAATTTCACTATAGCTCCCAGTTTATAGAACAAATGTAGTGAACTTTTGAAAGATTTACCTGATTAGATTGTGGCTTATAATTTTGTTACATTTCTTCTTCATGAAACACTTTACTTTATCTGAATAAATTCTATGCTGATCTGATCCTGGACTTCAAATGATTTGTTTACTCTTTCATTTCAGTACAATTGATATATAATACATTATATTACCAATTCCTATTATGAGGGTGAAAGAATGCAGGTTAAAACAGCAGACATTTTACAGCTAAATATTGTATTTAGCTTTCCACACCTCCCCCATGCCAGCATCTAGTCAAAGAATAGGGGTGGGGTGGAAATAATCTTCTCATCTGCCACATTTCATCCTCTGTCTGTCCCACCGATCTTCCCAAACTTGATTTTCAATTGTATTCTTTTTCCAAAAGTTTTAAAAAGTTTTTATTTTATTTTTGAGAGAGAGAAAGAGAGCACTTGGGGGAGGGGCAGAGAGAGAGGGAGACACAGAATCTGAAGCAGACTCCAGGCTCTGAGCTGTCAGCACAGAGCCCAACTCAGGGCTCGAACCCACGAACCATGAGATCATGAAGAGCCAAAGTTGGACACCCAATGGACTGAGCCACCCAGGCGTCCTGTAAAGCACATTTTAGATAATAAATTTAGCGTACTCAATTACAACTCCAGATGAGAAACTAAATATCAAGAAACTATTTTTTGAGGGGGTGGGAAGGATATTAAGAAAAATCTAGTCTAATATTTTTTATACTGTGCCATGCTGGGCATACTAATGCTTAATAGATGTTTACTTATAAGTAAATGCTTTATTCCAAGGACTTATTATTTTTCATAAGGTTTGTTTGTACATGAAACATACTCCTATTACAGAAAAATGAGAAACAGGTTGCAAAAATATCATTTTAATGACTGTATTTTTCTATTATGTGGATATCCTATGAATTCTTTAAGAGTTCCACTACTGTTCAGAGGGTACCGTTTAATATTCCCATTATTTAGAAATATAAAACAATTTCATGGAAAAGTCTCTTTCTATGTATATTTTTATGATAATTTTCCATTTTTCTCTTTGGATTTCTAGTAGTGGACTTACTGTATCAAAACCATGCTCATTTTTATGACTTTCTAGGTTATTTCTCCAGTTGCCTTCCTAAAATGTGTTTCTAGCTTATACTTCTATGAAAGTGAGTTTTTACTTTTACAACACTATTACTGTCATTGGTTATCATTTTTTCTTAAAACAACTCAGTTGACCATGTAACTGCTTTTTGTGGATAAACTCCTATTCATTGTCATCTTTAAACATTTTAGCTCCATTACTTCATTGTGGAAGTAAAATCATGGACCCAACTACATTCCTGTATGGCCCACAAATCCATTAGCTTACATATTATTAGTGAATGTCTACTGTTCTCAGTTCTAAAGCATATAATTATCAGCCCGAAAACAGTTTATCTACCTTTTCCATTGATAAATTTATAGTTCCTTATTATAATTGCAATTTCAGTAATATCCAGAAAATTTCAAAGTTAATTTACAGAAGAGGTAAAGAAAAAAAAAACATGGAAAAAAATAAATATTTCTAAGCAGAAACTTCAGATGCCTCTATACTAAAGTAAAATGGGATCAACACCTCTCGTTTTATTTTCAAGTGATAGGAACAGAAAGTTGCATGGTCTAAATACTAAAAAATAGTAAAATTTTTCATAATTAAACTGAACACACAAAAGACAAATAAAACAGATGCCTGTTGACTATTGAATACACATTAATTATTACTTTATGGCAGCTACGAAGAATGATGATGTGTTCATCAGTAACCTATGTGACAACCTCAACCTGTTTTGTTTCACAGCAATAATTGAATATTTGTATTGTAAATATATTGATTGCTCAGAGAGTGTAAAGCAGGTCATCTGGGTGGCTCCAGACTGAACAATTGAAACTTCAGACTAAATTCATGGGCTTTAGCCCATCTTTATGGGAACAGACCATATATTTTCTCAGTTTGACTTTCTATGAAAGAGTTACCAGCTTTGATAGGCACAATGTAATCTCTGTGCAAATCATATATGGATATTTTTTATCTCTTTTCTTTTTTGTAATCTTTATATTTCAGAAAATTTCTTATGTACTACCTCACTCTAATACTCATCTACTCAAAAACAGAGTAATTTCTCTTTAAGCCTCATATTCTAGAAATATATCATGCAATCAGTGCATTTTATTGAAGATTACTTCAGAGTGTTTGGCATGTTACTGTAAACTAATAAATTGTTGATTTATCATATCTGCTTTATCAATAATTTATCTTTGTGTTTTCAGATTCTAAGAAAACAAAAACAACTATAGAAGGTATTGGAAATATTTTCTTTCTCTGTCTTATATTTGATGAATCCCCAAATTGCATTTATCCTTCAAGGACTATTGTAGAAGAAAAAAAAACTACATATAGGATAAGGAGAGAAGGGGAGAGAGAGAAAAAGATTGAGAATGAAAGTCAAATCTTTTCTGACAATATTGCTATTAGAAATATTTAACAAAATAAAAAATAAATATTGCCTATGTTTACCTTTCACAATAATTGTTTTCAAAGAAATGTTTTCTTGACAAGAAATTGTATAATGTTCAGTATCAAGCATTTATTTTACCAGAAAGCATAAATTCACTTAATCTTGGAAACACCAGCATCAATTAGGAACTGAATCATTACTTTAAGTCTTGAATAGAATCATAACTAATCTGGCAAGTATACCTGTTTCTTTTGTATTTGTTCATATGGGTTTACGTGCTCACCTGTGTTTAAGAAGTCTGCAAGGTATAAATCACTGAAAATGATTAAACAGTGCAATTCTAAGTCAATTTATTGTCACACAATGTTTTGCACGCAAATTATGGAAACACCTACAGTAATTGCCAGTAATTCAGAGCAACACTGAAATTTAAAGAAAGAGAATGGGAAAAGGGCTGGAAAAATTATAGTCTAGTCCATATGTTCGGAGAGCAGTTTTATCTTTAAAAGTTTTAAGAGCAATTGTTTTGTTTTGTTTTTTATTTCTTCCAACAGAACAACCCAAGGGAAAAAGTAAGGAAATACATGCAAAGTATATTTGTGTATATGTTTTTTCTCTTTACTATCATTATTGGCCTGCTGATAGACTTGCAGTTTTGAATCTCTTTTTTTGTTTTATGCATGTGAACTCTGTTGGTGGTTTTTCTGTCAGTATGAAAAAGTACACAACCTGAGGGTCAGAGGGACTGAAAACCATGGCAATCATTCTCAAAGTCCATTGCCAAATTCATACAATCATCTAATAATATTATCCACAGCCACATAACTAAAAATACAACTTCATTCCATTAACCAAAACTGTGAGTGTAAATATAATTCCTGTAACCTGGTAAATTCTCAGTCCTTAAAAAAGACCAAATAGAATTTATTTTTCAGGCTGGTTTCATAACCTCTTTCTCATTATCTTTCTTCTTGCAATCCATAAATATTTTGGTATGTTCATATTATATATATATGGCATTTTGTTCTTAACATGATTTACCCTTATAAGCACCTGAGCTCCGTGTAATAGCATTGCTTGAAATCCATCCCTTTGGCAGCATCTACTGCTGCTTTAACACTGTGTTAAAGCTGTTTGCTAACAGTAAAGCCAGATACCTTGAGGTTGTATCTTTTGCAAATATACGCTCTCCTCTGAAGAAATGCTGATATATTGAACAAATGGAAACAAAAAGCCCCAACTTAACCCTACTCGATCAGCTATTAAAAATCATCACATTCCCAGAATGTAGAGCTTTTCAGGATCCCAGTGATATTAAAAAACATCTGTTTTAAAATACATACCATTTTTGAAAATTTTATGTATGTTTTGGTACTGTAAAAGGTTAGGATGCTGAGGCATTCTGTGTCATAAAAATGCTCTCAATGCACTGTGGGATGAATCATGAAATTATAGTGCGACTCAGCCAGGGGGAGCAATCTATCTATAGAGAAGTATGTGTTCCTTCAGTTTCAGATTTATGTGAGCGCACTGCTGCTGATGAGCACGAGCACACGGAAACAGAAACACTGTATAAACCATTGCACCAGCAGAAAAATGAAGGACAACCAGAGATTTGAAAAATGATATTAAATTATATATATATATATACACACACACACACACACACACACACACACACACACACACACACATATACACACATATATAACCCTAAGGCCCTCGGTTTATTGCAGTCTATATAATTTAAAAGATCCTGCAGACACACTGTGTCTCCTTGACAATCTCGGGAGCATTGGTAGATTTAATTTAAGAAAAAAATGCCTTCCCAGGCATTCGTTTACATCACAACTGCTTCCTTCCTTGAGAAATTCAGTGGATTGTGACTTGGGCAGTAATAAGAAAAAGAAAACGAATTTTCCTCTAAACAACTATTAATTATTTCTAAATTAACTTATTTATTCTGGTTTATCATCTAGACTTGGCTTTTATTGTTGTTAATGTTGTATCTTTTAATTTGTTTGATTTCATTTTTTTTGTCTTTAAGATTGTTTTATTCAATTACACATCTCTAACCCTATATTCTTATTTTGCTTTTACTTTTCTAGTTGTCACAATTAAGAAGTTTTTTCTTTAGTTAAAAAAAAAATCATGATAGGGAAACAGTGAAGAGTACATGGAGCCTTCCTATACATAGTTTTGAAAATTCTCATGATCTATAATTTTTTCAAAATAAAAAGTAAAAAAAATCAATCATAGATATGATTTGGCAGTTTTATAAATTTATATTTATTAAAAATAATTCAATAATTACATCCTGAATTATCCCATATAAGTGCTCTCAACAGCGTTTTTCCTCATGTTATTCCAAATTAGCACAGGTATTTTTTGCTTGTATGAGGCTTTCTGATGTTGATTGGAAAGCCCCCTTGTTTTACTTTGAAATTTTACGTATCGCCGGGATTGAATTTTGATGCATACCCAGATTACTCCCACTATGTTTTTGATGGTCATCACTTTGCAAATTTCTTAGAAATGTTACATGATTGATGCTTCGGTCCCACAGTAAATTAAGCAACATATTTAATTACTCCATGTTTTTCAAACAACTTTTGGGAATGTTCTTACTGTCTTTAATTTTAGCTAAATCACCTAAGTGTCTGCTTTCTGACTTGTAACACTTGGTCAAGTCATTTGTTTTATTTGTTTTACTGCCTGGATGCAACCTTGTGAGTGGGTAAACTGCTCTTTATACTTAACATGACTACACTCTTGATAAACAAATTATACACTTGAGAAGCTCATGAGATCACCAGAGAGATTTGATGGCACTCTGTTTCTGAAATACAGTTCTTAGAATTCTTTCAACGTAAACATCTCCCAGTCTCCAAAATGTATTCATTGAATGAAACTTAAGAAATCTTCACATAACTTCTCTTTAAAAAATCCGATAATAATATACCTATGTTAAAACATTTCTTGAAAATCTTCTTTTAAATTAATTTGACAAGCTTGTCAAGGGGAAAAAAAGGATTGCAGATAATAACACTCCATATAAAATTAGTACTTGCACTTTATATAAAATTAGTGCTTATTATAATAGAAATGCCATCTTACTCTTGAGGCCAGAATAACACTTTGCCTCACACAATATTGACAAGAGTGGATTCTTAAAAAGAAACACTATCTAAAAAGGACCCTATATGGAGCATTTGTCCTAAAAACAAGGGGAGTGTGTTTTGCTTTCCACTGAAAATTCAGTCTATTTTGGTGTTCTCAGCAAAGTCTTTGACTTAACTAAACAAATACCTTTTCAACATAAGAATCCACCTTCGAAGAGGAAGTCCATATGGAATCTGTCCATCTTTATCTGAAAATTATTTTAAAACAGCTGCAATAATTATCCTTTGTGCTTTTTTATCCCAAATTTATTTGATGTTGATCTAATACAATAGGAAATTAATTATGTTCCATCCTTTATGGACCCTATTTAATTTTCTTTGCTTTATTAATCATGAAGAATTGCTCTTATGTAGAATATTTTTATGCTGTTCGGTGCAGGAACTCAGTGAGGGAAAGAGAGGAAAGATTTAAATATACAGTCTTAGTCTTTTCATAGCAATTATCAGTTGTTGAGCCCAGCATTAGCACATACATGTTTCTTTGTGTTAAAGCAATTAAATTATGACATATAAAATTGGAATGATAATAATGATGGTAATAATAATAACAATGATAATATCGTTCCTTTCAGAACAGGAAAAGAAAGAAAAACATGTGGAACCAGGTAACTGTTTTTAAATTCCTCTATCTTACTTTCATATTGTTACTTAATTTGCAATTGAATACTGAATTGCCATAGAATGGCTTGGAATTTTGACTTTTTTTTTCTTTTCTTTGATACAGCAAAGTCATCAAAGAAGGAACATTCAGGTGAGTTAGTCTGATGTTGCTGGGTTCTTTCTACCCTATACGCAATGTTTATTAATGTTGCAGCCTTATGACAAGAAAGGGTAGGAAATCCTTCCATCCCATAGTCTTTGCAAGTTCTTGACACAGAGTTAGCACCAATGAAGTTTTTGAAAATTAAAGCCAAATAATTTGTTACACTCTTGCTACCCAATATATGTCTGTGAGCCAGCAACACCAGGTTGTTAGAAATGCAGTATCTCCAGCTCCTTCCTGGACTGACTGAATCAGTAGCTTCCTAAGTTCCCCAGTGAATTTTTCAGAGCAGTGTTTAGTGTAAAAAACAACAACAACAAAAAACAAAAAACAAAAAAACCCAATACAAAACAAAAGAAAAACCACTTTCTATAAGTGCATCCAATATTGCTTTACCTGTAAAATACGGAATATTCAATTCCAGCAATTACTCTCTCCCTATTCAAAATGTTACTTAATGACATTTCTTGAGTACTCAGGGGAGCTGCAATAAAAGTAGAGGTAGATTTTGCCCTCAATATATTTACATTCTAATGGGGGAAAAATGAATTGAGAAGCAGACAATCAGTAAAACACATATACAAACAATTCTAAAAATGCAGTATGAATACCAATGGTTTTCTTAAAGGTTTCTAGCATTTAGCCTGCCAATTAGTTATTTCAAAGGAAAATAAATGCAAGTTTCTAAACTTATTTTATTGACTTAATTTTAAAATATTACCTTTTGTTTTTGCCTTCAAATTTCTACTCAAGGAACTTCATTGAGTTTGTGTGTGTGTGTGTGTGTGTGTGTGGCCATAGATTCATATAATGTCCATTATTTTCTCCTCCCATTTTGTTGTATTTGAATGGAAATTGCATGTATTCAGTGCTATATAAATACCCATACAAATATAGCTCAACTATTTACTACCCTCCAACACAGACCACAGAAAACCCAGGTTCAAAGCTATACTTCTTATTCTTCTAAGTTTGTAAAACTTCCTCAGACAACCCAAATCCATTTAGTTCTTCCTCCAACTAGTTTCCATAGCATCATCCTCTTTCCTTTATAATAGCACTTAATATATGGTCAGAAATTAGAGTGCTTATTTTAATGCCAGGCACACAGTAAGCACTTGATAATGGTTTATTGCATGAAATGAGCAACACCAAATAGAATAATCACATTAAAAAATTAAACGGGAATGAGGTTTAAATAATTTCCAAGATGAAATGATCACATACTTCACCATTTCACATTAATGTTGATATTACTTATCCTTTGGGAAGGAATTGTTTTGTTTACCTTACAGAGAACAGAGTATTAACATTTCCACAAGTAGGCCATAACACATATTCTTATTTATGCACATATGCAGAAAACTAAAATAAAGTATATATCATGTAAATATATAAAATATAAACCTGGAGAAACAGAGAATGACTATGGGTGTAATGAGTTTCAAGAGTTTTAATAGCTAACCATTATTGTCTAATATTAAACTTGACAAAATACAGTAACTTAAATTGCTTAAAATCATTATCTGTTCATTTCAGGGTATGATTACAGTGTAGCAGCTTTGCAGTAATTAGCTGTATTTTAAAAATTGAAACCATTGGATAATTTATCAATTCACTATGTTCTTTTCATATCACTTGAAGTAAAATGCATTGACTTGTATGTAAAAACAATCAGATTCTTAGCTAATTTAAAATGCAAAACAAAATGAATAAGTTGTGAGTGAACATTCTGTGTTGGGAGAAGATATATAAGTATAAAAAATATCTATGTTCATGGCATCTATTTATAATATATAAAAGAAAATGGAACAGTGTGGAATTTTCTCCTTCGCAGACCTGTATTTCCTTAGTTTCCAAGGTTATAGTCTTTTAAAAAATTTAAATAACCTTAAAACTATGTTAGAGACAGTGGACTTGTAATTAATTTAGATTTTATTATTTCTTGTCTTTAACAGCTCCAAGTGAAAAGCAAATAAAAGCAAGTATGTTGAATAAAACTTAAAATAACAGAAAGAGCATACTTCACCAGCTTACTAATTTAAGTTTTCTGCTTATAGACAATGCTAATGCTAATTTTTGAAGCTGGCTTACCAAATGTTTCTTGATTTTAATATTTGTTGTGCTGAAATAATATACATAATTATTCAAACTTCCCTTTTCTGTGAATTTATTCTTCTTAAAATTTATTTTCATTTGTAAATGTTAATTTCTCCAGATCATAACTCCTTTTTGAGTGGTTCATAATTTTTGTTTCTTATTTTGCAGAATAAGTGATCTCTTCAGTTTCTTAAACACATCAGACTTAATTTTCCTAACAATTAATCACTTGATCAAACCAACAGGCAACATAATTTGTCTACCAGTGAAAGATATTGTGTCTTGAATGAAATGAAGCCTCCAACAACTTTAACTATTGCTCTTATAAAATCATAATTTCCTTTTAGGGTTTATATCTTCAGATTATGAATATTAACAGATAACTATAATATACCATGACATTTGCATCAATAGTAGCTTTCACTCCATGCTTAGGGACAAATGCTGGTGTCTTTGATGGTTTTTCTCAATTGTATGAAGTACTTAACAGATTGTCATTAATGAAAGTTATTTTAGGCATAAGGACATATATTTGATTTCAGAAAAAAATATACTTTAACTTCTCTAAGATTGATATACAGGACTTACTGTAAAACTTAAGTTTTTTGCATGATATAAATATAATTATATTTTTCATTTGGTTTGGAGCTGCATAGGTATGGTATTAATATATAAAACAAATGCATGTTTTATTTAGTGCCAGGATTTTGAGATAAAGTATTTCATTGGTGGATATATCAGAGAAAAATTAGAAATATAATGGAGAGTAACTTGGTGGGCATGTCTTTTAAAAAATTACAGTTGGAAGTGTTTATATAGACATTACAGACTTTGAGAGGTGTAACATGAACCTAAAATTCTATTTATATTTTCATGAAAATTTTTAGTTGAATGTAAAGCTGATTGGAACTCTGTATTATGGAATCTTCAGCATGCTAATACTTAGTCTGTAGAAATGCATAATCAAGAAAATATGTAAGACAAAACTGATAATTTTGCAGCACTGGTAGAGAATGTTAGATTGAAGACTGCTAAAAATGAACATTTTCTTCCCAGAAAAATGTGACATATAGATAAAAATGTTGATTTGCAATAAAACAGCCCTGTTAAGTTCTGCTATCTATGAGGCACACTATCCAATCAAGTTTTGAAGAGATCAGCATCTTTTGCAGGAAATTAGCAAATTAAGTTGCTAAATCATCTTAGACCCAATATAAAAGTTTCAAAAGAATTAATACTCAACTCTTCATACAGTTGAAAAATTTAGACTTGACATGGGCATTATTGCTCAATACAAAAATTAATTACAGATAATTCATAAATTGCTTAAATTCTCTACTAACAGTGTGACCATCCATTTATTCAACTAAGAGTTGCTTTTCGGTCTTGAAACCATACAACAGAAGAATTTTTACACATCTGCTATGCACAGTAGGCCATTACTTTATTGTAGGCAATAACTTTATTGCCTAAGGTAAAGATTGCTCTTCATTACAAATACTCTTGAAAATTCCTCATATAATATGGTGCACATAGTTTTTTGTATATAACCTAAACATTTGGGATATGATTTATGGTATCCTAAGTTATGAGAGCAAATGAGAGTGAGATGTATAGTTTAATTAACATAAATTTAATATTTATGTGATACAATTGCTTGGTGTTAAATTAAAAAGGAGAGGTGAGATTGACAGGGTTAGTGCAAGTCCATCGAAAAATAAAAGGTAGTTGGTCATTAACACTTTATTCCAGGAAATAACTAGAATGTTGGTTGAATTTGTGGTGTGGAACTATTTGTTCTAGGTGCCGGAGGAAATCAAAATCACTGTAGGAAAAATACTGGAGGACACAGACAAACTCGGGAGCTCTCTTAGTTCATGGTGGAGGTCGTCATTATACCATGAACTTGAAGGAAACAAAATATTTAAAATTCTAGAAGGTAGTACTATGGAGGGGCACTTAATACTCTCTATATAAAGTTATGTGTCAGGGGTTATGTGGGTAGAAGAAGACTGTCTTGGACTTAGCAGGCATGCCAAACTTAGATTTACAATTTTTGCAAGTCAACACAAATTCTTTTATCATAGGACATACAAAAATGCTTCAACACACCCAATTCCCTTCTCTGCAGTCCATTGTAGCTGCTTTCCCACACGCTGGATAGCAACATGGGAGTTGACAATATGATTAGCCATTTCCAAACAGGAAAAGATCCAAATAAGTAGATTTTTAAGCCCTAGGTCATTTCAGGTCTTTAATGTTCTCCTTGGTGAATCTTCAAGAGGAAATGCAGTACACAATGCTTAGCAACTATATTTGACCACATCATATCCTTTTTTTTCCCTCCAAGAACACTTCAGTGACCAATGTGCCTCAAGACCTTGGAAACACATCTATATATTACTTCCTTCTTATCAAGGACCACAGGGCTCTGATCATGTATTCTGTGTGCATGTTCTTCCAGCCTCTGGTCAATCTGAATTTTGAGCAAAAAAGGCTCCAAAGTCCAGTCATTTTTAATTTTTTTAAATAATTTTAATTGAAATGTCAATAGTCATGCATTTTTCTTCCTTTGATCTTAGCACTGCATTTGACTTGTGTGTGCTCAGCCACCAAGCCTAACTGTCTTTATTACCTTAACTACACTTCAATACCTAAATGTGTGAGTCAGATGATTATCGCTTGATCTACTAATACATGTCAAGATTCTTCAGGAGAAACCAATACACAGAATTTAAAAGTAAAGTTCCTTTGGGGCACCTGACTGGCTCAGTCAGTGGAGCATGTGACTTTTGACTTTGGGGGTATGAGTTTGAGCTCCACATTGGGTGTAGAAATTGCTTTTAAAAAAAGGGGTGAAAAACGTCCCTTTTGAATCCATTAGGTGTATACTATTAGAAGAGTACTTGGGGACAATTTACATTAGTTAGAAAAGTGGCATGGCTTTTGGGAATCAGTTACCTACTCTGTAATGGAAGTTACTGGGGGAAAATATCTATGGACCTGAACAATAGCTCTGATGTCAATAAGGTGTGTCTAGAACACAGACTGCATGACATGTATGACCATGTATGTCAATTGGTGAAGACAGTCTTCATATTCATATTTGTATGAATAATTATTATTAGCACTTCCTTTCCTTGCTCAATTTTGATAATAAATTATAATATCACAACTCAAATTACAGACAAGGCTGACTGAATAAATTCAAAATAGTACTAATACAATACTAACAAAATACAAGCTACACACTTGGAAACGATATTTGTAGCACACATAAGTAACAAGAAGTGAGTAGCAAAAATTAAATAACTCTAAAAATGAATACAAGACATTGATAGAACAGTGGACAGAAAAAAATGGGTAAAAAGATATAAGTAAGCATCAAAAAAAACCCACAAATGTTTTATAAGCATATCAAAAGATGTTTAGTCTCTTAGTATAATGGAATTTTAATTAGAAGCACAATGGGATACTATTGGACATGTGCCAGATTGACCAAAAAAGAGGAAAATTATTATTCTGAGAACGGTAATCATATGAAGCAATGGAAACTTACCATACACTGTTGGTATGAATGTAAAATTTGGGGGAACATTGTAGCATTTATCTGGAAAAATTAAACATGAGAAAATGCTATGAACTAATGATTTCACTTCTAAGAAAATTCTTCAACATGTGCACCAGGAGACGTGTGGGAATGTTTAAAGCAGGATTATTTATAACAGCACAAAAATCAGACATGACCTAATGTCCACTGGCAGAAGGGTGAATATATAATTATTAGAATGTACATATAGTGGAATACTGTACAGCAGTTGAAATTAATCAGCCACAGCTACTCATGTCAACATGGCTTCCATAAAAAGTTAAACAACAATGTTGAAGCAGTGCCAAAAATGAAAACTAGTTAAGGGTACTCCATAGGCAGGATCTAGGGCAGAGGTTTAAGAATACACAGAAGCAAAGCAAAGAAGTGATTTAATTGGCTGTAACTTAAATGTTTGCCTTGTTTGGGAAGGCTTAGTTATTTGGATGTCATGATAGTTGCTCTTGAGTTTTAGTTTCTCAGATTCCAGAAAAATCTAGAAGACTCTGGCTTTGGTTTGTCTCTATAAGCCACCAAAATCTCTAGAGCTACCCCAGTCTAAGAGCCTCTGTATGTGACTATTTTAACACTGCATCTCAACATGATGTTTTGAAAGAAGCAAATTACAAGAATTAAACAATATAAATCAATATTTATAAAGTTATCTCACTAAACAATATAGTTCAATCTATGAAAAATGGTCTTGTCTTTGTTTAGAGATAAGTACATGTAATAAACAACTGTGTTAAAAAATAAGAAAATGATTAATATAAAATTTAGGACAATAATAATTCTGAGATGAAGGAAAAAGCATGAGGTAGTGGAATGAGTAAGAGGTTTCAAAAGCTTTGGTGATATTTTATTTCTTAAGCTTGCTGGATGTTACAAAGGTATGCATTTTTTATTACCATTCATTAAAGTGCGCACATATGTTATATGCTTTTGTATCTTTCATTTATATAATATTTTTCATAATTAGTCAGGTTTTAAAAAAACAGAGTGAGAAAACAGAATTGGTGACACTGTCACAACTCCCTGGAGGCTGTGATGGACCACAGAGAGAGGAGGCAGCTGAGGTGGGAGGTGTATAGAAGTGAAGGATGTGGTTGTCTGCAGTTACAAAGAGTGACATATTATGTTTCTGAACTGATGTGAAAGTGTCACTGAGGTGGAAAACTGATGCGGTAGCAGGTAGAAGCAATATTTGCAAGAAAAAGACCTTGACTTGGCAGAAGGAGAAGGGAGGCAGGATGGACTGGTATTAAATTGGGGTGGGGACCCATCATCCTTTGGGATTGAAAGGAAAACAAATGGCGCAGGTATGTGCTGGTGAGGTGGTGAAAACAGGAGGTAGTGTAGTCTGCTTTTATTTGCCCCCTTAATTTCTCAACAGCAGCTTGCCTCTACACTGCAGGATATTGGAAGTTTGAGGAGGGGAGAGAAGGCATGAACCAGTTGTCTAGAATGGGAAAACAATTTCCGTAGGTCTGTGCTAGTATTGCTGATCAGTGCTGAACACTCCCCTTAACTACTGAAATGTGACAACTCAAGTGAGACCTGAAGCAGTAGGAGGGCCTTCCTCAAGTTTGGATGGCTGCTCAGGTGGCAGACATAAAGTAGTTTTGTGTTTTGAGGGTGTCATGGGCTGAATTGTGTCACTGCAAAGGATATCCTAAAGTCCTAAGTCGGTACCTATGAGTGTGATTGAATCAAGTTAGGATGAGGTCATACGGATTAGAGTGGGCCCTGAATCCAATTACTGGTGTCTTTAGAAGGAGAAGAAGATTTGGAGATGCACAAATTCATACAGAAGGAGGAGAATCATATGAACAGAAAAGGAGGAATTGGGGTGAGGCAGCTATAAATCAGTAAATGCCAAGGACTGCCAATAACCACCAGAAGCTAGCAAGAGGCAAGGAAGGATTCTTTCTATGAGAGTTCCAAGATAGCTTCAGAGTATGGCCCTGACAGCACCTTAATTTTGGACTTCTTGCCTCCAGAACTTTGAAAGAATAAATTTCTGGTGTTTTTAGCCACCGAACAGTTTAAAAGCAGCCTGAGAAACTACTGGTAACTGTAAAAGCAGATCACTAAGTGAATGATTTAACCATGGCTCATTTAAATATTGATAAGACTAATGAGCAGGAGCAGTGAAAAAGGGGTAAGGTCAAAAGAACAAAAGTATTGATGGAGTCAGATACCATTTGGAAAAGGTTCTTTTTAAAAAAATTTTTAATGTTTATTTTTGAGAGAGAGCGACAGAGTGTGAACAGGGGAGAGGCAGAGAGAGAAGGAGACACAGAATCTGAAGCAGGCTCCAGGCTCTGAGCTGTTAGCACAGAGCCTGATTCAGGTCTTGAACTTATGAACTGCCAGATCATGACCTGAGCTGAATTCGGATGCTTCACTGACTGAGCCACCCAGGTGCCCTTATTTGGAAAAGATTCTTGAGTAAGTGAGCTGTAAAATGAAGAATTCTGCCAGAGAATAGGATTTGGGGGATCAAAGTTTTGGAAGCAAAGTCCAAGAGTATGTTGGTAGGAGGCAGGAATTTTGTTTTAAGTGAGGAGGTCAAGGAAATGAGAGATAAAGCATACATATGAACTGTGTGTATGACTCCCAATCCTAGTTAAATATGAGTACCTTGGAAAGCTTCCAAATATATGAATACCCAGGGCTCCTTTCAGATTCATTAACTCAGAATCTCAAAGCTTTCAAAACTCTATAGCTCACCATAGACCTACTACATCTGACACCCATAGACTTGTAATAGCCCCCAACTTATTCTAATGCTCAACCGTGATTGAGAGTGGTTCTTAATGAAATCTCACAATAGTAGAGGGAGACAACTATGTGCAAAAAATACTCAATGAGGGATGGTGCTAGAGTATAAGGTCAATAATGACAGTAAGAGGAGGGATCAAGCCAGATACAAACTGATAGTGTACACTTCAAAGGAAATGAGATTTACGGAAAGCCAGGAGATAACGACCATTGAGAAATAATAGACACTTTGGTATGTAAGGGTTGGGAAAACAAACATTCTCCATTTTAGAAGACTGCTTGCAGAGTTGCAGAGGCCTTAGGGAGCTAGGGGGTGGTTAAAAGAAGACAGCAAAGCTCATGCTCTGAATAGAGGCTGAGGATACTGGTGCATATACTGTAGTGGAGAGTTGGAAGGACTTTGGTAAGGATCTGTTTTTAGGAGAAATGTGAACTCTGTTTTCTGCCGGAAGCCTAGGTTCATGGTGGTTACTGAGGTAAACACAAATGGGGATCACAGAAGGATTCAGCTTGATGGTCTCTTAGGGGATATTTGGTAATCAGTTTCCAAACTATGGTCTGGACCAAAGGCATAAGCATCACCTGGGAAATGATTAGAAATGTAAATTCTCAGGACATGCCCTAGATTCTTTGATTCACAAACCATCTGGGCTGTGTCTGCATTTTAACAGCTCACGGGGTGACTCGGATGCATGCTGAAGTTTGAGAACCACTAGTGTAAAGTCTTTATCTGGAAGGTGTACAACAGCCAGGGGTCTGCATAGTCCTGGAGCTCAGGGTCTTAAGACAGCCTGGAAGAGGTTATTTACATGACTTCTTGCATAGGCTCAAATTGCAAAGCTCATGATATCTAATATAGTAGAATTAAAGCCTGAACATGATGTGAAGGCCTCTTCTGACATCTGATCTTTCTCACAGCCCAAGGTCTATGGCATAAGGATGGAGGGAGAGGAGGCATGAAGAGTCCTGTTGTGTGGTTGTTCCTAGAGCTCAGCTGCTGAGTGCATATGAGTGAGGGGGATACGTACACATACTAATGAAAATAAAAGTAAACATAAAAATACAGGTGGCCAAGGAGAACAACATCAAAAAATAAAAAGTCAGTAAAATGAATAAATAAAGATTTGTAAATATTCACCAGTTCATTGTTAATTTTGTTATTTTCCTATAGACTGGAGAAAGTTCTTTCAATTAGCTATGATTCGAGGTCCAAAATTTTGTACTAGGACCAGCATTTCAGATTATGTCTTCCAGACAGCTCTCTTATATTCCACACCAGATAAACTACATGAGAAATCACAAGAGGCCACTTTGGCCTTTAAAAAATTTTCTCTTTCTCCAAGCAATATTCAAATGGAATTTTCCATAATACTACAGCTAATCTTTTATAATATAGAGCTAATTGATTGAGATCAAACACTGCTTGCCATCCCCATAATTAAAGGCTAAGCGAAAAAGTCCTCTTCCACACAACTCATACATTATTTTACATTTGAATATAAGCTAATTAGTATTCCAGTGTATTTTGTGAAATAAGCCACCTTGTTTTATGGCCACTACTTACATAGGCATTAAAATTTAATACGGCAGAGCAGTATGTGGGAGAGATAAGAGAGTTCATTACTTTAAAAATATGTAAGTACTTTATAGAGTGGCTCTTCTTTGCTGCTTGCTTTGCTCTCAGGCGCCACACATATTTTATCTTTTGGGCACTTTTAGTCTTGTCTGACTTACAATACCATAAGATATCGACCTGGCATCTCTGATATCCATTTCTCATTCTTTAATATCTGAATTTGCAGAAACTGAACGAGCCAAAGAAGAGGCTGGTGCTGCCTCAACTAAAAAAGGTAAATGCAGCTTGAAGAAAAAGATGTCATGGCTATAGCTTATTTCTGCTAAGGTTCCTAACTTAATGTATTGTTTGGTGCTTATAAAAGAGGTCTAATTTATTGATTTTGCTATTTCATTGACACAGAAACAAACCCACTTTGCATAAGATTTATGGTATCCATGTTAACAAGGCTTTTGTGTTCAGTGTTCTAGTGCCAATGGTTTCACTTCTTTAAGGTCATAAACTAAAATGAGTAATTATAGTCCACTTGCAAGTTAGTTTTCAAAAAATTGAAGAAATGCTGCTATTCAAGCTGAACAGGATCCCAATCATCTGGAGAGTATTCAAGTTCAATATACTGCCTTAGGAAGACAGGGCTTGAACAAATGAAATATGGACTAGTAGAGCTTATGTGAACAATGTTCACTTTGTGCTTGCATAATATTAAATTAGAAAATATTAAATTGAAATGCTCACTTGGGGATATTTTGCTCTAAAAAATATTGGGAAGTTAGGGATTTAAGTTTTCAAAGTTATTTCTCTTGTCATATCTAATCAGAGGCCTACATATATGAATCTTGATGCCTTTTAGGAGACATTTAAATAACATGTTTAAAACAGTAATATACATTAAAAGTAATCATCATGAAGAAAAGTTTTACATATTCCCTATTCAAAATAATCTGGAACAATTCTACAATTTGTGATTCTTCTTTACAAATAGAAATGAAGTCAGCAATATATCCAATGTTTTCAGAAGTATCTCAAGAGACAATTTAACAACCTTATACTTAACATACACTCACACACACACGCACACACACAAACCTACACACATACCATTTCACACATACTTCCCTAAAACAACATCACCTTTTACTCCTAAAAAACTCTCTATTGCATATGCTTTATAAAGAGAATATATATCAGCACTCTAGGAAGACATAAAATGTAAATAACACATATCCACATTCTCAATACCAAGTAATTTATATATGTATAATATTATATATGTGAATATAAATATATATTATGTATATGAATATAAATGAATACATGGATATAAATTAATATAATATACATTTATATATTAGTTAATAAACCATAATATAAATTACTATAATTAATTAATATATAAATTAATGTATAAATTAGTATACATATGTATGTCTAAGACAAAAATTAGATAAAGAATAATTTAAGAAAAGATATAAATTTTTGTAAAGTAATAATTAGAAGCTAGAGTTACTGAAATTAATGGATGCCTTCTCTTAAATACAGTTCTATTTATTATTCTAAATTTACCACACACAGGAATAAAATGTTTCCTAATTATATCTTTTTCTAATAACCTAAACTATTTTTGATAAGTGATTGAAGTAAATTTAGCTCAGTATCAATGTGTCCTAAGCAATAGAGTCATAAATCATCGAAGTCACTTTAATGTATCTCATTCTTTTGTGGTGTCTTATTTTCAAATCAGTTTTCCTTGTTGGCATTAAGTGGAATGTGGGTAATGCTTGTTTCAGAAAGGATGATGCCATGGTATCATGAAAAGGCTGAAGGTCTATAGATTCAGGAAAAGTCATTAATATAGGGAAGGGTACAAGTGTACATGGGTCCAGGAAGTGAATATGACACCAGCATATGGATATGTGTTAAAAGCAAGAACAAAAGCAAGGCAAAGTTGTGGTTCAGAATTGGTAGCCAAGAGTGAGGCTATTGGGGTGTCCAAGTACCGGTATTTGGGTTTCATTTGGAATTAGATTTCAAATATAGAGCCTTAGGAAATTCCTCATTATGAAAGGCAGCCTGGAGACAGAGTTAAGAAGAGAAGATTTGAGGCACCTGGGTGGCTCAGTCAGTTAAATTTCCGACTTCGGCTCAGGTCATCATTTCACAGGCGATGGGTTTGAGCCCCATGTCAGGCTCTCTGCTGACAGCTGAGAGCCTAGACCCCAGTTCGGATTCTGTGTCTCCCTCTCTCTCTTCCCTTCCTCCTCTCATGCTCTCTCTCTGTCTCTGAAAAATAAATAAAAATGTTTAAAAAACTAAAAAATAAACTAAAAAAAACAAGGAAAGATTCAACTACTTGGAGGTTGAGCCCTGCACAGACTCTCAATTACTTGGAGCCTGGATATTTAGGATAGAAATACAAACACACATAGTTTGAGTCCAATCAGATCAAATTGGAGTGAACAAAGATACTTAACTGGGACTGAACCATCACTTTGTTAACTCACTGGGAACTTCAACCAAAAATGGTCCCTGAGTTTATAGTATGGCCAAACATTTCGGTTGGGGTTAAGTAGACCTGATTGCTAGACTTAGAGTGAAATGAAAAAAAAGAACTAATCTTTTTATGAAAATAAACTATTGGCACCAATTACTTTGCTTCTAGTAAATCTTAGGTCTCATGCCTCAATTCTTAACTTAAATATGATTCTGCACATTGGGTTTGCCTGCAACCACAGCACGGCAGAAGCAAGTGATCCTTCCAAAGCTGTCATAAATAAATGGAAATTCAGGTAGTGCTTTTCCAATTTAACAACTTACAAAAAATAGAAGTCAACATATACTTCATTCATTTGTCAACTAGTTTTTCTGTCCCCTACACCCTCACTGACAATCAGCCACACAAAACAATAGAATCTGTTTCATCATGGATTTAGCCCCTAATCTCCACAACAGTTAGCATATTTTACAAGATGTTCAACTTGTAGTCTTTTCAAAAATAAGTAGAATAAGAAAATTATGTAGGGGTTATTTTTGTTTTCAAAACTTTGGAAATTGTTTTTCTGCATTGAGGTTTGAACTAGGAACTGTATATGCAATGTTAGGTGGAAATTACTAATTTTGCAATTGTTTTAAAATTTTCACAGTTAAAAAAAAGTTCTTTTAAATTAATTGCAATGTGCCAATTTATATATCTAGTATAAATTGTTTGATCTTAAGCCAGATTTTAAGTCATATTTTCTTTGGGGATATATATATATATATATATATATATATATATATGTGTGTGTGTGTGTATATATATATATGGTCATCAATATATCATCTTACCAACTTAAATTTGTTTTGCAGTATTCAAATCATTTTTACTTTCATTTGACACATATTTATGGTTTACACACTGTATACAGAATTAAGGGAAAATGTAGATGTTAATCTTGTTATTGAACAACTTAAAATACTGAAAAATAGGAATTTAAGTTGTTTAAACCTCATTTTTTGCTATCACATAAAAGTTTTCTACATAATTATAGTTTATGGTTTAAAGCCAACAGGGTAAGAAATAAATACAGATAGATTTCCATAGGAGTTTAAAAATGATTTGTACCTGGGGTAAAGCAAAGATTTACTACCTAAGATGACTTTAGAGTTAAGTCTTAAATAACAGATAGAATTTTGTTATGTAATCATTAGTTCGAAGGGTAACCTGGGTACAGGTAAAATAACAAGGCAGTGGTGGGAAATTTCAGGATGTATATGAGGAATGGCAAGAGAGTTACAGATATGGCATGAATTAATACAGCCTGGGCTAATAATGCTATAAAGAGGCCTGATTTTAAAATTGAACTCTATTCCATGAGCAACATGGAGTTAATGAAAATTTTAAGTTTAGGAATAACATTCAGACATTTGCTTTAGGAGGAGGTAGGGTAGGTAGGATGCAATAATGTAGGTGACATGTATTAAGACCTGGTATTAATTATGAGATTGCAAAGGAGGGATATTAATAGAATTTGACAACTTACTAGCTTTGGGAGGGAAAAAAGAAATGATTTAATGACAATAAGTTTTCAGACTGGGTGCTAGAAGAATATTATTGATATTCTTATAAAAATTAAGAAGGAAGATGAGAAGTAGTTTGGGGAGGGAAGGCAAGATTTATTTTAGACATATTAAAGTGCTGGCAGCACATGCAAGTGACTTCCCATAGGTGGTTCCAAATATAAAACTAGAATTTCAGACAATTGCAAGACTGTAGATATAGAGGTGGGTGTCTTCTGCATGGGATTACTGGTGGAGACAGTTAAGAGTCCATGAGCTTGTCAGGAAGAGACGGCCTAGAGTGAGAACAGGGCTGGTGTGGAGTGTTAGTGAACATTGACATTTGGAGGAAGGAGGGCAAGGAAAGCCAAAGAAAAAAAAAGGACAGAAAAAAGTGACTAGAAAGATGAGGTTAAAGAAAAATAGATGTAATTATGTATAATGTCATAGTCACCACAGGAGAATAAACCATTTTGGTGACAAGGTGGAGGTCACCAAGTCATTGCCAAGCAGATACTTATTGATTTTTAAAATAGAATTTTTGGGGCACCTGGGTGGTTCAGTCAGTTGAGCATCTGACTCTTGATTTTGGCTCAGATCATGATCCCAAGGCTGTGGGATTGAGCCCTGTGTTGGACTCCATCCTGAGAGTGGAGCCTGCCTAAGGTTCTCTATCTCTCTCTGTCTGTCTCCCCTTCCCTCTACCCCTCTCACCCACTCATGTGTGCTTTCTCTCTTGAAATAGAAAATAATAATAAAATAGAATAAAATAAAATAAACACATTTTTAGGGGAATGGCACACTTGAAAGCTAAAGAAGGACAAATTGAGGGAAGAGGTAATGAAACATACAGGCAATCATGCTGAAGAAAATGGCTTGGAATAAAAGGAGAAATAGGTTAGTAGCTTGGTGTTCTTGTTTAATTTAGAGCCATCTCCCCTTTAATCTCAGAGGTAAAGTGTTTATTGTTCTTGTCAAGACTAGCTTCTCCAGTTGTGTCCCCTTTAATCAGTCACCCATGCATTTTTGTGGTATCATAATCTTTCCCATTATTGATTTTGTTTTGGAAATAGTATTCTCAATTTCAAAACTCCTTTCTTGGTTAATATTTCCCTCTCTGCCATTTTGTCTCCTCCACATTTTATCCAGTCTTCTAGACACTGGAATGCTAGCACCCCTTCTGAGCTCCCGCAAGGATGAGGCTTCTGTCTCTACTGTGCCACTGATGTTCTGGATAATGCTGATGATTTTATCATTGCTAAACCAAAGGAGCCATTCGGCACTCACATAATAGGCTTCTCAGTTTTATTTACCATTTTATCTCTTCTCTAAGCTTCTCTTTTGTTGGCTTATCATGAGAACATAGCCTCCTGGTTCTCCCCCATATCCTCTGACCTTTATTTGTGACTTGTGTTTCTTTTTTCTTTGCTGACCCTTCAATTATTGATGTTCCCAGATTCCATTATTAATCCTCTGAACTTTTCATTTTATATTGTCTCTTTGTGAGATATGTCCACTTTCAAGATTGAAATTCTGCCCTATATCCTGAAGATTCCCAGTTGTATGTTGCCACTTCAGGACTTCTCTGTGAAAAGGTTTTTTCCCTCAAATTTCAAACTTATATGTTCAAATGTCCAACAAACACCTTCAAAGATAACCTGTTTTAAACTAAATTCCTCGTATCTCCTTCCCAACTTGCTTTTCATTATCATTGGTGAAAATACAATCTCTCTTCACTTCACTGGAAAACAGGGGGTGATTTTTTATCTTTCTTTACTTCATCTGATTAATCTCCAAGTGCTGCTGATTTTATCTCCTTAATATTTCTTGAACGTATTTCCTCCTATTCATAACTGTGACTTTCATCTTATTTACGCCTTCACTATCTTTTGCTTGAACCACTGTAATGAACTCACTACTGCCCTTAGGCTCTTTATTTTTATTTCACTAATATTCATTTTACCAGAATTTCCCCATAGTCATAGTAAGTTATTAAAGTTATAAAACTGAACAAGTCATTCAATTTAAAACTGTCTTTTTCCAAGTTGACCATGAAATAAAGTCCAACCTTGTTAAAATGACATAAATCCCTCAAGATCTGACCCTTATATTCCTTCTCAACTTCATTTTCAGGTATTCCCTGCTTTGAATGCTACAACAAATACCATATTGCTCATAATTCCAAATTCAGGAATATGATATAAAATTCAGGAAACATGGTAGAAGGAAAGGATGGTCTTGTGAATACATTAATTAGTTAGCATCATTTGAGAATTGATGAGAAGCCTCTCTTTCCTGTCTCTCCACTATAACATATATCCAAGGACCTTTGTACCCAAGATGTAAGACTTTTTATTCCACAATTAATGATTTGTTCCGTTGTTTCAGTCAGTGACATCTCTATGCACTACCTTTAAAATTTGATCAACCCTTGGGCAGATAACATTGCATTCTTATATCCTTGAAAATAATAGTTTATCATGCTAAGTCTGTAGGTCTACATCCCTGAAGTAATGTATAAATGTCATGTGGGGGACTTTTCAAACTATAAATACTTTTCCACCACTCCTCACTTTTTTACCAGGATTCTAATATATCCCATCTCCAAGTAAGCTTCATTGCCTATGTACAAGCCCTTACTGCTAATGGGAACACATCAGAGCCTTAAGAGTGATTAAGGTCAAGAAAGGAGAGATTAAATTGTACTGGAGAAGTGGATCCCTGAAGGAAATTGAAGGGGAGAATAATGAAGTAAAAGCCTGCAGCTACAGGAAAGTAACTTCTCCATCTCATAGTTTAGCTCAGGACTATTCCTAATTCAGGCATTACTTTCTAAGAGTGTTAGTTGCTTTGTTTCCTTTATATTAGTTGGGATTTCTGAAGAAGTGCGATATAAATCTTTTCACCCTAAAGTAAACCCTTCCAAATGTAGAGCAAAGAGAATTTCTCTCAGGACCAAAGGAGATTTCAGGTACCCTGTAGCACAGAAAAAGATTAAGCTCTTCTTTTGATTCCAGGAAGTTAGAAAATCACTTACTTAGATGAGCTATTTATTTCTAAAGTTTACTCTCCATAGGATTAGGCTTGATGAATTTTACATCAGAAGTAGAAGTGAAAGGATCATCATTTCATGCAAAATGTGTTATTTTCTGTACAGATAATCAATATTTTCAGTGACCTTTTCTGAGTAACAAAAAACTGCTATAAAGGGGACTATCCTCCTTTATTTAATATGAATGTAGAACCCATCATTGGAAAGAAAACTTGTTCTTTTTGTGTAAATCACAAATTGTTTACTTAGAGATATTTACTTTTCAAAGGATTAAAATAAAATAAGCTGAAAACTACATATTTGCTATACAATATTTATAATGGGTCTTCTGAACAAAATAATTATGAATAAGACTATATACCCATGGGCTTTATTATAATTAAAAATTATCAGTGTTTCATTTCCACTAATGTACCACACATTTTACTAGCTCCTTTATGTAAATAAAGTAAATTCTGACTCTAGTTTGGAATTCAAGGCCTTCTATAATTGGCCCTATCTTCTATTTTTGGATTATTCCATATCTACTTTGGGGAAACCTCTGCTTCAGATTAATTTGTTCACTTTCCTCTATGCATACCTAAGGATTTTATGCTCCTCTTTCTTCACATCTTATTGGCTACACCTAAAATCAGTCCTATTCCTAGAAAACCACCAATAGCAAAGCTTACCGATTTTCCCTCTCAATGCAAAACATTTCGTATTAAGACATATTGTTTGTCAATTAGCACATTTAATTGCTAAGCAAAAATATATTAATCACTTGTTATATTAGGAACAATGCTAGATACTGTAATAAATGCAAGCAATACGTTTCTAAATATCCCATGTATCAAAGAAAAAAAATGACAGTAAATTTTGGATATATGTTGATCTAATGTATGACAAAAGCATTACATTGAAACTTGGG
Source organism: Acinonyx jubatus (assembly GCF_027475565.1). Lineage (NCBI taxonomy): Eukaryota > Metazoa > Chordata > Mammalia > Carnivora > Felidae > Acinonyx > Acinonyx jubatus. The sequence goes on from NC_069385.1 coordinate 40,595,981, forward strand.
ATGCAGTTAAACAGTGTTAGGGTAAAACTTACACACTTTAACAATACTCATTAGAAAAGTAAAAAATCTGAAAATTGAATATCCAGAAAGCCAATAATTTTTTAATACAGAAAATTAAACCCAAAGAAAGCTGAAGGAAAAGAAATTAAAAAATGTAATAATAAAGGCTAATGAAGTAGTAAATTAAGTTGTACAATAGGGAAAGCAAAACAGTCAAAGTTAGAGTCTCCATAAAACCTAAAAAAGCTGATAGACTGTTATGAAAACTTATTTAGGAAAAAAAGAGAAAGCACCAAACATCAATATCAGAAAATTAAAAATAGGCATCATTACAGATCCTACAGAAAATTAAAAATAAGAACATTTTCCAATAAATGGACTCATATTTTGAATCCATAATCCATATTTGAATCCATAATTCAAATACATAAATACGGATTCATATTTTGAATCCATAATTAATCATTCTTCCCCAAAGAAATTTCTAGTCAGATAGCTTCACTGGTGAATTCTTTCAAGAATTTAAGGAAAAATTGACACTAATCTTACACTAAACCTTCCAGGAATCTAAAAAGAGAAAACATTCACTTATTTTATGGAGCTAGAATAACCTTGGTGCTAAAACCTGACAAGAACTAAAAAAGAAACATGCAAGCTACCTTCTTTGTGAACATAGAAGCATAGGCCTAAACAAAATATTAGCAGATCAAGTCTGAAAATATGCATGAAGGATAAAATGTCTTAAGGTTGGTTTTGTTTTGGGAATACAATCTTTAAAAAAAAAATGAATGTAATTAACCAGATTAATAGAATAAAGGGAAATTACATTCATCATAGTAAATGCATTTGATATAATTCGTCCCTAGAGTAGAAAGAAACTTCCTTAATCTGATAAGATATCTACAAACCATTGGCAAATATCATACTCAATGGAGAAAAATGGAAAGATTTCCAACTGAGAATTAGAACAACACAAGGATGTCTGTTATTACCACTTCTATTACATATTGTATAGATATTTTAGCCAGTGAAATAAGGTGAGAAAACGAAATAATATGTACAAGAATAGAAAAGTAATGAATAAAACTCATTACTTACTGATGAAATTATTATCTACTTGAAACAATCAAAAAGGTCTACAACTAAACTATTATGACTAATGAGTAAATTTAGCAAGTTTCTGTAAAAAAAAGTTATGTTACCCCCCTTCTCTGGTTCATGACATTTTTGTTGAAAAGATCATGGCCAGTTACATTGTAGACATTTTTGATTGCTTTGATTATTTCTTCAGAATATTATTCAATATATATTTTTATATACTGTATTTAATTAAACTGAAAGCTAAATCTTTGGCTTAACTGGATTCCAGTTGACTAGTTGGATGCTTTGGCAAGAACACTTCAGAGTGCACGACGCTGCATATCACTAAGAAGTCAGAATGTCCGGATATCCCATTATGAATGAATGGTTCTAAGTTTCATCAGTGGTTGTGTTGGTGACAACCACATTGCTTCATTTCAAAGTTGCATTTTCCTCCGTGCAGCTCTGTGGGGCGATACTTGGGTGTGATGGCAATATTCAGTCCCCTCACTCACCTTCATCAAACAGCTGCTAGTATCCTCTGCAGATCCTTACTTGAATCAATTATTTCAGTGGGGTATACTGATTTGGAGTGAATAATTTCTAGTGTTTTGATGTATAAATAGGTAGACAGTGAGTAGTCCACTGAAAGCAATAAATCTTAAAGAAAGCATAGTTCAGGATAAACAGCATCTTATTTCTCTTTTGGTTACCTGTGATTTTGGATGACTTTATTTAACATTTAAATGAATCTCAAGCATGACTACACTGTCCTTTCAGTTGATTAAGTTAAGTTAAGCTTGAATTTAAAACAGCATCTAGGTGACGTTTTCAAGACTCTGAATGACTCCAGCAATAACCTGGATTGTAAATCAATTAATCATAGTCCTGTCAAGTAGAATTCCTTGTAGAGCTTGTTTATCAAAGTAGAGTATAAAAGGAGAAAGTAGAAAGGGGCATGGAAAAACTAGTCAGAAGCCAAGAAATTATTTCTTTTTTCTCTAATTTTTTAACATTCAATTTGAAATCGGTTTCAATTGGTTTATAGAGAAATGAGAAAAGTTGAAAAACTCTAAAATAGCTTGTTTAGAAGAAAGAGCTGGCAACGAATGAGTTACAAAATGCATTTTTGAGCAGAAGCAGCATTTCCATCTTGAACTTTTATTTAAACCTTATCTCTGCCTTGCAGCTGTACCTGGAAAGAAGGAAGAGAAAACAACCAAGACAGTGGAGCAAGGTAAAAAAAAATGAAGGAGGTTGACATTATCTTCTTTAGAAAGACAACAACATGAGGAGGAAAGCACTGGATTCAGACAGGAGGAAGACAATAACCGTTCTATCTATTGCTCTCTATCACTGTCCTTGCATGCTTTTCTGTTTCAGGGAGGATGTGAGGCAGCAATCTGGGTTTTTGTTCTTTTGTATAACTAAACTTTGAGTATAAGTTCAGAGCAGGAAAACTCCACAGACTTCTTAATTATATCAGGGGAAATGCTGAAGATGATTGGGAACAAGGAAATGATCTGGGGTAACTGGTAGATATTTTTCTGTTTGCTTTGTGCTTTTACCACCACCTTACTGATCATAGTTTAAAGAATAAAGATGGCACAATTCAATTGATGCAAAAACAACATCTAATGCTTACAAAATAGTATGTAACACTTAAAGGGGAAAAACACCAAAAGTAAATTATTTGAGCTTATATTGTGACTTCAGCAAGTGATTCTCCCAAGAGGTCTGAAATTTTAATATTAAAAATCATAATGTTATAAGTAATGCATTTTATTTTTATTTATGCAGCTATATAGTACATATATCACTCCAAAATTTGCTTGATAGAAATGCAAGAGTAGAGTGAAAACATTTAAAGTGATGTTGGGCCTTCTGTTAGAGCTTAGCGTGCTAATAATTTTATTTATGATTCCCCCACCGTTTGTTTTTTCATCTATCATAATATATACTAGTTATTGTAATAAAACAGAACTAGTAATACTTTTGTCAAGAGTGAAATCAACATAATTTTTCCTCTGAAATTTGGGAGTAATTAAGTTCCTATTATCAAAAATGTAGCATTTTTGATATGAACAGATCAAGAAAATCCTTTAATTTCTCACATTTCAGAGAAGTAAGTTAAAGTTACGAATTCAACTAAGTTAAATGATTGGTCAAATATTTATTTCCTTGGGCTTTTCAAAACAAAATCAGATTACAATTATATTGAAAAGTTTTCAAATGAGTTTTGGCTTCTGGAGACTTCCTGAAATTTTAGAATTCAACAGAATGTTTCTATCAACTTCATTTGATGTGGATATTTCCATCTCTGACAAAGAAAGTAGAGGAATGGTACGACATCCAGTTTTAACTCGTTCACTTAGGCAAGGAAGGCCCTGAGCCTAAATTTCTTCTGGGGGAAAAAACAAAAACAAAAACAGAATGACTTCTATCTGACCTGCCTATTCAACAAGATGTAGAGCTCAAACAAGAAAACATGGGAAAAGATATGAAAAATGATAAATTCCTAGATAATTGCACAGTCCTTACATGAGCATATTTCCTTATCAAATCAACTTTACTACAGGTGAGATAAACTATCAAACCGTGTCAATTTAACTGTTTCATAGTTTTTTTTTCTTCTAGTATAAAGGTGTTCATTGCTCATCTTTGGCATTTGTAGCTTTGCTTTTAAAGCCAAAGCATATTAAGAGAAGACTGACAACAGTGTAAAATGCCCAACACTAGTACTTGTACCTAAAAAATAAGTGATTTAAACACAGATTGTTTATTTTTCTTACCTGCATGTTGGTGTCAGTTTCATTAATTCTATAATGTTTCCTCAGGTAGGTAGGAGACTCGAATTGGTTCTTAGAAATGTGAACTTACTTCTTCAGATAATTTTATAATTCGTTTTTTTTATGAAAGATACCTTTTATCATATAAAATCTTAGGCTTTTAGCTTGTATAAAAAATGAGGTTCTTTCAATGGCTCTTTTTATATTGACTTAGTAAATCATTTCAATTTAAATATCGTAAAGCAATAGCTTCATACAGTTCAACTATAAATACCATAAGAAATAGAATATTTGGGTAAATTGCATATTTTTGAGATGATATGTCTATGACTAATCATTGATATGAAAAATATATTTTGTGATTTAAAAAATCAAATGTTTATGTAAAATTAAGTCAATGATATTCTACAGATTTCATCAGAGTATTCTAAAATTTATTCATAAGATGAGGCTTTAAATCTATTTTGTACTTCTGCAGTTTTTAGTTATCTTTAGAAGCATAAATAATCTAAAACTAGTATATAAGGCATTGAAGTATGATTAAGTAGTTTTTAAAGTCATTTTTATTCATTTAAGCTTGTACTTGTAAACTTGCACTTGGAAAAAATATTATTTACAAACTCTTACTAGATTTAAAATACACTTGGTGATCTATATAAAATTGTGTATATTGAACCTCTGTACTTAGTCTGAATTATAATTGTACTCAGGACACATTGATTAAGCTAAACTTCACATTATGGGAAATTCATAGAGTGAAAGGTGGAATGAATTTTATTTTAACATAATGTAGTAAACTAGACATCATATCACGTAAGAAGTAGAAATTTAGTTAATCTAACTTCTGCAAAAGTCCAAAAATGTAACTCTATTTTATCTCTAACTCATGATGAACCATGTGTTTTTTTAGTTATTCTTTTTGTGAAGATCTTAAAATGGCTGGACTGGAATTTTGAGTATAAGGAAACACTTTATAAATAATTTCTCTACTTTAAAGGTGTACCTTTAAAGATGTACACACACACACACACACACACACACACACACACACACACACAACCACCACCATTAATTATTCCTCCTTGTTTAGAAATCAGTTACCTAGAAGTATCAAGAGATACAAATGTTTAATACAATAAATGTTGCTATCCTTGTAGTGAGAGCTAAGGAATGCCAAAGATAAAACCTTACAACATTTGCTAGATGCTGTGTGATACCATATGAGAATTCATCCTCAGATATCTATATTACATCTAGAGAAAGTACATCATGTTTCATTAAGCTTAACTTATTCATTTGTTGATATTTAACTTCTTATAATTAGTGAACATTTTGCTCCTTGGTATTCATTTTTGAAATTGACCTGCTTCCTATATCCCATTTACATTTCTTTTCAATCTTGCTTTCATTCAGAAGAAAAATTTTAGTAATATTTGTTTGTTACTAGACAGATAAGCAAAACAGTCACTCTAAGGAAGCATCCAGTGGCTTGCTACTTCCTGGGGCATGGAAGGACATCAGTCAAGACAATTAATTTAAAAAAAATACAATTAACTTTGAAGATCTGAACTCTAGATTGGAGTCACAGCATCTCTCTATTTTTAATTGTCTTCCTTCAAAGTGACTTAAATCCAACAGTGAGAAGGTAAAGGAAATAGTAATAAATTCAATCACTTGCAAATCATTTTTCCTTTTCTTTCATTCATTCACACATATGCATGACTTCACTTAAAGTCTTCTTTAAGAGTCTGTTCTAGAAGTCTGTAACAGTGCTGGAATACAGTAGGTGTTCAATGATATCTGTGGGTTGAATGAAAACCAAGAGATTTTTGAAGAAAGGACTATTAGGCGATCCAGATTTCAATGAACATGGCCTCTAAATAGTGTGCAATTAAAAGAATATTTCAGTTCATCAAAATATGATATCAATTAGTGAAGTTTGTCATATTTTAGAAACCAGGACATAAATGATTAAATTCTTCAGTTTTAAAGTGGAACTAGTAGAGAAAAAATAATAATTAAATATGTGTTATTCATTAACGACATCATGTTGTTATGATCTTTGCTGATGGTGTTGTTACGTAAACAAAATTGCCTGCAGTGAACAGTTATCATATGGATAAACATATTGAAAAATTAAATTGTAGTAATTGCAACTATTGTGAATTTCTTTAAAAACTTACAATGAAAGAGAAAGTTAAACAGTTGCCCAATTAATACAATAAATGATTCTAAATATAGAAACATTAGGCCTACCTATCATTTCCTTTCTTATTTTTACAACTGTGGAGCTGAATTAGATGATCTCTTACTGCTTCCAAGTGTAAAATTTTCTATTCAACAAAGTTTTTAAGTGGTGTTTCCTTACAACAGAATATAGAGTCTATTTCTTCTTTAAGGGAAGGCTAGTCTAGAAGGACTTACAGTTATAAGACTTGGAGATTCAAATGCTAAGGAAAACCACACTATAAACTTGAATACTTATGGATCCTTCAGTATCCTAAAAATAAACTGGAAGTTTCACTACAGACGTATTAAGTACAGTTTTCCATTCTCTTAACAATTAAAAATCACTTCAAAATCATTAAATAGAAACATGACAGGAAAATATTCACAAAAAAAGATTAAATAGAATTTACGTGCCTATTTACCACAAGAATAAATCTTAACACAATTAGTAATCATTTTATTCAGGATAAAACTGGAACATGTGGTTCATAAATGTATCCAATGCAGTTCCTTTCCTATAATAAAAAAATTCTGCCTTGCCTTAAATTGAGAAATGTTTCTGAATTCACAAACATGCTAATTTGTGTTCACCCGTAGAATTTCTGTCTTTCTTTGCCTTTGATTCTATTTTGTAAGCAATGGTGCCCTACATAATTGTATTAGTGTTTTAAGTTGTCGTAACAGCAGGTGAAACCCAAATGCTAATACATGCTTTGTGTTTTTGTCATTGTCTTCACTCATCTTTTCAGATTCTTCTGTTCTTTGTACATGCACTGGTCTACCTAGAATATGTGATGTGTACTTGTTGTAGATTTATCCCATATTTTCAAGTGAATGTTAACAATAAGAGTAATGATTTCCTGACAGAAAACTATTTATTTAAATAAGTAATGTTTATATTTTGGTGTGTTAACATTATTTTTAAAAGATTAGTATTATGTTTAAGATCAATGGAGTAAAATTGAAAGTTTAGTTAATACAAGTTGTATTTACTATTTGCTTAATGTGTGATTATAAAATACCCTATTTGCACATGTGGACTAAGTCATGCTGTTGACCCTCAATAAATGTTAAATGATAACAATACTATTGATTCCTGTGAATTCCAAACTTTTTGACAACAGTTTGTGCTTTGATTGTTTAATATTTATTGAGCGCCCACAACAGACTAGGCGCTGGGGAATGGGTGTGAGGAACATGAAGTGGGCTACAGAGAGAAGATGGTTTACATGTGGAGCTTATACAGCATGTGAAAATGAGTATACTCTGCATATTTGTGTTTTTATATATTTTTGAGAGAATCTTTAGCAATTCTCCACTGTCCCTCTTGCCCACATAGCACATATCACTTTTTTTTTTTTTACGTTTATTTATTTTTCAGAGAGAGAGAGCATGCCTAGGGGAGGGGCAGAGAGAGGGAGAAAGAGAATCCCAAGCAGGCTCTGTGCTGTCAGCACAGAGCTCTATGTAGGGCTTGACCCCACCGACTGTGAGGTCAAGACCGGAGCCAAAACCAAGAATCGGATGCTTAACTGACTGAGCCACCCAGGCACCCCCACATTTCACTTCTTACTCTTATTTTATTTAATACTTTTAGAATGTTCTTACAATTATTTTATCTTATGTATAGGAAATTCCTTTTAATAAACAGACAAATCTAAATCCTACTCATCACAGCAGAACAACATCTATTCAGAAGAAATTTTTATTGTTACATTGATCTCCTGCAGGGTGCCACATTCTGCCATGAAACATTTGGTTCATGTGATTCACACATGTATTAGTAGGAATGCCATTCAGTGCCAAAGAGAATTCCAGCCCAATAAAGGAAAAATGTATGTCAATGCTGTTGACAAGATTTGGAGGTGATGCTATGAGACACATTGTGCTGTACCTTTTTCTCTCAAAGTAAAAGCTTCTTTCTTATTAATGATCCATTTTCTCTAAAAAGCTAATGTGTGACTTGATCACTCTTACTTTATGCAGGATATACTAGAGGCAAGTACAGGTCACACAGGGAAATCATGGTAATGTCCAATTTCTGTTTCCATGCAGGTATTCTGCCTTTCATTATCATGAAAATGAATTATTCATCTGCCTATCTAGCCTCTGTGACCAATTTTTTTAGAGATTCTGAGCATTTTATGAAGAGGCACACTAACACTTCAAGATTGCCCTAGGAACCTCCCTTTACACTTCATACTGGGGTCACCAATCTTAACACCAAGTAACCTTATTAACTGCAGGTCAGAGATACTGGTATATAGATGAACTTAATTACTGGAAATTATCAGAACAGACAACATACCCTAAAGCAATGTGTCGTTCCTACTATGCCTGCATTTTACTCTTACCATGATTTATCAAAGTAGTTTCTTAATGCAAATATTACCAATCTTTTAGTTTCCTAAAAGTAACATTTTTACATCAAATGTGTGCTCTTGCTTCACTCATAAGTCTCAAACCTTCTCTTGATTTACCTTCAAACGAAGCTTCATGTAAAAATAATAGAATGAAATTTTGAACCATTTCTTAAAGCCCCGTCAAATCTAATTGTAAATATGAAGAAAGTTGTCATATGATCTGTGAATTTAATGGTAATGAACTTCAGATGTCTTTTGTCAATACTTAATATAATTTTATAATTTTAAAACAGTGAAAATATGCATTCTTATTATCTACGTCTTAATATTAGGTTGATAGTTCCTTAAGTCATCCTTAAATCTGTAATATGCCATTTTTATTCTCCTCATAGTGAAATTCACTTATAGATCTTATTTTTCCTAATATATAATTTCAATAACCATCACCCAGATTTGGCATGTAAAAATATTTTTTAATTATTTAACATAGATATTTGGAATTTAATATTTTGTTCACCAGTGAGAAAAATCAACTTTGTTTGTTTCTTTGATACCCTAGGCTAGATTGTATAAAGGAATGTGGAAATGCATCATAATATTTACCATACAACACATCATGAAAATGCCTCCTTACAAGCTCAAGTATATCAAGCTGCTAATTATGTCTTATTTTTCTATTAATATTTCCTTCCACTCTTGTTATTATCCTGAGGCCATATATGGGTTGGATCTTTTTTTTTCCCTTAGAAATCTTTAGTAGAAAGTAGATTATAAACTATGTAGCAAAGTTTACTGGTTAGAACAAGTGTTGTTTCCTGCGACTTTTTGTTCTTTTTACTGACTTTTCCTTCATTTATAAATCAATTTTCTATTAAAGACCTATTTATAAAAAAAAATTGGCATACACTACCTTGAATAAAATTGTGTAAAAACCAATTGTTATGCTACATCCTGTTAAGCTCCATTCTCTAAAAATCAAATTGCAAAATCATATGAAATAGCCCCACATAAAAATGCATTCTTACTTTCTCCTTGTTGTAAATGAAATTATACATTTTAGGTGAAATAACTTCAAGAATGAACATGAAAATTTTATGAACAGTCTATATAAAATTTACCTGTGCCTTATTGGTTATTACCACCCCAATTTTTCATAGAATGATGATGTAGTATAAACTGATTAAAAAGTAATTCTTTTAAAAAAATGAAAATTTAATTCAGATCTTCTTTGGAATTCTAAAATGGCAAAATATGTTAAGAAAATTTTTCATTATTATAACTTGCAAAGTTTGAGGTTTTTTTTACTTGATTCTTATACCAGGGGGAAAAAAAAGATACTAATCAGATTACCCATACAAAACATCTATATTGTCCTTAAAATCTTGATAATAAATAAATAAATAAATAAATAAATAATAAAAGTCATTGTGAATAATTCTTAACTTGGAGTTAGCACTTGTATTGTGGCCCTTGGGGGAAAAAAAACTGAAGAAAGCCAATGGTGGTTAAAAATGTCAGCCTCCTTGAACAGTGCAGTACAGAGGTATCTCAAAATAACATGTATAGCTTAGTCTACCTTTCCTGTAATTTATCCAGTGACATTAGGTTAGTCACCTGCCTTATCTAGCCTTTTTTCTAAGCCAAGATTATTTCACTAAGCAATCTCTAGAGGAACTTCCAGTCATAATATTGTCTATTTCTCATCTGTAAAAAATATCTCTTATGCTTGAGATATTTCCTCTTTGCTCCAAATGCTGGAGCATAGACTTATTTTCTGATTGCAAGTACAATCTGTACAAAAGTATATGCAAGGAAGTCAGATTCAGATTCTAAAATTATAATGTTTAAAAATGTTTTATAGGGGTGCCTGGGTGGCTCAGTCGGTAGGGCGTCTGACTTCCGCTCAGGTCATGATCTCGCAGTTCCTGAATTCAAGCCCCGCATCAGGCTCTGTGCTGACAGCCCAGAGCCTGGAGCCTGCCTCGGATTCTGTGTCTCCCTCTCTCTCTGCTCCTCCTCTGCTCATGCTTGTCTCTCTCTGTATCAAAAATAAATAAAAACATTAAAAAAATAAAATAAAAATGTTATATAAATCTACTAAAAAGAATTATATTATTTTAAGTTTTTATTCTGTTTACATTTCAAAATATACACCTAAATAATACTTAAAAATCAAAAAATACATCTCTGGAGCAAAGCATGCTATTGGATATTTAATTTATGGACGTGAAGATTCTCTAAATGTGATTTAACCAAAGGTATCAGTAACAATGGCACACAAGATGTAGAAATTATGCCTTTGAAACACACACACACAAAAGAAACTATAAAAAATGAAACAGAAGATATTGTCTCTGGAGATAGGACAATGTGGAGAACATAACTGTGGGTGGTTTCAGTTTTGGACTATTTCCAAACAAAATTGCAATGACTTTCTATGTATTGTTAGTTTAGTATGTATAATGAACAAAACTTGATTAATTACATTGACATGATACCAGAAAGAATGTTTGCATTTAGCATCTTTAAAGACTCTTCATCATTGGAAGACTATAAATTTAAATTCATTAGTAGGATACTGTAGATCCCTTCGTCACCAATTCTCAGTGTGACTTTCAAGCTTTTCCTCACTGCTTTTTCCCTACTTTGTATATCCAGAGATCCCGCCACATGAACTTTCACCCTCCATGGTTTGCTTATGTTGGAGATAGCTTTCCAATTCTTTGATGACAAACCCTTTATCCAGTTTCAGAATCCACTGCAAATGGCAGTGCTTCTGTGATATCTTTTCTCATTCCATCAGCTAGAGTTAATCCATATGCTATGGGCCCAGTGCCCTGTGTATGTGTCTGTATCATCCATATTGATGCATTCTGGCATTAAATGAACTCAGTGCAATCATTTGTGCTTTCCCAGCTCCCAACACAAAAGAGGCACTGAATAAATGTCTACTAAATAGATTGAGTTAATCTTTATAAAATACAAAAAATGTATCCTCCTTTTAAGTGAAGTCCCAAGTGAAGGAATCTAAATAGACAAAGGTCCTTGTTTGGGTAGAGGGATCACTTTGTCACATTGATTAGCACTGTATGAAATAGAATTTCTAGTTTGTTGAAATGGCATTAGCTTTTGTTTTACCTCAATTAAATCCCCTTTGGGAGTCTTGAACCTCAATTTTCTTTTCCATGTGTATATATATCTCTAAGTTTAAAGTAATGTTAGATTAGAGATTTCTTAAAAAATATATATATAATGGAAATCTAAAGTATAAGCAAATAAAATAAAACAGCAAATAAAAAAATTTACACCATGACCAAGCGGGACTTATTCCAGTATGCAAACCTAGTTCAACATTTGAAAAACCAATTAATATAATTCATCACATCAACAAGCTAAAGAAGAAACACATGATCTATCAATAGTACAGAAAATCACTTGACAAAATCTAGCACCCATTCATGATAAAAAAAAAAAAACCCTCAGCAAGATAGAAATACAACAGAACTTCCTTAACTTGATAAAGAATGTCTACAGAAAACCCACAGCTAACATCAGGGTTAACTATGAGCAGCTAAAGGCTTTACCACCAAGATGAGAAAAATGGCAAGGATATCACGTCTAACCACATCTATTCAACATTGTACTAAAAATACTAGTTAATTAAATAAGACAAGAAAAGGAATAAAACTCTACCACCTGGGAAAGAGGAAATAAAACTGTTAACATATGATGTGATTATCTGTATAAAAAAAATCCAAAGAATCAAGAAAAGCTTCCTGGAACTAATCAGTAATTATAGCAAGGTTTCAGGATACAAGGTTAATATACAAAAGTAAATTGCTCTTTTATATGCCAGCAATGAAAAATTGGAGTGAACAAAATTAATAATGCAACACCATTTACCTTAGCAACAACAAAGGAAACATTTAGATATAGATCTAATAGGATACTTGTAAGATTTACATGAGGAGAACTACAAACCTCAAATGAAAAAATAAAAGAATGAAATAATTGAGAGTTAATGGGTAGGCAAACTCAAAATTGATAAGATGTCAGTTCTTCCCAAACTGATCTATAGACTCAATACAATCATATAAAAATTACAGTGGATATTGACAAACTGATATTTATGGCTATCAACAAATTGATTTTACATTTTATACAGAAAAACAAAAGACCCAAAGTAGCTAAGACAATAGAATTAAAAAGTTGGAGAAATGACACTACTACTTCAGCTGTAGCTATAATGCTATAATAAACAACACAGAAATATTGCTATTATTGCTGAAATAATAGACAAATAGATCAGTGGAACGGAAGAGAGAGTCCAAGCAATAGACCCACAAAAATACAGTCAACTGATCTTTGACAAAAAAAGCAAAAGCAGTTCAATGGAGAGAGTATAGCCTTCTCAACAAGTGGTGCTAGAACAATCAGACATCCACAAGCAGAAGAAGAAGGAGAAGGAGAAGGAGAAGGAGAAGGAGAAGGAGAAGGAGAAGGAGAAGGGGAAGAAGGAGAAGGAGGGGAAGGAGAAGGGGAAGGGGAGGGGGGGAAGAGAAAAGGAAGCAGAACAAGTAGCTAGACACAGATTCTACAACCTTCTCAAAAAATCATCTCAAAGTACATCATAGACCTAAATGTAAAACTATGAATCTCCTAGAAGATAACATAAGAAAATCTAGGTGGTTTTGGGTTTTGGCAATGACTTTTTAGGTACAACATTAAAGGCAATATCCATGAATGAAAAATTCATAAGTTGGACTTCATCAAAATTAAAAACTGTTCTTCAGAAGATTCTGTCAAGAAAAAAAGAAAATTTGAAGACAAGACACAGAATGGGAGGAAATATTTGTAAACCACACATCTGATAAAGGACTATTATCTAAAATACACTGAGAACCCTTAAAACTCAACAATAGGAAAATAACTCCTTTTAAAAATTGGCAAACGATCTGAACAGCTAGTTTACCAAAGAAGATATACAGATAACAAAAAGCATATGAAAAGATGTTTGATGTCACACATTAGGAAATTAGAAATTAAAACAATGAGATGCCACTACATACTTATTTGAATGGCTGAAATTCAAAACACTAAAAACATCAAATGTTGAGGAGTATGTGAAGCAACAGGAATTCTTATTCATTGTTAGAGGGAATACAGAATAGTACACCCACTTTGGATATCAGTTTGGTGGTTTCTTATAAAACTAAATGTAGGGGCGCCTGGGTGGCGCAGTCGGTTAAGCATCCGACTTCAGGCAGGTCACGATCTCGCGGTCCGTGAGTTCGAGCCCCGCGTCGGGCTCTGGGCTGATGGCTCAGAGCCTGGAGCCTGTTTCCGATTCTGTGTCTCCCTCTCTCTCTACCCCTCCCCTGTTCATGCTCTGTCTCTCTCTGTCCCAAAAATAAATAAACGTTGAAAAACAAAAATTAAAGAAAAAAAAACACCTAAATGTAATCTTACTATATGATCCAGCAATCATGCTTTTTATTGTATGCCAAAATGACTTAAGAACTTATGTTCATGCAGAACATGCAAACAAATATTTATACCAGCTTTATTCATAGTTGGTAAAATTTGAAACCAACAGATATATTGTTCCATGGTGTATATATAATTAACCTCTGATACATCCATACAATATTTTTTACAGTGCTAAAAATGCATGAGCTATCAAGTCACAGACGTAGAAGAACCTAAATTCTACTTCTAGGTAAAAAAAAGCCAATCTTAAAAGTCTTCTTATTGTATAACTCCAACTACATGATATTCTAGAAAAGGTAAAATTATGGAGATAGTAGAAAGTTCATTGGTTTTTAGAGGTTTCAGAAGAGAGAGGGATGAGTCAGTGGAGCATAGTGATTTTTAGGGCAGTGAAACTATTCTTTATCATACTATAATGGTAGATTTATGTCACTATAACTTGTCAAAATCAATAGAATGACCAAAACGAATAGTGAATATTAATGTTAATTGTGGACTTTGGTTGATAATGATGTATCAGTGTTGGTTTATTGAATTATAACAAATGTATCATGCTAATGAGAGATATTGATAATAGGGGAGGCTGTGTGTGTTAAGGGTGGGGGTATGTCAGAGCCCTGTGTACTTCTCATTCAATTTTGCTGCAAACATTAATCTGCTCTAAAAATCATTGAAGTTCATTAATTTTTAAAAAGCATATAAATCTCAATAAATTAGTCCATTAGATGAATTTCAAAGTATTATATTTTGAGATTCTATACCATGAATAATGGGAGGATTCATACAAAACCCTGCTTACTTTTTATTATATTAATAATTTTTTTAATTTTTTTAAACGTTTATTTATTTTTGAGAAAGAGACAGAGCACAAGTGGGGAAAAGGCAGAGAGAGAGGGAGACACAGAATCGGAAGCAGGCTCCAGGCTCTGAGCCATCAGCCCAGAGCCCGACGCGGGGCTCGAACTCACGGACCGCGAGATCGTGACCTGAGTTGAAGTCGGACGCTCAATCGACTGAGCCACCCAGGCGCCCCTATTAATATTAATAATTTTTAAGTTAACATTTTTGTTATATTCAATTATATTTCTTCAAAATTTCTGTGTGTCATCTCATAAAATAAATTTCATGTTTGAATGCTTAAACTATAATGAGACTAATTTCTGAGATCTCACATAAATGTGTTTATAGAAGAGGAGTTCTAATTATGAAAAGAGGTTCAAAAGAAAATACAGAGTATGGATAGTGAATATTATTGTAGTTAAAATAGAATATATTCTATTTAAAAATGAATAGATCATTAGAGATTATTTTAAACATTGAAATAAGTGTATAAATTTACGTGTTTCAGATTATTAACATTGGAAATTCACCATCTAAAATTTCTTGATAACAAAAAGTAAAGTGTTAGGTTTAAGCTTCCAGGAAAAAAATGCTAGGCAAATATTAGGTTGAAATATACACTTTTTTTGCCCAGGAAAACTGTCAAATATCAACAATTTCATTTGACTTCGATACCTTAGCCAGGTTGGGATTGCAAAATTGGGCAATAACTAACCACAGAAGGTGGTTATAATGATTACTGGGCTTAAATGTAAATGTTAAAGGGTAATTTTCCTAATAAGATGTAGTCAGCACAAAATTTGGAAAATTTATTAATTTATTCAATAAATAGTTACTGAATTCTTAGTGTGTGCCAGATGGTTCTGATTCAGAAGTATTTGGAAGGTTGTGGCGAATGGGTAGTTATGGAGAACATTGATAGGACGTTGTGATGCAAACATGCTCACTGATCATTCTGAGGAGGCATCTGAGATGCTATCTACTTTATAATCCACTATTCTCTCAGTGCATAATATTTAGCTCTAACTTTGTAGTTTGATAGTCTGGATTCAAGTTTCCCACTACTGCTTAGTAGCTGTGATCTTGGGCAAGTTTTTACCTCTCTTAGCTTGGTTGTCAATCTATGAAATGTAGATAGTACCTAACTCACTGAAATGAGTGAGAAATTAAAGAGATTTGTTTCAGTCAGCTTGAGGTTCCTATAACAAAAGCAGCACAGACTGAGCGGCATACACAGAAATTTATTTATCACAGTTCTGGAGGCTGGGGAGTTCAAGATCATAGTTCCAGTCAATTGGGTTCCTGGTGAGAGTCCTCTTCCTGGTTTGCAGATAGATGCCCTCATTCCTGATTTGGTAGAGAGAGAGGGAGAGAAGGAGAGACAGAGACACAGATCAGCTCTCTTTTGCCTCTTTTACAAGGGCACTATCTCATTCATAAAAGGCTCTGATCTCATGACCTAATCACTTTTCAAAGCCCCACCTGCAAATACCATTATTTTGGGTTTTAGGTTTCAACATATGAATTTTGGAGGGACACAAACATTCAGTTCATAGCAAAATCATATGTAAAATGCTTAACAATATAAAGTAACGTTTTATCATTGTATGTGAGTGCAGGAATGGCCAGACTTAGCTTTGCCTGCCCCCAAGCAAATTACAGTCCTATAATGATATTTTTTCTTGAAACAAATGTGAGAACTTTGACATCTTGGCCAAACATTATTAGATGAGAAAAATTTTATGGCTAATAAAGTTTTCTTTGAAAAACAAAATCTTTTGTAGTAGATTTAGGGCTCAGTAGCTAATTCTGTGCCTAGGAGGTCCTAGTTTATCTTGGGTCCCAAATATTTAAAGAAGTGATTTTTTTAATCACTGAATATTGCTGATATTTCTGCAAGAGCTGGGCAGAGATGAACCAAAATGACTAAAATGCACCCCACTGAAGTAATTCCCAAAATTCTGATCAGTATTCAGATTAGTAGCGTGTAATGAGGGCCAGAATATAAAGGTATGTGCAGAGTCTACTTTTTGCAGCCGAACTACTGCAGCATAAAATCATCATAATTATAAAGTTCAATCAGAATTTAAAGGAAAGAGGTATTTAGACGATTTTAGGAGAGTCCCTCAACTAGGATAATTTGAAAACTTATACTATGGTAGGGAAGAGCAGGGAAGAGCTGGCCAAAAGCGAGAATACTGAATCCACTGGACAAGACTTTCTCCCCCATGGGGACTGCAAGATGTGTATTAAACAAGTCCTACATCTGTTAGTTGTTTTGAATGTTATGCTGTGCTCTGTGTCAGTCTTAATATACTAACACAGCCCAGTTTGCCTAGATCTCTACAGTGCTTGAGTAATGCAAGAAAGCTCTTTGAATGTGTATTTATAGTATTATATGGTTGGGTCTTTCTGAGCTCACTAACCTTCCAACTCTGGACTGATTATATAGCTAAACTTTCAAAGAACAGTATAATTTGCCTTATTTAAATTATTTCAGGAATACCTCACCATAGTCTCCAGTTGCTGACAACATTGTCCAGATGTCATTCAAACAAATTTTATATTATGCTTTTTAATTAGGCCGTCCAATTAGAGGTAAATGATAATGTTGGTTACAAAATCATATTCTTTTTTAAAAAAATGCGAAGGCTAAGAAATAAATAATAACAAATAGATTAAAAAAGATACCAACATATAAATATAATTGAATTGGAAATATTTTTAATTAAGGATACTTAAACAGATATTTAGAGAAAAACATTCTAAAATATTACAATTACATTTGTCAAGTTCTTTAGCCCACAGAATAGGGAATGATTAAATATATCATTAGCACCAAGAGAAAGTTCAAGACAGCCTCTGATCATGTCATACTTAATTACAAAGTTAATGGACAGTGTTCCCAGTAAAATTAAACTCTGACAACATCTTTTAAGGAGCACTAAAACTTATGATCAAATAAATATCAATACATTGTATCTTTCCCCATGGGAATTATAATCATAGTATTTTAAACCATTTAGAGAACTTAAGAATGCTTTCTCTGTATTGATTCATAAAATTTATATTTTGGAGTTTGTAAAATGTATTAAATTCTATAAAACGCCTTTTCTAAAATATCTCTGATTGTCAAAAATTATGTCCAAATGAACATAAAACAATGACAGATGCATGTAGATCATTCACATATTAACTATTTTAAAAATTCATGCAATTAATCAAAATTAAATCACTTTAGGAACAATATTGTATCACTTTAGGAAGGAATAGAAACGTTATGAAACAACTTTAATACTTTCGATGCTATATGATGTATATTAATAGTCATATCCAGGAAATTATCAGGTATCATTAAACTTATAAATGGAGCTCTCTAAGGGTGCCTGGGTGGCTCATTCAGTTAAGTATCTGACTTCAGCTCAGGTCATGAACTCGCAGTTTGTGAGTTCGAGCCCCACGTCGGACTCTGTGCTAACAGTCAGGGCCTGGAGCCTGCTTTGGATTCTGTGTCTCCCTCTCTCTCTGCCCTCCCATGCTCACACTGTGTATGTGTCTCTGTCTCTCAACAGTAAATAAACATTAAAAAATTTTTAAACACATTGCTTGGGGTTCAAAATATTTGTTTGTGCTAGAGAAAACCTCTAGTGCTGATTTCCTTTGCTACAATATTATCCATTATTTCAGTCTTCTGTTTTGCCTGTTTTGTAGACATTAAAAAAAAATTCTAGAAAGAAACACTGTTGTTATAAATACATTTTATCTTCCACAAGACCATGTTAGAAGAAAAAGCCAATGCTATTTTATTTTTGTGTATTTTGATCAGACATATTTAGGCCCTTAAATTAAAAAAAAAAGTTCCTGAACTTACTGAAATCGAATATGTTTCTCTTAAAACAATTTTTACCCAGTAAGTTTTTGAAACTTGACTTGCACTGCTATTTTGAACACAGTTTGTGTGAGTTTTAAACATCTTGCGATAGCTAAGCAAAATTTATAAAATTAAGTTTCTTACCACCAATATGTGAATAATATTTCAATATTGGCAATTTATATAAGATCAGATTTGAAACATACAAGTAAAAAATTATAACCCATTGGTCTCTTTTTCAATTTGCCTGTATTATTAAGAAAATAATTTTTAACTTTCTGGTTTATTTTGCCTCTGTATACTTAGATTATTCACTAAGTAGGGTCAGTATGTATAAGTAAATAAGATTTGTTGGGGCATTCAAAATTCATTTTACTGATTGTATTATTTGTTTCCATTTATAAATGAGACTGAAGGTTGCTTTGCTTCTGCAACAGTTGCAAATTATCTGTAGTTCACCTGTATTTCCAAGTATTTGCTAGACATTTGCTCTTTTGGTTGTCTTGTAGCTACATGAAACAAAATATATTCAAAACAAACATGATATCTTTCTCCAAAGTCTTCTATTTCTTACATTTTACATTTCAATTGATAGCAGACTATCCTTCCGTAAAACATGTACAACTCCTGAAGTTATCCTCAGCATTTTTTCATCTGTTTTATATCCTACATCCAGTTATATTGCTAAATTGACATTGCCTAACCAGTGAGACTCTACTCAATTTAGGAGGCTTATACTCAAATGGCATCTTCTCATGAAAGCCATCTCAATTATAAAGTAGAGTTAATTAATCATTTCTCTGTTGTTTATGGAGTTTCACTGTTTATGGAGCTTCGCAGGAGAACTTACCACACACTGCAATATTTTGCTATTTATTAGCTGGTGGTTTCAAGTGCTGTTTCTGTGTACAGACCACTCCAAAACTTAGGGAGTATAAAATTATAGCTAGTTTTACTGTGCTCATGATTTAGAGGGTCAGAATTTTAGGAGGGATCAAGTAGGCAGTTTTTACTTGGGTATCTCATGTGCCTGTAATCAAACATAGTCTTAGGGCTATTGACTGGGCTGTGTATATGTAGCTTTTCCAACATGGTGGTGTTAGTTGGATTACTGACATGGCAACTCGCTTCCTCAGGGCTACTGTCCCTAGAGAAGCAGATGGAAAGTGCATGATCTTTCATGATTAACCCAGGAAATCACATAGCATAATTTCCATTACATTCTGTTGGTTAAGGTGACTCAGCAAATGGACAGATGACCAGCTCACGCCACCCCATTCTTTCTGCTGTCCTTCTAAAATGTGTCTTTCTCTCAATTTCATCTATATCTCTCTAAACCTTTTCCATTTTCAAGGTCTCTCTCAGTATCACCTGCCTTCCAAAGCCTTTCCTGATCTTATCATTCAGCTATAAGAGCCAGTACCTTTGTGGTTGAGTACAGAAAAATATCAGTTATATCTCAGGTCTCCTGTCATGAGCCACATGACCTTGGAAAAGTTATTTAATCCTTCCATGTGAAAAACAGAAATAGTAACAGGATCTACCTACCATACAGGGTTGTTACGAACAGTGAATGACCAAACAGTAGAGAGCATTCCCTATGATATATAGTATAGACAATGTTAGCTACCATTGTTATATCTTCTTTCCTCAAAGCCTATAGCATTTTATTTGTATCTTTTATGTGTCTATCATAATCTTCCAATTGTGATAATAATTTGTGGGCTTATTTTGTGTCTTTTGCATATTTTGCATGTGTTTTATAGGCAACTTGTGCCAGTTGATATGTCTGTCTTGAATATCAACTCAGAGCCTCTCTGAGTCTTTAAGCCTCAGTAAAAAAAAAAAAAAGCAAAACAAGAAAACAAAACAAAACATGAAAAACTTGCAGTTTTTTTCCTCTCTGTGATTCCTTGTAAACTTTTCTCCCTATGATTCCTCCTGCAGAAATTAAAAAAGAAAAATCCGGGAAGACTTCCTCAGTTTTGAAGGATAAAGGTAATAGAGTCAATTTGATGTAACACTAGTATTTGATATAATACTAGAAATTTGTTAGCAAAACTATCTGAAAGAGTCCACAGTACCTTAGAGTCATCTCCTTTGCAGATATGTGAGCCCAAACTTCACAGGTCACATTCATATATTTGAAAACTTATATTTATTTACTTGTCCCTCAAAAACTTTCTTCTAGTTCATTGTCACTTAAAAAGTGCTCTGATTACCATTTCTAAAAGAAAGAAAAAAGAAAGAGGATTTTTCCTTAAAGAATGAGAAGAGGGGGAAAAAGTTAGAAGGAAAGTAAAAGTTATGGAAAGAACTTGCCCTATGTGCTTTGATTCTCTCTTTTCTATCCATTCATAAAATATATATTTAGTGCAGAATCTATCCAAACACTTTGCTAATCACTGGAAAACAAAGATGGCAAAGCTGGTAATAGGGAGGAAGACTCTGGAATTAGAGTTCTGAATTGTTCTTTTCAAAGACTCTTAGTCAAGTTCTGTATGCTTGAGTCTTGTCTGGCTCTATGTTACTATGAAAGAGCATGACATTCTTATTTAAATTTTGCAATTTCAATCTCTGGAATGGACTGACTTTCCTTTATGTCCATCTAAATCCCAGGTCTCTTTCCAAGCATGAAACATCAAGCCTTCTCTATCTATTTCAACTTTCACTGAATTCTCTCTTCTGAATTTGCATACTTACATGTTTATAATCTAATATACACATATATATATGTGTGTGTGTATTTTATTAATTATTTGAAATACCACCTATTTAAGCATCAAGAGTTAATGTTATTCACATTAATTTATGTGGATAGATAAGCACCACATTTAATAATTACTTTTTGTGCATCTAGTATGCGATAATTAGAACATGTACTCACCAGACACTGGGAGTACAAGAAAGTCATGGTCTTTGCTTTCATGGAACTCATAGTATTAATTACATAATTAATTAAAGCAATAAGAATTATAGAGGAGATATACAGGCTGCTATAAGAGACTGCCATGGGGGATTCTAGTCAAGTGTGGGGCATCTGAGGAGGCTTTCCCGAAGTTATATTAAATTCAAGTAGGAGGATGAGGAATTAGCCAGGCAAATGTGTAAGAATCGTTTGAGCGAAGCAGGGCATCTGCTCTTTGATATCTACTTTATACATTTTGCTTTAGCAAGTTGTGCTTGAGATCTTAATCTTTTATAAACAAGGAAGCTGAGACAGAGATAATGTAAGATACTCAGTATAACATCGTAGGTAAGAGGTGAAGACAAGAATCAAAGTTCAGTCTTTCAGACACTAAAGTCCATCTCTTCATTTTAACACAGATAACTGCTCCTTAAATAAGGTTCTTATATTTTTATTCTTCAAAGCAATTTTTCTTTGAGTGTAGAGTCATTACCTAAGTTTGAAAAATCTATTTGACTCAGATACATTGGCTCTGCAGTATGTAAATATAGTCTTAGTCCTTTAGCTATTGGGGGGAGGGGTTCCCCTTAATTCCCACAGAAGAGTTTAGTCTATTTTTTCTCCAGTGATTATCTGTACTTTGAGAGAGATTCCTCATTCTCCTTTCTCATTTTATCTGACAATTAATGAGATTATTTTCCTTGATTGTGTGAGAACTGAAGTGTCATTGAAACATACTACCAGGAAAATCCAAACATATATATGGAGATATATAGAGATATCTATATCTAGATGATGAATCAATAGATAGATAGATACACACACACATATATAAATATATATGTATATGATTTGCAAACCATAATTTGCACAAAGTAAACCTTCCTTCCTTCCAATGTAGTGTGAGATACATTTATTTGGGTTCACAATTATGCCACAGGAATATTTGGGCATTATATTATTTGTTCACAAGAAAAGCAGTTCAAAAGAAAGACTGGAGCTTACCTCTAAAACTACCTTTGAGGCACTGATGATTATCAAAGATTTAAACTACTACTTAAAAGACTTCACTTGTGCCAAAGCTCAAGCTAGTTGGAAATGGCAGTTGTAAAAATCTGTCCCGGAAAATATTATCTGGGGGGTTTAAATCCACACTGACCACTTCACTAAGCAGACTACTGTAATTTCTATTTTTGTTGTTATTGTTATTAATGTACAATTTCAGGCAATTTCCTAGTGAATACTTTGTCTTTAAGGTTAAATCCTGTATTTTGCAAGATGTCTCCACAGTCACTAGAAAATTATGTATATAAAGGTTCACTGCATATGATTAGTGATTTAGAACTATTTCAAATGCACCTGTCTTATTATTCAATTGTGTTAATGCCATCAAATGTCTTTGTTATGTATAAGTTAGATACTATTTTAGAAGAATTTTATTACTGCCTTTCCTTTGTTTTCTGAGTATAATTTATCATTACAAAAAAATTCAAAGAATAAAGTGCATCATTACTTGTAATATTTCAGGGACATTAAACACTTCTGCCATATTACTGTATTTGAAGAGGCTCTTTGAAGCCTACTGCTGAACTGTGGCAGAATCAGAATGCAGCAATTCCACTTGCTAAAAAATCCACTTATTGCATTGGAGTCACTGTATTTTGTGAGTTATTTCTATTAAGCTGCTAAAAGTTTGCCTACATTTGCCAGTCTCATCAATTCCACTTGCATGTACACATTAGAATACATACTGAAACAGTGCTACAACTCATAAACCTCAGGTTATCACCCAGAAATCCTTTGAGGCCCCATTTATTGGGAATGTGATGACCATGAGCAAATTAAGGATTTAGGGAAACATGATTAGACTTTGCCTTTATTTAAGAAGATAGAGGTGTAGGGAAGAAAAAAGAGCAGGAGAAAGACACATCTTGCTGGCTTTTGCTGCTGGTTCAGCTACTGACTTCCCTTGGCTAGTGGACTCACCTAAGTCCTCTCAACACACCTGCAAGAGCAGAAGCCTGTGTGGCCTTGAACATCAAGAAACCAGACAATCCTGTTAGACATGCTTATTATTGGTTATATTCTCTATCTTACTGTCACTTGTAACAGCTGGTCTGATTTATATGATGATAGAAGAATCACCCATGGTCTGAGGCACTGCAGACTGAACCCAAACAAGGCAACAAAGAGATTAATTTCTCCTCTACTGAGACTGCAATAGTAGCACTCTTAGGTTACTCTGGTATTGGAGTAATATGATGGATGTTAGAAGTATTTTCTAATTTTGTGACCCAGGCCTGTGTATGTTTGGATCTAATGCCAGAGAATTCTCAGTGGAGCTTGTCTTTCCTTATATTCTGATGCTTGGGACCATGCACATGATGATCCCCCAATTTCTATTTGTCATAAACATGCTTTCTCTTGGCCATTCCCACCTGTACAAACAAAAGGTAGAGCTAAGGATGAGGTAAGTTGTCTGAGGACTTTGATCCCCAATGATTTAGAGTTCATTGTGGACACTCACCCTAGTTTATTACTGCCTTTATCTGGGGCAGTGTAGAGGGATTAAAAACCTGAAACCATTTCCCTATTCTTCTGTGAATTTTTTTTTTTTCCATCACAACCTCCTTGCCCAGATGACTTTGAGAATTCTAAATTATATCCAAGCATCTTTAAATATGTTCCAGATCTTTTTTTTAAATTTTTTAATGTTTATTTAGTTATGAGAAAGAGAGAGAGAGAGACAGAGAGATAGAAACAGAGTGTGAGCAGGGGAGGGGCAGAGATAAGAAGACACAGAATCTGAAGCAGGCTCGAGGCTCTGAGCTGTCATCACAGAGCCCGATGTGGGGCTCGAAGTCATGAACCAGGAGATCATGACCTGAGCCAAAGTCGGATGCTTAACTGACTGATCTAACCAGCACCTCTAGATCTTGATAATCAAGATTCATAAGCTTTTCTATAGGCTCTTGGACAAACACAAAGAAACTACCATATTTGTAAAATCACGCAAAAAAAAGTGCTCTCCAATGCTTTGCTCCTGACAAACAATACAGATGACTTAAAAAAAAAATACCTTAATAGCTGACCCAAGCCAACAATATCCTTATCCTTCCTAATATACAAGTACAGAATTACTATATAACATTCTTCACAGTTTGGGTAAGATTTGATATCCCACTCCTTTCCTACTTTAGCCTGTGGACTTCCTAAATCAGGTGAAAACCCCTTGAAATCAAAATGGACACTGAGAGGAAATGACCTTCAAGAAAATCAATGCAAGAAATGATCCAGCCTGGGAGCAGAAGGCATCTTCCCATTATTGAACGTGGAAATAAAAATCACTTTTGGGGAGCCTGGGTGGTTCAGTCAGTCAGTTAAGTGTGGGACTCTTGATTTCAGCTCAGGTCATGATCTCATGGTTCTGAGATCAAGCCCCAGGTTGGGCTCTGTGCTGTCAGTGAGGGATGTTTTGGGATTCTCCCTCTCTCCCTCTATGTGCCTCTCCCCCACCCCCTGCTCACACACAAGTGTGCTCTTTCTCTCAAAAATGAACATTTTTTTTTAAATCAATTTTAGTCGCCTAGAAGGCTCAGTCAGTTGAGTGTCTGACTTTGGTGAACTTTCACCACATTTAAAGTGATGAGTTTATGACTTTCAAATACATTATAAATTTGCATTCCACCTCTTCTTTCTTTCTCCACCAATATCAAAGCAGTCTTGTGGGTTCTCTCCCTCATTCTTGTGTTTTATAACTACTTTAATCTCACGCAAACATATACACCTCCCCACTTAAATCAATATGCTGTATCTTGAACTTGAAATTCCAGGTGCTGCACTCTCCCACCCCACTAGGAATCTGTCCCCACCAACATTTCTCATTTCACAATACATTATTATTATTTTTTTTTTTGGTTTAGCCAGGAAATGCAAAAGCAGTAAATTACCCCCATTAGCTTGAAAAAAGTTAATGAAGCCTCTCAGTCTGTTTATTCAATCCATGGCTCTTGATTTCATCTTCAGATGCTGAAATACAGAAAAAAAAAATAGGCCCTACTTATACTTAGCACATTAAATGGCAACACGGAATTTTCCTTGCCACCAAAGCCATTTAAAAATATTCTGCAAACATATGGATATTTAAGGATATGGAAAGGAAAATATGGATATTTTCTACCAAGAAAATCTTGCTTTGAGGGACACAGCCTTTTCAATAGAACTCCTAAGTCCATTCTTGACACCATCCAAAGTCACCTGGACTCAATTCTAAGCAATTGCTTGAGTGAGATATTCATTTACGAGTCCCACCATCATATTCTGCACTCTCCCCCTGACACACACACCATAAGGTGGGAATAAAACAAAGGGCTGGAAGGATAGATTATTCCCCTTTCCCTTCCTTTCTCACTGCATCAAAAGTAATTTTTGTCAGTAAAATGTTTACTGAGATATGTTGCAGACAAGGCAGAAAACTGGTTTATCTTTTACATAGGCTATTGAGGAAGTATGATCCTATTCAAGACATCACCCACACATATGTCTGGAACACATGATATGATTAGAATCACTTTATATTTGAACCTGGTAGAATAAACGAAGTTTTGTTTTTTTTTTTTAAACTAAGAGCCACATTTTTATGATGGTGGGAGTTTATAGATAAAATTGGCTTTTGTGTTTTATTTCTGTCTTATTCTTGAAATGTGTTTGACTGGAGTCTGATGACTGAAGCACCACATTTACATGACAGATGCAGGGTTTTCCATTTGTTTATTTAAAAAAAAATAATCACATAGCCTGAAAGAAATAAACTAAGTTAGTGCTGATTATAACAGTTTGGGAGACTTCTAGAAGCCATATGTTTTTAAAAAAATTACAGCTAAAATAGTTCCTATCCATCCAAAGCCCATTCTCTTAAATGAACAAATAGATTGTAACTCATTCGACAATTTACATTTATTTTAAATGAAAATGATCAGGGAGGATGGATTGTTGTACTCTATGCTGTTGTTTCCTTGTCTCTGTATGATTAAAATCATTTTTGTAAGAAAACATTATATAAGTTCCACCCAAGTTCACCTTACTTCTAGCTCACTGACTCCATTATATATGTGTTCTCAAATCCTTTTATCTTGGCTTCAAATAAAGGCTCAATGTTTTTTTGTTTTTTTTTTCCAGAGCCTATTAAGGGGAAAGAAGTGAAGCTTCCAGTTTCCCTAAAGGAAAAAGGTAATATTGTATAATGAAATGTGAAAACACATTGATCTGCCTATTGCATATTCAGTTATTTGCAACAAAGCAATATATCATTTATTTTTCAGACTTTTAAAACTATAACTTTCATACGCCCTTGTATATGTGTGAGCAAAGGAAAAAGGACTATTTTCTCTCTCAAAATTCTAAATTTTACTATGAAATAACAAAGACAAGAGTAACTATGTCAGAAATACTGTGAAAGCTTTTTAAAATGCATAAGTTATTCTGACTCCACCAGTCTGTAGTGGAAAATCTGCATTTAGTAAATATCCCAAAGTGAATCTTAAAAAGAATAGCTATAGAAACCAAAGACTTAAGATAAAAACACTTAAAATTTCTCAGTGTTAGCTTGCCATTCTGTTAAGTTTGGATACAACCAAACTCTAAACAAATTTTATAGCTAGGAGGAACTTAGAGATAAACTATAGTCCAAAACCTTCATTTTATAGATAAATAAAAATGGAGTAGCCAAGAAACTTTTTCAAAATTATTGTGATTCGCAATACAGTCAGCATTAGAAATCTAATCTAAAGCAAACACCTCCAGCCTTCCCATTGTACTACAATCAAAGTAATGTGGATTCTGATATGCACAAAGTTATGTCTCCTAAAACAAAAGTAAATATGGTTAGTCCAATATAATATATTTAGTTTCTAATTAATCCCAGTACCTTCTATGGGCACGGTATCATACTCAGAATTTTCTAATATTTCTTATTGTCAAGATGAACATAAGTAAACCAGTGAGACCATGAAATTATACTGACCATACTGAATGTTAAAAATAGGTTAGAAATATGCCTGAAGAGAAGATCTGCATGAACTATTGACCAATTAATGTACAGGGACTTAGTGATAAAAATCCAAACTTACTGGCAATACTTTATTTAAAAGAAAAAGAAACTTTTGGTAAACTTGTAACACATGTGTTGGAGTTGGGAGAGTTGTGGGTGAGCTGGGGGAGGGGAAAGCAGCCAAGGACATAGAGAAATGAAGGGCACATGGAGAGTCTTCATTAGTGAGTGTAGCAATGTATAGAAAAACACCCTTAAGTCATATTTTTCTAACTTTGCAATTAATTTTAAATTAAACGAAATTGCTACTTAATGAAACATAAGAGTACAACATGAGTTTTGTTTCTCAGCCCATAGGCATACTTGATTTTTTTAAAAGTATTTTAAAGCAACATGGATTTGAAATCTGTTAAGGCCTTTATATTTCACTTTAGAAATGTATTATCATACCTAAAACTTTATCTTCACTTATGATAGTAGTTATTTCAGTGCTATATACAACTTTATGCTATTCTGGTATAATATGTAAATCAGAATATTTTACCTTGCAAGAGAATTCTCACATGTAAAGTTAAATGCCCAATAAATAGCAAAATGTTGCCAAATTGTATTATAAATTGATTGCGAAGACTAATGGCATTCCTGTAGATTTACCTGAACACTAAATTATTTTAAAGAAACTAGATTTCTTTGGCATGATCTGATTGGTGGTTGGAGTGGACACTTACATAACAATCTAAGTTGAAATGATTTGATGCCATTAAGTAATTTAAGCATTCAAGGATGCTAATTATTCCTTTGCCAATCTAAAACAGAAATATTAAAAAAAAATGAGGAAAAGACAGGCATATTTCAAATTTCCACATTTTTATTAAGGCTGTTCAGTTCAAAAAATTTTCCCTGGAAGAAATGCATGTGGAATGAATATATATATATATATCGATATATATATATATATATATATCGATATATATATATATCCACACACAAAATAATTCAGATTTCCACCAAAATCACTTGATGTGCGTTTCAGTCTTTGATCACTGGACATACCTACTTAAGAGTTTCCTTTTTCTTTTCCTATCATTCCAAAATCGTTTTTCATCATCCCATGCCATGTGGTCATTCTAACACTAGCCAGTTCATGGTCATTGATAATGGTGGTGGAAAAGAAAGCTTTTTGGAAAAGATAGATTTTTTTAACATTCTGCCCTTATTTCATCAATTTTTATGTTATTGTACTATTTTCTTCCTAATTTTTAATGATGAGTATGTATAGACAAGGAAGGGGGTGCATAAAAATTCAACTAAATGCAATCACCAGAACTTTATTTTATTTTATTTTATCAAAATATAATTGACACACAATACCTAGTTAGTTTCAGGTGTACATCCTAGTGATTCAATACTTTGATACATTATGAAATGATCCCTGAGAAGTCTAGTTACTTTTTGTCACAATGCAAAGTTATTACAAAATTATCAACTATATCCCCTGTGCTTTACACCACATTCCCATGATTTATTTATTTTATAACTAGAAGCTTATACCTCTTAATCCTTTTCACCTATTTTGCCCTGCTCCCAACCTTTCCCCACCTCTGGTAATCAGGAAATTTGTTTCCTGTATCTATGAAACTATTTCTGTCTTGTTTGTTTGTTTGTTTGTTTTCTTTTTAAAAAAATTCCACATATAAGTGAAATTATATGGTATTTTTCTTTCTCTGTCTGACTTGTTTTACTTAGCATAACTTCTTGGCCCATATATGTTGTTGCAAATGGCAAGATTTCAATCTTTTTTATGACTCAGTATTCCATTGTGTATGTATGGTTAGAGTAGGATTTAAGACAAAAAGAGAACAAATCCAAACAGAAAAGATAAGCTTCATACGGAAAATGTATTACAATGCATATAATTAACAAAGGATGAATAAGCACATTATATTTTTTAAACCTACAGATTAATAAAAATAGAACAAACATACCTGAAATGTCAAATTTGTCTACGTTTATTCATTTTAAAAATTGCTAATTGAGCAAACAACCAAAAAATAAATTTATAATCACTGAAATGTGTGGGTAATATTGGTAATTTTTCATCGGGAATGACTAATATAATTTATTTCCATGATAGTAAAAGTCAAATAAATGAGAGAGAGAGAATAGCTGGAATCTATCTCAAATATATGCAATTTTAAAAAATAGCATATTTATATAAACCCCATTTTAGTATTAGGATGATTCATATAAAATAATTTTGAGTAATCCTGGAAGGTTTTTATAGTCAGAATTCAACATCATGGACTTGTAGAAGATAGTAATACAATTCCAAATTACTTCAGCATACTGGAAGCCAGGTTCACCAGAAATGAATGTAAGGAATTCAATTTGGGACAAAATCAAATTGTATATACTTAAGAGAAAAACTGTACAAAATCAGCGTACAGGAATTTTGCCTTAAAGAAACCCTCAAATGAATATGAATAAAGAATTCAGCTTTTACAATATGAATTATACTGTTAATAGTGACTATAATAACTCATATCACCGTTGCTCTTTACTCTTTATTTCAAATGATTTTGATCCTCATGGCCTTGTATGGTGTGTAGTTGACAAAATATCATTCTTATTTTAAAAGTGTAACTTAACAAGATAAAAGGTGACTTATGAGCAAAATGATTTTGTCTTGGTTATTTTAGTAGAAAATATGTACTAAAGTGCTGTGGAATATGTGAACATGTAAAATATATTTTTTTCTACTTGCTCATTCTCCCTTCTGCGTTTTTAATTTTCTGACTTTTCTCCAGCCCTTTCATTATCTCCTTTTAAGCTTTCTTCATGAAGTTCAAAGTGATATTCCTTATTTCAGAATATCTTATTTGATTCCAAATATTCTTCATTGCACAGAAGACTCTTTTCTTTTCTTTTCTTTTCTTTTCTTTTCTTTTCTTTTAATAGTAAGGTAGGTCCTTGAAGGGGCGCCTTGATGTTTCCTTTACAGAAGCTTTGTAGTTACAAAGAATGACCACCATGAAATGCGAGTTCCTTTCTGAATCTATTTTTGGAAGAATGTTATTTTGTTCAAGCACAGCCCAGTGGGAGAACTGGTACATAGCAGTTGTGTTAGATCTGGATTAGCCCTTTAGGAAAAACTACTCCAGATGAAATACATAGTCTGAAGACATCTGCGTTTAAGGATTTCCACTTCCCATTAATCCTTTCTATAGAGATTCTGATTTTGTGTCCACCTGATTGGTTGTATATATTTGATCTCAACAAAACAAAATAAACAGTAAGTACAATCCTGGCTTATATCAGGCAAAGTCAGAAAGTTTTAGCTTGTCCATCCATCCATTTCTTTCACTTCAACTGCCATTTAACATTACATGATTTAACATGAAATCATAAAAATAGCGGAAAGCACCAATTTTCTTTTTTCTATACTTATTTTTTACCGTAGGGAGTAATAATCTTCAATTTCATGTTCGCATGGCAAAATATAGTTTTTTTAATTAAAAAAAATATTTAATATTTATTTTTATTTTTGAGAGAGACAGAATGCGAGTGGGTTAGGGGCAGAGAGAGAGGGAGACACAGAATCCGAAGCAGGCTCCAGGCTCCGAGCTGTCAGCACCGAGCCCGATAGGGGGCTTGAACTCACGAGCTGTGAGATCATGACCTGAGCCGAAGTCAGACACTCAAACGACTGAGCCACCCAGGAGCCCCCAAAATACAGTTATAAGTTACCTCTGCCTCATTAAATCTGTAAGGTAGCTTCATGTGACATTGAAGAGAAATTTCAATCATTTAATTTGATATGAAAAAGTAAAAGCTTTTACGATAATTAAAATTGTTTAAACATCAAATCATAGACAAAAATCAAGTGGTCAGCTACTTAATTCTAAATTTTTGCCGAATTCACGACTTTGCTGTCATGTCTCTAATGATTCTTTTCTTGAAGAAATTTATAGATCATATTAAACAAACTTGAATATGTGGATTGTATAGAATAATATATTTAAAATAATAAATAAGGTTATATTATTTAAATTATAGTATTTATAAAGCTTTACTGTAATAAATCCATATTTTATCATTTATATTAATGAAAGTAAAATTTTTTCAACAAATAACAAAGTAACCGATGAAAACAAATAAAGATCTTTACAGTAAATCTGAAAATGACTTTATTCTGCCACAGCTTTTATTGAATCATAGAAATCACTATGGAACCAAGAATATCTTGATTCATTTTCCAAGTCAGCATTTGTGACATCACTTTTGTTACAATTTTTAAACTGGTGTTTAATATGTGCAAGTCCCTAAAGGTGGTTTCATATTTGTTGTTGTTAGCAAGGCTTCAGTAGTTGTTGCAAATTAATATTGAGACAAAAAGTAAATTTAAAGAAATGACTCCAGGATAACGTCTCACATAAGACTTCAAACATTTAATTTTTGCTGACCAATTTTTTCATCACTTATAGTGGAATAGAAAGTAAGGAAAATACTTCCTAAAACTTGCTTTCATCTGCACTTTTCTTTTGTGTTTTTTCTCAACTAATGACTCTTCAAAATATTGCTCAAAAACATTTCTTGAGTCCTTGCTCTGGTTGACAAACTGACTGGTTGTTTGCTTTATAGGTGGTTTTGATGGGCACTGTGCTCAGTACTGCAAACCCTAAGTGATGCAAGTCTCCAATTGCAGAATTAACTCAGAGGCAGACATACAAATACAAAATAAAATCCAGATGGGGGGAATCCTTTCACAATGTATACATATATCAAATCACCATGATGTACACTTTACATGTCTACCAATTTTATGTGCCAATTATACTTTAATAAAGCTGAAATAAAAATAAAATAAAATGGAGTAAAATAAAATAAAATCCACTGGAGAGGAGTGAAATAAGAAATAGGAATTATAGCCAATGCTATAAAACTATAGAGAAAAAGCAACTTTAAAGCAAAGAATACACATTTCATATTTAAACAGAGATACATTGCAATGTAAAATGTAAAAAGATGGAATGTGCCTTTATGTATAGTTCTTCCCTTCAAGACACTTGCCATTTAGCTTAAGAGTCAAAGAAAAACTTTTGTAAATGATGATGTATAGTGCATAATGGTATGCCACTAAGGAAGAACAGCCAACTTAATTTGTAAAAACTCTCTATGGCATAGAAATGTCTTAAGATGTAGCCTTTAGCTATTTTAAGTAAGTTACTAGCACTAGTCTTATGAGATGCCAGTTTTCTCATTAATGAAATTCTGCCACTATATTCCACAAATTCTGTGAATATTTTAATGTTTATTTATTTTTGAGAGAGAGGAGGGGGAGGGAGAGAGACGGAGGGAGACACAGAACCCGAAGCAGGCTCCAGGCTCTGAGCTGTTAGCACAGAGCCCAGTGTGGGGCTCGAACTCATGAACTGCAAGATCATGCTGTGAGCTGAAGTCGGATGCTTAACCGACTGAGCCACCCAGGTGCCCTTGAATTTTTCGTTACATAAGTAAATTGTATCTGTGTGTGTTTCCCCGTTTTTGGGTAATCAAAAAAATCTGATTAGAATGATTTTAACATATAAGGAATTTGTTTAGGGCAAAAAGGTGTTTCATTTTTCAGCCTCTAGATTAGAGGAAGGAAAGGTAAGGAAGTGTGTGAATACGTTTTGAGTGAACTAGCCTACATCATCAGCCGCAACAGGCCATATGTAACTATGAATGTTTCTCTTTAAAATATATGAATGTCATGATAAAATGAGAGTCTACTGTGAGTACTACCAAGATTCTTCTGTAATATTTTTTCACTTGAGAATATATCTTGAATTTTTCATATTATATACAGAAAAGACAATGACAAGTCAAAAATTGGGTTTCAGCTTTCATAGAAGTCTAACAGAAGGTGTTGAACATAAGGGGGTAAATCACACAAATAAATGAACACCTATAAAACTGAGAGAAATGCTTTGACAGAAGGAACATGGTACTATAAGTATAGAAAAGTCTGACTTAACGATGCCTGGGTGGCTCAGTCAGTTAAGCGTCTCACTTCAGCTCAGGTCACGATCTCACAGCTCCTGAGTTTGAGCACCACATCAAGCTCTGTGCTGACAGCTCGGAGCCTGGAGCCTGCTTCAGATTCTGTGTCTCCTCCTCTCTCTGCTCCTCATCTACTCTGTCTCTGTCTCTGTATCTCTCTCTCTTTCTCTCTCTTTCTCTCTCAAAATGAAATAAACATTAAAAAAAAATCTGACTCAGGTTGGGGAATCAAGGAATACTTCCAAACCAAACAAAATTCTATCTGAGATGTGAAGGATAAGTAGGAATTTTAACCAGTGAAAAAACTGAGAATAGGAGAGGCCAAGGAGTGAAAAGATATTTCAGCACATTCAAATTTCTTGTGAAAAAAGGACAGTGTTGTAGATGTGTAGAAAACATTAACAAGAGAAGTACAAAACAAAGATAAGACATAAGCAGAACTTTGAAGGCCAGGAGTAGGCAAACTATATTTCATGGACCAAATCTAGAATGCTTATATATTTTTAAATGGTTGAAAAAAATCAAAGGAAGAATAAAATTTGGGGGCACCTTAAACATATAAGAAATTCAAATCTCAGTATCTATAAGTAGCATTTTATTAGAACACAAACACACTCATTTATGTTTTGTCTGTAGCCGTGTTTGTGCCATAATAGCAGAGTTGAGTACCTACACCAGAGATCAAATGGCCTGTAAAACTAAAATATTTACTCTTCGGCATTTTACAGGAAAAGTTTACCAACTCCTGCTATAAGCCATATTAAGGTTTTTGGTATTTAGTCTAAGGGCAATGGATATCCACAAAAGTATTTTGTACATGTTTGACCACAGAAGGGGAGAGAGTTGCTTTCTGTGATGGCCACTATGGCAGTGAGATGGAGAAAAGCAGAACAGGATTCAAGAAGACAATTCAGATATAACTGATGGTATTAAGGTGAGAGA
Organism: Acinonyx jubatus; assembly: GCF_027475565.1. Classification (NCBI taxonomy): domain Eukaryota; kingdom Metazoa; phylum Chordata; class Mammalia; order Carnivora; family Felidae; genus Acinonyx; species Acinonyx jubatus. Next base: position 40,630,584 of record NC_069385.1, read on the forward strand.
TTATGGTACCTTGACCAGGACGGTTGCAGGTGAAATGGAGAGAAGAGGACATTTTTGAAAAATATTATATTTAATAAGATTTCTATTTTAGACAGCTAAATGGTTGGTGACACCACTGAGATGGGACACCAGAAAAGGAGAAGCTTAGGATCAATCATAAGTGTAGCTAACAGCTTGTTGAGTTTTAGCTGTTTATAGGACGCCCAAAAGAAATGTAGAGCTGGAAGCTATCTAAGTGTGAGGTGCAGAAAAGGAATTTAGGTTGAAGATACACTTGTGAGATATGTTTGTCAGTGTATCGATTTTGAAGGTGTGGTCACACATGGATGAGTGATGGAAAGAATCAAGGTGAGATGAGTAAAGTTCTGAGGAAAGTTAGTAAAGAATACATTTAAAACTGCTACTTGAAGAACCCAGGACATTCTTTTTAGCATGAGTACAACTAGGTATCTTGAGGGCCAATACTAGTAATCTATCTGTCCTGCTTTTCATTTGCTAAAAGTTGGTATTTTGTGCATTTTCAGTTTCAGTTTATAAGTCTTATCCCGAAGTTCCCAATGTTGGTTCTATAAACATTATTTAAATACTGAGACCTAGAGACCTGCAACGAAAAGTTTGACAATCTGTTGAAGAAGTAGATATTATACAGTCTTCTTTTATGAAAAGAATCAAAACCAGTTGGTCTCAGAGAGTTGTCTCTAAGAGCACTTTTTAGAATATGTTAATTCAACATGCATCAGTTGGAACATAATCAGCGTTGCCATACTGCTACATTATCTGGGACCAAAAATATTCTGATGTTCAATGATTGACATTAAACTTCCAAAAAGTTCCAGTTTTAATGTTATTTATTGTTCTAATTCTCTAAACTGACGTTACAGGGATTTACTTTGTCTTTTGCAACTGATCGTTCTAATAAGTGAATGCAACTAACATACATTTTGATTCACCATTCTGGAATTAAAGCTTTTCTAATAATACTGCAATTCACAAATGTCATCTTTGCCTATGACATTGCCATCTTCTAAGAAATATTAGAATTTGCTGTAATATTGTTTTTAAAATCTAATAGTTGATCTAGAATACTTGATTTAATAATCAATATTAGCATTTTAATATTAGTGTAGTTTTTTCTAGGTTTTCCCATGCCTGGTTTCTGATTTAATTATTGACATGATTTATTTCTGCCTTGAGTTATTTTAGGAAGAAAATATTATACTATCATGTTAACAAGTGAAGAAATTGATGCACAAAGATTAAAGGATTATCTAAGGTTTCTATGCTGGATTAGCTACTTAGTATCAGACTTAAATGCACCTAAAAATAATCTTATTTTCCTTTGTTCTTCAATATTGGAATATATTAAAAAGACTTATCCTTACACGGTCTCAAGGTTGTTTTTTTCCCCATAACAAATTTTTGCATTTGGTAGGAATGGAGGAAAGTTATAGATAATTGTTGATTAAAAGAAGACCAGTCAGGGGGCGCCTGAGTGGCTCAGTTCGTTAAGTGCCAACTTCAGCTCAGGTCATGATCTCTCAGCTCATGGGTTCAAGACCTGCATTGGTTTCTGTGCTGACAGCATGGAGCCTGGAACCTGCTTCAGATTCTGTGCCTCCCTCTTTCTCTGCCCCTCCCTCACTCACACTCTGTCTCTCTCTCTCTCTCAAAAATAAATATTAAAAAAAATTTTTTTGAGAGCAGTCTGATTCAAAAAATAAAGTGTCGATAGATGCCTTTACAAATCCATGATGACTCACTTTCTGAAGAATTGTTTAAGTGAAAATTGAGCTAGCAATTGTAGCTCTGTCACTCTAAGCAGAAACTTACAGACTAACATTTTTCCTGTTGTGCCGATCATGCTAAAATGCCAAGTTGACAGAATGGAAAGGGGTTATGTGTTGGCAAGAAAGCAGTTAAGGTTGCCGAATTTTCTGTATTATAATCATTGGCTTTACAAATTAATGTATCCAAGTGTTGTGAATTTTTATTTTCTCCTTCCAAAAAATTAATGCTCGATGATAAATACAACTGTATGTGAAATATATAAACAATTATGGATGTAAAGCCCCAAGATTCCTTCTTTGGTATTCTTTCCGGTTAAGGTCTCATTAGAAGGGGCAAAGTAGCATAAGAAAATGAGTCACTGTCCCTTTGCACATCTACTTTTGTTGTCACTCATGCTACCTTATGAGAATGTTTTAATATGCCTCTCTCCTTGAGGATAATTTTTTTAATGTTACCATAAGTCTTTTTATTTTTCCTGTTCAGTTTAAAAATGTTAAATGTATTATTTTTCATATAAGGTCATGCATTATTTTTACATATTTGAATAAGATATAGGATGATCCATACTTAAACATGTGACCTTTTATTAACTTCATTGATTATTCTTGCTTCAAGTTAAAGAAAGTGAATGTTGGTGCCCAGAGAAACAGGGAAGAATCTAGTTAAAGAAGGACCTTCCCTTTGATAAGGAGAAACAAAAGAATGTCTACTTCCTTACCTGAGCAAATGATTGTTGTACAACTTTCTGAACCCATTGAACGGTTTAAAGTCAACTGGCTCATTACCTAAAATATATTCAACCAACTATCCTGCCATCTTCAAATAACATTACAGGACATTGTTCTGACTGTTCTTTGTGCAGCTGATAAGTGCAGCCTCTTCCAATTATTTCTTACTTATTTCAATGTGTACTCTTCACGATGGAAACTGCAAGAAGGAAAGAATAATGAGGCACACACAGGGAGGCCTAAAAGAAAGAGAAGATAAAGGCAGAGTGGCACTATCAGAAGCGTGGTACATCGGCTTAGCATATGTGAAAGACCAAGGATCGCAAAAACGAAATGATGACAGAATGAGGCAGGAAAAATGTATGTGTTTATTCTTTGCTGCGAAGAGAGAATGCCCTTGGGCTCATTTTGCATCTTTAGTGTCCACTCAGCAAACTTTCCTTGTGAGCATCAAACTCCTTGGGAATCTTGCCAAGGAAGGATTGCAGCATCAGGTCCTAGACACAAAGCTTTGAGTCACACATTAAGTGCTTGCATTACAAACTAGAACCATTTTAGAACTATGCCTACAGAAGCTTATAAAGCAAATTTTTTTTGACCTAATGGGAATGAGAGGCAAGAGAAAGAGACAGACACAGAGGCAGAGAGAATGTGTGTGTGTGTGTGTGTGTGTGTGTGTGTGTGCATCTGGGGGGGGGGGGCGGGTGTTTGTGTGTGTGCCTACATGTTATGGAAAGAACACTGCTCATTAGCTTGAGACTCTAGCTTAGACTGGCTATAAACTAGTTAATTCACTTACTCTGGATAATTATTCCTGTTTGGGGCAAATTAAATATAAAATCTGAAGATAATGTGTATCAGTGTTGAATGTGGGTGAGTCAGTTCTAATGGGCTTTTAGTAAGGCTTAGGTTAATGGAAGAGAGATTCCATTTCATATTTTGGCCTGAGCCACCTAAAAGCAAAGCTTATAGATTTGATTTTCCTGACATCTTTAAACCACATTTTTCTTTGTTTTGTATCAATAACAAATTTTGAATGTTGGTATAGTCTGGGGATATTTTAGATGCTGTGTTTCCAAAGATGAGCAAGACAAAAGTCTGTCCAAGAAAATCTTACAATATTTGAAAAAGAGGGCTGGAAAAGAGGAAATATAAAGTGGCCTCCAATGCTGCCTTAGACAAGGGATATCAAAGTTTTTTATCCAATCTATGGGTATCTGCTATTTAGATATTAGTATATGAGTGCTCGTAAAATGTTTATTCAATTATTTAATCTAATCTTAGCCACAAATACATCAGCTAATATAATTTTCCATTTCATAAGGTGAAAAAATTAAAATTTAGAATTTCAGATGCCTCATATTAAATCATTGATTAATAAAAAGGAAATAAATTTCAAACCAAGGGATTTTTTGTTTAGTCGGTTTGTGTGTCTGTTTTTCTCCAACTGCAGTACAAAATGATCTCTGCAAGTCCTTACTTTTATGAGGTTGCCTAATTACTTGAGAATACCATCACCTTGCCCCTTTATTTTGAACGGAGGATTCCTCACTTTATAAACAAATATGATACAACTTTAGAAACTCAAGCAGGAAAAATAGAAGCATAGAGGATGTGTAATATTTCAAAACCATAAGGACATGGTTAAAAAAGAAGAAGGAAAATATTAAATAGTCCATAGAATATTGAAGTAAAGAAATGTATGCGCAGATAAGATGAAAAGTCATGGAGGAGATGATGCCAGGTGTTGGTTCTCTACGTGACACCACCTAAACTTGGGACAGTTTCTTCTTTTGGAAGTCTGTAAACTGAATAAGTTCCAAGTCAAACCTAAAGGTAGTCAGATTTTTTCTTTCTCACAATTTTATTTACCTGGGCTACAAAGTAATGTGTCCACAGCAGATGAAATCAAGTGCTACCTATCAAAACAGATGAAATGTGTGCAAAACAAGTCCTCTCGGGACATGAAAAAACATGAGTTCAGTCTGAATTTTCCCTAATCCCAAATTTTGAAGCCAAGTTACTTGGAATGACAGTAGTTCTCTGTCCCCTCCCATAAAGCATCAAGGAAGCAACAAAATGTGAAAGTGTATGGGTGTGTGTGTGTGTGTGTTGCATATAATTTATTTTTTTATGTTTGTTTATTTATTTTTGAGAGAGAGAAAGCATGAACAGAGGAGGGGCAGAGAAAGAGGGAGTCACGGCAGAAGCCAACACGGGGCTTCATCCCACAAACCATGAGATCATGACCTGAGCCAAAATCAAGAGTCAAATGTTTAACTGACAGAGCCACCCAGGTGCCCTGGTTTTAAGTAATATACTAAGAGCCATAGTACAGTCCTGTAAATGTATATGTGTGCACACTAGTGGCAGATTTTCATTAGAAATTGCAAATGATTACTCAAATGATATAAAAAACATGGGTTTAGAAGAAATTCATGAACACTAACTTTTATTAAATACACAAAATTTTAATTGTCTTATTTAAAAATATATATTTAAAATATATTTTATTTAGCAGTATGGTAGAAAAATATAAGAAACATAGTTTAAAGTATCAAGAGAATAATGTGCGCTACTTGCATTGTATCTGATTCTGTTCTAAATGCCTCACATGTAGTGTTCAGTTTAATTTTTACAGCATCCTTTTTTTAAATGTTTATTTATTTTTGAGAGGCAGAGAGAGAGTGGACAAGTAGGGGAGAGACAGAGAAAGGGGGTGTGGGGGGGACAGATGATCCCAAGAGGGCTCTGTGCTGATGGCCTCAAGCCCGATGTGGGCTCAAAATCATGAACCATGAGATCACGACCTGAGCCAAAGTCAGATGCTCAAATGACTGAGCCACTAGGTGCCCCTACAGCATCCTTTTTTATTAATGTGAACATTGAAGCACTGAAAGTGACTTGCTCAGGTCACATAGACACCTGGGTTGGATCTGGGACACACCACTGGCAGTATGAGTTGTGTCCTTAGCCATCAGGTTTCCAGACTCCCTCAGACCAAAACTCACAAACAACTGACTGCTGAAGATCTTCTGTATATTTTACAAAAATGGACTTGGTGACCTGCTTTTAAATGTAAAACCTTCCTGTGCCATTAAATATGGAATACAACCACAGGAGTGTATCAGACAGCTATCAATTTTTTATCAAAGCTCAATCTATTTATTTAGTTTGACCAGCCTAATTTAAGAAGCTAATTTATACAACATGATATTGAATCATGTTCAATATGGTGGTTGAAAAAAATAGAAACTTTAGTGGCTAAATTGTTTAGCCACTTTAGTGGCTAAATTGTTTATGTCAACTAAATAATAAAAACTGTTAATAATTGTTTTTGTCTACATAAAATACCCTAGGTAAATAGCAACCTACCTGTAAGATATGGAATGTGGCTTACTATAATGTTTTTATGTATGAAATGTTTAAAAGCTTTTATTCTTTCTGTAGCAACAGTAATTATAGCTGTTTTCATTATAAGTGCTTAAGGCTTTGAAGGTGGTCATAAAAAACAGTATTCAAAGACCAATTTTGTCACTTATTAGGGAAAATGAACTTAGACAAATTATGGAGCCTTAGTATTGTTATCTGTAAAGTGGGTGTAATAGTAGTATGTATCTCGTAGAAGAGGCATGTGAGGATTATATAAGATAATTTCTTCATTTTTGCAACAAATATTTTGATCCTTATTCTGCACAAAACACTGATCTATGTGCTATGATTCAGCAGAGGAAATAATAACTCATCTCAGGACTCATGACGTTTATATGCTACTGGGGTTACAGATCAAATAAACACAAATATTTCATATTACATAAATACAATATAAATAATGCATATAATACACTTATTTAGTGAGTGCCATGAGGAAAATATCATTGGTTGACAAATCTGATTATGGTTGTTATTTATTATACGTATCAGGCCACTATGTATTAACAAGCAAATGTGAAAATGATAACAAAATAAAGTGAAAAAAGAAAAGTCAGTGATAGTCACCTTCTCCTTACAAAATATCTAAAATAGAGGCATTCTTAAAATAATGTCGATTCTTGGAATTTATATATTGTATAGATTTCTTTTAATTTCATGAAAACAAAACAGAGACTCCTAAACAGAGTTGGTCTCCATGGCTGCCCTTCTCTGACTCAAGCACAAGCATGATGAAGTTTGGTCGGCCCGTTTTACTTGAGAACATAGTGTTGATGGCATTGAAAAATCATTAATGAAGCTCCCTTCCCCAGGCCCATCAGCAATTTACATTTCATAAATGAAATCAACAGCCTGGAAAAGTCAGTGCTGCATATGAAATGACAGGCTGTCTGTCTCAACAACTCAGCGTGGGGATTTCTTGATTCCATGTTTCTGCAACGCTTGCATGTGGAGCCCAAAATGAAGGGCTCAAGTGACAAATGTTTATGCAAATCAGATATTTTATTATTATATGATAATAATCAGTGGTAAAAAAAATTTCAAACCGTAAAAATTGGATGAAAATAACAATTCCTATTCTGGCCTCCAGGTCCCAATCTCCAGCATTAACCGTTGTCCTTAGTTTCTTGAAGTTTCTCAATGAAGCCGTTGGACTAAACTTAAATATAAATACATATATTCCTTAACATATATATATATATATATATATACACACACACACATATATAGATAGATGTACATATATAGATATATATACATATACATAGATTTGTCATTTTTATATGACTAGGAACAGGCATCCATTTGTGACTCAAAAATTAAAGACTTAACCTTCAGTAGTAATGCCATTTTCAAAATGACGGCACTGAGCTCTGAATTAGCAAGTAGCCTAATAAAGGAGATGCTCACCTTAGAAAATCCTTTAACAATAATCTCACATATCAACTCCTGCTTTGCATCTTCAAGGGTAAAGGCCCAATTCTGTAAGAAAAAATGAAAATCACTATGCAATTTAAGTTTATGAGTACAATTTAAAATAATAAAGTGCTTTCCATACATCACTTATAATTCTCATTAATTTTACAACATTATTTTCTCCATTTTAGGAATGACAAATTTGAGATTTAAGGTTTAAGTAATGCCCAAGGTCACAAAACTTGAGCAAGTGAACTTGCTCTTAAAGCCATATTGTATGATTCAAATCCTCCTTTCTACACTTCCCATGAACTCGTAACTTGTGAGGTCATGTTGTAAGTGTTTTTACACAATACCAAAAGTCAGTATTTGTATATAGTGTGAGGGTCCATGGGCACACGCATGTTGGATAGTGCATGTTCATAAGAGAGCTTGTAAAATTCTGTGTACAAGATAGAAGTTGATTCTGGTTGTATTGTACTCATAAAAATCATAACGTACTGATAAAAATATTCTCAACAACTTTTATGTTTCTCAGAAGATCTCTCGACACACATTAAGACTAAGATAATCCCATGTCAAGATTACAATAACAATGTAATTGAGGGTGAGAGAGCCATGTGTAGTAAGAAGTAAGGCCCTTTCAAATAGATTGCTCTACCTGATGAGTAACATGTTTACGAAACCCATCCTGGGACACTGAAATTTTATTTCTAGCTCTGGAAGCGTGAGATAAATGAATTTCTTCTAGGACTTTAGATACGCAAGAGGGAGCATTCGGTCCTTCTGTAGTCACCGTTTTGTTCATTTATCCACTCATTCCACAGTATTTATTGATCATATGCCACATGTCAGATATGTAAATAAATGTTGATATTTGAATAGTGCACAAGACATAGTTACTGCTCTTGTGGAAATTAAAATCTAAGATGGGGACATAGACAATAAATAAAAATTAAATTAAAATTGTGTAAAAATTGTTATATAACATTAGAGCACATGGAAAGCAACAGAATAGCATGTGCCCTACCCCGTTTAGTGAATGTGTGAAATAAAAAGAGAGGAATATGTGGTAGGGAGTGTTGAAGTGCGATAAGAGCAGTGATATCACTTTTTACAGGATATGCATTCAAGTATTATAGGAAGCAGGGTGCGAATGGTTATGTAATTCTCTACTATATAAAATTCTGCTGTTAAACAAATGAGGTGTTTTTTTTTTGTTTTTTGTGGGTTTTGTTTGTTTGTTTGTTTGTTTTGTAACTCCAGAAAATGAGACTCTATTAGGCTACCACTCAAATAAAGCCAGAGAGCACTATCTCAGATAACACAGTCTGTTCTCAAAACATATCCCAACGAGGAGGTCAGTTTTTCTGCTGTTTGAAGGAAGGAAAAATCATAATGTAGCAGGGCCCTTCCATTAATCAAAACAAGACTTTTTGCCAGGAAAGAAGTATACAGCCTAAGCAAAATTGTTTAAACAAGAGGAAGAACTGGAAAACATTAAAATAGTCAACCATTACCTTGATTGGCAATGTATCATGAACATTATTTGGATACTTTCTAAAACTATGTGTTTATCCTACAATGATATTAAGTTGGAATGCAGTTTCTAGACAAAAGACATTTCCTAAGACAATAAGAAATTAAAGTACTTCATTCTAATAAAGTTTTATATTAATGCACTATAAATCAATTTAATTTACTTTATAAAATTAATAATAAATACTAATAAAAACAGGAATTATACCTGTTTGAAATTATTAAGTTAACCACCAGGTGGCGCTCCATGAATTGAGCGTATGTAGTCAAAATTAATAAATGGCTTGAATTGGTTAAATTAGGAAAAATTACAACACTTTTTCCTAGTAATTATTATTAATTTTTTATTTATATTACTTAGAGAACTTATGAATCCTAAGAAATGGGCTGTTAAAGACAAATTACTTAGTATGTTCTATATAAAACTTAGCAAACTAGATTTCAAAATCAAGTCCTTTTGCTTAAGTCACTTTATCACTTACTAAGAACACATGTTTCATTGCATATTGATAAAAGTGTGTAACTATAATTAAAATTGATAAAAATCTATTAAAATTGATTTGTATGGGTTTTTTCAAATGCTTATTTTATCCACCTGTGTGTTTGTGTGTGTGTGTGTTTATGTTTTACCCCAGAACCTGAAATTAAAAAAGAGGAAAAGATACCCAAAGCAGGTAAGTACACTTTCTAAGATTTACATATAAATAGATGTTCTGTTTTGTTATGAACAAAACTAGTGTTATAATCAGGGATGCGTAAGGCCTTGAAACGCTCAAAACATTGAAAAAATATTGATGCACCCATCCCATATATATTAAGTGTAATAAGCAATAAACTTGAAGATATTCTTAAGTTAAAATAGATTCTGTGTTTTCTGGATAAGGTCACCAAAGCGCTGGAACTGTTAGCATATGCTTCTCCTTATTCACCTAGTGGGCAATTGAGCACTGTTTATAAAGTGCCAAGGGGACAATTTATGTTTCAGAGGCTTCAACCAGATCAAATGCCTGAAACTGATTCATATATTCATTGAAACTTATGAAATCACATATATTCAACCATTTTTACCTCAAAACAGTAGTTTTATATGGGTCAGCTTAATAGATTCAGCCATTTTCTTTCCTATTGATTAAATATGCAAATATTCTTTGGAATGGGAGTCCATTGCCTTCTTGACCATTCATTTGAAAATTGGAATACTTTGAAAATAGAATTGCTGAAAACAGGTTCTGTGAGGGAGGAAGACAAGAGCTGGACACTCTTAAGAGAGATGTTAAAAGTTAGAAGGAACATCATTAAATACAGTGCAGAAAAAGAAAACCAAAAATTCCAATTAGTAATTAAATCTTTCTAGAGCTAACCCTATTCCAAATATTTCATATCTATGTAAAGATACTTACTTATATGTCTATATCTGCATACGCAGAAGAAGTTTATATCTATATCTCTCCATACAGTGAAAGTACTATGTACACACAGACATACATATCATTGGTCTTAAAGTATTTGTATATACTCATTTTGACAAAGTTTAACCTATATGTAACTAATTCTTGTTTCCCCCTTCTATGTATATGTTAAATATTAACTTGAAGTATTATCACTTCTTTTCAAAGTACTGTTAACATAGCAAAAGTAATTCATTGTTTTTTTAGTGCATAAACATAGCCTCTTTGATTGACTTTATGAAATCTGAAAGTCTGCATTCTCTAGAAGATAAGTGGGAAAAAAATGACCAATTTTACACAGTGAGAAAAATGCATAATAGAGATATGATACATTATTAACATCGAAACTTATAACTGAGCTTTAGATATATCTGCAGAAAAGGGAAAACTACTTATAAAAATTGCTCTACTGTTGTTAGCTCTTTTACTGGTGTCAGTGAAAGATTGCTGATCAAATAAAAGGTGCATGACGTCACTCCTTCCTGTGAGCATAACACTGTATTTGATGCTTTATTTTACTGTTGGTTTGTAATGGGAAAAGTAATATGCACTATAAATTTTGTGTTATTAGTTTACATTAAATATTTATATCTATTTTGATGTTATATTTATTTTTAACTCCCTAAAAGGAAAGAGAAATCAGCATTAATAGCATATTTTATATAATCAATCAGCAATTTATTGAAAATATATATTATGCTAAATGTCACTGCCTTATGTTCAGGATTCTGCTTGGTGATGCAAAACTTACAAACAAGTGATAAGGCCTTGTTTCTCTACTAAGAGAGTATAATTAAGGACATAGATACAAACTATCAAATGTTGGCTAGAAGACAACTCTATTAGTGATGACTGCTCTAGGAGTCTGGAGGGAGGAGTCACCCCTGTGGTCTTGTCAATCAGTGAAAACCTCAAGGAGATGATGGGTTTAAGCTAGGATTTTAGGAATATGCAAGAGCAGCTGAGACAGGGAGGTGATTATACAGCCCAGTGGAAGCAGTGCCAATTTTATAATAGAAAGACATGAATTTGACTCTTTTTGCCACTTGCTGGGAATATGACTTTACTTAAATTACTTAACATTTCTGAGTTTCGACTTCTTTATCTATTGAACAAAGATCATCATAATAGGCCAGCAGGGTTGTCAAAAAGAAATAGAATTGATGCTTGCCATTTGGTTTGGCTTCAGTAAATGGTAGCTCGATCAAGGCGCTAACTCAGGGGCAGGCTGAGCATGATGTAAGCAGAATGCAGTGAGGAGAGGACCAAGGACAAGAGGAGATGCCAGGTGCTGAATGAGGAACAGAAGAAGGCAAGACTGCAGCTGTGGTATGTAGTCAAAGGAGGGTGTTTCTGGAAATAAAGAAAGGGAGATTAGGAGGCCAAAGTGAAAAGTTTGAATTCTTAGAATGTGAATTGGAAGAAGAAAGTCTTATAATGGCAAGTGAGATGAAATTCTATGGAAAGGATTCTCAATCAGAGATTTGACTCGAGTGTCTTTTAGCACTCTAAGTGTTACACAGTAAAAATGGGAGAAATTGACACAGAGAAGAAGCAATGAGGAAGTGAATTTTGTTTATTCCGCACATTTATAGACATGACTAGTGTTCAGTGTGGAATTATTAGGAATTAAGTTTTTAAAAACCACAGAACGTCACAACCCATTGAAAATATGGATAATATCTCAGTACATATTCTTTCAGTTACATGAAATCATATGCTTTAAAAACACAGTCATACTCTCTATACTGTGCTATTGCTGCTTTTGTAACTGTCAAGATGTTTCACAGGAGAAGAATAGGCATTGATGACATAAGCTATACCAAACTCGAAGGTCTCAAGCAAGAAAGGATGGTAAAGGTGATCAAATGTAGATGTTCCTAAAGGAAGCATAGGTAGGTGGATGCTAGTGGACCCACACACAGAGATATCCAAGCGAGCCTTGGAAATTGGGAGCATACACTTGGGATCCTCAGACTAGGTTCTGTAAACATAGGTTCAGAAGTTTAGAATTCAAGGGGCGTCTGGGTGGCTCAGGTCATGATCTAGCAGTTTGTGAATTCAAGCCCCGCATCAGGCTCTGTGCTGACAGCTCAGAGCCTGGAGCCTGCTTCAGATTCTGTGTCTCCTTCTCTCTGCCCCTTTCCCGCTCATGCTCTGTCTGTCTCTGTCTCTCAAAAATGAATAAACATTAAAAAAGTTAAAAAAAAAAAGTTTAGAATTCAAAGGCAAAGGAGGAAAGGAGCTGTTCAAAAAAAAGTAATGTAGAGAGAAAAGAGGAGGGAATTAAGGATAGCTTCTTGGAAAAGTAAAAGAACTGGTCATGAGAAGGCAAGTAGGTTACCTGGAAGATCAGGAAATACAACGTATCAGCATTCCAAAGCAGGGACACTTTCAAGAAAACATGGAAAAGTCAGCAGTGCAAACGTCTCAGAAAGGTCATGAGACATGATGACTGAGAAAAAGCCACTATATTTGACAAAAACCTGTCATTATGTGACCTTTTGGAGAGCATTTTCAGTAGAGTGGTTAGTAGAAAGTTTATAGGAATTAAGTAAAGGATTGATCAGTAAGTGGAGACAGCATAAACTTCTTCTTCCAGGAGTTTGTTGATAAAGGGACGCAAAGTATTTTATTTTGACAGGTAGAATCAGCGAAATATGTTTGTTGTGCTCATATTGGTGATAATCAGGTAGATTATTCCAGAGAGAGGAGGAACAAGAAATCCAGAGGGAGATACTCATGAGGAGATAACTGTCCTAGAGATGAGAAAAATTGAGATAGGCACTACAGGTGGAGGGAATTGGCTTAATTATGAGCAAGAACAAAATGCCCCTGAGCTTTGAGGGAATAAAGAAGGGATAGATTAACTTAAAGTTGAGCATACATGAGGACACTCCTGTGGAATCATCTTTTCTCCTAAAATCTCTGTGTGAAAGTGACCACCAACATGTTTGTTGCCAAAACCAGGGGATGGTTTTCTTGCTTCATATTACACTGACCCCTACACAATATTTGACCATGTTCACCATCTCTCATATTAAAAAAAAAAAAATCTTTCTTTGGCAAAAACTAAACCACTCAACCCACACTGTTAAAAATAACAACAAAAAATGACTGCATTTTAAAATACTGGGGCAACATTATAATTATTTGTTTTTGACATAGCATATTATTAGCCACTAAATTCCTTTTTTATTTGCCAATGAAAATGATGGCAAATGGGACATGCATTTCATTAGGTAATTAGAAAATAGCTAAGTGTTCTTTTCGGGAAGCCATGACTAGTAATTAAAAGTAGTTATATAATTAAAAACAAACAAAAAAAGACATAAATCACAGGGAATAATTTATTTTTCTTATGTATCAAGAAAATTAATGTTCATAAATAAAATCTTCACAGTTGTGTCACTGTGTTTCTAAGTGTCTAACAAAATTTTCACTTGGTTATTTTGCCTACACCTCACTTTGTTTATAACTGAACTCAACATCTCCTCCATTGCCTTGTTGTTGTTGCCATTGTTCCTTGTCTCAACAAATGGAACACACGAATCACCATTCAGTTACATTGACTTAAACTTGAGTCATTTGCAGCTTCTCCTTCTCTTTCAGAACCCAGTGTCCAGTTAGGCATCAAGTTATGTATCTCACAACTTTGTGATCCCCTTTATTCTCTCCTGGCAAGACCATACTTTTAGCTCTTCTCATCTCTTGCATGAATAGGTAAACAAACTCATGACTTAATCCTCTTGCTTCCATCTCCTCTTCACAGATCCAGCACATGCTTGTGCTAGTTATTTTTTCTAAATGAATATCTGCAGAGAATAGAGCTAGATTCATTGCCACTGCATTATACAGCCCTCAGCATATTTCTTCATGTGCTCTCCTTTTGTCTAATCCACCACCACCACTGCTCCCCCTGCACTCACACAGACATTTAAAAAAGATTGCCACGCCTGTGGAATTTTGTCTCTTCAGTGTCTTTGAATAGATTTCTTTCACTTCAGGTCCATGTTAAAAGCACTTTACCTATAAACCTTGTTTCCAATCTTGACAGCTTACTTTCCCACCCACCACTGTTCTCTTTCTACAAACACACGCCATGAGTTCTCCAGCCTTGGTCGGTTGACACACGTTTTCCTCTAGCATGTCATGTGGTATCCACATTTATTGAGTGGGTTTCTACTAATTTTCTATCTAAGCTCCTGTATTAACTGCTGCGAGATGTTTAGTCTTCTCTAATCTCTGAGACAGGAAACATTCAAAAGTTACCATAGCCACCGCGTGTTGACAATATTATCCTCTTGGAAAGAAAGGCATTGGTTAGTGATTTTTAAAATATATGTTTGATATGTGTCTTGGCTTTGTGATATAGGGCGTGTAGAAGCAGTTTTTTAAATGTAAAAAACTAATGGGGGAAGGATGGTATAGAAGGAGGAGTTCCAAGAAAATAGATATGGAGTATTTTACAACAAATCTCTTAAGGACTGAATCTCTCTTTATTTACCTATAAAATAGAGCCACCACCAACAGAACATCCCATGCCAATCTAACAGACTTATCATGAGAATCATGTGATATAATATATATGAAAGTACTTTCAATGCTATGAAAACAGAAAAATATAAAAGTTTATCACATCTACTCTTGCTATTTCAAAGGTGGTTCTCAAAACAACAGCAGCATCACCTGGTTCCTTGTTAGAAATATAGCATCTTGTAACTGCTGAATAAGAATTTGGATTTTAACAAATTTCCCAGGTCACTAGTATGTACATTAAAATTTGAGATGTACTATTACAGATTTCATAGACATCTATTATTGCCCTTATCTCCAGGGAAGAATAACATTAAACTTCTCTTTTACCAAAAACTTTGCTAATTTAGAATGGACTTGGGGAATCTGGGTGGCTCAGTCGGTTAAGTGTCCGACTTTGGCTCAGGTCGCATTCATGAGTTCAAGCCCCACATCTGGCTCTGTGTTGACAGCTCAGAGCCTGGGGCCTGCTTCAGATTCTTTGTCTCCCTCTTTCTCTACCACTCCCCACTCATGCTCTGTCTCTCTCTCTCTCAAAAATAAATAGACATTAAAAAAATTAAGAATGGACTTATATTTTTATTATTTTTTTAAATTTTTTAAACGTTTATTCATCTTTGAGAGACCAGAGAGAGACAGAGCATGAGTGCGGAAGGGGCAGAGAGATGGAGACAAAGAATCCGAAGCAGGCTCCAGGCTCCAGGCTCCAGGCTCCAAGCTGTCAGCACAGAGCCTGATGCGGGGCTTGAACTTACAAACTGCAAGATCACGACCTGAGCCGAAGTCGGACGCTCAACCGACTGAGCCACCCAGGCGTCCCTGGACTTATATTTTTAAATGGTTTTTTTCTCACTAGCAGTGGGGTCCTCACACTTACTGAGCACTGGTTGACATCGTCTACCCACTGTTTCACTTGATGGGTGATTTCTGGACTTAAGTAGTTCATAAAATGATTAAGGAAACACCTATTCCTTTCTTATGACATAGCATAGGCAAACAAGCACTGAACATACCTGTGCATTCCTTTGACCTTAAAAGGAATAAACAAACACATATTTTGTTAGCAGAACATGTATGTCAAGAGTAAGCTGTCTGTGTATTTTACCACCTGGCTAAGATATTGACACAATAGGTAAATGTTTTGGCCAAAGGAAAACAGTATGCGCTCAATACCTATCAGTCATCAAAGTATCTTTGGCTCATAACACTCAAAGAACTTGCTTCTAATTGGTGACTCTATTCAATTTATGTCTGTCATCATAAAACTAAACTGATGTAATAACTATCTAAAAATTACTATAGTGATCCTACACAAGTGTATATATACACTTGTGTAGGATCACTATATATATATATATATATATATACACACACACACTATATATATATATACACACACACTATATATGTACACTATATATATACACTATATATATAAACTATATATATAATAACTATCTAAAATAACTATCTAAAATAAGTGCAGTAACTATCAAAAAATTACTAGTAGTCTTACAAATATATATATATATTTGTATATATATATTTGTAAATATGCATATATATATGCATATAGTTTATTAATTAGATGCTTGGACAAGAGAAAATGTATTCTCTCTGTCTTCCTTCTCCCTCTCTTTCTTCCCCCAACCCCTCCACACACCACCTGAATAGTATATACATCTTTAGGTAACCAGGAAGGATTGGATATGCAGGACTCCCATAAATTGTAGAAATAGTTAAATCTTAATGTCATTAACTAAACTGAGTTGTGGTAGAATCAAAGGCTCATTTTAGTTCAATATTTATTGAATTTTAACCGTATATTTAAAAGTGTGTTAGGTTTTGAGGACATAAAGATAAATACCTTAAATTCTCAAGAAATATTTTGTATCAAGGCAGAGATCATTAAATAAAGAGCTAATCATAACAAAAATAAATAAAAGAAAATCAAACAAACAAACAAAAAAGTTGTGTGAGGTGTTGGAAAACAGTCAGGAGAATTGAAACCACAAGGATTTCACCTTCATTTCAATACAAAGTATAAGTGGAGAACAGGAATGGATAAGGCTTAAGAGGAACAGCAACAGGAAATCATGCTACCTGAGTAAGGGTTGTGTACTTTTTCCTAAAGGAAATTAGGAAGAATTACAAGTATTTAAGCAAAATGAGGTACAGTTTAACATAGAATTTCAAATTACTGATTCTGAGTAATCACAGAGACTGAAGATAAAGAGGATGCCAGTAGTTTCAGGAAACCAGTTTTCTAGGTGATGAGATCTTGCACTGACACCTGTAGAGTTATTAAAAAGATCTAGAGAGAGCATTAGTAGGAAGGAAAAGAGGACAGCTATTATAGAAGTATTTAGGAAGTATAACTGCCATTATTTGGGGTGGGGGTGAGAAAAATTCAAGCTAACTCCCAGGTTTCTGTCTTGGAATGTCATTTGCTGTGGTTGGAATTTCCAAAAGAAGTGGCAGATTTTTAAAAAGGAAGCCATACATATTAAGTAAATTTTTGACATATTAATTATTCAAAATTTGTATTGAGCAGTTACTATATGCTAGGCAATACGGTGAGCACAATCATAAACACAGTCAAGTTGTTGTGTTGTATTGTGTTGTATTGGTAAACACAGTTAAGTTCCTTTCCTCCTCGAGTTTGTAATCTAATTGTAGTAGCCGTCAGGGAGACAAATGTTGAATTAGAGGTAGCTGTGGGATATGCACTTATGTATGTTTGTCAAGTATCTGGGGGAAACATATGGTAGTAGAGGTGGAAATTCCTAGCAAAGATATGCTGGTTTAAACAATGAGAGTTATTGACATCTACCAAGGGAAGTGAGAGAGAAAGACCCAGAACTAAGGCAGCAAAGAACACTAAAGAAGAACACCAAGAAGAATACTAAAATGTAGGAGTGGTTAGAGAAGAAAACCCTGAAGGAGTTAAAAAATTTAAAAAGGAAGGAGAGAATTCTTTTAGAAGCTAGAGATATTGTCTCAGAAACCAGGGAGGAAAGAATTTCAAGGAGGAGGAAGCTGTCAAAGTGTCAAATGTGGAAAAAACTCATGGTAAGATAAAGACTGAAAAATATTCATTGGAATGTATAATATGGAGACACTAATGATCTTACAAGTAGTTTTAGTGGAGCTAAATAAGAGGAAAACCAAATTACTATAGTTTGAGGCATTTAGTTGGAGGCCAGGAATTAGGGCCAGAAAATCTACATCGTATACTTTGTCTAAATTGTAAGTTATTATTTTAAAACCTTGTCTGAAAAAGGGAAAAGCATGACTTAGGAAAACAGCATGGCATAGTAAAGAGAGAGGAAGATGTGACATCAGAGAAACTGTAGTTTTAAATGGTTCCTAATCTATCAGAGATATAACAGCAACCATCTTTACAACTTCACAGGGTTACAGAATCAATGAAAGGCAATAATGCATGGGAAAATGCTAAAAACTAAGGCATACACTAATTCCATTTTTGAAGACCTGAGAGATAAGGGATTTCTGTATATAATGCCTAAAAGTATTTCATTTTGTTTAATTACCTGTCACCAAAATCAAATCACTTCCTTTCCCATATAGATCTTCTCATTTTTAACTTGTTTACTTGTGTGATATTTCTCCAGTGGCTTATGTGGTACCACTTTTTTTTTTAATTTTTTTGTTTCTTTTTTTTTTTATTTAGAGAAACAGAGCAAGCAGGAGAGGGCAGAGAGAGAGAGAGAGAGAGAGAGAGAAAGAGAATTCCAAACAGGCTCTACACTCTCTGTGTGGACCGCAATGCGGGGTTCACCCATGAATTGTAAGATCATGCCCTGAGCTGAAATGAAGAGTCAGGTGCTTAACCAACTGAGCCACCCAGGCACCCCTGTGTGGTATCACTTCTAACCTTAAAACTTTGAACTAAGTCCCTCTTCCTTAAAAACTGTATAATTGTATACAGTTCAGCTAAGAGTACACATCAATAACATTACTGTTATGGAGTTTTTCTTTGTAACTCTAAAGGGTAGAAGGATGTCTTGCAATATAAGTTATTTCTTGCATTTGTATTTGGCAAAGTGTTTTGCATAGAAGACTAGCTATAATTTTTGGTACATGAAAGAATTTTGAGGTTAAGCAAGTCTGGGAAAAGCTCTTGGAGTTTATCATACACGTGGACACATTAAGGAAGTGTGATAGTAAAGAAACCAGCTGAACCTTTTTTTACCCAATGTTTTTCACCTTTATTCAACCATGGTATCTTTTCTGTAATATAATAGCAGTGTTCAGCTGAATGCACTGTGAGGAATGATGTCTTTTACTTAAAAGATTTGGGGAAGCAATAGAGCAAGGATAATAGAATTTTTTTAAAAAATGAGTGACAACATATATTAAAAAAAGAAAAGAAAAACCAAATGAGAAAGACTGGAGAAAATGTTCAGTTCGTGTCACAATTAGAACAATGAAGATATGCTAACATGTATAATTTACTTATACCCAGGCATTGCTATCTCAAAATTTCATGTTATTTTTCCCATAAATAAGAAGACAGAAAATTTTCTTGTAATGTAACTTGGGGGATAAAAATTATATTAAAATTAGGCTGATATGGAAAATTGAGTAATTGCTAGAAAGTGGCAGTAGTGATAAATACTTCATAAGTATCCCTACAGAGACTCATGTAAATCTCTGAGGCAGCAAGTCAACCACCATTTCTATCATAGGCTAATGTTTATTGAGTAGTCAACAGGTATGTGTCATTATAATATGCTGAGAGGGTTTATTACTGAAAAGAAACAATAGATCAAGAAAACTATAATTTTTAGTTGAAGGACATTTATTAAATGCCTTGTAATTCAAATCTTGGAAAATGAAAAATAATATTGGTGTAGCAGTTAATCAATTAATCAAGAGGATTGATTTACATACATGCATAACATAATTTCATCTCATAATGATCTGTGTTTCAGGTTCCATTATTTAGCCCACGTTATAGGCAAGGAAGCTGATACAAAGATCAATTGTTTCCGATGTTACAAAATTCATGGAATAACATGGCTTCTTTCAACACATCAATGACCTCATTCACACACTCAATTTGATTTCTAAGTCAGTGAACAAAAGACTCACAGTGTCTCAAGTTGTCCTCTTTGACTTTAAGGTAACCTAAAATGTAGCGTACTTCCTTTTGCCAATATATCCTTGGTATAGTTTACTGCCAAATTTGGAACCTCAAGTATTTTCGTCCCAATAATATAGACATGATAGATCAAGGCAAGAGAGGAAGGTGGGTGGAGAACAACAAAACAAAACAAAACACCTCAAATGGTGGTACTCTTATTTTGAATTGTAAACTTAAAGTAATCCTTAGATAACAATTCTAGATGATATTAATAACAAAGCAGGTCAGTGTACCATATGTTGTTTAGGGCAGGGATTTTGCTGGTTTATTTCATGTATTTCCTGTGCCTAAAACAGTTCCTGGCACGTAGTAAGAGCTCAGTAAATGGTTCTGAATGAACAAATGAGTAAGAGTTTAATTATATGGTCAAATGGATCTGAAAGCCTGTTTCCTAATTTGTTAAATGGAAAAATTGACCTTACAAGGTTTACTATAAATGTTAAAATATTTTTTTAAATGTTTAGCATGGTTCTTGGCACAAAATAAACATTTAACATGTTATCTATAAATTAGATTAATAAGTATGGGAAACAACCACTTTCCAGAATTAAATTAAAAATCTGAGACACATTCATTGGCCATTTGGCTTCCCGAAATGAAAACAATTTTTGTTTTGCAGTACAACAATATAACCTTTTTCATGCTTAGCTTTTGATTAACCACTTCCGTACTAAAATCTTATTTTTTTTTCTATTTTTAATGGTGACTTGAGTATTAGAGTCTTTATTTTTATTTTTATTGTTTTTAGTTCTATCTTCTAAAGATTAGGAGATCTATTTTTTAGTCAATTCAATCAAGCAAGCATAGTTCCATTAGTAGCTTCTGAATCAGTCTATGACAGGTATAACTTTTCTTAGCTGACTTAAAGGAGAGACACAGGGTCTGTGGATCCTGGAGAAGTTGCCTCTATTATGAAAAATAAAGAATACAATAGTTTCTTTTAACATTTCTAAATGCTACTTATACATTAGTATAGCCAACATTAGTGTAAACAAAGTTATTAGCCACTATTAGATATGTCATCTTTTCCAAAGATTGCTTCAACAGTATATATTTTAGAATCTTCCAAAAGTCATAATTTTTAGTTTTCAGGCTTTCCTCAGAATGATTGTCTTCCTTCTGTAGTTTATGGGAATCAAGAAATGCTCTTTTTTTGCCCTTTATAATAAAATTTTCATTGAAAATCCTCTTTTTTCATTTCAATCCAATCAGAAAACCAATCAGGAAGGTGGTAATGAGACTTGGATTTAGATGTTTCAAGGTGGCAAAAGCAATTTACTACAGAAGGCTTTATAACTTGTCATAGAAGAAGTTGATGGTCTGGCTCTTCTAAATTAAAATAAAACTCAGAAGCTTTTTAGATACTTGCCTGTTAAGAAGTCAACTCTTTTAGAAAGATTTTTGTTTCCAGGCTAATTTGTGAGTTATTCTGACAAAATATTGCAAAATTTACAAGATCCAGTTCCCTCATGTTAATGTCCTGTTTAGTTTATATCTTCTTTGCTATTCTAAAATATGCTGGTTTCATAATTATTTGAACATATTCTCAATCCCTTCTTTTGTTTCTCCTATGCCTATACATGCTTTTATACTATTTGTAAGGTAAAATATATTATCCAGTTTTCAAAACTATGTTCTTAGGTCAAATATTCTTTGTGGTTTTTCAGTTTAATGGATCAACACAACATCCGTGCATGGGAATATTTCTCAAGCCTGTGATGAAGTGTTTCACACTTGTAAGATGTTTAAAAGAGGGTTGATATTTAATAATTGATCATATTCCAGGAAAAAAATGTTTCAGATGCCTCATGTAGACAAACATGAGGTATCTTTTCTTTTCATATGCTATTCAAATTTAACTCTCAATAACACAGAACATCTTGAGAAAGAAATATGGTACCGTTTACTTGACTGTAGAAGAAACAAAGAAAGAAAAGAAAAAAGAAAAGAGAAAAGAAAAGAAAAAAGGAGGAAAGGAAAGGAAAGGAAAGGAAAGGAAGGAAAGGGAAGGGAAGGGAAGGGAAGGGAAGGGAAGGGAAGGGAAGGAAAGGAAAGGAAAGGAAAGGAAAGGAAAGGAAAGGAAAGGATTAGGAAAGGAAAGGAAAGGAAAGGAAAGGAAAGGATTAGGAAAGGAAAGGAAAGGAAAGGAAAGGATTAGGAAAGGAAAGGAAAGGAAAGGAAAGGAAAGGAAAGGAAAGGAAAGGAAAGGAAAAAAGAAAAGAGAAGAGAAAGAAAAGAAAAATAATATTAACTACCATCTCTTTTATTCTCACCTTTCTAGTTTCAGAACATAATATTCTCAAGCTCAGGAACTGAGATTGATGTCACCAATAATAAACATAGCAGAAATAATGGTTTCTTTGGGCCCATGCCTTACAACTTTAGACAAGCCCATCAAAATTTAGACATTTTACTGAGTTTTCCTTCTCATAAACCCTCCATCCCCATCCCTTGCTCTAATCAATGCCTTGACTTTTAAGATAAAGATTCAGCATGGTAAATGCTCATTTTTTATTATCTCATTTCTTTCCTAAGACCCACTTAAAGTATCAGAATGTGATGCAGTAGAGTTTAGGGTAATATAGTTTAGTAAGTCTTAATAATTAAAATATGCTTGGGCCAGATGGTGCCAATCAATTGAAAATGATCAGGAATGTCTATTATATTCCAGGCCAAAACTACTCAAGAGTAAACATAATATAATTTTACTACATCTAAACATAATACGATTTTGTCCTTTTCATCGGTGAAATAGCCATAACCAACATTAATGAGAAATTCTGTACACAAACTTTCACGTTTTATTTTTACATATCCTGAAGCAAGATGATCACAACACAAATTTGAAAAACCTCCTATGTAGAGGAAAAAATGGAAAATTTCTTCTGATGGTATGTTTCAATGAAGGCCCATAGAATTAAAAGAGCTCTCTCTTTTCTGCAAGCCCTTTTAAAATGTTTTAGCAGCATCTTCAGTGAGTCATTAGGGGAGTATGTTTAGTTGAATGCATTACTCAATAGAGTAACTCTCCATTTATATAGAGTTGTCACTTGTTCATTAAAGACAATGATTGTTGACACTGTGAGACAATGCACAAGTACTAAGAACACAAAGATGATAGTTTCATTGCTGTCCCTGACTAGTGAATTTCACAATTTATTTGTGGAAGACAAATGAGTAAATAATTACAAAGTATTGCAAATAATTACAGTGTACAGAGATGATGGCTTTCAAACGATGCTGAGAGCACAGATTAGGGGCATCTAACTCATCCTGGAAAGAGATCAGGAAAGGCATCCAGAGGGAGACAACAGCTGAGCTGAGACTTGACAAATGAGCATGGTATGGTGAAAAGATGCAAGAAGAGGGCAAAAACATCAGGTGATATGAGAGGGTATGAAAATGATATATTTGAGGCTCTAATAGAAACAGAAACTGAGAAGGAAATGAACTAGTGGAAGTACACTCAAGATATATTTAGAAAAGGAATCAACAGGACTCTGTTAACAGCTGAATAGGGAGGGCAAAGCATGGAGAAGAATTTTGGATGATTTTCAGCCTCCTGGTTGGAATTGTAGATGGAATGTAAAATCATTTACCATTATAGGGAATTGTGTTTGGAAGAGAAAAAGCTTTTACTTTTGGAAGTTCAGTATGTGGGTCAATAATGGAGTAAGACCATTTATCCCTTATCTTCTTTTGTCTCTGAACTTTTTAAAGTATATGTGTGATATCCGGAATTGATATCTTTTTCTATGCCCTTAACGAGAGGTACACCAAATCTAATTTCTATGACTGTCACCAGAATTGCATCCATCCATAAGAATCTGTTTTTTCAATTAATAGGTAAGCCTTAGAGGCTAAGTATTCTTAGAAGACTGAAGTGCTGAGCAGGCACTAAATGCTGAGTCATTGCTTGCTGAATGAATGACTGAATAGTTGAATAATCATGGTGTGTTCTCAGTGTTATATTAAGTTTCCTATCAATAAAAAAAAGGACTTCTAAGTAATGATCTGATTAACTTCTTCTATCTTTCTATTAGTTCTCTGAAAATTTCCCCTAATCTATTACAACTAATCATGGTGCAAACAAAACATTTGCTGCTAACAGTTTAATCAACATCATGAAGGAGAAGGACCCAAAGTTGCCATTCATGTGAGGCAAAATACACATAACTGAGAGGGTTTGTGAGAACACAGTGGTCAAGGGTAGATGCTTGAATAACAAAAAAGTTTCCATAGAAATTTATTGTAATACAGCCTCAATAAATTTAGCTTAATTGGAATCTAGAAAATTTAGCATGATGCAAACAAAACCAACGAAGATGAAAAAGTCATTTCTGTATATGAATTTCACTAGGTTCATGTATCTAAGAGGCCATATGACCACAAATCTTAATACAGTAGACCTTAAAGGACTTTCTAAATACTATCTAATTATATTGCCAAATACTTCTGCTTTTAAAATTAAAAGATACCATAAATGATATTTTTACTTCTTAGCACCAGACTGCATTTTTATTGATCCTAACATAAAATAAAAATTCTTCTCAAAATTTAGTTCGAATTGTCAGTGGCAATTCTTGCTTACCAAGTAGCTTTTAGAAGATTAAAGGGCAATTTTCAAAGCACTATTTGTAATTTATTTTTCTGATGTACAGTGCTACATAAATAATGCTAACCGTCACATAATTTTACATTAAATCTCTAAAAGTATATTTGTACACATCAGATAAAAGATAATATGGTATTATTTCAATTAAGTAACTTTATACAGTACATTTGATGAACAAGATTGCCTGTATATGTAAACGGCTCTGTAGGTAAAAGAAGAAAAAAGAATATTTACTCAAATTGATATCCAAGCCAGAAAGCAATTCCTTTCAGAGTTTTATAATATATTTTACATGTTTAACATTTATGTATCTTACATTTTAATTTTGATTATTAAAAGATTAGAGAACCTCATAAAACATGTAGGTGAGTAATAATGGCTTCTAGTAGTATGTAATAAGATTTCTGAACTGATTCAAGCATCACATAAAAGTCCTTATGATATTTTCTTGCTTCCTCAAAATGGCTTGTTTTTTCAACATACATAATACAAAGTTTAGATTTCCAAGTCAGTTTAAAAGGTAAAGTGCCGGGGCACCTGGGTGGCTCAGTCGGCTCAGGTCATGATCTCACAGCTCGAGGCTTGTGAGTTTGAGCCCCACATCGGGCTCTGTGGTGACAGCTCAGAGCCTGGAGACTGCTTTGGATTCTGTGTCTCCTCTCTCTGCCCTCCCCTGCTAATGCTCTGTCTGTCTGTGTCTCAAAAAAATAAAAATAAACATAAAAGGTAAATTGCCTGTTTGATAGTTCTTTCTGGTTAAGATGTAAATCTACAACAGAGCCAATTTCCGCTCTGTAGTAAATAGCTGTGTAAACAGATATATTATATCTGGAACAGACACTGATTTTAGAAACAAGGTTTGTTCTGTTCTTCTGCCCTTAGACTTAAACATGTTTCCATCGGCAGAAAATCTATCAGGAATTGAGCAAACAGATTTATTGAAGAGCAACAAGCCAAAAAGAAATTAATGCTGCAACTTTTCACGTTGATTATCTAAATGGTGCCTCCTTTGTAAATGATTTACTATTTAGATTTAAATTAAAATTTAACAGGGCAGGCTGGGCGGTTCAGTCAGTTAAGCATCCAACTCTTGATTTCAGCTCAGGTCATGATCTCTTAGTCTGTGAGTTCAAGCTCTACATCTGGCTCTGCGCTGACAGTGCAGAACCTGCTTGGGATTCTCCCTCTCTCTCTGCCCCTCCCTTGCTCTCTTTCTCTCTCTCTCAAAGATAAATAAACTAAAAAAAAGTTTAAATTAATATTTAACATAAATATATCACTTTACCTGGATGAGATCTTAGAAACCATCAATCTAATTTCTATCATTTCTTTTCTTTTTGTAAAAGATGAGGAAAGCAAGTTAAATGGCCATGTCAAGGTTCCACAGCAAATGAGTTTCAAGAACCAAACCCAATCCTTAAGGTCTCTTATCTATTGCTTGTCCCAAAACACTGCACATTAATATTTTTTTATTATGCTAGGTCAAGATTTTATTATCTTTTTCAGATGTTACTTTAACAATTTCCTTAGTATATATAAATGTAGACATGCTATTTATTATTTTATGTAATTTTAAACTGCATTGATTCTATATTCATGTGTCTAATATTGCAGAATATTTTTGACTCATTGTTTTCCTCTTCCTTCCTTTTTTGTTCATTGAACATGACCAGTTTTTTAAGTCAATGCATAGTAAAAGCAGAAATGGAAAATATTACATTGATAATTTCATTTGTTTTAATAAAATTTAAGAAACTTAGAAAATACAAAAAAATGCAAAAGCTATATTAAAAATATTTTTTAAAATTCTAAAATCCCTGTAAATAAAACAAACAAATATATGTATGTATATACCTGTTATATTGCTTCCTACTGTTTGAAACATAGCCTGTGATATGGAGCCAGTTACTATCTATATGAGAGCAACAGAATTACAATGATTTGGCTTCCTTTGTTATATGAATTTCATTTCATATCACGTCCTTTATAGAACTCAATCACAAATATCTGAATACAATATTACTGTCATCTATATTGAAAAGTTGACACACTAGAATCAACATAAGCATGTTCTGTTTTTAACTTTATCCATTTATGTCTCAGTAGATTGAAACCTTTCTCTTTGACTCTAATTAAGCCTTATTTGCTGAAATGACATACACAATTAGCTGGAACTTAAAATTGCAAAAAAAATAGTCAGATTTTGTTAAATGAATACTACTAACAAATGTAGTCATGATTCTCAAACAGAGGTTCTCAAATTTCAACATGTGTCTGATATGCCTGGAGCGCTGGGCTCACCCCTAGAGTTTATGATTCTGGAGGTCAGGGATGGGGTTGAACATGTACATTTATAATAAGTTTCCAGGTTATGTTATTGTTTGAGAACCACTACTTTATAGAATTCTTCTCCAACAAGCAATCTACAGTGTTCTTACACTTATTGCAGTCTAAATGTGGATCTAAAGGAATCTGTAGGCTTAAACGACATACAAATGCACTTTATTCATTCATATATCTGCAGCTGTGTTTTCTTGTAAAGTCTCATCAGATTTTAAACTGGTACAATATTGTCTTGTAACTGAATGTATGAGATCATGAAACTGAGAATGAAAAAAGCTAAAGAACATGTAGGAGTAATATTAGCAAAATTGTGGTATAGAAATTTCTAGTGTCCATTCCCTCCCCAAAACATCAATTTGAACAACAATCTGTATGCAAAAATACTCTCACAAGAACTAAGGATTCCAGGTGAGGAAATATAGCACCTGCATGAATAACAGAAATTTAAAAAAAAGACAATTGAGGAAGGTAAGAATAGATTCACATTACCCCCACCCCCTCTGCCAAACCTGGGCAGCTTAGCACAAAAGAGACACCCTCTCTGTAGGAGAAGGAGAGTGAAGAGAGCACCCAACTTCACTGCAGACCCCAGTTGGCCTTTGCCAGCACCAGGCTGACTCTCAAGGGCCAAAATGGCTCCCATGGTACTAGGCTCCCAGCCCACACAGGCATTGACCAGTTCCCACAGCCTGAGGGCAGCAAGCATGGTACAAGATTCCCAGTAAGTTCTCATGAACTTGCTGCTGGCCCATCCCACCACCAGCCAACTCCCACAGACCCCATGATCCCAGCCTGCCCCAGCACCAACCTGGCACTTGTAGCCTCAAGGTCTAAGCAAGTTTCCATCGACCAAGATTCCCGGGCTGATCCCAAGCCACATAATCTCCAGTAGACCCAAGCCCCAACTGGGCTTCTATGAACCCAACCCCTTGCCCTGCCCCAGGACCAGGTCATCTTTTGTGGCCTTCTAAGATCCCAGGTTTTAGACTGGCTCCCACAACCTAGGCTCCTGTCCTGCCCCAGGACCAGGCCAGCCCACATGGCCCCAGCCTCTAGGCTGGCTTCTGTGAAAACAGACTCCCAAACTGTCCCAGCACTGGACCAGTCCCCAAGACCCAGATGCCAGGCCCTTCCCTGTGGCCCTTGGCATATCAGCCCCTGCAGATCCAGGCACTAGGCTATTCCCCATGGACCCAAACACAAGGCCTGCCCACCTGCTGATCCAGGCACAGATCTGCCTGCCCAAGGTCACCATGAGGTGGCACACCCTGAATCTCTGGATGAGCTGACTAGTGTGAAGCTTTGCCTGCCAAAGTCAGTCTGTAAAGACTGGAAGGGGCATTTACTTGCTCAAATATGCACATATCAACATAGAGACACAAGGATCACAAATAATCAGGGAAACATGACACCACTAAAAGAAACTAATAAAGCTTCCATAACTGACCCTAAGGTTATGGAGATCTATGAATTAACTGACAAAGAATTCAGAATAATCCTCTTAAAGAAATTCAGTGAACTACAAGAAATTAGAGACAACTAAATAAAATTGGGAAAACAATACATGAATAAAACGAGAAGTTTGAGAAAGAAATAGAAACCATGAAAAACAACAAAACAGAGATCTCAGAGTAGAAGAATACACTGACTAAACTGGAGCATCCAATACAGAGCTTCAATAACAGACTGGACCAAACAGAATAAGGAATTAGTGAATGAAAAAATCAGGTCACTTACAATCATCCAGTCAGATGAGGAAAAAGAAAGGAGAATGAAAAACAGTGAAGAAAGCCCTGTGAATTACGGAATACTATTAAAAGAAACAACCTAAGCATTATTGGAGTCTCAGAAGGAGATGATAGCAAGAAGGGACAAAAGTTTATTTAAAGAAATAATGGATGGAGTGCCTGGGTGGCTCAGTCAGTTAAGCACCCAACTCTTTGTTTCGACTTAGGTCATGATCTCATGGTTTGTGAATTCAAGCCCCACATCAGGCTCCATGCTGACAGTGCAGAGCCTGCTTGAGATTCTTTCTCTCTCTCTCTCTCTCTCTCTCTGCCCCTCCCCCTTTCACTCTGTCTGTCTCTCTCTCAAAAATAAATAAGTAAACTTAAAAAAAATTGTAAAAAAAGAAATAACGGCTGAAAACATCCCAAATCTGGGGAGAAATTTGGACATTCAGGTTCCTGAAGCGAATAGGTCACCCCACTTATACCATAGTTGCTAAGACAGCCAATCTCAAATGTTATCATCACACACACAAAAAAGTAATAAATATGTGAGGTGATGGATGTATTAGCTAAACTTATTATGATAATTGTTTCACACTACATATGTGTATGAAACCATCAAATTGTACACCTTAAACTTACATATGTAATATGTCAATTATATCTCAAAAAAGCTGGTAAAAATATTTAGATTTTAGTGGTGAGATTTCATTGTCAAGACTTCTTAGCCTACTCTCTCTGTGCTTTGTATCCACTGATTATTAACAAGTCATTAAAACATTGTCTCATAGGTACTCTAGCTTGGCAAATCTTGATTTTATCCCTCTAGGACAATAGTTCCCACACCTAAGTGGTCACTAAATTCACCTGAGAAAGTCTGCTCCAGGAACCCCAGTTTGGGAACTACTGCTCTAGGACCTAGATTGACAAGGATATCTCATAGGAAAAATGTATAGAAACATAACACACATATAGCCTGGATGGTTTGTGAAGCCAGGTGTGTTTATTTTGGAAAACAAGAAAGTATTTGAGATGATTTACAAGATTTATCCAGTTTTAAAGTTCGCTCATTATAGGGTGTAAAACTTATAAGGTCCTTATGCTCTTATATCCAAACTCTTATCTTGTATTGAAATTTAATGGTCTTATTTAATGATACTCTCTATTACATCATCTAAGTAAAAAATTTCCAAGATTTTTCACACGTATTATGTGTCTAAAATAGTGTTACATCTAACCATTTTACAAAATTCAAATGTTATGATATTCATCTGAATTGTCCTGACTAAATTAAAGTATAATAAATCCATATTGAGGGAACTAATTTGCTCATTAGATCCAGTTATAAGGCAATTTCTGTGGCATTCATCAAATTATGATTTTTTGAGTAAATTCATGAAAGTTCAGTTTCCTACTTCTGCTTGTGATTTTTACTTTTATTACTTTTATTTATTTTTTTTAATTTTTTTTCAACGTTTATTTATTTTTGGGACAGAGAGAGACAGAGCATGAACAGGGGAGGGGCAGAGAGAGAGGGAGACACAGAATCAGAAACAGGCTCCAGGCTCTGAGCCATCAGCCCAGAGCCCGACGCGGGGCTCGAACTCATGGACCGCGAGATGGTGACCTGGCTGAAGTCGGATGCTTAACCGACTGCGCCACCCAGGTGCCCCTGCTTGTGATTTTTACTTTTATTACTTTTAAATTTAAAGTCTAGGGGCGCCTGGGTGGCTGAGTTTGTTAAGTGTATGAGTCTTGATTTTGGCTGAGGTCATGATCTCAGGATACGATTCATGAGATCAAGCCCTGCCTCAGGCTCCACACTGACAGTGTGGAGGCTGCTTGGGATTCACTCCCTCCCTTTCTCTGCTCCTCCCTCACTTGTGAGTGTGTGTGTGTGTGTGTGTGTGCACGTGTGCACGTGTGCTCTCTCTCTCTCAAAATAAATAAACTTAAAAAAATAAAATTTAAAGTTTAAGTGACCCCATAATAAGTAGGCTTTAGGACACTCTTGACTGGCTTGGGAGTGTATCTATCATATTGTAGAGGTGGTTGGAGAGTTTAAGATAAATACAGTGCATGGATAAAGCTACTTCATTAATGAATTAAGATAGTAATTAGACATATATTTAAGATATGTTAAAGCTATTTGTGGACATGTGAATCAGAAAGATCATTAAATGAGGGGTGCCTGGGTGGCTCAATCAGTTATGCACCTGACTTCAGCTCAGGTCATGATCTCACGGTTGGTAAGTTCGAGCCCCATGTCAGGCTCTGTGCTGACAACTCAGAGCGAGTCTGCTTCAGATTCTGTGTCTCCCTCTCTCTCTCTGCTCCTCTCCTACTCATGTTTTGTCTCTGTCTCTCAAAAATAAACATTAAAAAGTTTTTAAAAAGAAAGATCATTAAATGAAATTATTCCATTATTGATCAATGTTAAACAATTAATAAATTTTGAGAGAATTTGTTATGAAGCAGATTACTTAAAAGCCTTTATTGATATCACTCATGTAAACAATTCCTGGGCCAGAATTGTTATTACACTAACCTATATAGATCTATGTTCAATGCAGACCTTTGGCTATTGATACATACATAAAACCTGAAATTTAATATTTCTTTGAGAGTCAAAAATCTGTACAAGTAATTTATTGGTATATTAGGTAATAATTTTACTGCATAAGAAATAATTTATTAACATATAAAATAATAATTAGATATATCAGAAAGTACAATAACCAGTCACATAACACAGGGGTGTGTATTAGTCTCTTTCCTTTGTTTTTGTTATTTGTGTTTCTTCGTTTGGTTATTTGTGGGTTTTTTCCCTGTATCTTAAAGAATTGATACCAGTTGAGCAAGGCATGTATGTTCCTCATTGTAGAAAACATAGAAAACATATGTGACTACTGAAGATGACACAGTTCTAGGGTCATGAACTAGAGTTGGATATCAGGAGCAATTGAGACTGCTACCTAGTTGTTGCAGGAATGACTTAAGATTTATTATTCAAATCCCATTCAATATTTAACAGGCTTACAGTAAATAGCTTTTACTGCAATTGCCTCAATCATTTAAAAGTAACAAGTTAATCTTGAAGAGAATGCCAAATGAGGTGTGACTTAAAGTTAGCAATTCTATTCATTAGGACTTTATGAGCTGAGCATTTGGTTATATTCATTTACTTTTTTTTCAAGTTCAAGGTACCATTGCTAGGGATAACTTTGTTCCTTTAGCTAACTTACCCATTTGGGGTAGAATAATGGTCCCTCCTTAGATCAGCCTCTAACCTGGCAGCAGCAATGGTCTCACAGCCTTATAGTGAGGCATGTACCCCAGCAGGCTTCTGGTGAGAAGCTTCCAGTCCCAAGTTGCACTCAACTGCTGGTATAGAATAGTAGGTATTCATTTAATTTAGTCAACATACCTTTATTGATAAATTCCAATATATCAGGAACCATGCTAAGCTTTGGAAGCACTACAATCCTTGTGTATATGGAAGTTATAGGATATTAGAGGAGATAATAAATTAAACAAACATTGATACAGTATATATATATATATATATATATATAGAGAGAGAGAGAGAGAGAGAGAGAGGCAGAGAGACAGAGAGAGAATACTATTGGAATATGAAAGGTACACCCAACCCAACTCAGTCTGAGGGATTAAGGGAAAGCTATCTAGAGCAGCTTATTTTTTTTGGATAATATCTGAATAATAGATGAGATTTAGCCAAACTAAAAAGAAGGAAGGATGTTCTAGATAGAGAGATCAACATATAAGAAAGCCCAGAGACAAAAGACACCTTAATTTGGTGTTTAGAAATACATTCCTTTAGTATGCCTTGAATAGAGAGTGCAAAATGGTGAAGAGAGAGAAAAGGGTAATGCGATATGTAGCAATTAGATTCATCACTAATCCCACTGACCAGGCAGAGGCAGTTGGAGTTCACAAAGATGGTACATGCTTTAGACTGAGATGTGATATGTCAAATGACCACACGTACATTCTAGAAAATCGAGTGAGGGGAGAAAGCCTATGTTTTCATAACCAGTTTGGACGTTCTTGGTAATTATGAAGAGAAGCAGTAGTGGACTAGACTCAAGTACTGGCATAGTGTACTTGTTGCCTAGGGCTGTGGTAACAAGCACCACAAACTGGGTGGCTTGAAATAACAAAAAATTATTCTAGAGAGAGAAGCCCAAAATCAAGCACAGGCAGAGCCATGCGCTCTTTGAAGGTTTGGAGGAGAATCTGTTCCATACCTTTCCCTTAGCTTCTGGAATTGCCAGCAGAACTTGTTGTTCCTTGGCTTGCAAAAACATCATTCAAATCTTTGCCTCTGTCACCACAGAGGTATTCTCCTTGTGTGTCTTCACATTATCTTCTGTCTCTATGTAAGTCAATTTCTGTATCTCTACTCCTGTTGTAAGGGCACCAGTCAGATTAGGATACACCCTACCTAATGACCTTATCTTAATTATACCCGCAAAAACCCTATTTCCAAATAATGTCACATTCACAAGATACTGAACCTTAGGACTTCAACTTAACTTTTTAAAAATTTTTTTGAATATTTTTTGTTTTTGAGAGAGACAGCACAAGTGGGGGAGGGGGAGAGAGAGAAGGGGAGACACAGCCTGCCAAAGCAGGCTCCAGGCTCTGAGCTGTCAGCACAGAGCCTGATGTGGGGCTTGAACTGAGAAATGGCAAGATCATGACCTAGGCTGAAGTAGGACACTCAACTGACTGAGCCACCCAGGTGCCCCATTGAGGGAACACAATGAAATCCATAAGGCATGATGGAAAGAGAACAGCAGAATAATTAGATGTTATGAGCTACAATTGAAATTGACTTGGAAATAAATATATATGGGAGAGGACATGTAAAAACCAACTCTAAAATCCAGATTTCATAATTAAATGCTTTGTGGAAGTAAATAGTTGCTCAGTGTTTATCACAACCTGATTGTAGGAATGAGTAGAACTTTTAAGTAAAGATTTCTTAATTTGGCATGGCTCCAAGTGCATAATTGAACAACCTTATATTTGCATACAATTTGTGTGTGCTTGCGTTTTTGTGTTTTTAATTGTATTCATGCATGTTTCCTAGAATTATGTCAATAGGTTTATTAGATTCTCAAAAAGGAACATGACCGTTCAATACTCCAAATGTCACTATGTATAGTCTTGGTAACTTTGCTTTTATCCTTAAATTTAGGCAGAGCACATAGCTGTATACCTGAGCCACACTGGTTGGGCTTGAGCCAAAGCAACATTTCTCTTATTGAACTCTGCTTAGCTCATGGTTCAGAGGGTGGAACTCTCTGAAAATTATTACATATTTAGGGTAGGTTTGTTTTTTCTTTAATGTTGTTTACTACATTAGACTATATTAGAGTTTTTTTTTTCCCCCCTGAGAACACATGAAATAAATTTATCTCAGGTAACGATACCAAGAATAGTTATACCAGGAATTCTTTTAGAAACTATTTGTTGATACTTTAAAACATTGTAAATTTTATCATTGATTACATTTTTGATCTTTGCCTGAGTACTAGAAAGCTGAGAAGTGGATTGTCATGCCAAAAGCAAGAAAATAGGTAGTAACTTGAACACAAATTTTGTGTGCTAACGTAATTCCTGAATTCATATATTTTCTTACCTTCAATTTTCTTGACTCACTTCTCCCTTTATTTACCTTCTCCTATTCTCATTGTTTCCTTTATTTACCAAATGAACAAATAATAAGGGAGTGCCTACCATGTAACTATATATTAGGTATTGCA
Organism: Acinonyx jubatus; assembly: GCF_027475565.1. Classification (NCBI taxonomy): domain Eukaryota; kingdom Metazoa; phylum Chordata; class Mammalia; order Carnivora; family Felidae; genus Acinonyx; species Acinonyx jubatus. The sequence continues at coordinate 40,665,121 of NC_069385.1, forward strand.
CCAGTTCCCTGGATCCAATGATGGATAAACATGATCTCTGTTTTCAAATACCTCAGTCTAGAAGGGAAGTATTTTTTCAAGTTAATATTTACAGTAGATTGTGAGTAACATGATCAAAGATCTAAAAGATAATATTAGTGCATAAAAGGGGAACACAGTCCAACAACCTCAGATAAGGTTTTCTGAAGAAAAGATAGCTGAGCTGAGCCCTGTGTAGAAGTTAGCCAAATAAAAATTGAAGGAAACAAAACTCTGATGGAAAAAAAATTAAAAAATCAAACTCTCTGCGTAAATGGTGAGATATTGCATGCTTGGGAAGTAGAAGATTCAATACTGTTAAGATGTCAGTTGCTTCCAACTTGATCTATAAAATAGTGAAATTTCAATCAAAATCCTAGCAAGTTATTTTGTGAATGTTGACAAACTGGCTCTAAAATTTATATGGAATGGAAAAAGACAATAGCAAACACAATGCTGAAGTACAATATCAAACTTGGAAGACTGACACTATCCAACTTTAATGCTTACTATAGAGAACTATGGTATTGTTTCCATTGTTTCTTGCCCTGGTCTCAGGTACGTTACTCGTGCACTTATGCTGGCTCGCACTCATCTGAAGATTTAAGAGGGCCTTCCACAAATCCCTAGAACTTGCTTTATCTCTTTTTCTCTCTCTTTCTTATTCTCTCTGCAGTGCTCTACTTTATGTGATTCTGACCTGTGATCTCTAGCTGTCTTGGTCTTTCCAGACTCCCAGCTCCATCTCCTCAATTCAGCTCCATTCTGCATTAAGACCTTATAATTCACTTAAGTCATTAAGCTGAGACAATCATAGGACACACCTCATTTGTTTCCCACCACTTAAAAATCAGTCCTTTGTTGTCTATGTTCAATATCTCTAAAGCCAGGGTTTTGTGTATTTTGTTTGTTTTCTGTAATTTTAAGTGGACAAATCAGAAATCAAGTGAACAGGAATTTAAAAAGGAAAAAGTGATCAATATAGTTAATTATATCCATTGGTACTGGCAAGAAGGGGGGGATTGGTGACCGGAGAGACCTGATAAACAAAATGGTGGGAATAAAAGCTAGATTTTAGTGAATTTATGAATAAATGTGAGTCAGGAAGTGTAAAAAGCATAACAAAGGTGACATTCCTAGGAAGCTGAGTTGAACAATGATGGAAAGGTACTGGATGACATTTGTAAGGGAAGGTGTTTTACGGTAGGTGTTATTTACTGTCAAAATCTTTGTTGAGATAAAAAATAAAGAAAATTGAAACTGACTATGGATAAGGCAGAGGTTGACAAACAATGGTCTATAGATTGATTACCAGTCTTTTCTGTAAATAAAGTTTTATTGGAATACAGCCATGCCTATTCATTCCTATATTATTTATGTCTATTTCTGTGTTACAAGAGCAGAACTGTAGAGTTGTGCAGAGATCATATGGCCCAAAGCCAAAAATATATACTACCTGATCTTTCATAGAAAACTTGTCAATCCTTACACTAGGGATCCAATATGCAATAAAAGCCTATAATGTATTTTTAGTCATTTGGAGTTCCAAATTCAGTAGCAGTCATTTTTAATGTATTATACTAGGACAGATAACATTAATAGTATTAATGGAAATGAAAACAATAAGTCTAATTTTTTTTATTTTCAACAATAAAGGGTTAAATAAAAGTAATTTCTCAAAATAAAATTATGTGCTCTATCTTAATATTAGACTAAAAAGTTAACACTGATAACAAAATTTGTGAGCAAATTATTTTTTAATGGTGCAATGAAATTAAAGTTTCATTACTTAAAAATAATTTTTTCAATTAGTGATTTTGTGTGGATAGTAAATTACATATCCTGTAGAATTTTAAAAAAGAACAATAGTTGGAGTATGTAGTTTTATTTAGATTTTCAAATATGTAATATTCTATCACATTTGAGGTCAATTCAATAACAATTGAATGACTCATTCTCTAATAATTTTTAAACTTTTTCTAGGCAAAGAAGTCAAGCCTAAGCCTCCACGTATGTCATGTGCATGCCAAAAAATAAATAAATGAAACAAATCTTAAACATATGCTTTTACTCATCCTCTGACTTCATAGTTGAGTATTTGGCTTAAAATCAAAGGCTTAACTACTTTGTGTAGACAATGTGCTTAATATCCTTGTATTTCTAATATCCTTTGTATTTTTAATATCCTCTGTGTTTCTGAGAATATGCTATGCTAAAATTTTCCCTCATCCTTTGTTCACTGAAGATACAAAGCAATACCTTTTGTTAACTTCTCATAAAAATCTCAGTTCACATTTTCATTGTCTTAAAATAATTCACGCTGTGATTGATAATAAGGAACCTTTATTTGTCTGTTTGTATCAATTTGCTGCATTCATAAAAAGAAGAAAACTAATATGGCAGATTAAAAAACAATGAATGATATGTAAAAGAAATATGTCTAAGTACAGGAAATAAATATCTTTGTATAATCATCATTATTAATCTTCTATATTTTTAGAGCCACAAGTAAAAAAAGAAGAGAAACCAGGTATGTATATTTTATATATAGACTCATACTTGCATTCCATATTTATAAAGAATATCATATTACTCCTTTGCTAATGTGTCCTAGTGCAAATATTATACAAAATGTTATCTTTCATTAACTCTTTAAAATAAGACAAACAGGGGCGCCTGGGTGGCTCAGTCAGTTAAGCGGCCGACTTTGGCTCAGGTCATAATCTCGCAGTCTGTGAGTTCCAGCCCCGCGTCGGGCTCTGTGCTGACAGCTCAGAGCCTGGAGCCTGTTTCGGATTCTGTGTCTCCCTCTCTCTGACCCTCCCCCGTTCATGCTCTGTCTCTCTCTGTCTCAAAAATAAATAAACGTTAAAAAAAAAAAAGTTTAAAAAAAAAAGTTAAAAAAAATAATAAAATAAAATAAGACAAACATAAAGCATATTTATCTATTCCACCTCTTCCTAGAAAAGATTGTATCTATAATGGAGAAAGTGCTGAGAAATTGATATGGTTTAATTAATTAATTAATTAAATTAATAAATAATTTTATTTATTATTATATAAATAATATATAAATTTTATAATTTATATATATATTATATATAAATATATAATATATAAATATATTTATAAATTATATAAATAAATAAATTAATTAATTAATTAATTATTAAATTAAATTAATTAATTAAGTAATTAAATTTATTCTCAAGTTAGCTAACATACAATGTAGTCTTGGCTTCAGGAGTAGATTCTCATGATTCATACAACACCCAGTGCTCATTCCAACAAGTACCCTCCTCAATGCCCATCACCCATTTTCCTCACCCTCCTAACCCCTTACCCTCATCAAACTTCAGTTTGTTCTGTATTTAAGAGTCCCTTATGGTTGCCTCCTTCTCTGTTTTTACCTTATTTTTGCTTTCTTTCCCTTATGGTCATCTGTTAAGTTTCTCAAATTCCACATATGAGTGAAATCATATGATATCTGTCTTTCTCTGACTGACTTATTTTGCTTACCATAATACCCTCCAGTTCCATCCACATTGTTGCAAATGGCAAGATTTCATTCTTTTTTATTGCCAAGTAGTATTCCATACAATATCCATTATATATATATATATATATATATATATATATATATATATATATATATTAGATCTATCTATATATCTATATATAGAGACAGAGAGACAGAGAGACAGAGAGAGCTCATCTTCTTTATCCATTTATCAGTTGGTGGACATTTGGGTTCTTTCCATAATTTGGCTGTTGTTGATAGTGCTGCTATAAACATTGGGGTTTGAATCAGCACTCATGTATCCTTTGGGTAAATTCTTATTAGTGCAATTGCTGGGTCATAGGGTAATCCTATTTTTAATTTTTTGAGGAACCTCCACACTGTAGAGTGGCTGCACTAGTTTGCATTCCCACCAACAGAAGAAACAATTGACTAATTGAGTCAATTACAAAACCCCTATTTTTGCTGTTTATTCTAGGACACAGACATCCTGCCAGAAAAACAGCTCCCCTCGCTCTTCCAAGTCCGATGAACATTTCTGAGGGCTACAGTAAGCAGCAGACTTTTTATAAAGAATACACAGCAATCTGATTCTCGAAACAATTAAAACTTTTGTTCATGTTTGCCAACTATTAGTGTTATAGGCTGCTGTAATAAAATCCCACAAACTAAGTATCTTAGTACAGTAGAAATTTATTTTCTCACAGTTCTGGAAGGTAGAGGTCTGAAATCAAGGTGTAATCAGGGCCATGCTTCTTTTGAACCCAGAAGGACCTTTTCTTGCTTCTCCTGGCTTCTGGTGTTTGTGAGCAATGCTTGGTGTTCCTTGGCTTGAAGTTGCATTATTCTAATCTGAGCCTGTGTCATCCCATGGGCATCTTCTTCCTTTGTGTCTTTATCTCTGTCTTTTCTCCTCTTCTTGTAAGGACACCAGACATATTAGATTAAGGAGCCACCATACTCCCATAGAACTACATCTTCACTAATTACACCTGTAAAGATCCTATTTCCAAGTAAGGTCACATTATGAGGTACTGGGGGTTAGGACTTCAGCCTATCTTTTGGGGGGAGCACAATTCAACCCGTAAAGGCCAATCTTCTTACCCCCCCCCAAAATGCATCTCCTTCAGATGTAGCAAAATACATTCACCTCATTCCAACATCCGTAAAAGTCACAACCATTTTAGCAACAACTAAGTCCAAAATTCATCAATTCAAAGTCCCAAATCTCATTATCTTTAGCATTTATGGGTGAAACCCAGGGTATGATTCTTCTCGCAGAAAATGTCTCTCCATCTGTGAAAACAGAAGACAAATTATCTGCTTCCAAAATAAAATAGTGGAACAGGCCAAGATAGAAATTCCCATTCCAAAAGGGAAAAAACTAAAAGGAAAAGAAGGGGTTATGCATCCCAAATAAATCCAAATCATAGCAGGAAAAATTCCATTAGATGTCAGGATCTGATATCTTCTTTGACTGAGTACTGTGTCCTCTAGGCCTGCTTGGGTGCTAGCTCTGCCGTTCTATAGAGCCCCCCAGCTGGCAGCCGTGCCCTCTCTACCCAAGGAGTTCCCGTCAGCCCAGGTCTTTGAATCCATGGCTCTTCTCTTAGAGTTGTTTTTCTCTGTGTGTCCATTCCTGTCCAGGCCAGCATTGTTTTTACTTGTATAGAATTCTCACAAACGTGACCAGTTCTTCATTCAATTCATGAGGGTCCATGTCACTGGACAAAGAGTGTCCTCTGCAGATCTTTCCTCATAACTACATCTCTGTTCCTACCTTCTGCTAAGGTGGGTAGATTGGACCTGCATGTTTGTCTGGCCACTCTCTTTGCTCTGTATCCAGGGCACACTATCTCGATAGGTTGAGAATTTTCCATATCATCAAGTGCTGGTTCTTTTTGATTAACAATTCACTCCTCAATTTATCTTCTCTCTCACATTTTATTATGTGCAGCAAGGAGAAATAGGGCTGCCCCTTCCACACTTTAATTGGAAATTTCTTCAGCTAAACCATGTTCTTCACTTATAAATTCTACCTCTGTTACTTAAACCCTAGTTTGGCTGCTCACTGCTTGAAAGCCAACACAGATGTTCTTTGGAAAGGAAAGGTTGCTTCATTCAACCTTGAACTGACGTCCAGGCAAACATATATGTAACATCCATCTTGTGTTCACTCTGGGGTGGGGACTTAACACCAGAATAAGACAAAATTCAGCCCCTGACGTCAGGATGTTACCTTAGGACAAGAAGAAGGGGCTATGGACATGCTCTGAGAGCTGCTTTAACCTGGATGGGGTCTTAGGCTTGTTTTCTCAGGTAAGGAATTCAGAGCCTTGTTTGTTCATAGGTGAGAATCATGTAAGTTGACCTTGAGTCCAGACCTCTGTGGAGACAGCTAGTGTATTTGTTAGTGGAGTCTGAAAAGACACAATAGCTAACTAGAAGGAAACCGTTCTCTGAAAAACAAACTTTAAACCTTCTCCTATTTTCAACTTCATTAACCCCAGGGGGCACAGTTTCACTTACTCTATCTGAGGAACACAATTCAACCAAGCTGTCTGCCATTTTATATCAAAGATCACCCCTGAAGTATATCCAATAGCATGTTCCTCATTTCCTTCTGGGACCTTACCAGAAGCACATTTAACGTTCGTATTTCTAGCAAAATTTTGTTGATATATGTATTTGATGATGATATACATATTTTCTAAATTATCAGAAGGCTTCTTCCTAGCTCTTACCAATTCTAAGTCCTCAGCAGAATAGACCCTAATGTTGGTATTTCTGCCAATATCCTTTTCGAGGCAATCTAGGCTTTTTTTTTTTTTTTTTTAATCAAGTGTCTTAAAAATCTTCCAGCCTCTTCTCATCAGCCAATTCCAAAACCACTTTCATTTTTATATGTATTTGTGACAGCAGCACCTGATCTCCTGGTACCAAAATCTATTAGTTTCCCTGGGTAACTGGAATAAAGTATCACAAACTGGATAGCTTAAAACAACAAAAATTTACTCTCTCACAGATCTAGAGGCTTGAAGTCCAAAGTCGAGATTTCAGCAGAGCCATGTTCCCTTTGAAACATGTAGAGGAGAATCTTTCCTCGTTTCTTCTAGCTTTTGATGTTGTGAGCAGTCCTGGTTCCTTGGCTTATAGATCCATCACTCTAAGCTCTGCCTCCACCATTACATAGCCTTCTTCTCCCTGTGTCTCCTTTGGTGTCTCTTATCCTCTCCTTATAAGGACACCTGTCAGATTGGATTAAGGACCCACCTTATTCCAGTATGACCTCATCTTAACTTAACCAATCATATCTGCAACAATTCTATTTCCAAATAAGGTCACATTCTGATATATGGCAGATTAGGACTTCAACATATCTTTTTGTGGGGTACAATTCAAACCATAACTCTGTTTGTCTAAATTTCTAAATCACATAAGAACTTAATTAGATATATTTCAAAGATACTCTTCCTATTCCGCCATCAAATCATTTACCTTATACTGACATTGAAACTATACTCCACAATAATCATCTTGAGAAAACAGATTTTTCGAATTGAAATCAATCAGCAGTAGCAGCAACTTAATGACAGATAAGTACATGGCATATATTAACTACTGTGTGTTTAATAGTCCAGCTCTGGGGTGCCTGGGTTACTCAGTTTGCTAAGCATCTGACCTTTTTTTTTTTAATGTTTATTTATTTGTTTTTGAGAGACAGAGAGAGAACACGAGTGGGGGAAGGAGCAGAGAGAGAAGGAGACACAGAATCCAAAGCATGCTCCAGGCTTTGAGCTGTCAGCACAGAGCCCGACATGGGGCTCAAACCCACGAGCGGTGAGATTATGACCTGACCAAAGTTGGACACTAAACCAGCTGAGCCACCCAGGCGCCCCAAGCATCTGACTCTTGATTTCAGCTCAGGTCATGATCCCCTGGTCGGTGGGGTCAAGCCCTGTGTCAGGCTCTGCACTGACAATGTGAAGTCTGCTTGGGATTCTCTCTCTCTCCCTCTCTTTCTGCCCCTCTCCTGTTCATACACACTCACTCTCTGTCTCTCTCTCTCTCTCTCTCTCTCTCTCAAATTTAATAAATAAACTTAAAAAAATAGTCCAGCACTAACAAACTAGCAGGAAACTGAAATCATTTTTAGTAAAATTCTGCCTTTTTAATAATGGTAAACAGAATAAAATAATTTCTAAAAATGAATTTGTGCTCTAGTTTATTTTTTCAGATTTTAAAATTTCTGCCTTTTTGTTTCCCTTTAGAGTCACAAGTAAAAAAGGAAACAAAACCGGGTAAAAAATATTTGTATTCTTAAATAAATACAAAGCTGATATTGCCTTCATCTTAGAACTAAAAGAGGCTTACCACCCACCAATGGAGATTTACAGGGTGTCCCGGAGCCTTATTGTTTTTCTTACTCTGTTGCTCAGTATGGTTTTATATCACTGGATTAGCTGAGAAGGGGGATATTCTGTAGGCAAAAACACCTAGAATATGGCTTTAAATGGACCACAGCAGATACTCTAGGTTTCAGGAGAGATGTCTGGGAGTCCTTCAACCCTAGTATTATCATATTTAATTTGTAGGTTTATTTCCAGTGACATAGCAGTGACAAAATCACAGACTACTGGGATTTGAAGAGAAAAATGACAAGAATTTATTAAACACCTGTTAGGAGCTAAGGAACAGCTTAGGACTTTTATTTTCATTATAATGCTCTGAGACACATGGAACATGACAATTATTATTCATATTTAATGTGTGTGGAAACAGCACAATAGACTCCACTCAGAAAATAATTTATTTTTCCAAGGTTTTCCAGCTAATAAATGTTGGAGCTAGGATTCTGCCCATGTCAGATTAACTCAAAACTCTGGGTGCTTCCACTAAGAAATTGTCCCAGACTAATGATTATTTTATGAAGAGGTAACATTGACCTAAAACCAGAGTGACCTTTCCAAGTTTACATTGCTATTTGGTGTTTAAGTCCTAGCTCTGGTACCAACTAACCACTGACCTGAGGCAAGTTAAAAAAAAAACCCTCAGGCTCCATGGAAGCTATTTCTTCACTATAAAAAATTGCATAGCAAGCTTCCTCAATGTCAACAAATTCAAGAATCCAAGTTTAAATGTACATACAACACTATATTACCCTTTTAATTCTCACCAAAACTTACCTAGCAACTGATCAGAAGCTTGATCCTAATTGCTCTTATAAATAATATATTGTTAATGTATCAAGGCTTATGAATGCCTAAGTACTGTCTTATGATTTATTTTTTTGACTGTATTTTTTTTGCTGCAATTCAATGTTAGCAGATGGAAACATTTTGCATTTTCCTTTGTTTTTAAACCGGAAACCATTGGTAACTTCTAGTTAGGCCCAATGCCATTTCAAACTTTTATTTATTATTGGAAAATAACACAATTTTGCAGGTAATTTAATTGATTCTGTTTTTTATATATAAATGTTTCCTTTAGCACTTCATCTGAAAAAAACTCAAATACATAGGACATGTATTAATTTTATCTATAATGCTTACATAGAATTTTGACAAGAAAATTTTAAATATTTCCAGTAATATGCGTTTGCTATCTATGCTTTAGTATTTATGCTTTGTTACAACTTATCCTTTGTAAAATATAAGTACTTAAATGTAAATAAGAATTCTTGTTATATTGTTTTCATGCAACCAAAACCATTAAATTTTTCACTTAAAATGACATGAAAACTTAGAAACAGTTTTTTTCTGTGTGGACATATTTCCGACATGTGTCTGTTATTTTCTGCTAAACAAATCACTGGCCTATGGAACAGAGAAAAAAATCACCATATGTTAATTTATAAAGCTTCTAAACATCTGAAAAGATTTTATTTTTATTATTTTCAGAACAAGACAGAGCAAAACCGGAAAAGACTGTTTCTCCTGGTAAACCAGGTATTTTGCAAGTGGTGTCTATAGTATAAAATTGTCTCTCCGTGTTCTGGTTTCAGCAGAATGAAGAGTCTCATGTCAAATCTAAAGTTTTTAGGGACGATTCAAGTCTTAAGTCACCCAACTTCTAGAACATCTCCAATTTTAGTCATCTCCACCATATTTTTTGAACTGAGGACTTGACGTGTAACAGTAACTACACAGTCTATCCCTTCTCATCAAATACTTAGCTGAGTAAGATCATCACCTCCAGCACTGAGGTGAATGGGCTCCATGGTTTACTTCTGTTCTGCATGGGACAAGATGTCCTTGGGAAACGTACAATTCAGAACGGCTCGTTCAAACATGACATCTTACGTTTCAAAACCCCCAAGAAAAGGAAATCAACATTTCTCCCTGTTTCCTCTCCTTCCTTCCTCTGTCTTTGCCTCACTTTCTTTTTTTTTCAACCCTGATCTTACATTTTGGAGAAAGTAGAGGTAAGCCAGTGTGTTCTGCTCAGAAAGTGAGATACAGAATTTACCAAAACAAATGTATTAATTGTTTTTTATTTAAGACTAAAAACTTTTAAGTTTTCATTTATGCTAATTAAATATGACTTTAATTTTGAGGCAGTCCCAAGCCTCAGTTATTGTCCTTCATTCCAGGCTGAATTGTTTACCCAAAGTTGTAAATGTGGTTAGGCCAGAATCTTTAATAAGGTAAAAGCATACTTTCTGTAAGCGTATCTTAGGAAACATTTTCCTTATACTTCTAAAATTTTTACTTCAGGAAAACTGTTTACAATGGGTTTGAGTCATTTGCTCATGCTTTAAAATACATGACACACCAACAAAAGAAGCTATAGGAGTAGAAAAAGCAGAGCTGTAGTGTGAGGAACCAAGAATAACCATCTATATTGACATAATCAGAACCTTAGAACCTTCTCATTTAATGAATGATAAAATCTTGCTATTTTCTTGACTGTCCCAAATGTCAGTCATTTTGAGCTGAAATACAGAGAGTGAGAGAGTTTAGTCTCCAAGTATACAGCAAGCACACTGTCCTCCAGCCACACCTTTCTTTTATTTTAGTGATAATATCCGTATTCGAAATTCTGCTTCCCAGGGAAACGTTCTAATTGATTAATTCCCACTGCTGAATTATTGAAAAGTTTCATTTTACATAAGATCATTTTAATAATCTCTCTACACCGATCCAAGTCTCTTTGGTTATGTCTATAAAAACATAGAGAACAGAAGACATCCCATAAATGTACCACTTTGCCCTTCCCCAGCTTTGCACGATAAAACACACACACACACACACACACACACACACACACACACACAACAAAAACAAAAAAAAACCCTTGGGTCCCTAGGCTAATCCTGGGTTCCCAGGGAGGTATTTTGCACTAGAGAAATTAAAAAATGCTTCTTCCTGTTCCAGTTCAATTATTAAAAAAGTATATGTGCTTTTTATTTAAAAAAAACAGAACAAAACAAAACAAAACAACCCCTGCATAGATAAATACAGTGAAATACAGTGAAGGCAAGGCATAGGGTGTATATTGGCAGGTTAGGGGACGATTCCAATTAGGAAAACTTTTTTGGTAGGATAGCTGCAAAGGATGTCTGCAGCTGCACACATTTTCTTTGTGCTCCATCCTATTTGAATAGAAGATATAGCTTGCTGTGTTTTTGGAAAAACCGCTAACTTTTTCTCAGTATTGGTGTTATTTCAAAGAGAATACAAAATATCAAAGTTGACTTATGTCACTGTTTTATAGTAATGTATTTAAATTTCCTACTTGTGTTAAAATTTTTTCCTATCACAGAAGAAAAGGTTGTCAAGCAGGTAAAAGCTACTACAATAGAAAAACCAGGTAAGATATTTCGTATTTTTCTTCTGTGTATCAGCTTTATGTTACATGGGTACACGCACACACACACACATTTTCACTGAAGTGTATAGTTTCAGTGCCATAAATTTTAAGATTTTGAATTCTTATAAATCACTAAAATATATACTCAGTAAATTAACAGTGGAAAACTAAAGAGATATAATTTAATTTTTAAGTGTGCTTGATCTAAGCTTGCATATAACTCATAAAGTAATCCAAGTAATACATTGATTATCATATACTATTAGGTGTTTAATCTTATTTCATTTTAACTTATTTTTAAGTTTATTTATTTATTTTGAAAGAGACAGAGACAGCACACAAGCAGGGGAGGGGCAGAGAGAAGGAAAAAGAAAGGATCCCAAGCAGGCTCCACACTGGCAGTACAGAGCCTGACACCGGGCTCAAATTCATGAAACTGTGAAATCATGACCTGAGTTGAAACCAAGAGTTGGATGATTAAGTGACTGAACCACCCAGACACGCCAGAGCATATAATATTAAAATAGTTCATCTCTCAGTATTTCCTGTGAGGAGAAAAAAAGGAACATACACACATCTCCCATTCTGAAGTTCTTTCCTAGAGGGATGAATAAAATGGAGTCTTCATCTCACCTGACATCCTAAACCATTGAATCTTTTCCATTGAATTCCAACATCAAAATTCTACCCACCTGGACAACTGACAGTTAATAGAGTCCCATTTCTTACAAAAAAAATCATTTCAAAGGAAAAAGTCTGTGAAGTAATTTTTTCATTTTAACTGAGAGAATCATGATAATCAGGATTTAAATACAGTTTCTCAGTGGAAAATATAATAGAATTAAGGAAAGAACTAATTATTTATATAATTATATACTATTAACACATGAGGAAAAAAAAAGAAACCTTATGAGGCCATTTACACATGACCTCATATGTCCTTTGTACTCTATTACAGCCATTGTCAAAGCTCATAATTTCGGCTAATGTTCCTCTAATGTGCCCCCTAAGGTGTTAATGTGGCCCCATGAGTATTTCATTTAGTTATATGGGTATTTAGAGATTATCAAGAAGCTAGCCCAATGTACTTGTGTGCCAAATATAGAGATTGCTTTAAACTTTGCATACATTCTGTGTGTCATAAATTTTCAGAAAGCAGTGTAATTGATATATTTGCTGACAGTGAAAGGATAGTGCTCAGAGAGAATGGAATAGCTTAATATAAGAAGAGAATCTAAAACTAAGAAGAAATAAACACAGGTGCTAAAAAGTTATTTTTTCAAAGGTTTGCACTCATCAATATGCCATTTACTTTTCTCCACTCTTTACAGTCAAGCTCAAACCAACAAGTAAGAGATGAAAAGAATGAAATCTGAAAACTAATGCTTGGCTATTTTAATTTTAACACTTTGCTTGTTTTTTCTTTAATTGTTAATGTTGGTGTTGCCTAAGTCTAAATTAGCTGTATAGATGACAAAATAAGGTTTTGCAATAGCTTTGATTTAACATCTTTGCCTTTCCCTAGTAATTAATACTTTGCTATAATTATCCAGAAGAAATCTCTGGAAGTTGTATCACCATTACTAATACTAAAAGAGCGATTCCTTATAGGCTATAAAATACCACTAAGAAGTTAGAGTAAACAGGCAACCCTTCAAACACACACAGTGAATAACAAAGGAAAATAAAATGATACACAATTATCAGTGTTATGAACCACATATTGATTTTGATTTGTTTGTTTTAAGTAGCATTAATTATTTTGTAGGTAGACTTTGCTTTTTCAAAATCCATGAGATTGTAATCATATTACCATTTGTTTATTAAAATCATGAACTTTTCTTAGGAGTGTGAACTTAAAAGATCATTCATTTTACTGCTCAGGAATGACACAGAGATTACAGTGACAGAGAGTTTAATAGGTGACTATTAGGCTCAGAAGGGCAATAGGTTCCTTGTCACATAGATAGTAAATAAGTCCAAAATTGTTTCCAAGTTTTGATCTTGGTCCTTGAATGTCATGTATATGAAACAACTTCAATGAAAGCATGATTGGCTGTTGCTCAAATATGCTCCGGATCCTATATCAAAAAAAGGATTGACCCCATCCAAAGATGAATTGGGTGAGATCAATTAGGAGACCATATGGGTGGTTTAAGGAGATAATATGCAAATATGTGTAGCCTAATAGAACATATTCACATCCTGGAACCTGTTGCATATGTTTTGAATATGCATTTTTATATGATTATTATTACTGTAATCCATTATACTTTTGTAGTTGCCTTTATTATGACAGTTTAAGAAGTTGAGTATCAGCTTTTCAATTTTATTTTATTTTGCATGCTTATTTAATATTAACATTTATGCAAATTAAGTTCATGAAAGTGTATTCTTAAATGCTATCAATCTCTAATTTACAAATATCCAGTTTAGTCTTATGACAACATAGGTTCCGCATCTTCCCACATACTTCACTGCTGGTGCATGACGTTGGGGAAACATAGTAGTACTTTTAGAATCTCCAAATTCAGGAGTGAGTGAAGAAAAAGACAGATAAACATCAGTAACAGCTCAGGAGGACTAACCCAGGGTGATTAGAAAGAACTAACACTTGGCAATGATCCAAATATCCTCAACTCCATTCAATGTATCCTACCCATAATGGCTTCATTTGAAATTCCACTTTTGATGAAGGAGAGAGATCTATTTTTTTTTATTTCCAATATTTTTCATGGGACTAAGAGAGATACCAATTACACATTTGATTCCATTTGTCATGTCCTCGAATTAACAGATTCATCTGTGAGAGTTCTAACTGGACCTGGAAAGAGAAAGAAGTCCAGGAAAACAAAAATACAAAATGTGGTACTTTCTGGCATAGGGTGGGTCTAGGTTCAATTTTCAACAATAAAATAATGTCCAGCACAAATTACTTCTGATCTGGCAAGAAAGGAACTAGAAGGAGTCAGAGAGGTACAAAGGGGAGCTTGTAAAATGCCAAAGAGAAATGTCATCTGCTTTAAAATATCCCTAAGGAATGACTCTACCTTTAGCAGAGAAAGAAAAATCCTCTTTTTATTCTCCTTTTGTCATAGTCTACCCTCTTCTTCCTATACCACGTGGCCTCAAGAGGGCTAGTACCTTTGTATCTTACAGGTTGCCCTGAGAATGAACCTGACTGTGTTTATAATGCGTTTCTATGGCAATATGCTTTCTGAGTTCCAGCGTGCAAATGACTTTGAGGGCATGCTTCCCATAGAAACTGAGGACCACTTGTAAACACATAAATAAGAAATGCTTGCTACACAAACAATCCACAGATTGCCGATTAATTTTTAATTTCTTTTTCTAGAAAAAGCTGAACATCAAGAAAAAGAATCTCCATCTATAAAAACAGGTGTTTTTACATTCTGTCTTAATTGCCTCTTTGTATTAAATTTAAAAATTAAAACAAAGCCTACAACTGTTTTCATTTTGTCCTGGTGATTTTTAGTCTTGTGGTTTTGCAGCAAAATCTAGTTTATCTGATATAAATAAGCTGACAATCATACATTTTGCTGAGTATTATAACCAGTATGTATAGGATTGCCAAACATACTGTTATAATACAGCAGTATATTTGGTTTCACGTTTTTTTTTTAAATTCTAGTTATGTGACATATAGTGTAATATTGGTTTCAGGATTAGAATTTGGTGATTCATCACTTACATATAACATCCAATGCTCATCCCAAGAAATGCCCTCCTTAATACCCATCACTCATTTAGTCCACTCCCTGTCCACCTCCCCTCCAGTAGCCCTCAGCTTGTTCTCTATAGTTAAGAGTCTCTTATGGTTATAATACAGCACTATTAACAAAAGAGTATTTGATTTCATGATTCACAAGCCCCTTTCACTGTTGTCAATATCAATGTCATGTGTCATACTGATTAAGTCAATTCACTGCTGATAGTATTGTAAAATAACTTGCCAAATTGCACAAATTACATTTTACTGAAAACTAATCATGAATTTCAGCTTGATATATTTTCTTAAATATAAAATATATAATTGCTAGCTTAATATTTAAGAAAATACTACTCAAATTTTAAAACTGTAATAGTTGGCATGGTTCAAACACGAAGGCATACACTATAGGAGACTAATTGTGAAAATATACCTCCTTCTCCTCTCTTTTTCCCTATTCTACCAGTTCCTATTCCAAAATATCCAATAGGTAATGACTGTTATTTCTTATTGTCTCCTTCTAGCAACGCACATACATAGCATATACACATAATATACATATATATGCTTATACATGCTTACATAAAATAAATATATATCCCCACTTTTATTTTTTTACACAAATTATGACATACTCTATAAGTTACCATGTCCCAGATTTTTCTATTTAAGAATGTATTTTGAAAATTTGAATTTGAAATGTAAAAATTAATTCAAATTTTGAAATTTTAAATTTGAAATGAATTTTACATTTCAAATTTGAAAATTTGAATGTATTTTGAAAATAATAGTATTCTGTTAGATAGTTGTATAGTTAACTAATCTCTGTTTGGTATGTTTAGGTTGTCTAACAAGATTTCTATAATGATACAAAATTATATATATATATATATATATATATATATATATATATATATATATATCTACCAGTCTAGTTTTGTTACTTTACCTTTGGAGTAAAATTTCTTAAAGTGTTTTAGTGAAATGGTATATACAATGTAATTTTTATAGATAATTCTAATTGTTCTCTGATATAAGTTGTATCAATTTATATTCCCACAGTTAATGAATTAGAATTAGTTGACCCAATTTTGAGTGATTTGAATTGTTCAGAGTCATGACCACATGCTGTAAATTTTTTATAAATAAATCGATCTTTAGGTGTATGACTGCGTAATGTTTTTAGTTAACAGTTTCAGAAGACAAGGAATACTGGAGAAAGAGGTCATGTATTTGGATGGTATAGTTTTGTGGTTTTCATCTATCACTCATTTATTCCCCCTGAGATTTTATAAAATCAGTTTCTTCATTTAAAATGCTGTATTGGGGGACTTAGATAGTTAATATGAATTAAAGTTAACATGTATTCTGCAAAGATGATGGTGTAATATGCATTTTATGCTATTTAGAAATAGTAAGGCATTCAAATTTTTGTGAGCATTCATATTGCATCAAATCAAACATGAGGTTTTATAGGGATAAAGAGAGACCAAGAGGATTCTATATTTGAAAGCTGTACAATCTCTTCTACAGAGAATTCATTAGGAATATAACTTTAAAATTCCTCAAAAGGCATTTTCTATTGCTTATTTTAATATAAGTTTAGCCTATTCCTATTTTAACTCAGACAGACATAAGAATATAAATGACTGATATTTTACCTATGGGTGGAAATTGACCACTGGTTTTCTTTTCTTCTTTACTTTTTAGACAAACCCAAACCAACTACAAGTAAGTGTAGAATGTTAAAATTAAAAATTTGCTATTTAATTATTTTAATTTTATAACCCTTGGAGTTTATATGCAGCAGAGAAAGGATGGTATGTTTATTAAGGCGATAGTCATTATGCGATCACCTATGTAAATCTGGTGATTGACAAAGATTCTGATTGACAAAGAATAAAGTGTATGTTGTGTTCATTTATCCTTGAACATGTCTGTATTGGGCACCTATTAGCACACTATACCAGGATATGTGAGAGAATGCCTACAATGTTTTCTGTTGTCATGCCTGTGTAATTAATACATTTACCATAATAATGCCTGTGTGGAAAATAGTGGTTGGGTCTTTCTTTTATGTACTTCCTTTTGTTTGTGAGGATGTATTGAGTAAACACAGTATGGAGATCCCTCTAATAGTTGCTTCTGAGTTCGGAAAATTTAGAACACATAATACCTGTCTCCAATTATTTAATTTTAAGTACATGAGCCTTTGATTATCTTACTTTTTGAAAGCCTGAAGGTGAATTGTTTTTAATTTCAGAATCACTGTTTTATTTTGACATTCCAAGAAATAATACGAATATAACAGTTAATACAGTTTTGAAAATTTATGTTTTGTGAATTCATTATGTATTAAATCATGACCCAGACTTTAACCTGGAGTAAAAATCTGTGCATTTCAATCTAGCAGCTATATCTAAAGTTTTGAAATGCCAAGGAATAGCTTGGTTCCTTAAAAGTATCATGACAGATTCCTTACAAATGCAGCAACAATTTTCTTATAAATGAATTTTATGTTAAAATATTAAATGTTGCCTTTGAGTTGGAGAAAATCTTTAGCACATCTAGTTTTTATTATTTCTATGGATATAAAGAGTATTGTAAAATTTAACAGTTGAAAGTCAAAACTAGAATGCTAATATATCACCATAATCCCTTGTAAATACTGTTTTGTTTATGACTCATTATTCATCTTTCATCCTCATTATTATAAAATATGTTAATCAATTTTTCTTGAATTTTTAATATAGCTTCCAGAAAAGTTATGGAAGACAAAATCAAATGTATCAGGTTTATAGAAAATGTTATCACTTTAAATGAATTGTGAGGAAAAAGACATTTTAAAAACCTGCCATGTTATATTTTAAAATATTATTGGTCTATGAAATAGCTGAAAGAACAAAAAGAAAGGCTGGTTCTATATTATCATAAAGACAAGTAGCATTTTGTTTCTTGTCTCACTACTCTGACAATAGTCACCATGAGCTGAATTTATTTCTGAGATGTTTTTCAGTCTCATCCCACGACCCCACCTATTATATTTAGTATAACTTCTTATATGTGTAGTGGCTTTATAAATATTCAGTGAACAAATGCATGCACGTATGTATGAAGATCAAGTTAAAAGTTTGTGAAACAGAGCTGTATAATTTGTAATTAAGAAAACTAAGCAAAGGACTTCAAAGTGATTCATTCTACTATATAGAATTAGACTGTTTTAGATTCATCTGTAGAGTAGTTCTAATTTCAAAATAGATTTCTAGTTATAGTTTTCAGAGATATTAGTTACCAGTGTGTTTCTTTGCCATTTTAAGTATATGTGTTTATTGTCATTACCGGTGGAATTTAATAGGATATACCTGGAGGTTAAAGCTCAGTTGTATGCTACTGAAATATAAAATTATTCTTTCCCTTTCTTTTTCTATGTATTCTTCTTTTTTTTCTAAAGAAGAAACATCAGAAACCATAGAATCAGGTAAATATTTACTTTCCCAAAGGAGGTAATATAGATCAGTTGAAACAGATCTGTATGTAAATTTATCTTTATCTAGCTGTGTAACATTTAGGAAAATCCCTTACCCAGTTCAGCTTCCTGGTTTCCTCACCTATAAAACAGGCAAAATGGCTTCCCAAAAGGCTTACAACAGTTAAGTATTAAATAAGAAACATATGCAACACCCCACTACATAATTACTTGTCACTCATTACATATTGATTTTCTTCTCACTCTTGTCTGATAAATATAGTTGAAGAAAATCATCAACCAAAAGTGTTTTGAAAAGCCTGTGTCCACTTTTGGTTTGGAGATATTTTGTGACTCTCATTGTTTTCAATCCATTGTTTTATTTATTGAGCACCCATAGCACCAGTCAAATACTCATTTCCTTAAGAAAACAGTTGAAAATTCAGATGTTTTTTCCTGTTGTTACTAGTTAACATTTAATAAATGAATGGCTTGCTTTAACTCTACTTCAAAGTACATTTAAAAAAAAGACAAAAAGAAAAAGGGAAGGGGCTCTGCCATACAGGTGACTGAATACAAGCTAAATAAGCATAACAAAAATACCTATGTTCTCACACATGGGAGGTACCCTCTTGCTTCACATCTTGCAAAAGCAGAGCCCTAACCCCCTACACTTATGGGATTAAGTCCTATCTCCAACTGTTTTCTTCAAGATTGAGTAAGAAACTCATGTTTTTTAAACTGATAATTTCTTGTTATTATATTTTCCCTCCTAGGGAAGAAGAAAATTGAAAAACCTGAAAAAGAAAGTAAAGGTAAAGATGACATTTAAAGACATATGCACCAAATTAATAATAAAAGCACAGAAATAAAAAAACACAGAATTATATAAATTATGCCACTTAAAAGCAATTCATGAAAATGTGGGCAGCGATTTTAAAGCATATATCAGAATTACAATTCACTATAGGATTTTCCATGCAAGAGGTGTAGATATCACTTATTATTACATATGCAAAAAGAGAGAAATTTAGGTTCTGCTATTTCTAAATTAATACCATAGAATTCTTTTCATATAATACCTGAAGTGTGAATATTAACTACACAAAATTTAATTCCAAACCTTAGGAAGACCTATGAATAAATGTGATATATGATTCAAAATTACCTTCATTTTTTTCTACAGAAAAAACAGAAATGAAACATCTTAAAGAAGAAAAAGGTAATTTTTTACAAGATTGAAAAGTGAAATGCAAAGCCTTGAAGCAAAAGTATTTGAGTTGAGGATTATTTATATCACGTTAAAATAAAACTTTTATTTGTGTACATGATGAGAGCTAAGGTCATTTAAAAAAGAAATGTGGAAAATAATCAGTGGATATGTGGTAACGGCCATGGCAAAGGAACAGTGGATGGCAGGCCAGTCCCAACAAATATGTGTTGCACCATCGGTGAGCAACAAGTTAGAAGCTGCATCACAAAGTTGCTATTTTTCTTAACATTGGGTGTATTTATTTGTAAACGATAAAAGATAATATGATAATCACTGACTTTCAATGCAGGTATCTGAAAAAACTTGCAAAGATCTTAATTACCAGAGAAATATTCTATTGGATCAAGAAGAAAGCATTCTTAGACATATCGAAAAGATTGTTAATTATGAAAGAAGACAGATGTTTTCTTTTGTTTTTTAGTTTATCCTCAATTTCAGTTACTCAGGATGACCAATTGTTCACAGATTCTAGTTAGTTTAAATACTGCAATCAGTGCAATCATGTTATATCCCTGTTTATGCAAACAAAACAATCTCTACCGGTGACGTTTATTTTTGTTAGATGTTAGAAGAGAAAAAAATTTTAAATCATCCTGAGAAAATATTTACAAGATTTAAATATTCCCATTTTCCCAAAGCTTGGTTGAAGTGAGCCAAAATTTTTATGCAAATTCCCTTTAAAAATTCATAGTTTAATTTACATTTTCCTTATCAACAGTCTCAACAAGAAAAGAAAGTCTTCAATCACACAATGTGACAAAAGGTAATCTTGAATCAACTTTGTAAATATTCAATTGCTAAGTTAGTATGGAGGTGCCTAAATTATGTTTGCACTTAACACTAAATTTTTTAAAGCAAAGAAGTCTAGCAGCTATACACTTCTACTAGTAGCAGAAGTGGAGAGGTGGGGAATCTAGCAGGGAGTTTACATTTCAGTGTAAAACTAGCCAACGTAAAGAAATCGAAACTATTAACAACATAAACATTCAATAGAATATTCTAGTACATACCAGAAGATATATTTCTCTATTACAAAAGACTTTAGTAACATGCATAAGGTCAAAAATGATATAGTGGTAAAAATAGATAGAGTAAGAATTATTTTATGTATTACATAAATACAGCCAAAATGATAAATACCTTTTTATTACCTAAACTTGGCTCTTTAAATTAATTCAAGAAGTGGATGGTGGAGGGAAAATGCCAGCATGCACATGGAACGGAGATGTCTTTTACCTAAAATAAGAACGACATGTTTTGGTGATTTGATCATCAAAAAACTACAAATGGATGTTATAACTGAATTATGCAATCTGAGTGATATAATTTTTAAAAATCTAATTAACTCGGGGTACCTGGGTGGCTCAGTTGGTTGAGTGTCCGACATCGGCTCAGGTCATGATCTCGCGGCTGGGGAGTTCAAGGCCCACGTCAGGCTCTGTGCTGACAGCTCAGAGCCTGGAGCCTGCATCAGATCCTGTGTCTCCCTCTCTCTCTGCTCCTCCCCTACTCGTGTTCTTTCTCTCTCTCTCTCTCAAAAATAAACATTAAAAGAAAAAGAATTTTAAAAAATAAAAATAAATAAAAAATAAAATTAAAAAATCTAATTAACTCAAAAGGTAATGGTATTTAAATATTTTAAATTTTAAGGTGCTAAGTAAACATGCCATAACTGAACAATTATTTTCATTCATAGCAAATATATACATCTCCAGTGTGTGGAGAGAGGAAATGAGTCTTGTTTTTTACTGGTTCCTTCTTTCTTCTTAGTGTATTATGTATGCCTGAAATGATGTACTGAAAGGACACAGCTACATATAAAATTTAGACATATAGTCATTAGTAATTTAGACATATAATTATCAGTCATACTAGATGGTAAAATTTAGATTAAGAACAAACCAAATCTGTAGAAGCATAAAGGGCCATAAATTTTATATCTCAACTTTCTTAACTTTTAAAATATTGCCTAGCATTTTTTAGGATAATTAGCCAGAAGAATGAGAAGCTATGTTGTTTAAAAAACCCACTGGTACATCCTTTCCTAACGAATCCTATTAGTTCATTTAATCCTTAGAACAGGCCCAAATATGCCCAAATTTAAAGATAAGGTAAATGCGATAAAGGAACATCTAACATCTCAGAGTGTTTACCTGGTAGAGACAGGATCTGGCTCAAAGTAAATATGACGCCAAAGACTTAACGGTTAAATCCATTCGATCCCACTTCCCTACCCTATCACACTGTGGCCTATACAGGAATCAAGGCAGCCCAAAGAAAAAATGTACCCCTAGAGGAAAAAATGTTTCCAAGAGAGTGGTAACTCCCTTCTTACCCCACTGTGTGAGTCCATCATTTCCAAGATCTTTATATTATGAAAACACAGTAGGGACAAATTATTATATATGAAAGCACAAGACTAACCTGGAGCCTGTTGATTCTTATTCATTCCTTCATCCAACAGATAATTCATTGTATTTAAGTAAATGTTTACTGTACTCCTTTTTAAGTTCCTGTCTTTTAGTCAGTGATAGTATTTTTAAAGGAAAAATAATAACACATGAGCCTTACTGAAGTATTTTTTCTAAATTATTTTGTGTTTTGAATACATGAGGTATGCAGCTGTAATATAACTAAAACCATAAGTATCTCAAATGAAAAAAAAATTTCTAAAAACCTTTCTATTGGCATTAACCACTTTCTGTAAATTTATAATCCCTAGGTTTATACTAAAAATTCTGCAAGTCTCAAAGTAAATCATATAATGCAGATTCCTTTAAAAATTTATGTTTTCAAGTCTAGCCCTTTAAATTAGACTAATGTTGGGATGGTAGCTATACTTGTGATGAACACAGCATAATTATAAACTTGTCAAATCAGCAAGTTATACACCTGAAACTTGTAAGATTATGTGTCCACTATACTAAGAAAAAAAAAAATAGACTAACGTTAGTACAATGTAGATGTTACCAATCTTTTTTTTCTCTCCAAGAAGTTAGAATATCTGTTACAGTATTTGGTATTTGGGACAATCATCTCACTTTATATTTTTGTCCTACATACATACACTTTAATGTAAAAAGATACTACTTTGAAGAATTATAGTCTCTCATTGAAACTAGACAAATGGTTATGAAAAATTAAACTGATTTTGCATGTTGCTTTTTAAGGTTTAGTTATTCATCATTATTACCTTTGAAAGGAAAATAATTCTTAATGATACATTTTATGGAATTTGGAAACTTTAAACAAATATTTACATTAATTACATCATACAAAGTAATTTTATTCAACTTAGTTATAATTAAAATTGAACCAAAACACTTAATTTAACAAGAATCCTGCTGATTTTAGTAAGCGTTTAAAATGTAAACATGTTGTAACATCTATAATAATTAAGAGCTTTTATTATATTTCACATAAAAACAATTAATACACTCAAAGACCCATGTTCTCAGAAAATAGTTATATTCTTACATTACATTAAGCAATAAGAAAGTCAAAAGATGTGAGATACTTTCATGTAGTCCATCAATGTATAATTTCTTTGCATTTTATCTGAGTTAAACAAAACTTTTTTTCTTCCTTTTTTTTTTTTTTTTAGCAGAAAAACCTGCAAGAGTATCAAGTAAGTACTGCTTGTATTGGTGATAAATTCTCTTTGGCATGCAGTATAAATTTCCAGCTGAAACTCATAAAATATTTATACTTTTAATGTGTTCAGAGACTGAGTCATTTCATACTAAACCCTCTGACAGAAATTTAACTTTTAAACTTAGTTATGTTGAAATTTAAAAAACTATGTTATTTGAAATAACTTGTAACAGAAATAATTGATCGTGTTCTCAAGCCTGAAGATTAAAGCGACTTGCATTCAAATACATTAATTTTTTTCAGTGATTGAAGCAAAATGGAATAAAATAATCCTGTTTCTGCCTTCAACTTTCAATCACTAACGATTTGCTGTAGAGTACATATGATTGAGCAATAATGTTTTATTTTCTGGTATTTTCTAATGGTTGTTAACTTAAATATAATTATATATCTGAGAAGAATAACATAGCTAAGAATGGATCTAAGCTCATATATCATATATCATATATCATAAACAGAAGTTCTCAGAAAACACTCTCTAAAATATCAATTTCTAGGTACCCAAAGGCATTCTAAATATATACAATACAACTTTAAATTTTCCTGTAAGTTCCTAAAAATTCTGAGAAATAGGAATTTTCCCTCCCATGTTTTCTGATTTTTAAAAAAGTCATTTTAAATTGATGCTGTCTAGTGCAATTTCATGTGAACAACACATGTAATTTTAAATTTTCTGGTAAATACATTAAAAGGATAAAAAGAAACATGTTAAAATAATTTTAATGTTTATTTAAATATTTATCTATTTAAATATTATTTCATTATGTATCAGTATAGAACACATTGATAGTTTACACTGTTTTTTGAAATCTTGTGGTGTGTGTCTATGTTTTACACTTAGCACATTTCAGTCCATACTAGTCACATTTCAGTACCCCAAAGCCCCATGTGGTTAGTGGCAACTACATTGGACAGAGCAGATCTTAATATTTCTTGAGCATTTCTGCTGTACACACTACATCATGAGTATTGAGGACAGTATAAGACAATCATCAAATGTGGTACTTGCCGCATCTCTCATTTGAACCTCTTTGACAGCGAATAATAGAACTCCGCATGGACTTACTTCAGGGATTTAAAAAAAGAAGAATAACAAGGGTGCAGAATTGTGTCACCGATGCAAGGGCAAAGCTTCCAGCTGATACTCAAGAAAGCCCTCTGAAACCATTCCACTCCACACTCTTTCCTCATACGCAAAGGTAGTCAGGGCAGACTTCATGAAGGAAGTGATTACAAAATTCATAATTTTAAGAGCAGTTAGGTTTGAATAACTGGAAAAAGACTGAAGTAAATGCAAAGGGAAAACTCACTTCCCCTGTGTTTCTTCTTCACTCTTACAGAAGTACCACGCTCCCGGCACTTCCTACACTAGATATATGGGGGTTTTTTTTGTTTTGTTTTGTTTTGTTTCCACACCAAGAAATTCTCTGTGATGCCAGCTTGGTGTCATACAATTTCAGTCACTTCTGACACTAACTGGGTTTAGCACAGTCCCCGTAGGTTAACGGCTTAGTCTCACAAGACTCCTCCCCATTTCTGTTGCCAATTGTTAGGTAGTAGGTCCCCAGGTTATTCATAGTTTCTATCCAACATGGCTACAAATCAGAGGTTCTCATGACTTCCTCCCTTGAATTCAATTATTTGCTAGAACATCTAACAGAACTCAGAGAAACAATTACATTTACTAGTTTATTATATAATAAAGGATATGATAAAGGATACAGATGAACAGCCAGATGAAGAAATACATAGGGCAAAGTCTGAAAGGGTCCCAAGCACAGAAACTTCTGCCCCTGTGGAGTTGGGGTAAGCCACTTTCCTTGTATGTAGATGGGTTTACTTGAACCGTATACTTGAATCCCATACTTGAGAGAATTTTTAATGGAGGCTTTATACATAGGCATGATTGATCGTAAACTCCATCTCCAGTCCCCTTCCCCTTCCTGGAGGATGGGGAGTGGGGCTGAAAGTTTCAGGCTTCTAATCGTGGCTTGGTATTTTTGGTGACCAGCCCCCATCCAGGAGCCCACCAAGCATTTGCCTCATTGGCAAATCTATCACCTAGTAGATTCTAAGGGATTTAGAAACTCTATGCCAGGAACCAGGGGCAGAAACCAATATATATCAAAGTCAGCAACCAAGAAAACTTGGTATAAGGGCAATTAAAAGACAAGTTAGCTGAAGTTAAGGGCTAGTGTCAGAAAGCAGTGGAGGTAAGGACACGTAGGGTTAAAATATGAGGTAGAGATCCTGCAGGCCAAAGGACTTTGGACCTACTGCCACAGAAAACTGTGGTTTACTTTATATAAGGGAGTAAAAACGAGGGAATTGTTGGGAAGAAGTAAGTGTAAATAAGTAAATGAGAAATAAGAATAGTAACTGAAAACAGACAGTGTGATGAAAAAATGTCTACTTTTTCTTATGGATCATATGAGATAAATGTCCAATGACATCATGAGATGATACATTTTAATAAATTGGTTGCTATGCATATGAATATTATATTCTCTATAGAACATATTTTTATCAGGCTCTTTTGGAGGCAATCATCAAAAACTTCAGGTATTTATCTAATAAAACATACTGAAGATAATTTAAACTGAAGATTCATTGTTCTTTTTCTCAACCCATTTTCAGCATTATGTCCATGTGTATTTATTTTTGGTCAGACTTCTTATTTATCTTTCAGTCTTTTCTTTGTCTTTCATAAGGGAGGTTCACAAATAGCTTTTGCTTTGAGCCCAGACTTGCACGCACATTCTCTAACTCCACGCTGGTGCCTGCATGTCTTGTCTTCTGGGTGGCTTTTCTGTTTTGGTACTGGAAGCACAGAGACTGCCCTTCATTCCTGGGTCTTTTGGTTGGGAAGGAAGGGTGCTAATGTGTGGAAAAGGATTAGTGTAATACAGAAGGGGGTATTTCTTCCTGAATTCTGGTTCACTCTGCTTGAGATGCTTGAGATCATCCCAGTGGACTGGATTCTCAAATATCTGGGGTTTTATTATAAGCATAAAGAAGATGCTGATAAGAATCAGCAATACACAAATATCTCTCTATGACATCAGTGAAAGTAACATTGCAAAATCAAAATTTCCATGATTCATAGGCAATTATGGTTTAAATTGATGCTTGCTTTTGTGGGTTTATTTTTTGTAAGGATGTAGCTTTCTGATTCTAAATATCCATTTGATTTTCATTCTGTATATTTTCTATAGATATGGCAATTATATAATGAATTATTTACTTTCCATAGAATTCAGAAGAAGACATCAAGGAATGTTAAGTTGTATTATATTTAAGATATATTATCCTAAAAATTAAAAGCAAAATAAACACATTTTTGACTTTTAAATGGCCCAACCATTTGATATTATTTTAAGTCTTTTGAGAAATTTTTTTTCTGAAAAATATAAATAACTGTACATCCAAAAACATTACTGCCCAGGAAGTTTCCCAAAGGCAAAATATGAAATAAAACAGAGGACTGAAAACATACATTATCATAAGGCAAATAGTGCCAAGGGAAGACTAGCACCTAGTGGAATTGCAAGGCTCTTGATGTAGCTGAGACATTGACAGTATACTTATAACAATGGGTGTGGGGATATCAAAGACAAAGATTTTATAGAAGCCCATAGTTATTTTGTTTTTATTATCTGGTAGACAACATTTGAGTAAAGAGAGGTTGGCTTCCCCTTAAAATTAGTATTTTAAAAGAAGTGATGCAGTAAGAACATTTCTCGAGATGCTTCTATGTGGAAATTTAACTTTAGCATCTTTTCCTATAACATTTTTCTTTGAACATGAGCATTTTCCCATCAGCAATTCAACAAAATTATCTGCATAGACCGGTTTGGGATCATCATAAAGCCTCTGAGATCTAATTTTGATATCAAAGATAATGAATTTAATTTTTAAGGACATACTAATAAAAATATTTTATAGAAGTTAATTACTTTTTAAGGACACTTCAAACAAGACTGGCCAGGATTTCCATGTTTTAGGCAACTTCCTTTATAGCTTACATTTGTGATTTGCTTTATAAAGCTTGCTAACTTTTAAAATACTCATTCATTTTTTTCGTTTTGCATTTTTTCTTTTTACGTAAATATGATATATTAATGAGTAATTTGCATCAATATTACAGTTTGGTGAATATTTTAGATATCAGAATTAAGCCATTTTGGACATTTATCTAAAATTTAAGCACAAGGTGCTTAAAAATTAAACAAGGATGTAAAAGCTTATAGCCTTTCTTGATTTACACATTTGATATAACTTATGTTAAAGACTTCTTTTAAAAGAATCTAATTAAACATAACTAAAGTATAACATTTATCATAATAAAAGTGTAGCCTATTTTGTATTGATTATATGTCCCTGCATTGAAAATTTTCAAGAATTTCAAAAATCCAGAATTTACTAATAGGTATGTAATTCCCATTTGAAAGAATATTTCACTTTTTGAGACACACTATTAATAAGTCTGTGAATTATAAAATTAAAATCTAGTGACATAAAGAACTAATTTTCATAAATTCTTAAACACAAGAAAAATATGCTTTGCTTTATGGCAATATTGTATATAGTTGCCTTTTATAAATAATGAAATTAATGAATAAAATGAATTCAACCTAAAAGTCTTCTAATGGTTAATTCATGTCTAAATCAATTTATTTATGTCATCGAAGACTAATTAAGTTGATCTTTTCCCTAATTTTATCACTTGTTGGTCTCCCATATATATGAAACTATAGGACGTATTCTGAGATTTTCTCTTAATGGTATGTTCTCAGATTCATAAGTGTTTTTGTATAGTTATAGTTTATTCATTTTTATTACTGTATAGTATATTACTTTGTAAATATACACATTATAATCTATTCTACTATCATTAAATATTTGCTTTACTCCTAATTTATTTAAGATTTTTCTGTGTTTATTTTTAGATATCTTAATGTGGATGTTTATTTTATTAGTCTCTACCTTTCTCCTTTACTAATATAAGCATATAAGGCAGTGAGTTTAAATGCTATTTCAGCAACATCCCACAAGCTTTTATATGCAATATTTTCATTATCGTTCTGTTGCAAGTATACCTTAATTCCATCAACATAAATTCTTTAACTAGCATTTTACATGGAAACTTTAAAACTTGTTTTTCAATTTCCAAACCTGTGGGGATTGTAAAGATCATCCTCTTTTAACCAATGCCTAATTTAATTATATAGTGGTTAGAGAAAATGGTCTCCTCTTTAAAATACGTTGAGCTTTATCTTACAAACAAATATATTTGTTTTAGTAGGTATTCCATATTTCATCCAGAATAATGTGCATTTTCTAATGGTTGGAAGCATGATCCTATATTGATTGAGTCAAGATTCATTGTTTTTCAATTACCCTTTATCTTCATTAATTTTTTGAATAATAGAAGTATCAATAATTGGATAAACTATATTAAAATCTTCCTCCAAGATGGAAAATTTTCAGTTTATCCCTGTAGTTTTATCAATTTTTATGTTAAGAGCTGTTTTATACATTTTATCCAAGCTTTATGTATCTTTTTGGTGAATTGAACATTTATCTTTACATAGTAACTTCTATATTCCATATAATGACCTTTTTTAAGTAAAGTGTATCTGATATTATTACAATTACTCCAGCCTTCTTTTGGTTAGTATTTTATCAGAATTTTTTATTAAAAACTTTTATTTTATGTCTTTTCATGACATTTTGTTTTAGATATCTCTTTAGTAAATAACATAAAGTTAAAATTTACTTTCTTTATCCAGTACAATGGCCTTCACTTTTAATCTGATGAATTTCAACTACTCACATTAGTTATGATTATTAATATTTTAGGTCTAGTTCTTACCATCTTGCTTGTTTTATATTTCTCATGTTCTCTAAACACTTCTTCATATTTTTTCTTGTCCGTTACAAAATTGAGTGTTTTTTCCCTTTAAATATATTTTTGTTTTCTGTTTTCTAATGTCTACCTATCTGGAAAGACAACACTCTATTTCTCTTACTTCAGCAGTGACCCTTGAAATTTTACTATGCACATTTAAAGAATAAAATTACTATAAAACACCCTTCCCCAGGGCGCCTGAGTGGCTCAGTCGGTTAAGCGTCTGACTTCGGCTCAGGTTATGATCTCACAGTCTGTGAGTTCGAGCCCCTGCGTAGGGCTCTGTGCTGACAGCTCAGAGGCTGGAGCCTGCTTCTGATTGTGTGCCTCCCTCTCTCTCTGGCCCGCCCCCACTCACACTCTGTCTCTTTCTCTCTCTCTCACAAATAAATAAACGTTAAAAAAAAAAAAAAACCAACACCCTCTTCCAAACAAGAGAAGGATGCTACATTTAAATTTCATCACATCTAAACCTGATTTACATGCTAATTTTGTTCAATAGTTGAATTATAACCTTTAAAAGAATCTGAATGTCAAATTGTATTAGTATTATTTTTCAACATGTGTCTATCTTCACCTACAGATTTCTCAGTTACATTGCTACCATCTCTCTCACATCTCTGACTTTTCCTTCAACATCATACTTCTTTAGCATCTCCTTCTCTAGAAGCGTCTTGAGCAAAGACCTATTGGTGGAAAGTGTTCTCAGGTTTTATTTATGTGACAATGTCTTTAAATCATCCTTATTGTCGAAAACCTTTTGCTAAGCACAAGATCTAGGTCACCAGTTAGGCACTCTGATTACTTTGAGTACATCATGTCACTGTATTGTTTTCTCTTCCTCCACTAAGGTAGAGGAATTCTGTTACCAGTTGAATTGTCACTCCTTCCATATGACCTATCCTTTCTCTCTGTCTTCTTACATATTTTTTCTTTGCCCTTGATCCACTGCAGACTCACTATAGTTTATGGAGTGAGAGCTTCTTTTTATTGTGAAAATTTTCCAGGGCACATGGAGTCATTTTTCTTTCCTTTACCACTTTGGAGAATTCATAGCCATTATTTCTTCAAATATTACTATTTTTTCCTTGTGCTCATTATTAATGTGTTAGGTATTCACATTTTTCTTCTTTCAACATCTCTTTCTAATTTTTCATCTCCTCATTTCTCCATGATGTATTTAGTGTAATTTGATCAGTCTTAACATACATTCACTAATTATTTCTTCAGTTCTATATGTTATTTTACCCATCCAGTGAGATTTTATATAATTTATATTTTATTATAATAGTTATTTTTCAAATCTTACTGGTTATTTTAATAATCTATTGTTTGTCCTTATTTTTGAATTCATATTTTAATTCTTAGAAGATTTATATATATATTAAAGTTCAAGTTTGAAAATTTGAATATCTGAAGTACCTTGTGATGTAAATGTGTTGTTTGTTTGTTGTTTCTTCAGGCTCTCCCTTATGAAGGCTTTTTTCTTTCTGTGATTGGAACTTTGATTATGAGCTCATAGTTTTATTTTATTTCCCTCACTTTTATCTAAAATTATCTTTCTTTCTCTCCATTGTCCCTATCTTGCTCAACTTTTATTCCACCCCTAGTAGTGTCTTACCATTTGTGGGATTCTGTCCTGCAAGTGAACCCTGGCTCATAAGTTCCCCAGGAGTCACAGGGTACCAGATGGTACCAGCACTCACACTTCGTGGTGAACCCTTTATGCTTACCTGCTCTGGGACTGGGCAAAGCCCTTCCCAGGTTCAGCTGATGATCTCAAGTTGTCATTACTCACTTTTCAGAAAATGCCTATTGGCTGTTTGGGGGTTTCCTGTTTGGGGTGTCTCTCAGACTCCCTATTGCCTTCCTCTCCTTCCTTCTCCGCAGGTGCTAATACCTGGTAGGTTTCTGACTGTTTCAGTCCATATTTCTAGGGCTTATTTCAGTTTGTTTTAAATATTGTCCATGGGTTTCACTCTCTGTTTTTACAAGGGGATTTGAAGGAGATTTAAATACTGTGTTGTTGCTATCTTCTCCAGATCACCTGGGGCACTTATATTTTTGTCCCACCATTTCTGGCTTAACAAAGGCTCACAGCCTATGCACCCCTACTTTGCTCCTTGCACACTTAGTTTTTGAGTTCTTGTTTTACTATAAGCACTTGTCCACAGGGTGACCTCACCGTTCGTGGATCAGCAGGTATTCTTTTTCTCCTCTTGCAACAGAAGGGAAGATTCTGGAAGTTTCCTTTGTCTCCTCTGAGCCCAGCACTTCAACAAAAAGTATGATTTTGTAGCGAATATTGTCTATCGTGTTCTCAGAATTAGAGTCCAAGAGTTGTTTTTTTAATGTTATCCCCAAACCTTGTTTTAACAAGATTCATGCCTTACTTGCTTAAATTAAAAAGTGAAACTCTGATGTTCTAGTTCTGGGCAATTGTATAAAATTTATTATTAAAACTTTATACAATTCTTAATCATAGAAATATAAATTTTATCTTCTTTAAAAAATCCATTCTTAGTTAATACAAATATGCACAAGCCTTTGAAAAAGAAAAATATGCTTTCTTATAGTGTTTAGGTTAAAGTTTATATTAGGACATATGTTTTTTTTTTCCTAAATAGTATCATTTTATACAATGACTCACTTGTTTGTTTTGTTTTGTTTTGTTTTGGGACACTTGTTGGGATGGAATATTATTGGAGATCACTTGCTGGAATGGAATGCTAATGAATATTAACATCAATGTAGTTGTTGTTAAAAACAAATTATCACCAAATTCATGATAGAAATACAGATGTTATCATTGGGTAGTGGCTGATAACAGGGAAACTGTTTTAAAATTTGTGTAAACTTGGGAAATCTACATAACATCTCTGTGCTTAGTAGTCTTATTTTTAAAATGTGTATAATAATAGGGGTGCCTGGGTGGCTCAGTTGGTTAAGCGTCCAACTTCAGTTCAGGTCATGATTTCATGGTTTGTGAGTTCAAGCCCCGCATTGGGCTCTGTTCTGATAGTTCAGACCCTGGAGGCTGCTTCAGATTCTGTGTGTCTCTCTCTCTGCCTCTCCCCTGCTCATGCTCTGTCTCTCTCAAAAATAAATAAATACTAAAAAAACTGATAATAAAATGTGGATAATAATAATAATAACAATAATATTACCTCATAGAAATTCTGGGTAGAGATAAATAAGATAAAATAGAAGGTGCATAAATAATAATTGGTGTCTATTAAGTATTTATTAATTGGCATCCATGGGAATGAGGATGACAATGATGGTAATAATTATAGCATGATAATGTGTTACTTTTCCTGGGTAGGAACAGGTTTCGCTTATTAAGCTTTTGTGTCAAAATGGATACCATAATAAGAAAAAAATCATAATGGGAAAAAACATCTCACTCGTTTTTGGGTGGATTTAAAACAATGCCACTTTTTAGAGCAAGGGTGATTATACTTATGGAAATTTTGTTTCAGGAGAAAAAGAATGGAGCAGTAACTTGGTTAAAGCCTTCTAAATAGGGACAGCTGCCCTGCTTACTATCTCTGATAACTCATTCTGCTAGACCTCAGAGCAAGTCTGTGTATAAGGCACATTTGGTGAAATGTTTGTCGCTGTTGATTATTAGTCTTTGGGTACCAGCAATGTGGCCTCATTCATTTATTGGTGATGTTAAGTTGTTCTGACATGGCCCTCAAGACAGCTGTGTCCTATCTTCAGAGTGACAGGACAGACACTCAGAAAGGATTGCATACATTTATTGAACACCCTTGGCTTCACTGTGTGCAAAATTCCAAATGTGAACTGTCTCTGCATACTTTATTACCCCCGGAGGTCAATCTCGAGAATTCTGTGGATATTGCTCAGTGTAGTAGTTAGTTTTCTTTAAAACTCATGATCATTTAAAATAATAGCTGCATAAAGGAGGCTTTCACACCAAAAAACTAAAATAAACTGGCTATCAACTGCTGCTTTGAACTACAGCGGATTCTTATGAGTTCTTGAAAAAAAATGTTAACTCTTAGAATGTAATATTGCATCAAATCACTTATACATGATTCGTCACATCAGTTGAGAAAATAATTTTAAGCTTTTGATATTTCTACAGAGTCAAAGTGATGCAGTGAATTAGATAAAATAGGAGGAGTGAAAATGAAAACAAAAATTCGTGCAAAGTTACATTTGTGTCGATGCTTTAGGATCCCAGATGTTTACCTACAAGTATTTCTTGAAACGTTACACAAATCAAAATAGATTGCTGGTAGAAATAAACATGCAGTAACTGCTGGTACACATGTTTGCATTATTTAGGTCATTTTTATTTATTCATCATGTTTGCTAAGAGTACACAGAACAGGCTGGGCACTACACAGGAAAATTTATCTTTAAAAACAAGAAAAATGAAATTCATGATCTATGCCATCCATGTGGATTCCTTAAAATTTTTCTTTTCTCCAAATTACAGTCGCTTTTAACCTTTCCCATTATTTTACCACCCTTACATTCTCATGCTCAGAAGACGAAGCATTGCTTTTCACCCGAGATTTATCATTCCGTGTTTTCTCCTTGACTCCACCCCTCTTGCCTCTCCTTGATGCCGACTCCCACCATCCTGCATCTTCAGTTCTCGCTCTAAGAAGCCCTCCTCCCTTCACCTGCGAATATCCTCAGACTCTTCTGGCATATAAAAATTTCCCTTGCTCTTTCTGCTTCCTGAAGTTGTGCTTTTGCTCTGCTTTCATTTACAGTTACACCTCTTCAGTAAGTTTCCCACCAATTCTTGACCAAATTCCTCAGACTTTTATTTCATGCAAGCTGAGTATTAACCTCTGACACTGTCCTCAAATAACTCACTTAAAGCTCAACCCAGACCTCCTAATTGCAGAGCTTAATTACCTTCTCTCACCCCTCTCCCATTCTCAACCTCTCTGATGCATTCAATGTTGTTGGGCTCTCGTCCTTCTTGATGTTTTCCTCTCTTGGTTTTCATAATATCAGACTCCGTTTTCTTCAGTCTGATATTTTCTCAGCATTATCTTTCTGCTATTTCCACACACACACACTCACACACCCCGCCCTGAGGATTGGTTCTTCCATTGTCAACCTTCTTTTCTCCTCTTCACACTCTTTCCCAGCAGGGCCCTTCCACCTTGCTATCTATCTCTTTGTGGGTAAGACCCCAAGGTGTTCTGAAGTCTAACCTGCCTTATCAACTCTGGTCTCACATTTTCAAATCTCAGCATCACTCTTTGCACAGGCTCACGACTGACCTTCCTATCTTATTCCCCCTTCTTTCCTTTATCCCTCAACCCCAGCAAATCCCAAAGGGAATTGCCACATGATTTCTATTCTTTTTAGTCACATAGACATAAACCTTCAAATTCTACTTTGCGTAATCACCGTTTTTTTTTTGTCAGGCTCTAATTCAGTTGTCAAGTCATGTTAGCTTTGCTCTTTCTCCTCTGAATCATTGAAGTGACTTTTCAGCAGGTCCCTTTCTGATTTCTGACATTCTTCCATTTCACATCTACTAATAAATTAAGTTTTCCAAAACTTCAAATTGATTAAGCTATTTAGATAATAAGTGTTCAATATTTCTTCATGGAAAATTTAGAATACATTCTACACATCTTAGCTTGAGGATCTAAAGCCTTAAACTACAGTCTTAAACTACATTTTATGTCTTTTTTCTATAATCACTGTGTATACCTATAAGAGATACCAAACCAATTCAACTGTCCATGTTCCTAATTTTCCTCCATCTTTTGATACTGTCATTCTTTTTTCCTGTATTTTTCTTCCCATTTCTGGCTATATGATCCTTCATGGTCGATCTCCCATGGGATAGCTTCCAAAAAATTTCTTTGACGTCCCTAGGAAGAAGTGATTGTACCACCACTGAAAACATCTCACGCTTGTTTTGATGATTGTTATATACTACCTTGCAACCCATAGTATCTTATATTTGTTTGGATACTTGTCCATTTTCTCTACTTGACTGCAAATTACTTCTAGGTAGCATTGTCCTTTTCTTCTGAAAGTGGAGATAGAATGTTTAATTGAAAGATTGAGGGTCTAGAAGCTCAAGAAATTCAGCTTTATACCTTCATTTAATACTTTAAAAATGTGTTGCTTAACACATTTTAAATCTGCTGAGTCTCAGTGTTATCTTGTAAAATGAAGCTATTCCACCTATTTCTTAGTGTGTTATGAGACGTAAGTGAAAATGTAAAGTACCTTGTAGGGCACCTGCACAGAAAAAGAGCTCATTGTACTCATTGTTGTTGCTGAAAGAGTAGCTATTTCTTAAATGAATAAATTACAAGAAAACTTTAAGGTGGCATTCACTTTGTAAAACTAAACTAATCTTTTAAGAAATATGTTTAGGGGCACCTGGGTGGCTCAGTTTGTTAAGCATCTGACTGCAGCTCAGTTCATGAGTTCATGGTGGATTCCGCTGGGCTCTGTGCTGACAGCTCGGAGCCTGGAGCCTGCTTCAGATTCTGTGTCTCCCTCTCTCTCTGCCCCTCCCCCTCTCATGATCTGTCTCTCTCTCAAAAATAAACATTAACATTTTTAAAAAATAATAAAAATATATTTATAATTTGACATTTTTATTTTATTTTTTGCTTATTCAATGGTTTCTTTTTTCTGTGCTATTTTCAATTACAGGTTAACTTTTGTAAAAAGTTTTTTGCTGCTGCATACATTGCTCTTTCTACTTTAAATTCCTTTAGAAAATGTTTGTTACTTTGGTCTTTTTTAAAGTTTTTAAGTTTAATTCCAGTAGAGTTAACATACAGTGTAATATTACTTTCAGGTGCACAATATAGTGATTCAACAATGCTATACATTACTCAGCGATCATCAAGATAAGTGTACTCTTATCCCCATCACCTATTTCACCCATCCCCCCCCACCTCCCATCTGGTAATCATCTGTTCTTTATAGTTAAGAGTCTGTCCTCAGTTTGTCTCTCTCACCTTTCTTTTCCCTTTGCTCATTTGTTTCTTAAACTCCACATATAAGGGAAAGCTTATGGTATTTGTCTTTCTTTGACTCATTTCTTTCACTTAGCATTATACTCTCTAGTAATACCAGAGTATTACTGGCCTCATAAAATGAATTTGGAAGTTTCCTTTTTTCTTTTCTTTTTTTTTTTTTGAATTCAAGAAGACTAGGTATTAACTCTTCTTATAATGTTTGGTAGAATTCGCCTATGAAACTGTCTGGTCCTGAACATTTGGTTATTTGGAGACTTTTGATTACTGATTCAATTTCAGACATTTTTGTGTTACAAACACATAGGGGACATCATAAAATACACATGATGAATTTATACACTTTATACGAAGAAGAAACTGAGATTCCAACAACCTTTAGAAACCACTGTAAATATGTTTCTAATTTATTAACATGCATACGTGTGATAGTGTTGTTAAATTTATTACAGTTATCCAAACTTAGAAGGGACGGTTTTAATATAGAAAAAAAAGAAGAAAGAGAGAAAAAGAGAAGGTAAGAAAGCCAGCAAGCAAACAAGAAAGAAATTGATATCTAAGCTTAAATCTAAAAATTTTACATTTATTGTGTATATCAACTCAGTTTAAAATTTTTCTTTTAATGCAATATTAGCAGTTAATTGGCAAAGGGTTGCTATGATATGTAATAACTTTTGCGTAAAATATATATGGTAGGTGAAAGCGCATACCAGATATTTCTTCTGTAATAATTTTTAATTTGAAGAATTCAGTTTTGCTTTGTCTGTGTTCTGCTTATATCTTGCATTATTTTACTGGTTCCTGTGTTAGAGAAATAAAATTGTTTTTTTTTTCCTCAAAAGGTGACATTTACTCTCTTGTTTTCTCAAATACTTTGATCTATATATAGCCATATGTAATATATGGCTAATAAACTTATTTTTGAATAATTACCTTTCCTTTTGACAGGTTTATGTTTAATTATTTCCTTTTGTTAATGTTGGTTATTTTGTAGAGATAGAATTCTTCACCTGGAGTAGCATTTCTCAATGTAATAGTCTATGGATCCCTAGGGTCTCCAAAATCCTTTCAGGTGACCTGAAACACTTTACATAATAATATTCAACCACTATTTACCTTTATTGCTCTCATTTTTTCATGAGCATACAGTGGAATTCTCCAAAGGCTAAATGATATGTGAGAAAGCCATCACTCTTTCAGCCAAAGAGCTGTTTGCTTGAGAATCCTTATGTTTAAAAACAATGTCTGTTTTAATTTCTGTTACATTAATTATCAATAGACGTAATCCACATAAACAAAAGTTTTTTGAGGTCCTTAATTTTTTAAGACTGTTAAGAATTTCTGTAACCAAAAATCTGAGAACACCCTTATAGAGAATAAGAAATGGAACCAAGATAAGATTGTTTGTTGAGAATGATAAATCTGTCATTTTTACTATAAAGTTTGTTAATTCATATATTAAATCCATGTATTTATAAATACATGTAATTGTACATCATAATAACTGTTGGTACTGCAGCTAAACTGCACATTTCTTTATGTTCTTGGATTTTCTCTCAGCCAAATATTAATTACTGCCCATATTGATGCCATATATATATATATATATCCATATGTATTAATGTTATATACACTCAAACACACACACACACACACACACACACACACACACACACGAGTCTCCTTACTGTCAACATACTGGCTTTTTAAGTTGTATCTGTTTTCAGCCTCATAGAACCAAGGCTACCCTTGACCCCATGCAGACAAAGACTTATCTCCTGAACTTTCCTAAAGTCCCATCCTGCTCTCATTCTGTTTTTGATTAATGGCTGGAGACCAGTCTTGGAGCTCAGCAAAAACTATGAAGCAAAGGGCAAAGAGAATTTCTGATTTTTTTTTTTTCAGGACATTACACTTGATGACAAAATAACACACACACACACACACACACACACACACACACACACACACAGAGGCGCCTGGGTGGCTCAGTCGATTGAAGGTCCGACTTCGGCTACCGTCTCACGTTCGTGAGTTCGGGCCCCACATCGGGGTCTGTGCTGACCGCTCAGAGCCTGGAGCTTGCTTCCGATTCTGTGTCTCCCTCTCTCTGCTCGTCCCCCACACATGCTCTGTCTCTCTCTGCCTCTCAAAAATAAAAAAAACTAATAAAATTTTTTTTAAATAACACATGCACACATATATAAATATGTACATATTTATATATAAATATGTACATATACATATATGTGTACATATTTATATATTTTATAAAATTTATAAAATTATATATATATATATATACACACGCATACATGTAAATTTAAGTGTTGGAACAGACACTTATGTGATATGAAGCAGATTATGGAATTGAGACAAGGAAGACTTGAAAATACAAAATTTAGACCTATCATGATCATTTTATTGTTTTCTTAGATAGCT
This sequence comes from Acinonyx jubatus, assembly GCF_027475565.1. Classification (NCBI taxonomy): domain Eukaryota; kingdom Metazoa; phylum Chordata; class Mammalia; order Carnivora; family Felidae; genus Acinonyx; species Acinonyx jubatus. Next base: position 40,703,954 of record NC_069385.1, read on the forward strand.
ATCTAAGAACCTCTGTGTCTGTAGCTGTAATTTCATAAGTGTAAAAGAGTTATACAAAAGCCAGACTTTGACATCAGCATGTTTAAAAGGTTGAAATGGTAGCCACACAGACAAGACCTCTCATGTGTTCATGACTGTTATCGTGGAGAAGTCTGATTTAGATAAGAGGACAGAGTCATTAATACTTGTGATTCCTTTAGAATCTAAGTTTCTATATAAATAAAAGATGAAATCTACAGTTTGAAAGTCTGGATAATATTTTCATTCTTAATTGATTAGAATAAGGTTACCTAAAATACAGTGTTTAGGCAAACAGAACAGATATATTTTCATCTTCATTGTTATTATCATTTTCAAATACAGATAAGTAACTCTTCTATTCATCCCACCAGAAAGAAAATGGATTGTTAGAAGAGGGACACTCTTTCATTTCTGCTCTGCACAAGTTCATGGTTTATGCAGCCGGCGATATAATGCATAGGTTCTGAAATCGGAGAGAACTGAGTTTGGGAGGCCAGCCTCTAGAGGTGGAATGGCACAGTGACTAATAACACAATCTCTAAAGCCAAAATGCCTGAGTCTGAATCCCAGGTTTCCCCACTAACTAGCCCTGGGATCTTGAGTCTCTAGCCTTCAATTCTCCTACCTACAAAATGGGAATAGGAATAGTACCCACTTCCAAGGAGGTGAAATATGTTCTCATTTATAAAGTGGTTAGAACAGTGGCTGGAACATAACAGGAATAACATTTATACTATTTGTGAAATAAATATAAATCCTCATTCAAGTGGTTCTGAACCAGGTAGACTGGGGTCCATGGTTCAGTCCTGTCACTTAATTCATTCTGTGACCTCGGACAACACTTAACCCTTCTCTGCTCCATCTATTTAAGAGATTTAAAATAAGAACACCTACCCCACAGAGGGGTTGTCACAATTGAGTGTGATAACACATATGAAATAATAAGGCCCAGCAGATGGTGTTAAGTATTAGCTATCATTGCTATCAGTAAAAGTGAGCTCTTAAATCACTCAGTTTTGCCTATTAACTCAATGCACGTCACTTGTAAACTTTTCCAGACAACTTACCTTCTCTTTCTTCCTTGTAGACACTTTTAGTATCATGACCAACCAACACCACAATTTAACTGCTAGAAAACTAAATTTCCTGTGATGCTCCCAGCTAATGAGTACCTCCTAGGATTTCCTTGTTGCTGGGAGTGGCACCACTATTTTCTTCCAAACTCAGACAGTGCATTAAGGTATCCCTTATTATATAATCTCTTGCATTCACATGTACTCAATCCTATTTAATTGTACCTATGAAGCCTTATTTATACTCAACTCTGTCAGTGATTTCCAATTGCAGAAATCATTGTTTTTATGTTGACTATTAAAATAAATTTCCAATTTCTTTCTCTGAATCCATTCTCTCATATTCTAGTCTTGTTATTGTTACAAAGTACATTAGAACATGATTGCCTTCTTGAATGACCTTCACTGGCTAGGACATTGAGTAGAGAATGCTCAGCCTGACACCTGTCCACATGATAACATTTTCCAACCTTTGCAGATGCACTTCTCCTGCCCTCCTCAACATTCCACCTGCTCCTTGAATCTCTTCTGTTCTTTGCTATATCTAGTCTTTCTTCATATGATTGCCCTCACTTGAAACTTGCCATCTCCCTCGGCCATGTTCCCCTCTATATTAAGGACCCATTCTATTTTATTTATTTTTGAGAGACAGAGCGAGACAGGGACAGAGCACCAGGTGGGGAGGGGCAGACAGAATCTGAAACAGGCTCCAGGCTCAGGGCTGACGGTGCAGGACTCGAACTCATGAGCTGTGAGATCATGACTTGGGCTGAAGTTGGACGCTCAACCTACTGAGCCACGCAGGCACCCTCAAAGGACCGATTTTAAATTAGACTTCCTTTTTTTAATGAAAAGATACTGTTTACTAAGGGACATGTGCAGAAAATGAAATTCATTGTGTTCTAAAATTATACAAAGTATACAAATCACTTTTTAAAAATCAATGCTCTAATAGCTATGATGTTCCAGTCATGAGTTGTGGATAATTCTTCCTTCCCTTCCTTTTCACAAATAAGATGCAGGTACACTCAGATTATCACAGAATCCCAAGGCCTCTAAATAATCTGATTCTGCTTTCCAGTCATTGTCCTTAAGCTTAGGAATGTTTGTCATCCCTGTTTGGCTTGGAGATTGCACTGTCCAGCTTAGAGAACTCCAAGGCAACAAATATCAAATTATTCACTTTTAGCATCTTGAATTGTTTATTCTTCAGACTGGAGTGGGATATCTGCACTGACGTGACCCTAAAAACTGACAAAAGTAAAACATCACATTCCTTATTCTTGTGCAAACTTAGCAAGAAATTGAAACATCTGTCCTATTTGATTCCAAAATTGGGTGTGGCTATTAGATATCGCTATTTCTTGATTTCTTCTACATCTGATCTTAAGTGTATTTCTTCAGATAAACCTTCCAAGGAAAAAAATAAAAATAAAAAATAAATTAAACTTCCTTCATAAAATGTTTTCTTAAAAGTCCATTGGCACATGTTGATCCATCTTTTATGGTAATTATTATACCTTTTTAGAGTCAAGTATTTGTTTTATCCAAACCACCACTCACCTAATCAATGCGCAAGTTATAAAATTAAATGGATTGTAAGTGTGTTATTTCTTTTTTGTATGCTGAGCAGTGACAATTGCGGTACATTCATTATTCCTAGTTCAGTAAATTTCTGTTGCTGTTAAGTTGCTTACAAAGAGACTGCATCTCTATAGCAACTGCCCTAGGCTTGCGGTTTACCTTCTGGTGCCTCTGTTCTCCCGGTTAGCTTGAGCAATTGACATATGACTCACTTCTTGCCAGCTTTTATCACGTAGCTAGTTTATGCTGGGTCAGAATACAGAATTTGGAAAAGAGAAGCAGCTCGGGTGTTTATTCTACCCATATTTATTTCTCCAGGGATAACAAATGAATCCAGAGCATAAACATCTTAGGCTTATGTGTGCTATAATCCTCAAAAATAAAATCTGTATTTCTTGTGTACAAGAACCTTGCATTAGTTTACTTTTATAAACATCCTCCATAAAAATTAGCAGATTCTTGCTACACAATGAAAGTGCAACTATCATTTGGTTCTTTTAAGAACTCTGACATCATTTTAAAAATATAGTTAAGTTACTTCAAAATATCATGTACCCATTTATACCTTTTCTTTATTCATGGCAGCTAACAGAGCAATTTCAGACCATGGTCATTTAATCCAGCGTTTAATTGAGTTAAGCTTGTATTTAAATATTTCTAAACTAGGGGCGCCTGGGTGGCGCAGTCGGTTAAGCGTCCGACTTCAGCCAGGTCACGATCTCGCGGTCCGTGAGTTCGAGCCCCGCGTCAGGCTCTGGGCTGATGGCTCAGAGCCTGGAGCCTGTTTCTGATTCTGTGTCTCCCTCTCTGCCCCTCCCCCGTTCATGCTCTGTCTCTCTCTGTCCCAAAAATAAAAAATAAACGTTGAAAAAAAAAATATTTCTAAACTAATCAGGGTGAAATTTTAGTAACTTCCTGCTCCAGCCCAAATGGATGCTCCAGTCCACAGTTAAGTGACACTGCCAACATCAGGAGCAAGGGACGCTCAACACAAGGAAGCCACGAATGCCCTGAACTAGGTCCTTGGATGAAGTGAAGCCAGTTTGCAACCAACTTACCTGAGACCCAGATGTAGAGAGTAAATTATGGCCAGAGCTGGAGAGGTTCTTTTCTGGTTCAAACTCTGCTCCAGCCTGACAAGGAACAAAACAAACAAACAGCTGTTTTGGGGTCTCAGTCTTGGCCTCCGAGTCCTGATGAGACTTTTTTCACCAAAGTTGCTAATTAAAAAATAAAATTTTTAAGTAGTTTAAAAATATTTACTGCAAAAAAGTGGTCGTAATTTTCTTTTTTCCCATTTTGTCCTTTTACATAATAACATCTCTTTCTAAAGGTCACATTTCTTTCTTATTAGAGAAAATTTGCATACTGACCTATTTTACCCCTTTTCTATTTATTAGTGAGCAGCTGGTATGCAAAATCTGAATAAATAATAGAAAACTGACCCTCTTTCAGATCATTAAGAATGCTAAAAAACTGATGTGAACATTTAAAGATCATTTAAGTATATTTTCTTAGAATTATCTCTGACTTAAAAATCTTCCACATTATTCCACATGTGCCTGTACACAAAACAGCAAGTAATTTACATAATGTAAGCTAAGAGTCATTGTGTATTTGAGCTTTGGTTCAACTTCTAGTGTCTTTTAATTGCCTCTACAATTATCCATCAAAAGACTAAAATCTAATCAGTCCACTAATAAAATATGCTGGCGGATATTTTTCTCAGGATCTAGCTTATGTATTTATCTCCAATGTCCTAAATTCCAGAAGTGTTGGTAGTTTGGGGAAGGAGTGTTAGGAGTCAGAGAGGAGAGCCACATTTGGGAGCATCACTGCAGGTCCTTCTTATCATAGCCAGCTTTTGTCAGCCCTAACCACAGCCTGATACTGTATCCATTGCCCCGCACCCTCTCCCCAAGTCAGAGAAGTTACCTTGTTTGTCAGGAAGTTCTTGTTCATAGAGACACCAAATGCTGAGTTCGAAGAGTAATAGATCTTAAGATTCAAAAACCTTAAATACAAAATTTCTTCTTTGGGAAAGCTGGAAAATAGACCATGGATTGATGTGTCCTTTCTTTACTCTCTAGGAGAAGATCTGGAAGATGTACCGGCTTCAAAGAAAGCTGAAGGTGAACTTGTTGTCTTCAGTGTATTTAGGAGTTTTCTCTTAAGGCTATGATGTTTTGTCTGTTTTATTTAACTATTCTTGATTTAGTCTTTAGCTTTTCCCAAGTAATATTTAGGTCGCAGACCCATTTTTTAGACAAACAGCTTTTTTACATTATTTGGAAAAAAATGCGTATCTTCACATGTTGAAGGCACTAGTTAGACACTGGTTTATTTAAAAGTAAATATTAGATGCATTTATTGTCCAATCTGTTTACAAGAACAATATTTCAAAACCATCATTTCACTATTTTTGAATTGAATGGGGGTGTTATTTGATAGAAAGAGAACCACATAAATGTTTAAAGGTGAAGTTGACATATTTTTATTTAAAAAATGTGAAACAATTTGCCTATACTAACAGCAATGGCTAGAGAAAGGAAGGGAGGAAGGAAGGAAAGAACGAAAGAAGGAAGGAAGGGAGGGAGGAAGAAATGGAAGGAACAAGGAAGGAAGGAAGGAAGGAGGAAGGAAGGAAAGATGGACAAAGGAAGAAAGAAAAGGCTCAAACTTCAGAAAAATATATCACAACTAGATACATAATCTTGAGCAAGTCTTTTCAGGACTAAATTTCTTTATTTGTATTGTAAGAGTTTCAACTGATTTTATTTTATTTTTTTTACTGAAGGGTTTCCAGAGTCCCTAGAGTGGAATGTTATATAATAGATATTTTCTATTATACTTCCAAACTTGCCTATAAACAATAGAGCTTGTGTAAGAGTTGTTCTTGCCATGAAAATATATGTACTATAGCAGTGCCCAGAATTAATTAACAGTGTAGAAAATAGTGTTTTGAGGAAAGACACAAAGAAATGGACACCTGAGTCTTAGGATGATTTACACTTGTCCTAAGATATGTTTTTGAATACTTAATTTTTAGATTTTTTTGAAAACTTGAATTATTAAGAACAATAACTCTTAACATGTTTTTGACTTCTAGACAATTGCTTCTCAAATCATTTTATACATAAATCATCTGACAATATTTTTAAAATGGGATAAATGTGGGTTGGGGCCTAAGAACTACCTTTATATATTAATCTCCAAATAACAGTGAAACTCTTGGAATATGGATCACACTTTGAGAAGAAAGGTCCTTGAACATACTTAGAATTTGCTGAAGTCTAAAACCTAACTTTTGATGAAAGACACATGCATTCACATCTTTGTTACCTTTCAGGGTTTTACAAGAAACCCCCCAAAGCCCAAATGTGAACACCAGTTAATGTGAACACTAGATAAAGGGGTTCAACTAGATAGCTTCAATTTATCCATCACTAGATAAATACATGGCATGTATCACTACAGTAGAGAAATCCATGAGCCAGATGAGAAAAGGGACTAATACAGGACACCAGTCTGCTGATATTCTTTCATGGCAAAGATGATTACTAAAAACTTAAGCCCCTCAAACATTTAGAATTGCTTTGGGGAGGCTGGCTGGCTCAGTCAGTTAGGCATATGACTTTGGCTCAGGTCATGATCTCATGGTTTGTGAGCCTGAGTCCTGTGTCGGGCTCTGTGCTGACAGCTCAGAGTCTGGAGTTTGCTTCGGATTCTGCGTCTCCCTCTCTCTGCACTCTGTCTCTCTGTCTCTCTTTCTCAAAAATAAATAAACCTTAAATTTTTTTTTTAAATTTAGAATTACTTTGAAATATTCATTATTTAGCCCGCTCACTCTTACATGTTATAACTTTAAACATTAAAGACCTCTTCTAAAAAAAGAATATGTGCATCTGCTAGCACTCACCCACCAACATCCAACACATCAGGACCAGTGTTCCTGTTTGAACAAGTACATATTGAACACCACATTGTTTTCTTCCACTGGCTCCTCTTCTGCTACTGGCTCTTAGCTATAAAGTTTAGGGTGAGAGATTGAATAGAATCTGAATAAGAACCTAGAATATATTATAAAGAGGGAATTAGCTCCTGTTTCTTTCATATTGTGCAACCGTTTAGAGATTTTTAGTTCCCTACATATTTGTATAATAGCTGTGAATGTACAAATTATTTACTTTCATATTTTTGTATACACCAGAAGCTGAAGATGTGTATTCCACAAAGAAGCAAAAAAGTAAGTTTATAATTACTTTAAAAATATGAAGTCATTCTATATTAAAGGTAGAAGTATAAACTGGCACTTTAGACCCTTAAGAAGACCAGTATGAGAAGAAAAAGATTTTTAGCACAGACATGATGAATAACATTAAAGTAGGTCATTTATATTTCAAAAATAAGCCCACCACTTTTTGTGTCAGGCAAGAGGCACGTATTTGGAAGAATTACAAAGTAATGACTGAAGTGGCATTTATCGCAGACCATTCTACACAGCTCTGATCCTGTGCACTCTCACTAAACTTGTGCTTCAATATGTGCTACTGTCTGCTTTATAATCAGACAGCTGAAGTGATATGCTGAACTTTCTTATATCAAAGAGAAAAAAAAATGTAGAAATAAGACTCAGCAATTCAATTGCTTAGAAACTCGCTTCTTTTAAGATTGAAAGTTCTTTTTGGTTTTTCTAGATACGTGGCAGGCTCTTAATAGTCTTTGGATCGTTGATTGTAGAATGCAATCAACATGCATGTGCAGTTACAAAATTCAATGTCCAAGATTCTCATCATTCTGATATTTCCAAATTAGATATTTTTCTTCAAATGGTAAAGCAATACATTTTGGATTCGCATTTGCATTAAAGTCATTGCTGGACAGACTAAAAGAAGCAATGTTTGAAATAGGTATGACTGAAGTTCGTTTTGCTTAATGCTTTTAAAGACTAGACATTTATCTGAAGAAATGAAATCAATAATGTTCTCTGGATTCTAACTGCTTCTTTAAGGTGTTTCTGCAGGAAGTTACTAAAATGCCCACTACAACAGCAAATGACTCCTACTCCATATTAATACTTGATTCACTGAGCAAATATTAAGTGCCTACTACATTCCAAGCTCTGCTTCAGATGTTGAGGCGATTGCAGCAAATAAGAGAGGGAGTCATTATAGCCCTTCATATAATCAGGTTTTGAGAAAAACAGTACTTTTCACTATTATTTCAAAAATCTATAAAGTCAATCTGGGCATGTTTCTGGTTTAAACAGGAGTTTCCCAATTATTAACCTACTGGTAAAAATTTGTGGCTATGTCACATAAACAGTTGAAGTCTTTATTTTATAAATAAATATTAAAATATAATTCAAAAGAATACATGGATTGTATCAAGGTCAATTTCCTGTTTGGAATATTGTACTATAGTTTTGTAAAGATGTCACCGTAGTGGGGAAACTGGGTGAATGGTATATGGGAATAGCTCTGTATTATTTCTGACAACTGCAAGCAACTCTATAATAATCTCAAAATAAAAGGTTTAATTAAAAACAAATGAGGGGCACCTGGGTGGCTCAGTTGGTTAAGCTTCCAGCTTCAGCTCAGGTCATGATCTCACAGTCTGTGAGTTCAAGCCCCACATCAGGCTCTGTGCTGACAGCTCAGAGCCTGGAGCCTGCTTTGGATTCTGTGTGGGTCTCTCTCTCTGCCCTTCTGCTATTCACACTCTGTCTCTCCCTGTCTCAAAAATAAATAAAAACATTTAAAAATATTTAAAAAAATAAAATGAACAAATGAATCAATTCAATATTTTTAGCAAAAAAACTCATCAAATATTTTAAGTTTGATTGGGGCATTTTCTGTAGAAAAACAATACTTCCTATTTCCATCTTACTGTCAAATAGTTCTACAGCCTGATATTCCTGAGCCTTTTATATAAGCCTTAACATTTGCAGATGTAATGATATTTCCATTAACAGCCTATCAGCATCAATTAAGTAGATGCTCAGAAATGTGCCCATGTCTAGTACAGTTCAGCTGGAAGGTAACCTGTCCCTGCTGGACTCTTCTACTTTCAGCACTGATGCTGCCATTCATCTTAATGCAGTCCAGCTATTTTTTTAATGTTTATTTATTTTTGAGAGAGAGCAGGGGAGGTGCAGAGAGAGAGGGGGGCAGAGGATCTGAAGCAGGATTGGCACTGACAGCAGAGAGCCCAACCGAACAAACAGTGAGATCATGACCGGAGCCGAAGTCAGTCACTCAACAGACTGAGCCACCCAGGTGTCCCAGTGCAGTCTAGCTTTATTGCCATCCCTGGCAGTGGCCCGTCAAAGCCCCAAGCACTTACAACCTTGGGAGTGGGGGCAGATTGTGTTACTGCCTCTCTTTAAAGCTACAACAGAAAAGAAAATGATTCTGGATAAGATGAAGGGGAAAAGAAAGAACAAAGTCAAGATTTCTCCAAACTACTTTCATCACTGAAAACCAGTGATTCAAGTCAGCTGACACCCAGGGAGATGAAATCAGAATAATTCCTTATTGCTTCCTTTAGCTGCTTAATACCCCTGCTTTGCCTCATTCTATTTCATAAGCCCTTAGGCTGATACGAATTTGGCCAGCTTCACCATATTCCACATAGCAGTCACTTCAACAGTCATTCTCTTTCTTGGCCATTGGCAAAAACTCTGTGGTTCATTAACAGAAGGCAAATAGATAAAATAGAAAGCACTGAAGAGTCAGTAGGTGCCCATGATTGTTCGGAGAAGTTAGAGTCACCATCTCTTAACAAAGCTGCTACCTGGGAGCATTGGGAGCTCATGCCCTTACCCACCACGCTGCACTGCCTTGCTTGGCTTTAACACATTTTCTGTGTTGCTCTCTGCTCTGACAACAGAGCGCCTACCTGGACGCATTGTCGTAAAAAGTATTTTCCGGGTGCCTGGGTGGCTCAGTCGGTGAAGCATCCGGGCTCAGGTCATGATCTCGCGGTTGGTGAGTTCCAGCCCTGCTTAGGGCTCTGTGCTGACAGTTCAGAGCCTGGACCTTGTGTGTCTCCCTCTCTCTCTCTCCCCCTACCCCACTCATGCGATGTCTCTCTCTCTCTAAAATAAACATAAATGTTAAACAAAATTTAAAAAACAGTAACTATGCCATCTCAGGAGAGTAAGGGCAAGTGGAAAGCCTCAAGACTCTAAGACCACAAGGCTCTCTGTGGTTTTATAAAAACATTAAAAGAAACAAGAAAAGTTAGTTATTTTTCATATAGATAAGCTCATGTTTTAAAATCTGTAACTATATAACAGTTTTTCGGAGTACAGTGCACATCAATAGATTCCTATGATGTAAGTACTTTGACTTTCTATGCCAGATAATTTTTATTATCATTTGTTAAGGGATTATTATGTGTCAGGAAAGATTTCAAGTGTTTCACATATATTTACTGATTTAATTTCCACAACATTTCTATGAGGTTTTTGCTATCGTCCTGATTTTACATGTGAGGAATCTAAGACACAATGAGGTTTATTAACTTGATAGTTACTGTCAAGGCTATCTAGCTGAAGAACCCACGTCCACATACATTGTATTATCTGGCTGTGATTTACCTTTGTTCCTGCTCATGTTCTGCTTGTTTTAACAAATTATCATGCTCTCTTCCATAGGCCCCATCAGTTTCTTCCAATGTGTCTACTTGGATGGATACAATGGCTATGGATTTCAGTTTCCTGTCACTCCTGCGCATCATCCCGGAGAGAGCTCTGGCCAACGAAGTTCTCCAGGACAAAAGCAACAAGGACAATAGATACACATGCATGGCCCTTACAAGTGCCTTGAGACTTCGACGATAGGACCTATTGTTTGTCTGCAGTGGCGTAGGCAGTTAAAATCATGAATCTGGGGAGTTTCTCTGAAAATGTTTTACTCTCCTGCCTGACCTACAGAGAAAGGGTGGGCAAAAGGATTGAATGATAAGCAAACATGTTGAAAGATATGGCGCTCAAGAATCTGTTATTTGTGTTTGTTGCTAAGTGTGGATGCTTATATTTTCCTATTTCTATTCACTGTAGAGTTGCTTACAAATTAAAGTTTCCTTAATAACTATCTTTTAAATATAACTGACACAATTACAAAATGGAATTCCTGATTTCAGTTAGATATATTCTTACATGAAAACACAGACTATGCTTTCAGTTTAAGGAGTACAGGAGCCTACACAAAAGCTACTCTTTATGATGTGGATCTCTAAACGCAATTTGCCCACTAAGTTGATGTTTAATAGTTTAGTTTTACTTATGTCGCTTTCTATTTTCGTTGTGGCAATGCTTTAAGAATGGGTAATAGTTTTACCAAAGAGTGCTGTAAGTTCCTTGTGATGCTCTTTTACACAGAATTCAAAATATCTCTGAACTTTGGACATGATAAAATGAGGTAGAAATGTCTGATAAACCTTCTCTCTCAGATTTGTCTTAAATTATAATTAGGACATTCACTCCAGTGGAAATATACCATCCAATTAGGCAGGTCTGGTGAATCATTTGTTTGACATAAAGGCAAATGAGATGTAGTATTTTCAGATTTCTCCAGACTATGTCCTAAAGAAAATGTCACCTGGATGAAATTTTAGTTCAATGAATAAATTTTGGTGACAAATGCAAAGGCATTTCCTTTCACTTAAATAGGATCATTCTGTACAGTTAAATGGGTTTTCTTTCTCAAAAAAAAATATATATGTATATAAATGAATGTCATCAAAATTGAAGAACTATATTTTAACCATAAGTGCTTCAGGAGATGTCTTACTTGTTTTTTCGTTAAGTGGTTATCAGCACCAATAGAACAAATGACAATTTTTAACTTACTTGATGATCACTGGGAATGACTATTATGGCTTTGTCATCTTTTTGTCTTCTGGTGATATGAACACTTATGTTCTTTACCACATTTTTCTATCAACTTTAAAAGTCATGCCACTGTGGCCTTAATCGTGTTTACAGTTGCAACTCAACTTACGACAAATGAACTCAGGAAATAAATTAAGTTATCCTTTCTGGCATTATAACTACCCTCTGCTGAGGTAGCCAGAGCCAATACTAGCCAAGTGACTTATTTTCAACAACTATCAAGTTCTTTAAGTCTAATTTAGAACTCTGATTTACTAAAATATTAGGCTAGGGCATCAGTAACACATTCAGTATTAATAATGGATTTTCAGTGACTTCGGTGAAAAGAGTTGGTCTCAGGCACCTGCTGGTAGATCTAACTCACACCACAAAAGCCAACATTACAATGAACCAAGATTAATGACACTCTTTTGGGGGGACCTAGAGTGTACAACTCAGGACTGACCAGATGGTATCATCTTGCAAAGCTTCTTCATGTAGCAATGAAAACTTGTGGAGGGGACAGTTGGTAAAGTTTATTGCTCAACTGCTCCTACGGCTTCTTCAATTTAATGAAGAAGGGAATAGAGAGCAAATATGACAGTTGTTCAGATTTCATAGAATGATTTATCCATTCTTTCATTCAATGACTATGTATTAAGTACTTACTCTTTCTAGGACACTATGTTAGGCACTGGACTATGTAAGAAAAATACCAGAAATAAATTCTGTTCCCAGTGCTATCTTGACACAATGTGTGCCCTTGGAAAATTTACTAAATATACTGTGCTTGTTTTCCTATGTGTGAAATAGGGATTTCAAGACAAACAACAACCTGATACCTCACAGATGTACTGTGGACACTGACAACATATCTTAATATGAATATGATGTCAAAATAAATTTCTGAAATAATACTTTGGATGTAGTGCTAATTTTTCCTCCGAGTGCTTTTCTACATTGCATCATTGCATCTTTCATTGTCATTATAAAAACTATTTAATAAAAAGTAAAATATGCCAATTTATTGTAATTGGAGTTTAAACAAACCAGTTAAGATGTAAACAACGTTAATAATAATTAAAGTTTATCTGCTTAAAGTTACAATGATGATAGCACTTCAAAAATACTAACTAAACTCTCATCTGTTTGTATGGTTCCATCAAATAAAGTGTTTCTAGTCCTTCAAGTTTGTGCTTTACATTTTAAAAGGAAAAGATAAATGGTTGGATTAAAAGTTTTTGTCTTTAATAGGGAACTCACAATTCATGTCATATTGGTCATAAATACGTAAGCATTTAATAATTGTTTTAGTTCTCCATTTTGTCCAAATGGTATGAGATACACACTCTCTCCCACACTTCACTTCTCTTAATAGATGAAGATCTGTAGAAAATTGATAATTATGGGGTACCTGGGTAGCTCATTAGGTTAAGTATCTGACTCTTGATTTCAGCTCAGGTCATGATCTTACAGTTTGTGAGCTTGAGCCCCACATCAGGCTCTGCACTGACTGTGTGGAGCCTACCTGAGATTCTCTCTCTCTCTTTGCCCCTTCTCCTGCTCATGCTCGATCTCTCTCTCAAAATACATAAACATTAAAAAATTAAAAGAAAATTGATAACTATGTAAGGTTTTTATTTATGTTTAGTTTTCATAAAATATGATAAACCATCATTCAAAAGGGGCAAGTCTTTTTCAGAATAATTCCAATGAAAAGCACCAATATATTGATTCATTCTGGTATATCCCTGTAAAAACTCCTCTTAGAAATTTTTGGAAATTAAAACTGTGTTTCCTTGAGTTATTATACTGGAAAAAGGCAAAGAGAATAATGAATGTTATTACTGATAGAAAACTCAGGGACCATCTAGTTCAACTGGCACATAGAGAAAAATAAACCTAATCCCTAGAGAAATGCATAAATTTGCTCAAAGTCACTGACTGCTTCAAAGCTTGGCCTAGAACATTGGTCTGCCGGTTCCTAAATGCTTTTAACTATAGCCTCAGTGTGTTATTACAAAACTTGGCTGATTTATCCAGCATCTCAAAATCCATTTTTTGAATTATAATCAGTGTCAGTTATGTAACCCCATGTGGAAAGACTTGCTTTTTCCAACATGAGAGCTGTAAAGGACCTCAAGAGTGATTCACATTCACCTGCCTTAGAGATATAGAAAAGGAATTTCAGAGAGGTTAGGTGACATTCCAGGATCACATTGCTAGTTAGTAGCAAAACTAAACCAAAAACTGAAGGGTTCTATTTTCTAATCCACTGTGTATTCTCTACTCTGTGTGAATCCATATAATGTCTCCATCATTATAAGCTTACCTCTGTGATTTGCAAATTCATTACAGCATGAAAACTCAGCACAGCCTTCCAGAAGGCTGAAGACAGAAAGCTTTCCAGACACCTGACGACATTTCTCTACTTCTTTCAGGCTTTTACTGCTGCTACCCTGTACCTTTTCCCCTTGTTAATCATGTATGCCCATAAAACATTTAGACGTTCTTGTAGATGTTTTCTCTTGCATATAAAACTAAATAGCTTTATTTTCCCATATCTGCAAAAACAGTCGCTGAAAGACCCCAAATATTTACCCCAAATAAAAAGAAAACAAAGAACAACTCTCTTTATATTAATCACAACTCATCCAAATATGTGAGTTAAAATAAAAATATATGCTTATCAAAACACACTTAGACTCTAAAGGAAAGCTCAGAATAAATAACGAAGTGAATTAGTGTTTATTAATATTTAAGTCATACAATTTCCAGTAAGAAGTGCATGTTAGCAAACAGTAATAGCAAAGAAGGAAATCCTTGGTTTCTCACACAGCCATATTCAGTTCCTGGCCATGTGCACCTTGCAAGATTACCCATGCCTATATCCACGCTCCGTGATAAACTTTTATCAGGAACTAACTATTTGCATCAAGTCATTAGTGCTATTTTACTTGTTTTCTTTCTACATCCAAATCTCTCTTTAAAAACTTAACAGGGGTATGTATACTTGATGCCTCTGAGCGGAGTTGCCAGGCCAGATGTGTTTCCAGAATAAGTGTGCTGGGGTAGAGCCCAATGGACTAGTGGCCTTCCGAACAGAGATGAGATTCTAATTCTAGGAGTACCTCTGGTCACTTACCTTCTCTGTTCCTCATTTTTTTAGCTCCAAATAAAATAAAAGTTCATGTGGCACAGGACATTCATCCTTGGTGACGAAAATATGGGGAAGCACTGTGTAAAGCAATATTATTGTTAACACCTTTCAAAGTCCCTTCCAGTTTTGTTACTAAATGGTTCAGCTATGCCCGACACTGAAGACTGAGTGTTGCTAAATGGCATAAGCCAAAGCAGCAAATGAAAGTCAGACCTACATAAGCCAAACACAAAAACGAGAATATTGCCATTGGCAAAAATAATTTTGCTTTAGAAAAATCCACAACCTTGTGTCATTTTTATGGAATTGCTATAAATCCATGGCAAAATAACTGAATGAGAACACACAAAGCTTGTAACATGTCTGTAAAAAAGTGGTACTCGGAATGGAAATCTGAGATGGAACACCAGGTGACTCATGAACCCCAATAGAGACACAGCCATGGAATTGGAATTCAGTAGAAGATATGAAGGTGTTTTAGCAATGTAAGTTAGTGAAGGCGGTGCCCAAATAAATGCCAAGTGTTTTATCTCAAAACAGTGTATGTCCTTGCTTGGGGAAGAAGCATCTCTCTCTGTGACATTCAGAACTCAATGACAAATCGCTTGTACATTTGTATATATTTGATGCCATTAGGGACAGTATTGGGATGATCTAAATGGAAGGTGCATTCTCTACAAAGAAGAGAATATTTTATAGAAAAGAAAAGACAACTCTGAATTCGAGCAATTTTGAGGAACAAATGTAGCAAATAAATAATTCAACTATTTTTATGTTTGAAACATGCATGCGTGAAAAAATATCTTTAAAATTGAGAATATCTTAACCTTGTCCAAAGTCAAATGGTATTAAAGGTGTACATGGAAAGTGTCGTCTCATCCCATCCTTGTTGCCTCAGTTCCACATCCACTCCTTTACTTCTAAAAATGAATCACATTTATAGATTTTTATACGTCCATCCTATGCAAATTCAAATGAAAACAAACACGTATTCTCATTTTGTTACTTGTCTTACACAAACATTGCATATCATAAACATCATCCTGCACCTTCCTTTCTTCACTTAACAATGTATCCTACATTATTTCTTTATTCTAGTACATACACAGCTTCCCTATTGATAAACATTTATAGACAGCAGATATGAGAGCATTCATTTCATGCACACTTCTCAAGTGGAGAGCTAGGTGCATTTATGAAGCCATCACCTAGGTCAACATATAGAACATTAATAGCCCTCCAGAAGTCTCATTCATGTCATACCCAGTCAGTACCCCTTGGATAACTACTACTCTAACTTCGACTACCAAGTAATTGTTCTGTTTTGACCTATTATGAATGAGATCGTAAATTACATATTTTTGTGTCTAATATCTATTCTGTGTAATTAAGACTACACAGGCCAGACTGATTCATTTTGTTGCATGTAGAAGTAGTTTATTCTTTTCATTGTTTTATAGTATTCAAGTTTGTGTATACTGAATAATTTATTTATATATTCTATTGTGGGTGGATATTTGCAATATCTCCAGTTCTCTTTCTTTATAAAACACTACTATAGAAATTCTTGTTAGTTTTTCATACTGTATATATGTGTGCATGGGAAGGTGAAAGGCCTTATATCTCAGAGGTGAATTATTGGCTGATAGAGTATGCAAATGTTTGTCTTTAGTGGATAATTCTTAACAATTTTCTACCTGTTTGTAACAATTTGCACTCCAACAACAGAGGACAGGATTCCCAAATTCTTACTAATGCTTGCTATTGACAGGTTTGTTAATTTTAACTTCTAGTGGGTATGTAGTCATATATCATTATTCTTATTCTTCATGATGTGACTTATCAAAGCCCCCATAAGGTACAAAGCAGAAGTGAAGATAGACTGGTCCTCATTGTACTTCCCTCTTTCTCTAGGATATTGACCTCTTGATACATAGCTGCTGCACCTGCTTTTTGATTTCTTTAGTTTGTTTTTTCAACTAAGCTTTATGGTTGATCTCAGAAAAATTAGTTTGATAAAATACTGTAGCATGGTTGGAAGTGAATTCTCCTCATACTTCCTTTATAATTGTATAGTATTTCAATGTGTGGGTATGCCATACAAATCATATCCAATTGTTTCCCATTATGAATAACATTGCAGTGAATAACATTGGACACACTATATTGCTACACATATATATGTGTATAGACACACACACGCACGCACGCACACACACACACATAAGGCTAAATTCATTAAAGAGGGATTTCTGACTCAAAAATATATGCATTTATAATTTGAAACGGAGAAATTGTTTCCAGATAAACTGTCTCCTGTTTATCACTCCTTCTGAAGGCTCAGTGTTGCTGAGAGCAACACTAAAATTCAGGATGAGACTATCTCTTTATGAAAATGAATGTTCACTGTTGGATTTTGAGATCTGCCAATGTTAGGCTCTTCCACAGTCTGATTCTTGCATGCACTGTTTGCGACTACCCAAACAGTGAAACAGTTTTTGTTGATCTGACTTATTTTGACTACACTTAAATATAGTTTTGAGTTTCCATGTCTTTTAATTTTTTTTTTCCAAGTTTTGCTGAAGATGCATGACTTTTGGATCTTTTTTTATTTGTTCATTTGTTTGGTTCTTTGTTGACCTATATAGCTCCCAGGAAGTAGCCAAAATTGGATGCCATATTTCTCTTAGAACCAGAATAGCATTAATTTCAAAAGATTTTTAAATTAAATATTTTTAAAACTAGAAAATAAACTGAATTAAATTGAAAGTTCTAAATGGCAGTACTCCATTGTTAATATCAATTTGCTGGTAAGGTTTTGGATGACTGAAATACACAGACTTTTATAATTAGTAGTAACTTGTTTCTTTTCAAATAAAGGTTCAGTGTGGATGAGGAAGCTAAACATACTTTTTTGAACAATGGGGAAGAAATTTTCATTTGTAGCTGTTACAGAAATGTAATAATATTAGGTAAAGATTTTCTAATTGGTCATTCTGAATAACAAAAATCTGATGTCTACATTTCAGATCTCTGGAAATAACACTAAATTTTAATTTCATTTTGAGATTTGAGCAATATGAAAAATATTTTAAAGAAATCAAAAGATCATGATTCACATCATTAACACTCACTCTCAGCTTTTCAATTGTACCTTTGATGTGAAATAGTCTTTAGTTCTCCTTAGTTCAAAAGAATATTTGCCTGAATATATGATAAATCCCATTCATATTCCATTTTATTTAATTCTGTTAGAGCTTATAATCCCTGCCTAGTAAGAAAGAAATTTATCATATGCATATCTAAAATGACTTAGCTAGACTGCTTAGCCATGTAAAAGCTGTTCACAAGGAAAAGGCTTAAAATAACTTTAATCCATGTTGTTGATATCCATCCTACTGAAATTTGCTATTATAAGTCCAATTTAAAAATGTATTTTTTTTTACTTTTAACTACAAATTCTTAGCTAGTTGAGTGGGAATTGGTAAATGTCATTCATCTCATGGCTTATTTTCTATCACATTTTACTATAACACAATATTAAAACAAAAAAATAAATAAAGCATATTTAGCGTGATGATTATTTAGAGCACATTTTGAGAAATGATAAAAATTGTGCTTCAACATTTTATATGACATGGCATAAAATAGCATATTTTACATGAAATGGAATGTTTCCTACAGAATATGAGACCACAACACAATTACATTTTCTGTAGTTTAATTTCTATGGTACTACCTTGAGTCAAGAGGTGGGCAACCCATTTGAAATGGAGAGAAAAATTTTGAAACACACTGAAAGATTTTTTTTCTTTGGTTACCGGGCCAATTCCTAGATGTATAAAGATATCTTTAAAGTACCTAAATCAAGCTAATAATCAAAAGTATAATGCTTTAGTTTACATTTAATGAGGACATAATTTCTTTATATAGGTATACCTAGGAGATACTCTGTTTCCAGACCACTGCAATAAAGTGAATATTGCAATAAAGTGAATCAGATGAATTTTTGGTTTCCTAAAGCATAGAAAAGTTATGTTTATACTATACTGTAGTCTATAAAATATGCAGTAGTAATACAAAAAACAATGTATATACATTAATTTAAAAATACTTTCTTGTTTAAAAAAATGCTAACGATCATCTGAGCTTTCAGGGAGTTGTAATCTTTTTTGATGGTGGAGGGTCTTGTCTCAATGTTGATGGCTACTAACCGATCAGGGTGGATGTTGCTGACGATTGAGGTCACTGTGGCAATTTCTTAAAATAAGACAGCAATGACGTTTGCTGCACTGATTTTCTTCCTTTACGAATTTCTCTACAGCATGAAATGCTGTTTGATAGCATTTTATCCATGGTAGAACTCCTTTCAAAATCGGCATCAATCCTTTCAAACCCTCATGATGCTTTATCAGCTAAGTTGATGTGGTATTCTAAATCCTTTGTTGTCATTTCAACAATCTTCACGGAATCTTCACTTCACTTAAGATTCCATTTTAAGAAACAATTTTTTTTGCTCATTCATAAGAAACACCTCCTTATCTGTTCAAGTTTCATCATGAGATTGCAAGAATTCAGTTACATCTTCAGGGTCCACTTCTAATTTTATTTCTTTTGCTATTTCCACCACATCTGCAGGTTACTTCCTCCACTGAAGTCTTAAACCTCTTTAAGTCATCCATGAGGGTTTAAATAAAGTTTTTCCAACTTCTGTTGATGTTGATATTTTTACCTTTTTCCATGACACATGAATGTTCTTAGTGGCATCTGCAACTATGAATACTTTCCAAAGGTTTTCAATTTACTTTGTCCAGATCCATCACAGGAATCACTATCTATGGCAGCTATTGCCTTCCAAAATGTATATCTTAAATAAGACTTGAAAGTTAAAATGGCTCCTTGATACATGGACTGCAGAATAGATTATGTGTTAGTGGGCATGAAAATAACATGAATATCATTGTGCATCTATATCAGACCTCTTGGGTGACCAGAAAATTTGACAATAAGCAGTAATATTTTGAAAGGAATTTGTTTTCCTGAAAAATAGTTCCCAAGAGCAGGCTTCAAAAATTTAGTAAATCATGTAAACAGATGTAATGTTATCCAGGCTTTACAAAGCACGGGCAGAGTAGATTTAGCATAATTACAAAGGGCCCTAGGATTTCAGAATGGTAAATAAACATTGGTTTAAACTTAAAATCACCGACTGCATTAGCATCTAAAGAGAGTAAACCTGTCCTTTGAAGATTGGAAATCAAGCATTGACTTCTCCCTAGCTATGAAATTCCTACAAAGCATCTGGGTGACTCAGTTGGTTAAGTATCTGACTCTTGATTTCAGCTCAGGTCATGATCTCTTGGTTGTGGGATTGAGCTCCACGTTGGGCTCCATGCTTAGCATGGATTAGCTTAGGATTCTCTCTCTCTCTCTCTCTCTCTCTCTCTCTGCCCCTCCCTTGCTCATACTTGCTCTCTACCAAAAGAAAAATACTTGCTCATACTTTCTCTCTATCAAAAGATAAATAAACATTTATCTGTCTGTTTTTGTGCCAGTACCATACTATCTTGATGATTGCAGTTTTGTAATACAGCTTGAAGTCTGAAATTGTGATGCCTCCAGTTTTGGTTTTCTTTTTCAACATTACTTTGGCTATTCAGGATCTATTCTGGCTCCATACAAATTTTAGGATTGTTTGTTCTAGTTCAGTGAAGAATGTTGGTGTTATTTTGATAGGGATTAATTGAATGCATAGATTGTTTTGGATAGTACAGACATTTTAACAGTATTTGTTCTTCCAATCCATGAGAATGGAATGTTTTTCCATTTCTATGTGTCTTCTTCAATTTCTTTCATAAGTTTTCTATCGTTTTCAGGGTACAGATCTTTTACCCCTATAGTTAAGTTTATTCCTATGTATCTTATGGGTTTTGGTGCGATTTTAAATGAAATTAATTCCCTGATTTCTCCTTCTGCTGCTTCATTTATGGTATATAGAAATGCAACTGATTTCTGTACATTGATTTTATATTCTGCGATATTGATGAATTCTTGTATCAGTTCCAGCAGTTTTTGGTGGAGTCTTTCAGGTAGAGTATCATGTCAACTGTGAAGAGTGAACAGAATAGAGAAACAAGAAATGGACCCACAAATGTATGGTCAACTAATCCACAACAAAGCAAGAAGGAGTATCCAATGGGGAGTCAGGGCCCAAATGGCAGAATAGCTTGGAAGTATTTTTTGCATCCCTCATCCCTGAAATGCAGCCAGATCAACACTAAACCATCCTGCACACCTAGAAAACTGGTTTGAGGATTAACACAAAAATATGCACAACCACAGAACTCAGCAGATACATGGGGCAGAGAGGTAAACTGAGGAAGAGAGAAGTTGCAGAGGGGAGGGAACTGTTTTTGCATGCGGGGAGAGGATGGAGATGGGGGAAGAGTATGGGAAAAGCACCCTGCAACAAAAACATCTGGAGAGAAAGTGGAAAGTGGAAACAGCCACAGGGACTGAACTAAAAAGGAAGAAAGGAGAAAGGAGAGGGTTTAAATTCCATTAAGACTCTATAAACATGGGGAGTGCAGAGTTTGAAACCCGTAGCTCGATGCCTGGTGGTGCTCTGGTGGGAAGGGCGAATCCCCAGAAGCAAAGAGCAAGGTCTGAGGGGTCCTGAGGGCCACACAGGGAACAGTGGTTCCCCTGCTGGGAGGACATTTGATAGAGGCTGTGTGGCCTCCCCACAGGCAAAGGTCCCAGGGGACCCTAGAGAACAACCACATTCACTGGTGTTGGAACAAGGACGTTAAGTGTGAAGCCTGGAGCCAGATGTGTGTTGTGATTTGCCATAATCCCTGAAACCCTGCTGCTACACGATCACACAAACTTTTTCTGGGGCAGACTGGCATCTCGCCAAAGTCTCTGGGCATTGGGAGCAGTACAGTCTCTTGAACATTCCTGGGGGTGGGCCAACACACAGTCATTGCTCAGCAAGACCTTCCCCCAGAGGGTCTGAGCGGGTCAAAGCCACAGTCCCTCCTAAGTGAGGGGTTGGGAAACACAGCCTCATCTGAAATAAAACTCAAAACTCAAATAAAACCTGACAGCCTGACATTTTGGTCACAGACAGTGTAGAAGCGAGGAGTGGACAGAAGCTGGAGATAAAGTAGGGGTGCTTGATTGTCAATCAGGGAGAGCACAGAGTGGAGAAGATATTTGCAAATGACACATCAGATAAAGGGTTAGTATCTGAAATCTATATAGAACTTATCAAACTCAACACCCAAAAAACAAATAATCCAGTGAAGAAATGGGCAAAAGACATGAATAGACATTTTTCCAAAGAAGACATCCAGATGGCTAACAAACACATGGAAAAATGCTCAACGTCACTGATGATCACGCAAATACAAATCAAAACCACAATGGGATACCACCTCACACATGTCAGAATGGCTAACATTAACAACTTAGGCAACAACAGATGTTGGCGAGGATACAGAGAAAGAGGATCTCTTGCACTGCTGGTGGGAGTGCAAACTGGTGCAGCCACTCTAGGGAACAGGATGGAGGTTTCTCAAAAAATTAAAAATAGAACTACCCTACAACCCAGCAATTGCACTACTAGGTATTTATCCAATGGGTACAGGTGTGCTGTTTCAAAGGGGTACATGTACCCCAAGGTTTATAGCCGCACTATTGACAATAACCAAAGTATGGATAGAGCCCAAATGTCCATCGATGGATGAATGGATAAAGAAGATGTGGTATATGTATACAATGGAGCATTACTTGACAATCAAAAAGAATGAAATCTTCCCATTTGCAACTACGTGAATGGAACTGGAGGGTATTATGCTAAGCCAAATTAGTCAGAGAAAGACAAATATCATAAGACTTCACTCATATGAGGAATTTAAGATACAAAACAGATGAACAAAAGGGAAGAGGAGCAAAAATAATATCAAAACAAGGAGGGGGACAAAATATAAGAGACTCTTAAATATAGAGAACAAACAGAGGGTTGCTGGAGGTGTTGTGGAAGGGGGGGATGGGCTACATGGGTAAGGGGCATTAAGGAATTTACTCCTGAAATCATTGTTGCACTCTATGGTAACTAAATTGGATGTAAATTTTAAAAATAATTAATTATTTTAAAAAAACAAAGAAAGAGTATCCAATGGAAAAAATAGTCTCTTCAGCAAATGGTGCTGGGAAAACTGGACAGTGATATGCAGAAGAATGAAACTGGACCACTTTCTTATACCGTACACAAAAATAAGTTCAAAAAAGATGAAAGACCTAAATGTGAAATAGGGAACCATCAAAATTCTAGAGGAGAAAACAGACAGCAACCTCTTTGAACTCAGCCACTGCAACTTCTTACTAGACATGTCTCTGGAAGCAAGGGAAACAAAAGCAAAAATGAACTATTGGGACCTCATCAAGATAAAGTTTCTGCACTGCAAAGGAAACAATCAACAAAACTAAAAGGCAGTATACAAAGTGGAGAAGATATGTGTAAATGACTCATCACATAAAGGGCTGGTATATAAAATCTATAAAGAACTTCTCAAACTCAACACCCAAAAAACAAATAATCCAGTGAAAAAATGGGCAGAAAACATGAATGGACACTTTTCCAAAGAAGATATCCAGATGGCTAGCAGACACATGGAAAAATGCTCAATGTCACTCATCATCAGAGAAATACATATCAAAACCACAATGAGATACTACCTCACACCTGTCACAATGGCTAAAATTAACAACTCAGGAAACAACAGATATTGGTGAAGATATGGAGAAAGGAGAATCTTCTTCCACTGTTGATGGGAATGCAAACTGGTGCAGCCACTCTAAAGAACAGGATGGAGGTTCCTCAAAAAATTAAAAATAGAACTACCTTATGACCCAGAAATTGCACTACAAGATATTTATCCAAAGGATACAAAACTGCTTGTATAAAGGAGCACATGCACCCCAATGTTCAGCAGTGCTATCAACAATAGCCAAATTATGGAAAGGGCCCAAATGTCCATCGACTGATGAATGACTACAGAAGATGCGGTATATATATATATATATATATATATATATATATATATATATATAATGGAATATTACTCATTAATCAAAAAGGATATCTTGCCATTTACAACCACGTGGCTGCAATTAGAGTGTATTATGCTAAACAAAGTAAGTCAGTCAGAGAAAGATAAATTTCATGTATTTGCACTCATATGTGGAATTTAAGAAACAAAAGAGATGAGCATAGGGTAAGGGAAGGAAAAATAAGTTAAAAACAGAAAGGGAGGCCAATCATAGAGAATTTTTTTAATGTTTATTTGTTTTTGAGAGAGATAGAGCATGAGCAGGGGAGGAGAAGAGAGATAGAGGCACAGAATCCAAAGCAGGCTCCAGGCTCTGAGCTGTCAGCACAGAGCCCAAAACAAGGCTGGAATCCATAAGCTGTGAGATAATGACCTGAGCCAAATTTGGATGCTTAACCAACTGAGCCACCCAGGTTCCCCAAGAGAATTTTTTAATGTTTATTTATTTATTTATTTTGAGAAAGAGAGAGAGAGCACAAATGGCGGGGGGGGGGGGGGGGCGGGGTGCAAAGAGAGGGAGAGAGAACCCCAAGCAGGCTCTGTGCTGTCAGTGCTGAGTCCAACATGGCATTCAATTCCACAAACTGATATCATGACCTGAGCCAAAATCAAGAGATGCTTAACCAACTCAGCCACCCAGGTGCCCTAAATAAGAGACCTAAATACAGTAAACAAACTGAGGGTTGCTGGAGGGGAAGTGGATGGGGGAATAGGCTAAATGGGTGATGGGCATTAAGGAGCACACTTGTTTGGATGAGTGCTGGGTGTTGTATGTAAGTGATAAATCACTGGGTTCGACTCTTGTGACCAATAGTACACTGTATGTTAACTAGCTTGAATTTAAATAAATAAATTATGTACTCTAGAAAAAAATAAATAAAATGTTTGTTGCAGCAAAAGGAAACAACACACACACACACAAAAAGATGATACAATATGTCTCAGATTATCAATTTCTTATTGTATGAGATTTGGTAGTTTGCATCTTCCTAGGAATTTGTCCATTGTATCTAAGTTGTTGAATTTATGGGCATAAAGTTGTAATATTTATTTATTGTCCTTTTAATGACTGTAGGATTGTTAGTGATGACCCATTTTTCATTCCTAATATTGACAAATTTTATTATCTTTCCTTCTTTAGTCTCACTGGATGTTTATCAATTTTTTGAGCTTTTCAAAAAACAGCTTTTAATTTTATTGATTTTTTCTTGTTTCTCTGTATTTAAGTTTATTGATTTCTGTGGTAACCCTTATAATTTCCTTCCTTTTGCTTCCTTTGTGTTTAACTTGCTGTGATTTTGTTTCTTGTTTAACTTCAAAGTGTAAGTCATTGATTTAAGACCTTTCCTTTTTCTACTATAAGGCTTTAATGCTATAAATCTCCCACTAAGCACTGCCTTGGATGTATTTCACAAATTTTGAAGCGTGTTTTCCATTTTTATTCAATCCAAAATATTTTCTGTTTTTCCTTTTTCCTTCTGTTTGCCTTAAATCTATGGATTGCTTAAAAGTTTAATTGCCTTTTTTTTAGTTTATTTTTTTATTTTTTTATTAAAATTTTTTTTAATGTTTACTTATTTTTAAGAGAGAGAGAGTGCTAACCAGGGAGGGGCAGAGAGACAGGGAGACAGAGAATCTGAAGCAGGCTCCAGGCTCTGAGCTGTCAGCACAGAGCCCAAAACAGGGCTCAAACCCACCAGCCATGAAATCATGACCTGAGCGAAGTTGGATGCTTAACCAACTAACACACCCAGGTGCCCCTATTTATTTTTTGAGAGAGAGAGCACACACGCACAAGTTAGGGAGGGTCATAGAGAGAGGGAGAGAGAATCCCAAGCAGGCTCCATGCTGTCACCACAAAGCAGAACTCAAACTTACAAAGCATGAGATCCTGACTTGAACTGAAATCAAGAGATGGACGCTCAACTGACTGAGCCACTCAGGTGGCCCTAAAAGTTTAATACCTAAATATTTGGGTTTTTTTATACATGTTTCTATTTTATTTATTTCTATATCAATTCTGTAATGGTCAGAGAACATAATTTCTATTATTCCAATTCTTTCAAATTTGTTGAGATTATTTATATGGTCCAGAATATGGTGAATTTTGGTGAATATTCTAGGTGCAGCTGAAAAGTACATGTATTCATCTATTTTTAGGTGATGTGTTTTTATAAATTTTATTTATGACAATTTTGCTGCTTGTTGTTGATTTTATGTTTCTTTCTGATGTTTATCTGTCCTAACTATAAGCTGAAGGAAGTTTTAAAATTTTTCAGCTGTAATAATGGATTGGTCCATTTCTCCTTTCAGTTCTAAAAACTTTGCTTCATATTTTGAAGCTCTGTTGTTAGATGTATTCATATTTAAGATGGGTATGTCTTCCTAATTGAATTGACCCATTTAACATTATGTAATGTTTCTATCACTGATAATTCTCCTTATGCTAAAATCTATTTTGTCTGATATTCATATAAGTATATAATTCTTTTGATTGGCATTTGTGCACTATATATATTTTTTTATTTCTTTTTTTTTTGTTTTAACCTATCAATCTCCTTATATTTAAAGTGGACTTCTCATAGAAAGCATATGATTTTATCTTTGTTATCAAGGCTTTACTTTTTGTCAAGACACTTTGTATTTTAATTGGTGGGTTTATATCATTTAAATTTAATATAATTATTAATATGATTGGATTGAACCCTACATTTTACTTATTATTTACTCTTTGTTCCAGCTAGTTTTTGTTACCTTCCTTCTCTTTTCTTCTTGTTCTCATAGTAATTGTGTATTTCTTATGGTATCCAATTCACTATGACTTAAATTTATATTTCTTTCATAAATTATTTTAGTATCTCTCAACTGGGTTATAGTAAAGATTTTTGATTAATCATAACCTACCTTCAAAAGGTATTTCCCATTTCATGCATAGTGTAAGAACTTAGAATATACTAAAATTCCTGTCTCATATTTTATGCTATTGCTATTTATTTTTCCTTTAAATACACTATGAACCAACAATCTTTTTCACTTCTCTTGCATGAAAGAGGTAATTATTTTTCAGAACAATTAAAAGAAAAAACATACCTGGTATATTTAGCTTGTTTGTTTTTAAAAGTCTTTATTATTTTTTGTTAAAAAAATTTTGTGGGATATAAAATGCTGGGCTGAAAGTTTGCATACTTATTGTTCTGTTTTTCAAACTTAATGAAAAGAAATCTTTTTTTAAATTATTTTCAACTGTTTATTTTTGAGAGACAGAGAGAAACAGAGTATGAGTTGGGGAGGGGCAGAGAGACAGGGAGATACAGAATCTGAAGCAGGCTCCAGGCTCTGAGCTGTCAGCACAGAGCCTGATATGGGGCTTGAACCCATGAACTGTGAGATCATGACCTGAGCTGAAGTTGGATGCTTAACTGACTGAACCACCCAGGTGTCCCAAAAGAAATCTGTTTTTTTTTTCCTCTTCTGTGTGTAAGGTGACGTTTTTCCTCTGGATGCCTTTAAGAATTACTCATTATCTTTGATTCAGCATTTGAATATGGTATGTCTAGGCATGTTTATATTACTTTGGTCTTTTCTGAGCTTCTTGAGTTGTGGTTTATTTTGCAGTCTTTCATTATTTTTTTTATATTTTCAGCCACTATCTCTTTAAATATTTTCTCTTCCCAATTTTCTCTTTTCTCCTTCTGAAGATTGTATGTGGGCTTGACTATTTGATATTGCCTCCTGTCCTTGTATGTTCTGTTCTGAGTTTCCTTTTTCCACCTCCTTTTCTTTATGCTTTTCAACTTGCATAATTTCTATTGCCTTATCTTCATGTTTATTAGTTTTTTTCTTCACTTATGTGCATCTACTGATGAACCCTTCAAAGACATTCTTCTTTTTATCACCTATTATATATGAGACATTCACTTAAAAAAAATTCAAGCATTATCATTTGACTCTTCTTTATAATTTCCTTGTCTCTGTTGACATTTTCTCTGTTCTCTGCTGTTTATTCATGTTGTCTACATTTTTCATTATAGTTTTATCATATAAATCAGACTTATTGTAAATTCCCTGTAGGGTATTTCCAACATTTGGCTCATCTGTAAGTCTGATTCTGTAAATTACTTTGTCCCTCAACAGTGATTTTTGCCAATTAATTTTTTGTATGTCTTCTAATTTTAATTGATTGTGAGCATAGTATATAAAGTGTTAAAAATTTAGATAATAGTAGTTTTGCTTGGAAATGGGCCTGCCTCCTGTTCTGATACTGTTAGGGTGGGGAATTGAGTCATCCTAGTCAACAGTGGAGTTGGATTTGGGTTTTGTTGTTGCTGTGGTTACCTTCAGCACATCATCAGCTTCAAATTCCTTTGGTGCAATATTTGCTTAATGAAGGGTGTCTTGATGTTCATGTATACCTTATTCAGGCTTCATTTTCAGGTTAACCACAACTCTTTTGTGGGTTCAAGAAAAGCTATTATTATGTAGACTTTCTGGCATTTTCTTATTATTAGAATGGGAGCAACATTCTCCCTTGCTTTGTACATTCTAAGCATAGGACAAAAATCCACATGTTTCCTTGCATGATTGCTAGTCCAGCATGTGTTAAATATTAGAAGAAAATAAGTCAATTTCTCTGGAAGCAGATTATGAAGTCTTTAACTTGATATTAGAGTATGACTGGAATCACTTACCCATTATTGCATACTGTCAGGACCATTAAAGTTTAAATGGTCCAGAAGTTATTTTGCAAGTCACATAATTACATTTACAACAAATATCTGTTAAAAATTTAAAAAAAATCAATGTTAGATACTTTTATTTTTTAACTTTATATTTGCTTACCCTTAATTTTCTAAAAAAAAAAAAAAGTAAGCCAGTTAAGCAATTGAATGAAGTCATGTAGATGTTAATTATCACATTTCACAAGAAGAGAAATAGTTCATTCCCATTGTAACTCTTCCTAAATAAGCATAACCCTTTCTCTGGTCTGTGAAAACATTCGTGTGACCCTATATAAAAAGAAATATTCAGGAAAATGAATTTAAACCTTTTTTTAAAAATCTCTGCTCTCAAGTTCAAACAGCATGTTTAACCTCTATTTTCATTGCCTACTGGGGCTTTCCCTTTCAAAAAAAAATATTTTGCAAATAACTATCTTCTTCTTACTCCTGTTTATTTGGCAATGTCTCTAATCTAGGAAGAAATTTTGCTTTCTCCAAACCTTGAAACCATAAAACTTAGTCCTTTATATACCCCTTGAGCTTTGGTCATACATTATCTGCCCTGTGTCATTTTTCCTTTTTTTTTTAATAACAATCCTATACCTGAATTTATATAGTTCACCAAATGATTTTTGAAAAAGATGTCTTAATAATCTTACATTTGAAGGTTTCTTGAGCAATTCAATGCTTTGATAAAGTCACGCTCTGCTCTTAAGAAACATTATGAGCATTATGTTCCTATGCATTTTAGGTCCCTTGTCAAGATTATACAACAAAGGAAGGGTCCTATGAAAAAAGTTTGAAAGGAAAAGTCTGTTTTGTTTCTCTATCTATCTTAAATATAAAGATCCAAAGGGCTTCATATTATCTACATGTCAGTGCTACATCTCAACCCATCTTTAAAAAGAATCACGTCTTCTGGTTGAATTCATATACATGGAATAACACAGTGCATACATGCATACTTTTTTGGATACCTTTTTTTTTTCATTTGACATAATTTTTAGTGCCTATTTATTGAGAGAGAGAGAGAGAGAGAGAGGGAGGGAGAAAGTGTGTGCACACAAGTGGGTAAAGGGGAGAAAGAGAGGGGAAAGAGAGAATCCCAAGCAGGTTCCATGCTGTCAGCACAAAGCCCAGTGTGGGGCTTGATCTCATGAATCATGAGATCATGACCTGAGACAAAATCAAGAATCAGACACTTAACCAACTGATCCATCCAGGCACTCCCTCATTTGACATAATTTTTATCATCATAGTCTAGAACCATACACAGATCATTGACAAGCTTCTGGCATAGTGATAAGTAGAATAAGCCTGAGGATCAGATTACCTGGGTTTAAGTCAAATAGTATTTGATCACTAACAAGTTATTTAAACTCATTGTGACTCAATTTCATCATGTATAAAATGGAAATGGCAATAAAACTACCTATATCATAGAGTGGCTATAGGATTTAAATGACAGTCTAATAAACACATAATAAATGCCTAGAATAAAGAAAGTGCTCAGTACATATTGATTTGTGTCGTTATATTTAGTCTGTAGATCCAGCCACAAGATTAAAGTGTCGTGTGACTTGTATATATGACCTTTATGTCCAGTCTTGGCTGAACAAATAATTTTGGGCAATCCCCTTGATTAACAACTTCTAATTTCAAAAGCACTATCTTCCATATTTTAGAAAATATTCCATTTGGACTCTGGTAGAACATGCACTAACTTGTTGGTAAATATGCCACTGTTTAACTGATCTTATGACTTTTGGTCTTACAAAAAAATCGAAAACCGTCTTATTGTGAATTTCTCTAATTCCTTTTCGAGAAATAATTATCTTAATTTAACTTTTACTTTTATCTCTCTTATTTTAATTAAAGGGAAAAAATATTTCATATATGTATATATATATATGTGTGTGTGTATATGTATATATATATATATATATATATATATATATATGGCATTTTTTATCTGTCATCCTGATTTCTAATCTATGTTCAGCTATTCTAAAAGAAACTGCTCTCCAATAGACATTTTATGTATTTTCTCAAAAAAACTGCTTTTTTCCCCTAAATCAGTTTTTTGAGATATGAAAGAACACACCCATTTTAAGAGCACAACTCAAATGTACACACCAGTATAACCTCCACCATAATCAAGATAAAGAACATCAACATCATCTAGAGTCTTTCAAGCCCCTTTGGTATGAAATCTTTGCCTATTTTTGGTTCCTAGAAACACTGCTCTGCTTTCTACCATTATAGTTGAATTTTGCCTTTTCTAGATATTCATATACATGTAATCATACAGTGCATACGTGTATACTCTTTTGGTTATTTTTTTTTCATTTGACAAATTTTTTTATCATAGTTCCAAAACTATACAGAGTCACACAGGGACACTGGAGAATTCACAGCGACAACACATATTTTAGATTTTTAAGGAAACATAGTGACATCTGCCAAAAGCTGTGTGGGCTACTAGCTTGAAGTGACACACAATTTCAACATTAAATAGAGTTATATTCCTTTTGATGAACCACATCTCTGTGAAGCTGAAATTTTTTGGCTGTGATTTAAAAAAAATCAGTACTACATGAAAATCAATGTGAACAAGGAAATTAGGGTGGTAATGTCCAATTTGATTCTATGTTGAGAAGTTATGCAGTGCCCAACAGGTGCACAAATCCAATTATTAATAAATGTGATTTTTTATAGAATTAAATAAATATGTTATTTTTCTTTCAACTAATGTATATTACTTTCCAAGCAGCCACTAAGTGCACATTAGCACCAAAATACTTATGAATCATTTTGACTTAAATACATAATCAAATCTTTATTTATTTATTTTTTACCTAAGGGCCATGAAAAAATGACAGACACTACAAGATCTGTGACACCAGAAAGTTTGGTTAGGTTTGGTTCTTGAGATTCTTCAATAATATTTCATCAGCAGTCCGTTCACTTTAGTATAATATTTCATTATTTATACTGTAATTTTTTATCCACTCACCTTTGAAATACAATGCATTGTTTAAGGATTTTGACCATATTGAATAAAGATCAGTTCAGAACACTCATGTGTAAGTCCTTGTGTGATCTTGTTTTCATTTCTTTTGAGTGAACACTTGGATGTGGAATTTCTGGGTCATATGTAATGTGTAGTTTATCTTTATAAAAAAACAGCCACGTTTCCATCTCTTATTATTTTTCCTGTCTGAAGAACTTTAAGTGCTTGTCTGCTGGCAACAAATTCAGGTTTTATTTGTGTTAAAAAAAATCTTTGCTCTGTCTTAATTTATAAAGGATTTAGTTACTGAATATAGAACTGTAGTTTGGCATTTTTTGCTTTATATATTTTAAATATAGCATTCTTTTCTTTTTTGGCTTTTGTTATTTCTGATGGAAAATCTTCAGACTTTATTTTTGTTTTTCATACACTATGTTTATTTTCTGTCCACTTTTAAGATTTTCTTGCTATCATTTGTTTTGACAATTTGATTTTTCATATACCTTTGTATGGTCTTCTTCTTTTTTATCATGCTTCAGTTTTACTGAGGACATTTATCTGTAGATTTATAGTTTTGATCAATTTTGAAAATTTTAGTCATGACTTCTTCAAATATTTTACTGTTCTTCATCCTTCTAGGACTCCAATTACACATATGTTAGACCACTTGATGGTGTCCCACACATTACTGTGACTCTGCTCATAACTTTTAGGGGTTTTTTCCTCACTATGCTTCCATTCAGAATTTTTCTGTTGCTGCGCATACAAGTTCGCTGATCTTTTCTTCTATAGTATGCAATCTGCTGATAAGCACACTCAGTGAATTTTTTCACTTCAGATAATTTATAATTCTTCTCTGTTTCTTTTTGTTATTTTTTATCTTTCACATTTTCTCCTAATTATGTTCATAGCTTTAAAAAAATCCTTTAGCATATCCATAATAGCTATTAGAAAGTCCTATTCTCCTAATTCCATAATATCTGTTCTAATATGGGGAATACTTTTCTATTTCCTTTTCTTTTTAGTAACATTTAATTAATGTTGGATATTTTTTACATCTTTGAATGCTGGAATTTTTGTCTTCCTTTAAAGAGTGTTCAAGTTGCTTCTGTAAATCAATCAAGTTATTTATGGATTAGTTTTTTTCCTTAAAGGCTTATTCTTACCCTTCATTATGCAGTAGTCTTTTACCCTCTGTAGTCTCTACTAAATGCTCTCGGTGTTTAGTGAGGAGTCTCTACTCTGGCTGATTAGAATACACTGAGAATGTTCAGGGAATTTCTCAGGTTACAATGTTCCAGTTGTTTTATATCTTGCTTCATGGAATTCCACTCTAAGTAAGCATAGATTGGTAATCAGCAACTGACTCCACACTTATTTATTGAAATTCTCTTTCTTTGTAATTCCTCCTCTCTAATACTCTACCGTGCAAAGTCCTGTCACTTCAGTCCACCTGAATCTGCTGTCTCCACCTTAATGCTGCAAGTCTGCCATGTTCTTCCTGAGTTCCTCTTACATGAATCATTTGTTTGAAAAGTCTATCTAGGCCAAACTACATGGTGATTTTTGTTCTCATATCTTTTGCTTCCTTTCTGTCATGAATTGATGTTCTGCTCAGCTTGTTCTCCAGTTTCTGAAGATAGTTATGCCATATATTTTGATCAGTTTTCTAGTTGTTTATGGTTTAAGAGCACATATAATATCACTATGCTGAAGTGGAAATCCCAAAAACTCATTCACATTTTTTACACAATGTCTATCAGTAACACATGTCTCTTGAGGCCTAACTTTCTCTTGTCCTAGACCTATGCACCATATAAGGAGAGAAGTAACTGGTTAATAGGGTCACAGAAAAAAAGTGGTATGAGGTTTGGGTATAAGACATGAGGGCCAAAGAAATAGCCAAGGTACCCTGATTTTCAGGTTGAGCCTATGGAAGTCATTAAGGTTTGAGTGAAATAAGGGGTAAAAATGGACTTTCTTCATATAACACCCCAAAGTTTTAGTGTAGGTTTGGAGTGGGACTAGAGGCAAAATCAAAGTAAACATATTAAAATATGTTTCATAGAAAAAAAAAAGAAATTTAGAGTTAAAGTCACTTGGGAGTAGCTATCTTTACTCTGAGATGAAATTACTGTTCATTAAAAGAATATTCATTTAATGGGAATAGCCTAATTAACAAAAGCATATAGAAATTAGAATGCTGAAGAAAATTATAATGGGTTTTATTATAATTTAATGTGTAATAGAAATTTAAAGTAATTGGTTTGAATATGATATTTTATGAAAAACTTTCTAAGTGATGCTATCTTTTCAATGCATTCAATTTAACCCTGGGATAATAAATTAAGGAATAAAACAGTTTATGGTTGCATACTAGACAGAAAGTACAGAGGAATAAAATGATTTGACCAACTACCCAGAGTACTTATTGAATTAGAATCCAAATATGACAATAGGCCAGCATCTCTAGGATGAAAAAGGCTGTGAGTTTAAACACACAGACCCTGGGGCGCCTGGGTGGCTCAGTCGGTTGAGCGTCCGACTTCGGCTCAGGTCATGATCTCGCGGTCTGTGAGTCCGAGCCCCGCGTCGGGCTCTGTGCTGACAGCTCAGAGCCTGGAACCTGTTTCGGATTCTGTGTCCCCCTCTTTCTCTGACCCTCCTCCGCTCATGCTCCGTCTCTCTCTCTGTCAAAAATAAATAACCATTAAAAATAAATTAAAAAAATAAACACACAGACCCTTCTGGAGTATGTTTAGTGAAGAAAATAGCTATCATCACACTGGTTTATGGTGCACACCAGCCTGGACTTCCTGAGAAAAAACATAGATGGCTAGTTCTTATAGCCAGTAAGAGAGTAACTAAGGGTACCTCCACCTTGACCTTCCAGGTCCTATCACTATGTTATTGTTTTGGTTTCAACTATCTACAGATTAACATTGAACAAAGTCCTTCTTTATAAGATTTCTCTTTCAGAAGTTACAGAACACATTTTTATTCTAAAAGCATTCCTAATTTATAGTTAATAGTTATCTATTAACTATAAAGTGCACAGTTTGGTATATATATACACACATATATATCTGTATCTAAATCTAGAATAAGTCTACAGTCAATTCTAAATTTTCAATCACTTTTGGGAAAAGTGGTCAGTTTACTTCAAAGTAGCTTCTGTATGTGTGTGTGTCAGTGTGTGTCAGTGTGTGTCAGTGTGTGTGTGTATCACATCTTGTTTGGTCAATGTCTTCATGCTTTTCTATCCCCTGTCAGCATCTGATCTAACCTAATGTATCATTTATCTACTCTGCAGGCATAATTGTTTAATCTACCCTTACTCCTTTCTTTTCTTCCAGTGGGACATACCCATTTGCACTTGCAGGCCTCAGATGGCCTATGCCCCAATCACTGGCTTTTTCTTCCACTTACAAATATATACATCTCAATTACTTCAGAAAAGCTGGTAATAGAAAACACTTGGCTTTGAAGTCATGCACTTTTCAAAGTTTAAATCCTAGTGCTGAATCTTATTAGCCTTTTGACTTTGGGAAATTTACTTAATCTCTCTGAAAAC
This sequence comes from Acinonyx jubatus, assembly GCF_027475565.1. Taxonomy (NCBI): domain Eukaryota; kingdom Metazoa; phylum Chordata; class Mammalia; order Carnivora; family Felidae; genus Acinonyx; species Acinonyx jubatus. The sequence continues at coordinate 40,739,091 of NC_069385.1, forward strand.
CAGTTTCCTTATGTAACACAAGTATATTAGAAATATTGATTTCCTATTGAGTTATGGGGAAGATTAAATGAGAAAACACATGTATGGTACATATTAGGTGTTCAGTAAAGGATAGTTTCCTTCATCTCTACCCTTCATTTCTTCTTGTTCATCTTAATTTCCTCCTGAGGTGTATATCCCTGAGAGTTGTTTCTCTTTCTTTTCTTTCTTCTTTTTTTTTTATTAATACAAGTGTCTGATTTAAATTTTGATTGCTAAAGCATCCATTTCAAAGCGGCATCTGCTTCAAATAGCTATCTCAAATAAACACAGTGCAAGCCACACTAAAGAGTCAGGTAATCTCCCTGCACTAGGACTCCTTTGTTTTAGGAATTTTGCTTGATTTCCATAACTGATCATTTGAACAACTTGTCCTTTTTTCTTCCCATGCTTGAAAATCCTGCTCTTATGTTTTAAATTTCACCAATAGAGTGAGCCCTGGAAACCCTAGCCAACCCTGACTCCCTACCCTAAAAATCTCTTTATGTGACACAGGGTGTAGTTTACTGATGGTTGATGCTGAAGAACATCTTGTAATCCTGAGAACCACAAGGGCCAGTCCAACCACAGCACTGATTATTGATAGGCTGAGACGGGCACAAAACACCTGCCCACCCTGCCTTGTTTTTCAGTGTCTAAGTCCATCAGCTGCTATTTGATTACCTGATATTCTCTAGTCATATGATTTTTATGATCACCCTTGACTTCAGCTGGTCACAAGACTCCCAACATTTAGCATCACCTTTTAGGTTCTCTGGGAACTGATCAACACTTGTGCCTGCCCAGTCCTCTGCTCTCCTAGCCTCATCTTCATGCTTCCACACCCACCTCCCTTCCCTGTCTCTATCCTCCACAATTATTCTTTTGGCTCCAGTGGACTTGAAAGATGAAAATGCTAAGGACATTTACTCTAGGAGATTATTTGTATTATTTCTGCAAAGCTAAGGAATTAAGAACGTTTCCAAAAATCAAGGAAAAAATGAATTACTTTAATGAAGGCGGCTTACCTATGTTCAGAAATAATATTCAAGATGTGGTCCCTATTCAGTTTCCTATGGAAGTGGCCTTGTCTCAAGGAAGAAGTTCATAGAATCCAGCAACTCTTTCCAATACAGTGCTTGAAGAGTTTAAACTGTGGCAGCAGACAGTACCTCCTGATGTGAACCACCAGAGACAGGAGAGGGAGAAACAAAAACACATCCTTATTGGGCCTTATAGATTGTTTTCCAAAGATTAAGTAGTCCAAACTGTCCTCCTCTAAGCTTTCTTACTTGGATTTTAACCTTTACAACAGTGTATGGTAATCAGCTTTAGGTTTGGGTTATAGTCAAGACTCCCAGTCTGTGCAAGAATTCCCTGAGAGAAATCAATCCATTCCATGCACCCACTCTCTCAGTCTTAGAGGCTCTGTATTGTACCTTAACTTTCTTTTTCTTTCAAATCCTGGAGATGCTACATTCTCTGTTTGTTCTGCCCTATGTAAGAAGCAGGTGTCATCATGAAGCATTTTCCTACTGATGTTTTTTAAAGGAAAGGTAATTTAATCAGCATGTGTAATTTTCTACTCTCTTGCAATTCATTGCCTCTGATGCCATCTCCTAAAAACACCTTTTTCTCTCCATTTAGTTCAATTTCTACAGAGCTGTGGGGAAACTCTATTATGCTAATGATGAGGCAGATAAGTGGTTTACTTAAATTAAATTAGCAAACACAGACAATTACTCTGCAACCATTCTGAACTTAACAAGAAAATTCATTATCAACACAGAGGAGATAAAGCCCCCCCTTTTTTTATCCTTCTTTGGAGAAAACTTCATGCATGCCCAAAAGGTCCCATCCAAAGGATTAATGGTTGACCGGTTGAAGTCAATTTCCCTAAATTGAAAGCTGGCATAATAAGAGAGTTTGTGATTCAGCCTGTCTCTCAATTACAGGGCTATAAAGTTATAACCCTGGCTGGTAGCTTTAACTATGAGAATTATGTTCCAAAATAGTTACCGTATTGCATTTATCTGTAAAAGCTAAGCATTGCTTCTCTTTTTAAAGATACCATTACACATTTCCTATACTATTTTTGAGTTGCCTGGGGAATAAAATTCATATATTATACATCATAATGTTGGTCTTCCAATAAGAATCCTAGGCAACAATCTCACATCAATTCATTTTATAAACATTTGATGAACATAAATTATATGCCAGACCTGAAGCACAATTGCTAGGGGCTAAAAATACCCCAATGAGTAAGCTGCAGTTCCTGCCCTCAAGCATATGAAGTCCAGGAGGAGAGACAGATCTGAAAACAAATGTAAAATAATGATACAAGCCTACAAGACGGTCATATAAATTGTGATAGAAACCTGGAGGAGGATGTTTTAAATTCTATTCCATGTGGTATAAGAGGAAGGATTGGGAACATTTAAAAAGAGACCTCATGGTAGTAAAGTGGAAGGCAAGGCAGTAGAAGGCAGTCTGTAGAAAAGGAAAAATATCAGCAAAAGCCCACGGTTGTGAAAATATGCAATTTGATGACATCAACGAATTTTTAATGTTTATTTTTGAGAGAGAGAAGAAGAGACAGAGTGCAAGCAGGAGAGGGGCAGAAAAGAGAGACACAGAATACAAAGCAGGCTCCAGGCTCTGAGATATCAACACAGAACCTGACATGGGGCTCAAACTCATGAACCCTGAAGTCATGACCTGACCCGAAGTTGGAGATTAACTGACTGAGTCACCGAGATGCTCCATGACCCTTTTTTTTTTTAAATTTTATTACTGCCCCTGCATTCACAAGCAGGGGAGGGGCAGAGAGAGAGGGAGAGAAAGAATCTCAGGCACACTCCACACTGTCAATGAGGAGCCCAATATAGAGTTCGAACCCATGAACCATGGGATCATGAGCCAAAGTCAGACCCTTCAACGACTGAGACACCCAGGTGCCCCAATTTGATGACATTTTTAAGGAAGATCAAGAAACAGCCTGTGGAAGTATAGGATGAGTGGTGAGGAAATGAGGAGCCTGAGATAGATATACATGTAGCAATGTGACTAAATGTGAAATTCATAATAGAGAAAATATTGATTGCCATGTAAATAAACAAAAGACTACATAGTATTATTCAAAATGCTTGACCAAGGAATCAGTCATATCTATTGCCTGATTATCCAAACCGAAGACATAAATGTGTGAAATGAAAGCTCATATCACCCTGAAAAAGACAATTTAGTTGCTTTTGATTCCAGATGATATTTCCTTCCATAATTCCTGATTGTTGCAAACAACTATGTCTTCATTTATATCTTTTAAATAATATCTGATGGGGGCACCTGGGTGACTCAGTCACTTAAGTGTCTTACTCTTGATTTCAGTTCAGGTCATGATATCTCACGGTTGGTGAGTTTAAGCCCCACATTAAGCTCTGTGCTGATAGCAAGGAGCCTGCTTGGGATTCATTCTTTCTCTGCCCCTCCCCTGTTCTCTCTCTTTCTCAAAAATAAATAGATAAACTTAAAAAAAAATAATATCTCATGGAATTGTCCCAGGAGATACAAACATTCTCTTATCCCACCAACCAGAGCTGGATCGACTTGGAAGAATAAAAGGAACCCCACTAAGGTGTAATTTATGTAAATGCTAGCTTCTCAAACATATTTATAGACTGTACCAATGTAGCAATGCTGTTATTTTACACCGTTGGGCTATTAACTGTTTTTTAGCTGAATAACTCAAAACCTTGATTTTTCCATTTTCTGGCTTAACAGTTCCAACTAAAAGAACTTTGGTTACAAGGTATTGATTCTCAAGCCAGGAATCTATCTGTGTCCACATGTTCTTCCTTATCACTTTCCTTTCCTCCTGGACCACAACATCCTACACCAGGTTTTGACAACTCTATCTTTCCAGTTCCCATCCACTTCTCTCCACCCTTACTTCTATTTCCTTAGCTCAAATTATGTACATCCATTACCTGGCAACTCTAGAAGTGTTCTAAGTGAGATCTCTTTCTGCAGACCTGTGCCTTCAGTCCATTTCCCACACTGTCATCAAAATTAAGTCTTTCACCTGAAAGTCTAATTATGTCATTCTACTGCTGTTCCATTCCCAATGGTGGCTTCCCACTGCCATTAGAATATAATCTAAACTGATCATAGAATGCACCACCCCTCCCTGTGCATATTCAGCTTTTCTCTTCAGATTCATCTGTTGCAGCTCCCTATAGCCACTGCCTCTTACTCTGTTTTTGCAAGGCTGGAACACTGATACCAGCATACCTGTACCTCTCAAACTATAATATCTTTATCAGATCTTCCCTTGCATAACTCCTACTTATCCTTTAGGAATCAGTTCTACAGTTAAATGCTCAAAGAAGCCTTCCCTTTTCTCCCAAAATGCATAAATTGACTCCTCAATATAGTTAGTTTTACAGCAGCCTATGCATCTTAACTCCTTGGCTATACTGCTCTTACTGCGCTGTGAATTTTTGAGGATTGGAACTACATCTTTCTTATACAATATATCCCTAGTGCCCACCACACTGATTGATGTAAAACCCCCAAATATATGTGTGTCCGTTCATGAAATAACTGTTAATTCATTTTAAATAGTAGATTTTGGCATAGGACTTACCCTTTATACACAGACACAACCCAAAATTATTCTTTATGGCTCTCATCTCTCATTCATGCCTGGATTTACAGCATACTTTGATTTTTGGAGGAAAAGTTGGAGAAACATTTTTGGATATCTTGGAAACCAGTGAAATGCCAAACAACACAATTATTTTATCTTGCAAATGTATAAGACTTAGACAAAGTCATCACAAACCTTGCACCCTAAATTACCCCTGTAGCTCCCTCTTGCCTTCTGAGCAGTTAGCCCTTATCTCTTCCAGTTGTAAAAAATGCAGTTTCTACTCTTTGGAGGTTAGGTTCATCTCTCTTTCTAGCCTGACTTAAGTTTGAAGCTCCACCCTTTGCCTGATCATTTTTCTCTTGGGTCTCAGAAGCCACCAATTCCAATGATTCCTATTCTAGGCCTCTGTGCTGACCTTTGAAGTTCAGTATCTTATGAAAAAATAAAAATAAAAATAAGAAACCTGTCCTCACTATAACTTTGTTTTATAATTAAATAAATTTTGAGTATTAGATAACCACACCATCCCAAACTCTAATTTTAATCCACAGTTGGGATGTAGAGACAGAGAATTCTCCTATAGTCCCAATCGATGTCTCTCAATTTTTGTCAAGTAGGAGGAAGACAATGCCACCATGATATCAGAGATCTGTTGCATTCTACCTGTAACCTTTTCATTTAGAAAGGCTGCATTAATTCTTCTAGGTTATTAGGCCACCCTTTGGGGTTAGGCCTGTAACAATTTACTCATTGGTAGCTCAGAGAACTGAAGTTCAGGCTGTGGCTCCAGGAAATGCCTAATCTCTTGCTACTCAAAGTGTGGTCTACAAACCAGCAACATTGCCACAACCCAGAAAATGCATTAAAAATGCAGAATCTCAGACCCATTCCAGACCTGGTAAAATAGAACCTGCATTCTAACTAAGATCCCCATATGTTTCACAAGCATATTAAAGTCTGAGAAGCAGAAAACTAAGGATTTTCCCTGAGTGACTGGGTCTTCCAAGCTGCTTTGTTAGAGGGAATACATCGCCAGTTTCTCTATCTGTCCTGTCTCTGATCACTTCATCCCAATGCAATGACTCCATAATAATACAAAAAAGAACCTTAAGCCACAAACATTTAGATGTCTCTGTAATACTTCAGAAGGTTGGAAAGCTTGCAGAGATTGAAGAGAAGGAGATCTAGTAAAATAAAAGAAAAGAGAAGAACCAGATCTGAAGTACTGAATTAATGTTCATTGAACTCTGCAAAAGGAAATTCTCTTCATGTCTTCAATCACCCACAAATGTATTTTCAATACTTGAGTAATGAGATATGAGAAGAGAGCATATGACCAGAAGAGTCTTTGGTTAATTATTCATACAAAGAATATAATTTTAAAATTGGGAAAAATCAAAACCCAAATGATATTTGTTTAGAAAGATGATTTTCTTTATAAATGGCCTTTGGGTTGTATTTTATTTTGCTAAGGCTGCCATAACAAAATATCTCAGACTGGGAGGCTTAAATGACAGAAATGTATTTTCTTACAGTTCTCTAGGATAAAAGTCTAAGATCAAGGTATCAGCAGGTTTGGTTTCTCCTGAAGCCTCTCTCCTTGGCTTGCAGATTGTCTCCACACTGTCTTCACATGCATGGCCTTTCCTCTGTGTATACACATCACTGGTGCATCTGTCTCTTCTTAGAAGGATACCAGTCATATTGGATTAAGGCCCCACTCTTAATGTCCTCATTTGATCTTATCTGGTCAAGGGTTCTGGCCCCAAATATATTCACAATCTAAAGTACTGGAGCTTAAGGCTTCAAAATGAATTTTGAAAAAAACACAATTCAACCCATTAACAGTGGTATAAAATGAAACGAGAGAGCATTGGTAATAAAATCCTCTTTTCAGAAATTCTTGAAGATGAGATAACTTAAGTATAAGATCCATTCAAAATAAGATCAATATGTAAACTCTCCATATATGTAGAATGTTAGGCTTTCTGCAGTGCAGATGGAAAGAAAACCAGAATGCCTTGGGCATTTCCTTATACCTAAAAGAACATTCTAACCCTACTTGAATTATTAGATAAGATTAGATAGTATTAGGTGAGTTTTCTCACTTGAATTTTATTTTTTCCATATTTAGTATAGTTAGTATTATATCTTAACAGAAAATATGTATAGATATCCCTATGATTTATATATCCACAAATCAATTATTTTTCCTTTGAGTTGGATTTTAAAAAGTGATTAAAAATAAATTTTATCTAGAATCTATGTATAGCATTTTGCATTGACTCAGCATTGTACATGCTATTACACAAGCATGGACTCTGGCCTAAGATACTGATGGATCTCAGCTTCCTGAGCTATTTGGGAATAAGTGTGAAATCAAGGCCAGGTAAGGATGGAATACTAAGTGCCATGTCCATGTCAGAAGACTGCACAGTGGTTTTAAGCACCAGCATCTAAAACAATCCAGTCTGCTGGGAAGGGTGTGGCTATAGAAATCCTGGTGACCAGAAGTAACTGGCATCAGGAAGTCAGTAGCAATACTGAGACTTGTCCTCCTTAAGGCTTTGGAAAATCAAGGGACATGAGCCAGGTTTGAGATCACCAGGGCAACTAAAGAGACAGCAACGTGGGTGGAACTGGAAGATATTATGCTGACTGAAATAAGTCAGTCAGTGAAAGATATCATATGTTTTCACTCATATGTAGATCTTGAGAAACTTAACAGAAGACTATAGGGAAGGGAAGGGGGGGAAATAGTTACAAATAGAGAGGTAGGGAGGCAAATCATAAGAGACTCTTAAATACAGAAAACATTCTGAGGGTTGATGGAGAGTGCTGGGGGAGAGGGGAAAATGGGTGATGGGCATTCAGGAGGGAGCTTATAGGGATGAGCATTGGGTGTTGTATTTAAGCGATGAACTGCAGGAATCTACCCCAAAAACCAAGAGCACACTTTACAAACTGTATGTTAGCCAATTTGTGTTGACAATAAATTACGTTAAAGGGAGAAGGAGAGAGATTCAAACTTGAGAAATAAATTCAGACCCAAGGGTTTAGAATAAGAGACTAGGTTGGAGCAGTAGACGTTGAAAAACGAAAGATGGGCTCATTAGGTCATCGTTGAGAAAGGCCTTGGGAGGTCCATGAGTTATCTTTAGGACTAGCTGGCAGATTCTTAAATTAGATGGGTTTTGACAAAGGAATGGAAGCAGGGTTGGGAAAATGAAAACTAAAGGAGAAACCAAGATTGTTTTGTTCATGTGAGTATTCCTAGCAATGGTAGTCTTAGCACAGTGCCTTGTCCATAAGACGTGTTTATTTATAAACATATGTTGTTTAAATTAATTTAAAAATAGATAATTAAATAATTAATAAAAAATATTTTAAAAATACTGAGATATGAATTCTTTCCCTGAAAAACTGCCATCCATTTCACTGATATCAGAAATGAGATCCAGGTCCCTTAAAGAGGGACTGCTGAGTGCCAGAAGTGAAATCAGGTTTGGGCTGGTTCTCCTGAAGGTTCTCCCCTATAACAGAAGGTAAGGTGGAATGTGCTAGTAGAAAATAACCAGTAGAGGATGGGTGTTGCATAGGCCGGGAACAATGACAGTAATCCAGATCTAATCAATTGTGATTTTAAGATGCTGATGTAGGTTAGATTGTGTTTCCCCTCACAAAAGATACATTGAACTCCTAAACCTGAGTACCTTAGAATGTGACCTTATTTGGAGACAGCGACTTTATAGAGGTAATTAGGTTAAAATGAAATCTTTAGGGTGATCCCTGATCCAATATGACTGGTCCTCTTATAATCAGGAAATTTGGGGCACAGAGACTCACATATTGGGGGATAGCCATGTGAACATGAGGAAGGTCATCTATAAGCCAGGAGAAAGAGGCCTGGAGGAGATTTTTTTCCCCTAACATCCTTCATGAGGAGCCATACCCTGCCAACCTTGATTTCAGACTTCCAGTCTCCAAAACTGTGAGACAATAAATTTCTGTTGTTTAAACCACTAAGTATGTGGTATTTTGTTATGACAGCCTCAGCGAACTAATATAGATGCCTTGCCTAAGAAAGACTAAACCATCTGCCTCAGTTTGTTTTTGAATGATGCAGACCCTGGAAGAACTAACTCACATTAAAAGTTTATCATATTTTAGGATATCATGTAGCATGTTTGTATTTTGCATCTTACGTGTCAATTCTTATTCTGAGACACTCTTTTTATTCCTTTACATGATTGTGATGATGATCAATGATCCTTCACTGAGTATTCTATGTATTCATGTTACTTTTGGTATAATGTAAAACTCAGCCTCTTCCATTTTTCTCATTTATCTTCATCTTGTTTTTGTTCTTTATGGCAGTTATCAGCATGGAACTTATGTTTATTGTTTCTTTTCTTTTTACTTGAATGTAAGCTTCCTGAGAAAACAAGATACTTGGTTTTTTTTTCCCTATTTAGTATCTAGATGAGGGTCTAGCACATAGTAGGCACTCAATAAATATGTGTTACATGAATGAACATATTTATGATTGTACCATTAATCTTTGAATTTATTGATCCATTAATTATTCAGTTAGACTCACACAAAAGCATGTCTACATACTGCTGTCTTCTTTTACTATTGCTAGAGATATGATGAGACGGATTACAAAGACAAAAATGATTACAATTCTTTTGGAAAGAAAGTAAGACTAATAGTAACAGTGAAAACAAATCAAAGTAATAAAGAGGATTTTAAAATGGCTTTTCAGTGGGGAGGCTATAAATTTTATAAGCATTTTTATTCTCTCTGCTATCCCTTCCCCATCTTTCCAACAAATATTATTTTGTGTTGTCATTACTCAGTGTCTACATTGTGATATCCATGAAAATATGATTTATGATTGAATGTTGTGTTTTACTATAACTATATGATATTAGTTACTTTTATTTCCCACTTAGTTCTATTTGTATCTGTTGCTGATTATTCCTACACCGTCCAGTAGCCTCTTAGTTCAATTTTCAACAATGTCAAGCACATCAGGCCATTTTTAAGTTGCCATGTTCTCTTGTATATATCCTGGCTGGAGATCTCCACTCTTCTCTCTGCTGACCAGGTGGCAGCATAGAATGTTCTTCATTTTATTCTTTCAATTCTCTTTACCTTTCCTCTAGGTTGGGTTCCCAGGTTCCTAGATTTCTTATCTTTTTCTTTTTTTCATTTATTCTCCAATTTTGCTAGATCATATACCCCAATGATTTTGTCAGATTGTAAAATGGCATAACAGCAAAAGGCTTGATGATGATAGCCTTCAACATATGTGTCATTTGCATCACACCAGTCCTAGTAGACTGGCCACCTTCATGTCAGGGTCATAGATTAGCACCCTGGGCTTTCCCTTTTTGTGGGTCTGAAATTCCATTTTTTTTCACCCTGCTTTGTTGTATCTCCTGTTTTCATATTTTGTAGCCCACTTTCTCTTAGTTTATTGCCTTATTTATAATGTCAAAGGATTTTTTGACAAATTATAGGCAAAGGGTACAAGAGAGATATGGATCTTGAACTTGCATATCTGAAAATATTTGTGGGGAAGTGACTGCAGTCAGTCTCTTTAAGTATTTCCCCTGAGGCTATCAATTTTTCCAGAGACTATTCTTCCATCTCTTATTTGGGAAGTAAAGTTCTGTCTGCCAGGCTTCTGGGAGTTGAAAAGAGAGAAGACAGCCAAGATGCAACATTGAGTATGTGTAAGGGCACTTAGTGACTCTATTTTCAGTAGAAAATCTGTGACTTTATTCTGTGGATGCCCAAGACAAAGATTTTATGTTCTCTTCCATTTAGAAAATAACAATACATTATTTTGTGAGCATTGGAGGAAATCAATCACCCCAAGGCATGGAATCTAGGAGAGATTTAGAGCTGTACTCAAACAGCCTTCACCCAAATCTTCCTTACATCAGTGTCCCTCCTTCTCCAATTTCTGGAGATGTTGGGACTGGCATTTTCCAAGCCCTTTGAAAAAAATAAATGTTATATTGACTTTGAGCTTTCCCCAGTGCTTACTTAGGATTTTTCTTCTCAGTTTTGTTCATTCCTTTTTCCTCCTTCATCTGCTTTCTAGCTTCCAAAATTCTGTTGTTTCTCTTCTTTATTTATGGCTTAATATTCAAATAAAAAAATTTTTTAAGGATTTGCTATATTTTAATGGGGATGTAGGACTTAAATGTATATGACAAATTTGTTCTTAACATACAAGTATAGCATCACTCTTATTGTAACATGATTTCTAAGGGTGGCTGGGAGGTCAGTCAGTTAAGTGTGTCTGACTTCAGCTCAGGTCCAGATCTCACAGTCTGAGTTCGAGTCTCCCATCAGCCTCTTGTTGACAGTTTGGAACCTGGAGTCTGCTTCCAATTCTGTTTCTCCCTCTCTCTCTGCCCCTCCCCCACTCATACTCTATCTCTTAAAAATAAATAAACATTAAAAATTTAAAAAATTAAATATGATTTATATATTATTAAAACTTGAATTAATAACACTGACATGTTTTGCTTCTTTGGTAAAGATTATTGTTCTTATGGCTACCATTACATACTGGCAGACATCTAAAAGACAAATTGAATACACATGATTTTTTCATAATCCTACATGACCTGTGTGGTTGTGATGTTGGCAAAATAACTGGATGACTAATTGAACACTTAACTTTTCATCTGGGTAGTTTGTTCTAAGTTAAATACATACCCTGTTCTGAGAGTCCTTTGACCTTCATGAGAAAAGGATGATATTATCAGCTACTAGTATTTCTATCTTCCCATCCCCCAGGAACCTGATGTTTTCATCTCTTTACTACTAAACTTTTAATCCTTTATTTGCAGAAATAAATGATTGATACAAGATAAAAGTGCTGTTTTAGCCATTTAGATTTGCATTTGAAATAATCTTACTCTGCAAGCTTTTAAAAATTTCATTAATATTGAGGTCAGGTAGTGGTCTTATATGCAAAGTTTCCTCTCTGCCCCAGATTAATCTTGATTACTGAATATCTCTCTGCAAATATTATAAAACATTTAAGCCATGGGATCAATCTACTTTGGATGATAATGCTGCTTTTCTGAAGAAATGTAGATAGTTTTGAGGAGTTCCAATGCAAAACCCCCAAGAAAGCTTAAGATAGAAGCCTGAAGTCAGGGACAAAGCTTTTACTTTAATCAAGAAGAGACAAGTTTGATACATGAAGAGACTCTATTTTTCACTCATCTAAAAAAAAAAATCTTTGGAAACTTACTTGCTTATAGATAAGTGAGCTTATATTTAAATGGTCCAGGGCACATGGCACTTGTGCCTAAGTATAAAATAACTTAAGGCTATTTGAAACCATTAGCCCTGTCTGCTACTTTCACTGGGCATCCCAAAGATGTTGAGATGCTAATACTCTAACAACCAAGTATTGCCCTTGTTCCATCACCCACTTATAACCTGTTTCAATTGTCATTTAGCCTTTCTAAGCTAATATGTAAAATCGAACCTTAGATTTATTGATTTAGTCCAGACTTCACCTTCTATTTATAATAATTTGCTTTATAATCTAATCACAGTTATTTGTCTTGCTTGTCTTTTTTCAATTATTAACTCTTAGAACTTACTGGATATGTTATTTAGCATCTTCCAACAAGCTGTATTTATATACTTAGTTCATATACTAGCAAATATAGTAAAAATAAATGAACTTGTAGGTTAAGTTTCAAAATTCAAGGCAACTATTCATGTTGCTTCTTATTGGTTAATTATGGAATTCCAACCGAAATCATTCTGAATAAGTCATGCTGTTCATTCCTCTTCCTTTGATTAAGTTTCAGAAAAATAGTTTTCTATTAACATTGACCTCTGCCCCACTTGTCATCTGTTTTGCAATTTCTTTAACTCCAAATATATCAAAGGGATTTGAGGCATAAAAGGAGGCACAGGGAGCTTTTCAGCTCTCAGGGGAAAAAAAGCCATGACTTCAGTACTGCAATAATGTTCACACATCACAAAAACATTGTACACCCAATGAAACTCTTTTCTGTAAGAAATTTAAAGCATTGAAGAAGTGATGAAATGTGACTATCCCATTTTCACTCTTTCTTTTTCTGCAGATTTATAGTTTTAGTACTCTTTTATGTGAAAGAAAATGCTATGAGTTTTAAAGATGTTAGAAACATCACTTCACAAACAGCATTTTTATAATATAATAGCAACTGTTTAAGTAGATTCTCGATACATCTTCCAAAAGAGGAAATCAAAACACATAAACAAGGAGAACAAATAAAACCAACCTTAATATTTACACTGGAGTAACAAGGAGACAGAAAATGGCACAAAGTCAAATTTTGTGGAAGTTTAGAAGTAAATGTCAGAAGAGAGTAGAGCCAATTTCTTAGCCACATAGACCACATCAGAGTAGAGAGTCAGGATAATACTACAGAGAAAACAAGAAAGAGGAGGTAGCCACAGAAGTGCCAGAACAGAGATCAATCACCCAGAAGGAGAAAGTTCCACCCTAATGGCTTAGGTATTGAAGACATATCTGATACTTGGTAGACCAGAGGACCAGCTACTGGAGAATTGAAAAGACATGATGAAAGTATGTGGAACTAGACACGGCACTGAATAAGAAGACACTGCTTATGGGGGAAAGAAGTGTGAGTTAGAAAGAAAAGCCATTCCCTAGTAGCTTGACCGGGAATGGGGTGAAATTTAAGAGACAAAACCAGAATCACAGTATCAGAAACACACCAAACCTTTACTCTGCAAACAAACAAACCCTGTCAAGTAAAGAAATTGCACTGCTATATACAGACCGAATGTGTACTAATAAACTAGGGCATCTGGTAAGACAATCAAACACTTCTGTGTACATTGTCTATTATAGCTAGTCCAGGATAATAGAAGACATTCTAAGTTGACCAGAAAATGACATATAATGTCCACTCAGCTACTAAAAGAAGAAAACAAACCAAAAATCAAGACATTTCAGCTGCAAAAATTGCTTTCCCTAAAATAATCATAAAGTACATAAAATTATAATACCATACTTTAATTCAAATTAAATATCCTTAAGCAAGCATTGAAAAAAAAGAAAACAAGTTTAAATAAAAATTCAAATGTCAGAATAAAAATGTCTTATTTTCTTTTATTTTTTAAAGTTTATGTGTTTATTGAGACAGACCAAGAGAGCAGGAGGGGCATTGAGAGAGAGAGGGAGAGAGAGAGAGAGAGAGAGAGAGAGAGAATCCCAAGCAGGCTACAGGCTATCAGCACAAAGCCCAATGTGGGGCTCAAACTCCTGAACTGTGGGATCATGACCTGAGCCAAAATCAAGGGTCAGACACTTACCCTACTGAGCCACCCAGGCACACCTCAGAAAAAAAAAAAAATTCAATGAAATATAATAAATAACACTAGAGTGAACTCATAAAGGAAATTGAAAGATAAGGACAAATTATTTTAGAAATGAAGACTAAATTATAAGATGCCCGAGGAAAATGATAAGATAAAAAAATCTATTAAAGTTACTTTATTTAAATAAAGGAAAAACCCAAGGGGGAGAAGAAAGAGAATGTAGGAGGCAATATTATTAGGGAGAAAGTGATATGCAGAGAAGCAGGCAAAAAAAGATCTAATGTACCTGCAGACTTTTGAAAATTTAAAATAAAACAATGGAGGGGCTTCTGGGTGGCTCAGCTGGTTAAGCAGCTGACTTCGACTCAGGCCATGATCTCATGTTTTGTGAATTCCAGCCCATGTCCAGCTCTGAGCTGACAGCTCAGAGCCTGGAGTCTGCTTCAGATTCTTTGACTCCCTCTCTCTCTCTCTGCCCCTCCCCAACTCACACTTGCTCTCTCTCTCTCAAAAAATAAATAAACATTAAAAAATTAAAAAATAAAATAAAACACTGGAATACAACTATCTTAGTATTATACACTAAGAAAATTTTCTGGAAATAAAAGATAACCAGAATCTACTTATTGAAAGACTTGCTGTATGCCTTAGTAAATTAAGAATAATCAACTCTAAGACTTATCCTAGTAAAACTGACTTAAAAAGTAAGGGCATCTGGGTGGCTCAGTTAGTTACACATCCAACTTTTGATTTCGGCTCAGGTCATGATCTCACAGTACATGAGTTCAAGTCCCGTGTCAGGCTCTGCCATCTCAGTGCAGAGCCTGCCTGGAATTCTGTCTCACTTCCTCTCTCTCTCTGCCCCTCCCCTTCTCTCTCTCTCTCTCTCTCATTCTCTCTCACTCTCTCTCTCTCAAAATAAATAAATAAACTAAAAAAAAGAAAGAAAGAAAATAATTCTCTGGGACTTTAAACAAAAAGATAGATTCACTTATAAGTAAAGAAATTAGGTTTATTGGCATCAAACTTAACAACATGGTGAGAAAATAATGTACTATCATCTAAAAGAAACTCCAGGAAAACAGCATGAGGCAAAACTGTTTTATCTAGACAAACTGTATTTGAAGAATAAAGACTATAGAAAAATACTTAACTCAGGGAATACAGTACTCATGAGTGCTTTCTAAATAGGCTGTATGTGCACAAGAACTGACTGCAAACAATTAAGCAAAAAAATTATTATAAGGCTTCAATATTTTTAAAAGTAGAACTATAGTTAAAAAATAGAACATGGATGGATGAATAGTATATAATGTTATATGTTCTGATAGTAAAAATAATATAACTTAACAGGAGAAAAATAGAAAAGAAAAAATAGAGTAACCACTTTGATCATTGCACACAGGTGGGTGTCTAACAATATAAAGCTAACAAATCAAATAGTAAAAGAAAAAGAAAATAAGTGTATTGTAGCCATAATTAAAATAATGACAATTAGGGGCACCTGGGTTGCTCAGTCAGTTAAGCATCTGACTTTGGCTCAGGTCATGATCTCACGGTTCATGAGTTCGAGCCCTTAATCTGGAGCCTGCTTCAGATTCTGTGTCTCCCTCTCTTTCCGCCCCTTCACACTCTGTCTCTCTCTCTCTGGTAAATAAATACACATTAAAAAAATTTTAAATAATGACAATTATTAGTATAAACATTATAAATGTTCCTAATTTATCAAAAAAATACATTTAAAAATCAAATAATAAAAGACCATATAGAGGGAAAAAACGCTAAATACAATGTAATGCATTAAATATGACAGAAGATAACATAAGAATTAAAACCAGCCACTACTATATCAATAAATATATATAAGCGTAACTCACTATTCAAAGAACGATACACAGATTGGCTCACCAAGTAAACGTTGAACTCAATTCTGTATATGTGAGGCAGGCCTAAAATGATGATTCAGAAAGTTTAAAAATAGAGATGAGCAGGGGCATGCCAGTTAAATCACAAAAAAGAGTAATTATCCTTTAAAATATCCCCAATAGAACAAAAGTAGAATTCAGGACTAAAATTAAGGCAGAGAAAGACACTTGATAATTTTCAGCAAAGTTATGTTGGTGATGCATACATATGTGTAAAGTAACGTCAACAGCCAACTTCATAAGGCAGAAACTCAGGAAGCACAAGATCTAGATAGGTATGCATGTAAAATGAGAGATGTTAACACATGACTCTCAGTTGAAGACAGGGCATTTAGGAAAAGGGTAATCATAACGAAAGGTGGAAAACATAAACATAGTAATTAAGGTAGATCTTATGAATATATACCAAACTCTTACGCTGAAAATGAAGAATGCCCTTTGTTTTCAGGTGCACCTGGAACATTCACAAAATTGGCTACTATATTAAATTGACAAAGAAAACCTCTATAAGTTTCATGAAGCAGAAATAGTAACAGCATTTACTAATTACAGTACAATAAAATGAGAAATTAACACTCAAAATATTTGGAAAGGCTCCTCCTAAATCAATTAACAAAACTTCTTTTATTTTATTTTTTTATTTAAATTTTTTTTCTCAATGTTTATTTATTTTTGGGACAGAGAGAGACAGAGCATGAACGGGGGAGGGGCAGAGAGAGAGGGAGACACAGAATCGAAAACAGGCTCCAGGCTCCGGGCCATCAGCCCAGAGCCTGACGCGGGGCTCGAACTCACAGACCGCGAGATCGTGACCTGGCTGAAGTCGGATGCTCAACCGACTGTGCCACCCAGGCGCCCCAACAAAACTTCTTTCAAAAAGTTTAACTATGGGGTGCCTGGGTGGCTAGGTCGGTTAAGCGTCCGACTTCGGCTCAGGTCATGATCTCACGGTCCGTGAGTTTGAGCCCCGCGTCCGGCTCTGTGCTGACAGCAGGCCTGGAGCCTGCTTCAGATTCTGTGTCTCCCTCTCTCTCTGACCCTCCCCCGTCCATGCTCTGTCTCTCTCTGTCTCAAAAATAAACATTAAAAAAAATTTTTTTAAAGTTTAATTGAAGAGAAAATATAATATAAACTAGAGAATTTCAGCCTCCAAATGATAATAAAAACACTGTTTGCGGGGTATAGCAAAGCAATGATCAAAAGAATGTTCTTGGGTGTCTGGATGGCTCAGTTGGTTAAGCATCAGACCAGCTCAGGTCATGATCTCAAGGTTTGTGGATTTGAGCCCCTCATCGGGCTCTGTGCTGACAGCTCAGAGCCTGGAGCCTGCTTCAGATTCTGTGTCTCCCTCTCTCTCTGCCCCTCCCCTGCTTGTGTTCTGTCTCTCTATCTCTCTCAAAAATAAACATCGAAAAAAAAAAAAGATTTAAAATAATCATTTAAATTGGAACTTAAAACTCTAGAAAAAGAACAATAAAATAAAGGAAAGCAGAACAAAAGAAATAAAGTTTATGCTTTTAGCAGAAATCAAACAAAACAGAGCTAATAAGTAAATCAATATGCTACTTAACAAATTATTAGAGACAAAACAATAATGACCTACACGGGGGGAAGGAGATATCATGAGCATAAAAACAAGAAATGATGAGTGAATAATTATTCACACAGATGAAAGTTTAAATATATGTAGATTATATAGAAGAGTTATATGTAAAAAAAAATGAATACCTGTGTAAAATGAAAAGTTTCCTATGAAAACAAAAGTACCATAACTGAACATAGTAATCATAACAACTTAGCCAGAAAAATTTCCAAAAAGAAAGAAAGAAACATATCAAAAATACCCCAGGTGAAAGCACAAATATCATATAGTTTCACAGAGTAATTCAAGCATACCTTTAAAGATCAGGAAATCTCAGTGCTGCATAAATTGGTTAAATTATTTCAGATCATAGAAAAAAATAGGAATTAACAAATTTAAAAATCATTCAAGTATAACATTGAAGGAAGATTTATTAAAGGCAGCATCATTGACACCGAGGAATTAATGAATGGTTAAATAATGGGGAAATCATTCTATAATTCACCATATTCATGGATCAAAAAGAAAAATAATATTATTTTTATAAATGCTAAAAAGGATTTTGAAAAATTTAACATCCATTTCTGATTAAAAAACCATGAACCATGCTGCTTAAAATAGGACTCAAGAAATATTTAACATGGCTGTATAGATGAGTATAATACTGCAGTTAGCATTCAGCTAGGTGGAGAAACACTAAAGTAATTCTCACTAACAAGGCAGGGATGCTTATCATTACCACTACTATAATTATTTGCAGATTATATAACTGGAAAATTAGAATCTATTTTTAAATCAATACAAACAATAAAATAATTTTAAAATAGCAAAAAATAATATTAACACAAACAAGTCAATAGTCTTCATAGATAAAGACAATAAATCCCATTTACAAAATTAAGGATAAAAGTTAAATATTTAGGAATCACTGTGAAAACCCTCAGTTAAGGAAACTGTTAATATCCTGAAAGACACAAACATAGACCCAAATAAATAGAAAGACATCTCTTGTTTTGGAACAGATATATTAAAAGGACTTATTAAGATTCATTCTTCCCAAGTTAATACATAAATTTAACATGGTCCCAATTAAAAAAATTATTTTTTCCCTTGGAGCTAGGCAGTTAATTATAAATTTCAGGTATAAACAAACATACTAGAATACTCAGTAAAGCCCTAGAAGGGGGAGGAGGAAGAGTAATTAAAAGAAACAAATCCTACCAAATGCTAAATCATACTATAAAGTTCTAATAATAAATCACTGTGTGATCCTAGCACATGAAAATACGGATCAGTGAAATGGAATAAAAAATCCAGAAGTACATAAAACAAGTACATACAGATAGTATATGATAATGATGACATTTTAAAAATACCAAGTAAAGGATGAATATTGTTAATAATATGGGGGTAACTAGGTAACCATTTAGAAATGATAAAGCAGCACACCTGGGTGGCTCAGTCGGTTAAGGGTCCAGCTCTTGATGTGGGCTCAAGTCATGATCTCATGGTCATGGGATGGAACCCTTTGGTGGGCTCTGTGCTGAGCATGAAGCCTGCTTGGGATTCTCTCTCTGCCTCTCTCTGTCCCTCCCCTGCTTGCCGCTATCTCCCTCTCTCTCAAAATAAATAAAAATGAACTTAGAAAAAAGAAATGAAACTACTTCCATATTTCATACACACATAAAAATAAACTTTAGAAGTATTAGTGATCTAAATGTCAAAAGTAAAAATCATGCAAGTACTAGAAAAATACGAGGGAGTTATTTTTTAACTTGGTATTATGAATACAGTCTTTCAAAGAATACTCAAAACCCGGATGCAATAAAAAGATAAATAATTCAGACTACATAAAAGTTAAAAATATATTTTGCATAGAAAATTACCATAACTTAGTAAAAAGAGATTCAAATTTGGTGCATATATTGCCAACACAAATCACTGAAAAAGGGCCCATCTCCCTAGTATATTTTTATTATTTTTTTTTGGAGTTTATAATCTCTTTATATATGATCGAGCCTGTTATACATAGCTGTTTTAAAGTAATCTGTAAAACATGGCAAAGAATTTGATTTAAATTCTGTTGGGAATAATTACAATCGGTTACACAGTCACTATGCTTTCAAGTCTAAAGGCTTATAAGTTTATACTCAAAACCTTAAAATGTCCACATAGCCAGTCAGTATATGCCTAATCACAGAAACAAAATTCTACTGGCTTAGTGTCCATGTGCCCTGGAGATACGCAGATATGCTGCAGAACTAAATTGGTCGAATTTAAACTGTACTAACTGCATTTTATTCTTAAACATCTAAAGTCACTGGTTGCAAATTCTATACCTGTTTTTTTCTTTAATGTCATACCTCTTCCATACTTAAAACAAATTAGTGGTTTCATAACACAAAATTTAAGTTCAAAGATGCCATTACCAATATGTATTTACTTAAAACTCTCTAAAATGGGGGTTTTCTGTTTAGAGATTTTAAATTTGCTTTATTTTTTGATTCTTTGATCTTAAGGAATCAAATATGATGGTTCTTAATATGTAAACATAACCCTTAATTTTAGTCTATAAGTTTAAATTTACCAGATATTCATATGTTTTTTAAAAGTAAAAATTTATTTCCAAAATATAAAAGACTGATAGAAAAATGGGCAGAAAACGTGAACAAAAATTCAAAGTAAAATACATACAAATGACATTTAAATATATGAAACCTTGCTCAAGTTCTGTCATAATAATATAAAACAAATGTCCACAGGCTCCGTAGTGACATCATGTGTTACTTTCCCAATATTGGTTATTTGCGACCTCTTTTTCTTCCTGATAAACCTCTCAAGAGGTTTATCAATTTTATTGATCTTTTTAAGCAATCAGCTTTTGGTTTTATTGATTTTTTTCTAGTGAGTTTTTCTTTTCAATTTCATAGACTTCTCATTTTAAAATTTCCATCATTCTGCTTACTATGTTTTTACTCTTCTTTTTCTAGTATATTCGGATTGAAGTTTAGATTATGACTTGAGGCTTTTAAAAACCCTAACATTTAGGGTTCCTGGGTGTCTCAGTTAAGCATTCAACTTTGGCTCAGGTCGTGATCTCACGGTTAGGGAGTTCAAGCCCCACATTGGGCAGTGTGCTGACAGCTCAGAGCCTGGATCCTGCTTTGGATTCTGTGTCTCCCTCTCTCTCTCTCTCTCTGCCCCTCCCTTGCTCTTGCTCTGTCTCTCTCTCAAGAATAAACATTAAAAAGTATCTATACAGGGGCGCCTGGGTGGCTCAGTCGGTTAGGCGGCCTACTGCGGCTCAGGTCATGATCTCACGGTCTGTGAGTTCCAGCCCCACATTCGGCTCTGTGCTGACAGCTCAGAGCCTGGAGCCTGCTTCCGATTCTGTGCCTCTCTCTCTCTCTGCCCCTTCCCTGTTTGGTTTCTGTCTCTCTCTCTCTCAAAAATAATAAACATTAAATTTTTTTTAAAAAGTATCTATACATATCTATATATCTACGGATACATAGATGCATAAGCATTTAATGTTATATATATTTTTTTCAGTCACTGTTTTAGGTATATCCCTTTTTTTGATATGTTGTCTTTTTTATTTTCATTCAGTTGCAAATTTTCTAATTTTCTTCCAGACTTCTTGGACATAAGGATTATTTAGAAGTATGTTGCTTAACCTTTAAATATTTGGAGATTTTTCCAGATATCGTTTAAATTTCTATTTTAATTCTATGATGGTCTGAGAACATACTTTGAATGTTTTCAGGTCTTTTCAATTTGTTGAGATTTGTATCATGGCACAGAATATGGTCTATCTTGGTGAATGTTCCATGACATCTGGAGAATATGTAGCCTGATCTTTTGGGATGGAATGTTAGATATATGTCAATTACATCAAGAAGGTTGACAGCATTGTCCAGAAAATGTATACCTTTATTGATGCTCTATCAATTACTGGGAGTGGAGAGTTGTATTTTTCAACTACAATTATGGATGTGTATTTCTCCTTTTAGTTTGATTATGTTTTGCTTCATCTATTTAGGACCTTTGTTGTGAGATGCGTTTACATTTAGGATTACTATATCTTCTTGGTGAATTTCTTTTTTTATCATCTTGTAATAGTTCTCTTACCCCTGGACATTTTCTTGTTCTGCAGTCTATTTTGTCTGCTATTAATATGGTCACTCCATGTTTATTTTGGTTAGTATTTGTATGACATAACTTTTCTCAACTTTTTATCTTAATCTATTATTACATTTTAAATGAATTTCTTATATGAAGCATATGATTGTGTTTTTTAATCATATGTGAAAATCTCCACATTTAAATCCATGTGCTTAGACAATTTTTATTTAAAGTAGTTTATAAATATGATTGTAATTAAATCTGTCATTTTATTATCTTTCTATCTCTTCTCTTTAATGCTTCTGATTCTCCTTTCCTGCTCTTTTTGGATAATTTAGATATTTAGGGGATTATATTTTAATTTGTCTATTGTCATTTGGGCTATATTGTTTTGTATTATTTTATTAGTGGTTTATGTAGAGGGTATAATCTAAAACTTTTCTTTTCACATTCTACCTAGAATAAATATTTACCACTTTGAGAATTTATAGGAGCCTTACAGACATATAAATCCGTTTACCTTCCTTCATTTTTGTTATATTTGTTCTATGTATTACATCTATATGCTTATAAATAATCCTAGGCAATACTGTAAGGTTTGCTTTCAACAATCATTAATATTTTAAAAAATTTAAGAGAGAAAAATTCCTCATTACATTTACCCAGATATTTACCAATCCTGTAACTCATTTTTAAAATATTTTTTTAAATTTATTTTTGAGAGAGAGAGAAAGTGCACTAGTGGGGCAGGGGCAGAAAAAAGGGGACAGAGAATCAGAAGGGGGCTCTGTACTGACAGCAGAGAGCCGGACATGGGGCTCAAACTCACAAACTGTGAGATCATGACCTGAGCTGAACTTGCAGGCTCAGCCAACTGAGCCATCCAGGTGCCCCCCTGTTACTTTTTATTTATTTCTAAAGTTCCAATTTCTCTCTGGGAATATTTCCCATCATCGTGAAGACTTCTTTTAGTATTTCTCTTAATGAATATATACTGATGACAGACTTTCTTAGTTTTCCTTAATTCTAAGTTTATTTCTCCTTTATTTCTGAAGGATACTTTCACTGGATATAGGATACAGATTGAAAATTATTTTCCCAGCACTGTAAGTATATTTTTGGTATATTTTGATTTTCATGGCTTCTGATGAAAAATACACATCAGTTCTATATGCTGTTCCCTGATACACAATGTGCCATTTCTTGCAGCTGCTTTTAAGATTTTTTTTTTCATTTTAGTTTTGGATAGTTTAATTACTATGTATATGGATATGGTTTTCTTTGAGGTTGTCCTATTTTACATTCACTAAGCTTCTTGAATCTATAACTGTATTTTTCATCAAATTTAGGGTACCTCTAGCTATTTCTTCTTCAAATATATTTTTTGCATCCACTTCTTTATCTTGTCCTTCAGAGAATCAAGTAACACAAATGTTAAACATTTTATAATTTCTCACAGGTCCCTGAGGCTCATTTCATTAGTTTTTTGTTGTTTTTTTTTAAATTTCTGGTCTTCAAATTTGGTAAATTCTATTGATCTATCTTCAAGGTCACTGACTTTTTCCTCATTTATCTCTATTCTGCTATTAAACCTAGCTAGTAAACTTTTTACTTCATATTTTTTCAGCTCTAAAATCCCCATTGGGTTCTTTTTTATAGTTTTCTACATCCTGGAGCATAGTAATACTAGCTGCTTTAAAGTGTCTATCTAATCATTTCAACATCTGCCTATTTCGAGGTTAGTGTATTTTGTGTTTTCCCTTGAGAATTGATCATATTTTTATACTTTTGTGTGTGTTGAGAAACTTCAGATTTCATCTTAGACATCTTGAATAATATAGTAATGGGACTTTGGGTCCCACTGAAACGTCTATACAACACTGATCATTTGTTTTTTATAGCAGGCAACCAAGACGGTGAGGTATAGACCCTAAATTTTGTTGTACCTTCTAAGGGCAGTGATGCCAGTATCAAATCGGTTTTCAACACCTTTACTGTGCTATTTGAATCTACCTTTCATGGTTGCCTTGCAATTCAATTCCTACTGGACAGTAATTTACATTTTAGTTCATTTCCGAATTTTGAATTGTGGTTCATTGGGTGTGTTCCCTACATGCACAGCCTGGAAGTGAGCCCAGGACTTGTATTAGTTCCTACACAACTTCACTTACACTTTCTGGCTCCTAGGGGGAGGCTGCTTAATGGTTTCACTGGCCAGAAGTATAGGTTTTTCTCAGCCCTCCCACTTTGTAAGGTAATTGCCACCTTTGGGGTGCAACAATGAGTGAAAGAGAAAATCATTAATGTGGGTTCCTTCATGTTCTGCACAATAGGGATCACTTTTCCTAGTTTCTCTCTGCAGAGGGAAGGATGTTCTGCAGAGCTTTGCCCACATCTTGTACCACAGCAACCCAGCACTGTTTTCCACAAGTGAGGTTGACCTCAGGGCAAGACCGCAAAAGAAAACAGAAAAAAACAAGAATTCTCCCCTATGTTCTCTAGTTCACAGCAGCCTGTTATCATAACCTTTGGCCAGAAAGAAAATCTCTCTTGGAGTTTGCTGTGTGCACCTGCTACACAAACAAGGGGATTAAAACAAGGAGAAAAAATATAAAAACAGTAAACTCTTTGCTGCCAAATTGGTGATTCTTCAAGTTTTTCCTTCCTGCTCCAAACTTCCTGCCATTACTCACTTTTCCAAATTCTCAGAATTTTTTCTTTTAGAATTTTAAATTGCAACCAGTGAGACAGATAGACTGCAGTAGGCTTCTTCCTTCTTGGTTGGAGTCAGAAATCCATCTTTTGTTTTTAAAAACAGTCACTGAAGATCAGTTTTAAGATGTAAGGGTCATTGAAGACCCGCATTTTGACTTCAAATCCTTAAATTCGTTTCCCCCTAAATTACATATTCTAAACCCTATTCTATTCAAGTCACATAAAAAGCCAAATCTTAATTTACATGAAAATAAAATCACTAGAAAGCACATAGTTTAATCCAGTGGTGGGTGAGTCTCTATTTTGAAGACTGATTTAGCAGATTATTTTCATACAACAGCATAAAATAACTGAAACATACCATTTTCCCCCTGATTTTGTTTCTTTGCTCATTAAAAAAAAGTTTTGGTATAATTAATCTTCCCTTGTATAACTCTTACACTTCACAGTATACCAGGTTTTTAAGGATGTACTTATTTTCAAGAATTAATTAAGGTTTGAAGGAGGATACAAAGTATCTTCAAGTATCTTATAAAAAGGTTAGACTCTACAGTTGTTATTTCTCACATATTTATACTCTATACTAAAAGGAAACCAATATGCTGATTTTTTTCTTCACCAGATTGATATTTTTTTTAATTCGTGTCCAAGAGGACAAAGCTATAACCTTTCCTGGTTGAATTGTTGAGAAATAAAAAATTCTTCCAGAGGATATTGCCTGGCTGGAACATAGCATTTTACAGTATATTGAAGGTAATGGCTGGGTTTAACACATTCCATAGATGCTGAGAACTTCTTAAATATAGCTGAATAATTTAATTAGATAAGAAAATAGATGTAAAACATTTCATAATTTCTGAAGTGACATGGCAACCTTAGTTATTATTTTTATCTGCTGGATTTATAATTAAGCATCTGCTTTCACTCCCAGGCCTTCCATTCAATCACATGCCATTTCTATGTTTGCTTATTATCTGAATTTCCTCCCTCCAGATTTGATCCCTCTAATTGCTCTACATTTTCCCACCGTGAAAAACACAAATATAATTATGTCAATACCCTGCTTTAAGCATTTTAATCACCCTCCATTATTAACAAACCAAATTTGAAGGTCAGTAATATGTAAATGATGTTTCATCATTTGCAATCACACATATGTCTCTTGTTCTCCAGACACTGAAAATACTTGCAGTTCTTAGTACAACATGTGCTCTTTCAAACCTCTTGAGTTATCACATCCTGTTTCTTCTTCCATCTGATTATTCTGGTGAGACATTATTTATCTTTGAAGATGCATCTGTCATGTCTCCCTTGATGGCCCCAGAAAAAGCTAGAAAATTCCACTTTCTTTCCTTTTACTAATTATAATTTTTTTCAACTTATAACACATGCTATTCTAATTGGTTGCTTTTCTCAAGACTTATTTAAAACAAGCTACACATTCAAATCATGGTAATTGAATGATGTGAGAAGGAAGGAAGGAAGGAAGGAAGGAAGGAAGGAAGAAGGAAAAGAGGGAGGGGAGAGGGAGGAAGGAAGAAAGGAAAGAAGGAAGAAGGGAGTAAGGGAAGGGAAGTGAAGGAAGGAAGGTAGGAAGGAAGAAAGGGAGGGAGGGAGGGAGGGAGGGAAGGAGGGAGGGAGGGAGGAAAGAAGGAGAGGAGAGGGAAAGAGGACAACTAATAAGCAATAAGAGTACCTGGAACCAGTCAGGCTGTATGATTAAAATACCAGACAGTCTGACCCTTGATTTCATTTTATTATACAGCAATAAATTAGTAAACCCTGCTGTATTAAAAAAATATCTGTTGAGGTCTAAATTTGACACCCTGAAGACGCCTAAAATAAAACCATTTTCACCAACAGTTATTGTCATTGTCATGCAATTGTATTTTCATAATAAAATCAAGTGTGCCCTCTTAGCCTTGCTGCAATCATCTCAGAGCTGTGACATCTGTCTCAGCTGTGAGATTTCAGGGCTTTAAAGGTTACATGTTTCACAATTACCTTGTATTTGCTTTTTCGGTAAATGTTTTAAGTCGCTTTTAGGCTTAAAACATTTTTGAGGCCGGCCAATAAAAGTTTAGCCTTACCCAATATGATTTCTACATCCCTTGACTTGAAATGTGAAAAGGAGATTTTCTAATATATGTTCCAGTTATAAAGATGATGTTGAGGTTTTTATGTTAGCCTATCCAATACCTTTAGAAGGATGATTCCTATGAGAAATTTCTCTGGAAATTGTATAAGTGATAGTTGGACTTCTCTGAAGCAACAGGATAGTTTTTTCTTTTGGTCACCATGCATTGCATAGCTGGTAGTACTTCTCTCTTCACTTTCCCTGCTAAAAAAAATACTTGTAATTAAATTTGATAACTATCCTTAACAGAAACATAGACTTCCTGGCTTGTGTCTTGTACATAACATTCCAGTTTGCATAATTCAGTCCCAACTTTGCTTTGTCTTTCTTGCCACTTTTCAAGTTATTTTTGTCTGTTCAGAAATTCAGATAAGAGATTATTTCCAACTGGGTCAGTAGACCATAAGGCATGTGGAGTCCACTTTTTTCATCACTCCTGCTCTGCATGTTCAATGGTGAATTAGAGTACAATTATTGCATGGAAAGAAGACAATTAGAGAGAATGATGTGTTCAAAATTTATCAGTGTGAAGCCCAGGATCTTTTGTGGCATTCTTAGTACCTAGCATTTCTTTACTGTATTCATAAGCCCAAGATAAATTCATCAGAATTTTTAAGAGTTCATCTTGATGGGTGATTGTTTCATTCTAGTTAATTTAATTTGCGGAACAGAAGTTTTTAATGAGTATATTCTTCTTATGCATTTTCTTCTAAGAATCACCATTGTGTCGATATTAATGTGGAATAGGTAAAAAGAAAGCAGTGACCTCAATCCCTTGAGTCCTTCATGGTTTCTCTGCCATGAAATAGAAGGCTTTTTCTTCTTTGGTCCCCAAGAATTGTCTCATGGTTTATGTGGCCTTCTGGGTGGTCTTAATCAAGTCTTAAGGATTCTTAGTCTCCGGGCCACTGGAAATTCAGCTTATTTCTAATACATTTCATGTCCTCTTAAATCAAATAGCATGTATTTGTTATATTGTTACCATATATTATTTTACCTCACAGTTAATTCTAGGTTTTTGTATTATTCTGATTTATTTGAATGAAAACACAGCTGAGTCATTCATTCCAAAAGTAAAAAAAAAAAATTACACAAAATAGCTAGCTGTATGTTGCTCTGGATTCACATTAACTGTAGGAAATTGGACATATGGTAAAGTTAGGACATAAATCTGATTCAAATTTCCTTTTTATTTTATTTATTTATTTATTTATTTATTGAAGATCATTTATTTTAAGAGAGAGAGCATGAGCAGGGGAGAGGCAGAGAGAGAGGGAAAGAGAGAGAATCCCAAGCAGGCTCCATTCTATCAGCAGAGAGCCCAACGCAGGGCTCAAACTCACAAACGGGAGATCATGACCTAAGCTGAAAACAAGAGTCAGACACTCAACTGACTGAGCCACCCAGACACCCTTCAAATTTCCTTTTAAAAAATAAGTCCTAACATTTTTTAAATAATGGGATTAAATACATGTGAACAAGTTGGCTACCATTTGAGAGGATCAATATGCTAACCAATAGGTAGCAGTTTGGCAATAGTTAGGGTATAAGGTCAGGAGCCATGTTAAACCACTTGCCACCTGTGTAAGTTCATTCTCAGTTTCCCCAGCTGAATGTGCGAATGACAATAAAAATCATCTTATGGGGTCATTATTGGGAATAGATTTAAAGACGTATGTAAATCTTTAGTGTAGTACTGACACAGAGTAAATAATTAGTAAAGCTCAGATTCATTTTCATCACTGCAGCCAAGGTTAATTCATTAAAAACATAGTTTCTCGTGTTACTGAGGACACGACTACTTTGCAGTCCACTTGAGCCACCATCCCCTAAAACCGGGCAGGAATCACAGCCGTTTGTTCAAGTATATTGCTGTCCATTGTCTAGTGGGTCAATTAAACCATCTCAGGCAGACATGTGATATCACACCACATATATAGAATGATAGAAAATTAGATGGTTTTAGTTCTTATTGCATATTTTGAGTGCTTCTTGAGTGACATATTTAATCTGGGGACTAAAAACATAGGCATTAATATTGCTAAAGTTTGAAACAAATATTTGCTATTACTCATCTTTAAAGCTTCTGGGTCACTTTTATTTTATTTTATTTTATTTTAGAGAAAGTGAGGGGGAAAAAAAACATGAGCAGGGGACAGGCAGAGGGAGAGAGAAAGAAGCCCAAACAGGCTCTCCACTCAGGGCGGAGCTCCATGCAGGAACTTAGCCAACTGAGCCACCCAGGTGTCCCTGGGTCATTTTCAGACAGAAGTATCCTAAGGCAGCAAACTGCTAAAAAACAATTATTACTTGCTGGTACATATCTGCCTGACTCAGGAGTTTCTTATACTAAGAAATGATTTTATTGCTGGGATAATAAGACTACAACTATTACCCATAACCCAGGATTTCATATTTTCATGCATACAAGCTGCTTCATTCTCCTCTCCCATATGTAATATAGAATGCACACAAATTACACATATATACTGTGTGTGTGTGTTTGTGTGTGTGTGTGTGTTTGCGTGTGTGTGTGTGTGTGTGTGTGTGTGTGTGTGTGGTTTGCAAGGCACAGCCTTAAATTTTATTGTGATTGAACAAAGATGAGCTGGACCATAGATTTCTAGGTTCCAGTGCTTACAACTGAAGTCATGAAGCTCGTGTCCTATACATAAGACTCGGAGAACAGATGGGGATTTGGAATCTCAGTAACAATCTCCTTCAAAAGTGTTTCTCCTTGGGTTTCTCCTTGAGACAATTAACTGACTAGGAACAGGCTCTGCTAGGAGCCATCTGGTGTTGACTTTTTTTTTCATTCTGCCTCTTGAGTGTTTACCAGGGCCACAAAGCAAAGGAAGCACTGATTTCTCCTAGACTATCATCACATCAACAATGGAGCCAGTCTGATTTTCTGTATTCACCAGTATTACACAGAGACATCTCAGAAAACATTTTACAGTTAAAGGGCAGGGTCATCAGTATCTCAGTGTTCCCATAATTCGACAATTGTATTACTTTTTTCTTTAAATGTAGTCACTGATTTTACTGTTATTTTTTTGTTTGTTTCATTTTTTTTTTACCAGAGATCTGTTCATTCCATGTTGACTTGTTTATTGTCTATACCTTAACAAAGCATTAGTGAGTGCACATGGGGCCATATGGCTGTGGCACACTGAAGCTTCCCCACATAGGAGTAAAGCTCTTTCTCCTACTTTACACCACACAAGTGTCTTGTCATCCTGTTAGGTTGCACCCACCTGACATTAGAGCACCAGTTCATACTCTGGTGCAAGAGGGCTAAGATATGGGAACATGGATGTGTTTGCACAGACGTGAGCAAGTTATTTGTCCTCTTCATAGTTCAGAAGTAGTCAATGTCTTCTAAGTATTCTGGAACATATAAGAGGGAAATGTAGTGGGAAAGAAAGCAGAAAGCAGAGAATAAATGAGAAAGAGGTAAATAGAGGAAGGCTTTTGAAATCATATAGCCACTAAGACATTTCCAGGCAGGAAAAAAAAAGATGTTATTTGCGTATCATTAGTGTTATTGTAATAACTGTCCCCCCAAACTGGCTGATTTTCCTGAATAATTGAAGCCTGAACAAATTGCCAGTATTAGTTTATTGTCTGCTATAGCCTCCAACATACAATTTCCATAAGAGTAAGAACCTTTTCAGCCGGGTTTTTTGCTGCATCCTTAATACCACAAGGAGTTTCTGGCAGACACTATTTCCTCAGTATCTGGCATATCCATCCACTGAATGCAATTGGCCATGCAGAGCACCAGCTGGGAGAGAAGTCCTGATGGGTGGAGTGCTATCAACCTATCAACTGCATTTACCAGAGCACTCATACCTTTCCTTTTTTCCTGCCTTCATAGCAGATCTATGTAATCTCAGTATAAACAGAATCATAGATTGCATTTCATAATTTATACACTGATTCCACATATTTTGAAGAATTCATATATTTCTAAAAGCTATAATTGTTATTTATCATTATCATTATTATTATTATTACTGATAACAGAGCAGGATATGAGATCTAAGGGTACAGAACTTGGATTTGTAGTACTACTTTACAGACTAAATCTGGTAAAACGAAGTAGTTCAAATTCCACATCAAGATTGTCAGCCTTACAACGCCTGAGGGAAAGGAAAACTAATTGTAAAGTATATTAGAACCATCAATGAAGCCAACTTTTTAATAATCAAGGAAAATTCCAGGGCCTTTTACATAGGAAACAATTAGCAAATCTTTTATTAAGGAGAGAATAGCTCCCAGTTTTAGTCACGGCACCTGACTGACTCATTCTCAGACATTGTACCTGAATTTCTATGAGATAGGAAGGCCAGGTCTTGTAATCTTCAATGTATGATTGAGCTTTAATCATGCTACAATGCTGATCTCTGGTCATCGGTGTCCTTCTCCATACAGAATCCAATGGTCATTAGCAAATTCTAATTTATTTGCTATAATAATGAGTAGGAACCCTCCCCCACCCCCAGTTTTATCATTAAACTCTATTTCCACAAGCCATAAAATATGCAGGTACTTTGATGCAATTCTATAAAGTCTTAAATGGGATGGAAAAAGCCTGGCTTTCAGCTTGTAAATGTAGATACTGATTAGAATCCAACATCCCATTCACATGTGTTAGACCTAGAAGAGAACTAGAAATATATTAGCATTCCATATAGATACCCATTGTAAACTTACTGACAATTAGAATTTATATAGACATAGACTGCCCAGTGTGCTCACATACTTCATCTCATTGGATCATGTGAGGTAAGGAAGTTATTATCATTGTTTAGAGGACCACTCTGAGGCTTAGAACATGATGCTTCCTTTTCAAGGTCACAAGGCTGCTAAATCAGGAGAACTAGGTTTGAACCCAAATCTTCCAATACTGGATTCCCTGCTTACTGAAACACCAAGGTGCTTTCCCGCTAAAGAGAAGCCCACTGTTTGTTGTCATTTATCTGACCTAGTCCTATCACAGGAGAGACAATCCAATCTGATGATTTGGTCTGCAGAGCAGTGTAATGTCATCACTGCCAAAAAACACTGCATGTTAAAAGCCTTTGATCTTTTCTGGGCTCCCCAGTCTAAACCCCTCCTTTCTACAACAAGCTTAGTCTTTTCCCAAAGGAGAGGATTACAACTCTTTCCTTTTCTAAACGCTGTTGTTTTCTCTTCTACTCCTACTACAATTGATCAAAGACCAAGCATTCTCTTCAAATAAATGCATTTAACAATCTTGGCGGATCCGCCGGTCCCCATGACACTGCCAAGCAGTGAGATTTATGGTGACATTCAGCAGGTTCTGTTTGCCTAAGGGTCCACTTGGAATTACAACTGAGCTGCAAATATTTTAGCAGAGAAGGACCAAGCAGTGAAAGCTCTAGAAATGACCAATGCATTATATATGACTCCCAGGCTTCTAGAAAATCTGTTGAGGAAGCTTATTCTTAAGGATGTCCAAACAGGCTAAGCCCCTAGAGATAAAACCAAGAATTAATCCACACAAGAGTTCTCAACTATAACATCAGAGAACATAACTGTGTAAGTATTTCTTTTTTGTCAGAGCACAAAATAGATATGACCAAGGCTTATACTGTTTCTTTCCTCAGGGAGCTTAGACTGTTTCTAGTTATAATGTGGCTGTTAAGTACCACAGGGTGATTGTGCGTCATGTATAGGAGGTACTCGTCATCATCGTGGAGGCTGGGTTTAGATCCCAAATCTGTTTCTTATCAGTTATGTGGCAATGGGCAAGTAAAGTCATCATTATAAATGTCAGTTTCCTTGAGAGTAAGTTTTCACTGTGCTTTAATGAGAATTACATGAAGTAATGTAAATGAATCACTCAACACAGGGACTGTGTATATTCTATTCATACACATATATGTATGTGCACATATGTGATGTATATGTGTATTTCCTGCGAGTTATATTTCTTTGGTTAAATGCTGACAGCCACACACTGATGTAGGCCTATGCATATGTCTAGGGTTGTGAGCTCCAAAAATAAGACCCTACCCTCTTATTACGGACTGACCTTGGCACTCTGTGCAAGTAGGAAATGGTTTTGACATATGTATGCCCACATGAAGCCACCACCACATCTAACAAGATTCAGACCATTTCTATGCCTTCCAGAAGTCTCCTCATGTCCCTTTTGTTCTGGTTTTAAAGATAATTTCTAGTTTATTTTCTTGAAATAAAGATCCCTGTTTTATCTGCTTTCTGTTTATTAGGTTTGAATGAAGGCAATTCTTTGTAGACTATTTATTGCTAAAACTGTGGGGCAAGAAAGAATCATGTCAGCTTGGTTGGAATTGTTTTGGCTCAGACCTCCTTAACAAAATTCTTATTTGCAGGTATATCTCATCTCCAGGGTACCAGAAAGTCTACTAGATTCACAATAGAGGTCTGCATGAATTAGCATAAACTTCTCTTTCAATGACAGTGATCAACATCTGCTTGGGGCAATTTACCATCCCAGGTATCCTTCCTCCTGTGTAAATAAAAGCCCACATTTTGCAAAATGGTATCTCTGTGTTGCTATTTTTCAGCTCTCTCTGACTGGCTAAATGGGCTCAGATATTCTTTTTAGCCTACCTATAGCCCAGACCTTGACCTTGTAAGTCAATCATCATTGATCTGGCCAGCTAGGACTTGCTACTTGAGTTTGGAAAACTCTGTTGCTTAAGATTTGCAGAAATATAGTCAGACACATGCAGATTTCATTGTCGTCAATTCGATCCGAATTTGATTTTTTTAAAGGAACTATCCTTCAAAGGTTACAGTTAGGTTACAATAAAGATAGAGTTTTTAAACTTTCTGTTTCATTTTCGTTTTGCTTTCAGTTGGCATTAAAGATTGTAATAGTTTAAAATAGTTTACTCAGCCATTACTTTGCTGCCAAGCTATATCCAGAATTCAGTCTGAAATTTGATTCCTTTCAGGAATAATACTTCTCTCTTAACCCCCGTAACTTTTCATACATTCAGAATTTAGTATACAACAGAGATATTTATTTAAATATCTCTCTTTCTCAATAGACTGTGAGTATTGCAAGGTACAGAATGGTTTTTTTTTTATTAACTTTGTATTCAGGGATGTGTGTACAATGCTTGACATTATTCTTAGACTTTTCTTAAATTCCATTTTGATAAACTAATTTAATCAATGAATAAGTAATTGAACAAAAACCTCTCTTGTGGACATGATGGAGATGTACATGTTGAAAGATAGCTTAATTATGTGAAAGCACACCTGTGTTGAAGTAGCATTGATCAACACAGTGATGTCAACTTGGATGAGAGGAATCTAGTGTGCATTACAGTCACCGTATATGATTCTGTTTTCTCAACATTTCTTAACTTTGAACTTAATAAATTAAGGATGGTTTGCCCTTAAAGCAAAGGCTGATTACAACAACAAGCTGGAATATAACCATACATGGTACCAAAAAATATTTTAAAACAGTTACTTTAAAAAGAGAAGATAATAAAACTATCTAATCCATTAAGTCAATTACATGTATATATATGAGCATAAAAACATGGAAAGATGTACCAGGCAACGTGTGTTTCATCAGTGCATTCTGAGAAAAAATAACTTTCACATTTTACTATATTTGTATTTCCCACAATTTTTCTACTATAGAAATATCATTTATATAATCAGAAATATATTTGGAAAAAAAGCATAAACAAGATGCTTAATAAGATGGAATAATGAGTTTAAACTAGTAATATTAATTGTAATAAAATAAAAGTAAATTCTTACATTTATTGCTAAATCACATTATAGGATCTAGTCTTACACAAGGCATATATATAAGCGTAATGTGAGCCAACTGTGTCTATACAGTGTACTAAAAGAGTGCCTAGAGTTGTAGGCAAATTTTCAGAAGCATGACATTCAAATAATGAAAAATACTAGATTCTGTGATCTTCAATGTTTATGCTGCCTAGAAAGGAATTGTTGGTTTTAGTTCTCTGTACATTATATTCTGAAAGGATATTAACACGCTAGAATTCACGCACAGATAACAGGAAAACTGAAAAGTCTAGAAGCGAAGTCAAATAGGAAAGATATGGGAAGAGGAAGAAATGTGACAAGAATGACCTCATGGGGGCATGATGGTTGTCACCAAATAGCTAAAGGTCATCATGCTGAAGAGGATCAAGAAATACTAAGTAGACTAACTAATGATGTGATCTCTGCCTTTTGCCTTGACCCAGTACACCTGAGCTGTATGTCACACTTCCACCAGTAACTGAGACTTCTGCTGGTAGAAATTATTATCTGAATGATTAATTTAGAATTGTTACTTGGAGCAATTGGGGTAGGAGCTAAGCATTTATAGTTTGAAAAACACAACTAGGTTACACACTGACACATTGTTCTCAGGGATTGTAGTGGTGCTGTGATTTCTACTTCACTCACTAAGATTATCTGTTTTAAGACTTTATTCTATGACAAGCATTCTGCCGAGTACTTCACATAAATTATCTTATTTCATCATAAGAAGTATGAGTATTTTTTTGCTCACTTTGCAAATGGTGACACTGAAGCTTAGAACAAGATTAAATATCTTACAGGTAATAAATTCTAGAATTTGAATGAAAACTTAGAACTATCTCCATATAAACGTTATACTTGCAAACATTATGCTACAGGCAGGATAACAGGGCACAATTTGGCTGGATATTATGGATTTTCTAACTATGAAACAGGCATAAATTAGATAGAAGCCCTTTTAAAGTAATCACAAGAAACATTTAAGAAAACTGCTATACCATAGAACTCTGAGTGAAAAGTAGATTTATTCTGTTTCAGTTAGAATGCGTTTACTGAAAGTAACTGAACACCTGTCTAAAAATGTATTCAAAATAAAGGCATCTAAGCCTGTCACATAAGAAGAGACTCCAGGATTGGTATATCAATCTGGTATATTAGCAATATTCTAAAAGGTCCAGTATTAGGTGTTCTATGTCTATAAACATTTACTTATCTTTACAGGAAATATGGGGGTTCTAGATGACAGAACACACTGCTCGCTCACAGAGCATCTTTCACGAGCTTCCCATGTCCTGGTTTCTTTTCTTTTCTTTTTTTTTAATGTTTATTTTGAGAGATAGAGAGCACCAGCAGGGGTAGTGCAGCGAGAGACAGACAGACAGACAGAATCCCAAGCAGGTTCTGTGCTGTCAGCGCAGAGCCTGATGCAGAACTACATCTCACTTCATGAGATCAGTACCTGAGCTAAAATCAAGAGTCAGGTGCTTAACCAACTGAACCACCCAGGTGCCACAGTCCCAGTTTCTCATAAGGCAACACGATGAGACTTGCAGCCACCTATGCATTCAGTGAGGGTTGTACCTCATGAGAGAAACACCTTCTCTGGGAAAGGAAAAGGAGTGTCCTGAGGTTTTATTATCTTAAATTTTTTCTAATGTTTATTTATTTTTGAGAGAGACACAAAGTGTGAATGGGGAAGGGGCAGAGAGAAAGGGAGGCACAGAATCCCAAGCAGGCTGCAGGCTCTGAGCTGTCAGCACAGAGCCCGGTGTGGGTCTCAAACCCATGAACCATGAGATCATGACCTGAGCTGAAGTAGGATGCTCAACCAATTGAGCCACGTAGGCGCCCCTGAGGCTTTATTATCTTAAAATGTGAACTAATGAGTCCGAAGGAGATGAGTCTCTAAATCTCTCTGGAGCAATTCAGTCTCTAGTTTCTTTGCTCTTCAATCCTAAGGCCCAACCTGTGCAGAAAGATGAAATAGTCACAGAGCAACTCAGTTTACTATCTCCAACACCCTCTCTGCATGCTGCTCTGTCATCCTCAGAGTATCAGGGAGGTCTCGCCCTCTGGGTTACCACAATTCTAAGTTTCACATTTTCACATGTCCTTTTCCAAGCTCAAGGAAACACTAAGTCGAACAAATTGCATTCTCCTTACTTGGCTATTTCTCTCATTAGGAAAGAAAACCTTTCCCCAAAGAATCCCAGTGGAGTCTCCTTCATAACTTCTGACTTAACTCGATCATATATTCATTCCTAGAACAATCAATGTCAAAAGAGAACACCTATTGCCATATTTGATTTTAGATCAAGTGTGGGGGAAATTGGCACTCAGAAAGATTTAAGCTCTGATTGCAGTGCCTATTGTATGGGAAGATCTGCTGCAACATTTAAGACAGCTTCATTTAAGATAGCTTCATTCACTTAGCATACATTTATTCGTAAGGCACCCACTATGTGCCAGGCATGGCAAGGAAGAAAAAAAACAAAAATAAACGAGACGGATTTATAAAGCTTAGAGTTTATGTGGCTACATAACACAAAATAAATATTAAGTATATCTTTCATTTAAAGAATTTTTTTATCAAATTGATTTCAAATGTGAATATTTAACAATTGACTTATTGTCCTTTATTCCTATACTGATGGCATTTTAATTCAACTATCTACTATGTAATTTTAAACATAAAAACTACACCATATTAATATTATATATTTAATATTTCTATTAGATATTAAATATATTAAAATTAAACAATTATATAATTCAACATAATCATTGGGAATTATGTGAAGAGAGAGAACAAATTTGGTTTCTTATTACACCAACTTTTCAATTTGGTAACAACCACAATTGTAAATTCAAGTAAAGAAGACAAAAATAATCAAGGTAGCACCTTACATTTTTAATTATCTCAGAATATAAGTTAGAGGGGAAGACTATGGAATCCACATCTCTGGAAATACTGTGGAGTAGGAATGAAACCACTAGTCAATAAATAAATAATTGTACTTCGAGTATACTCAGGACTTTTCTTCCAAAAATTAGGGGAGGGGTTAAATGATTTCACAAAGTCCCTTAGTATTAGATCTGATGTTTTACTATAAATAAATGATGGATTTCTTTTGCTTCCTAGGTAAGACTGATCATCAATTGATAAGTTATGCTACTTTTTTGAGTACAGAAGAAAATACATAATGCAAATCAGTTACTAATTTGTGAGGTTACAAAATACAGTTGAACCTTATAGCGGCTTGGATTTTACGTATTTAAGCTTTCCTGTCCTCAGGCAAACACATGTTTTGAACTTTAATATTTCATCACTTTTTTTCTCGTACTGCATTTCTCTTTAAAATCATTTTTATGTTGATTTTATTAGCGAGTTTTCCAAAACAGGAATTGCAGGACTTAGAAACAGCATCAGGATAAGCCACAAAAGTATGTGGTATTTGAAAAGTTGGTGTCACTTAGCAGTTGAAACAAATAGAACATCATTTTCCAAAGTTTTGGGGTTTGGAAAAAAAAAGGTTCACCTTCAACTCCTTGCCATAAATGTTTGGGCACAACACATCTGAAGTTTCAGTTGGAGATTCAGTACCTGCTTGCTTCATTTCTCTTTTTACACATGACAACCACATAACTTTTAGTAACACTTTAGAGTTGACTGATTTTATTAGTTTTAATAGATTTTTTTTTGGTGGAGTCTTTAGGGTTTTCCATATACAAAATCATGCTGTCTACAAATAGTATACAGTTTTACTTCCTCCTATCCAATGTGGATGGCTTTTCTTTTAATTTTCAGCCTAATTGCTCTCTCTAGGACTTCCAATATTATGTTGAATAATAGAGGTGGGAAAGGGCATGTCTGTTTTTTTCCTCATCCTAAAAAAGAAAAGCTCAACTTTTCACCACTGGTTATGATGTTATCTGTGGGCTTGTCACATATGGAAATAGAGGAACGTATTCTGTACATCTCCTATTTCTTCATTTTACTTGATTCTGTTTGTTTCTAGGCATTGCAAAAGACCTCTCTCTCCCAGTCTTGCAAGTGTGGACTTGTGTAGAAGATGAAACTTATTGTTTAACTTTCCCCTACCTTTTTGCTGTTTCTCTCACCTTTGTGATGGTCTAAGCAACCTTATTTATTCTTCATAGGTCTTAGTTGTTGAGGGAGTGCCAAACCCTGTGATTGTTCCATAGAGAGGAATCTCAGTCAGCCCCTGGTTTGAGGCAGATGGGAAGCTAGACCCTCAGGCTGCAGCTTTTAAAGTATGCAAATAGATATAATCCTGTGGGACCACAATAGTAAACCCTGCTGCCCCTGGGATTCCTTTGACAACAGTTGCAAAAACTGGGGCTCCGGATGAGCACATGATCTTTTTTCTGGGAGGTATCAACAAGCTAGAGCAAGGGAGAGAACAAAGAAGGCTTCTCCCAGCCTACTTCCCTGAAAGCACCTCCCTGAAAGCGGTAATTCTAAAGTGTGCCCCTCAGGCTACATAAAGCTCTCAGACAAGTAAATAGGCTGTTTCCCAGGATGGGAATGTGTTTTGGTCCATTGTCTCTACAGTACCCAGGGGGTGGTAGTCTATTCAGAATTTTTTTCTCCAGATTTTCAGATCTGTGGGATCCAGAAATGTAATTCTCCTTGGCTACCAGAGCCAGGCACTCAACAGGCATCCCCTTTGTGGGCTGTGCACATTTTCTGTCTTTGGTGGGGACCAGGGATGGTGCAGGGGCAAGGTGTTTGGCCATCTGGCTCAGGCAAGGCCACTGAGGGGATGAGGGAGGCGCTTGCCACCAATGCTAGCAGGTTAGAGGGATAGTGGCAAAATGGCACTTCCAGCGCCACCATTCCCCTTGAGGAGTCCTAACAGGCCCCTGCCCTTCCCGAAGATGTTTTAAGATTAGCACATGAATCTCTTTGCATAATGTCTAGGCACTTTTCAAAATGCTGCTTTGGTGCTAAGTTCTGGGGGCAAGTGAGTCTGTGCAAGCCCTTTAAGAGTGGAATTTCCTACAGCTCTATGATTCTCCTGGATGGAAGCTCCATTGCTTTTCAAAGTCAGACATTTTGGGGGCTTGACTTTCTGGTTCGGATCCTAAGGGTTGATATACCTGACATGGGGCACAAAACCCTCACTGCTCTAAGAGAAACTCCATGCTTGTGCTGTGGCGAGGCATGAGGCTTTTAGCAGGACTATGTCTTGCCTGTCCTATCTGTCTCAATGTTGCCCTCTTATCCTTTGTTATGAAGGAGCTGGTCAGCTAGTTTTCAGGTCTTTTTCAGAGGGAATTACTTCATATGCGACTGTAGATCTAATGTGCTGTGAGGAGGTGAGTTCAGGATCTTCCTACACTGTCATATTGAACTGCCTCCTTTTGCAAGTGATTTTGTGTGTTAACTTGGTTAACATGTTAATTCTAACATATATTTTAAATTTAGAATTTGAACACAATATTTTGTACCAACACTCTTGGCTAATGTGCTTGTGAAAAATTAGATCAGCATCACTTTACTTGGTTATGAATTGGGAAGGAATCTAAAACAGTCATTTGAGTGTTATTACATGAATGTACTATGCAATTTTATCATTATTCCTCCTATTAGCAGACAATTAACACTCTATGTAATTGCACTGTTCAATCAGGATGGCAATGGAATGGAATGGCAATGGAATGGAAGTGTGAATGCAGAGAAATGCAGTTTCTGTTAAAGACTCACACATTAGATCTGCAATTACTACTCTTTGATGATAATCTAGTGTCACAATGGACTACTTACTCAAAAGTCAGAGGAGACTGCTTTCTGGTTAACATTTCAACTGAGTTTAACAAGTAAGATATTGAATGCTTGCATGGATTAGGAATTGGTACACTAAAAATAAGACAAATACAACACCTGACCTCAGGAGTCATGCAATATAATACCATCTATCAAATTATACAAATATGATGTGTATTACAAGGACGAAGCAGTAACAAGAGTGGAACTGGAGCTTATAGAAACAATGTTTGATCTCTCTAGAAAGTCATGGAAGGCGTCCATATGGAACTGACATTGAAGCCGGGCTAAATAAGTAGGAGTGCGAAGGAATGCCAAGAAAAAAGAATTGAAAATACCCAAAGACAAAATGGAACATTTAATAGGAGACCTGAAATAACCAGGGGAAATAATGTATGTATTGCCATGCATTTAACTTCAGTCCTCAGTGCGTTCACTTTTTTCTTGTATATATTCATGTTCTAGGTGCCGATCTTTATGGTCCAATAGCAATGGTATACTGATAATAGTAGGAATTAGATCTTCAGAACTGTAATGCCCGAAGTTCCGAAACCTCCCACAAAAGTCCACCAGAGTCGTAAGTCAAAGCCAAGCGGCAAGGGTCGTTTATTGCAGGTTCAAACCTGGTCCTCTGCGCACTCGTCGCCGGTGACGCAAGAGGCCTCGATCAGGGTTGGTACAGCGTTTTTATAGACAGAGACAAATAGCACAGGGGAGGTTTCAAATTATGAGGGGCCTGATTAGTTGATTTTAAAGTAAGGACATTTGTTGTTCTCTGATTGGTCGTCCTTTGTCTGTCCTTTGGCGGGAAGGCTTTGTCCGTTACTTGTGGCGGGAGGAAGAAGGGGGAAGGGGGAAGAGGGTAGGGTAGGTGAGGAATGTGCTAAGCAAGCAGGTTTACAGAAGCGAGAAATGCCGGTTAGTTTATGTACAATCACTCATTCCATTACATATCAGACTACATTTAGGAAGGTTTACAACCCATTCTACTACACAGCGGGTTACATTCAGGAAAGGCCTCACAATGCTCGTAGCAAACAGCAAGCAAAACAGACTTCTCAGCAATTGTATTTCTTATCAAAGATCCATAATAAGCAGAAAAGAGAACCTAGCTTTAAACTAAGGCAGAGCTGTCATTTGGATTGTTCCTTTCAAGAACAAAGTTTTAAACTTTTAACTCAAGCCTCATAGTCAACTTCCTATTCAACATCTTTACTGTGATTTCTAATCGCACCTTGAATATAAGCAGAAAGTAACTCAACTCCTATTCCCTCAGCACTGCTCATCACAATAAAATGTCACCCCCATTCACCCAACTGTTTGGCAGGGGTAGGTTTTAGAGGCATCATTGGCTCTTCACTTTCCTTCATATTGCATATCCAGTCCATTCTGTGATTCTACCCTCAAAATATATTTTAACTCTGACAACATTTTGCTACCATCACCATTGCTGCCTTTCTCCAGCCACCAACAGATCTCTTATCAAGGGCTGTAGCAGTGCTCCACAGGTTTTCTTGACCCTACTCTTGCCTTACTACCATCTATTCTCCATAGCATTCGTAAAAATCCTTTTAACTGGAAGTCTTATCATAGCAGTCCTCTGTTAAAACTCTTCAACAATTCTCCATTTTATCCTCTGAGCAAAAGCTAAGAATTCTCTTCTCTGAGACGCCCACATAGCCTACTCCTTCATTTCGGTCTCTGCCCAGTGGTTATCCTTTCTGAGACACCTACTCTCAACTCACAATCCAAAATAGCATATTTGTCACCGCCTATACTATTTATACAATTATCCTAATTTTCTTTCTTTCTTTTTTTTTCCTGTCACTTCTTCGGTCCCTGAAGATAGGGAATTTGGTCTTTTTTGTTGACCATTATGCCTCTGGTATCTAAAATAGTGCCTGATACATGATAGGTACTCAGTAAATAGTTTTGTTATGAATATGTAGTAGAATGTTATATCTTGAGATGTCAATGAAAAAATAAAATCATCTAGTAGTAGTTTCAACTGGTCCATAATTATACTTCAGGAGAGGGGGGAAAAAAGTACCAAAGGTTCCATTGCCAATAGCTTATTAATTAGCTGATTCATCAATATTTTTATTCCTCAACAAACATTCATAGAGATTTACTACGTGTTTCACACAAATAGGTACTGTGTGTGATTTCAAATGTTCTAATGAAGAAAATACACAATCTTTACACTCATGGAACATTAGTCTAATAGGAAGAGGAATGAGTAAACAAATGATTGCAATATTATCCAAGGAGTACTATAACAGGAATAAGTCCTAGAAACCTTCAGGAATGATCACCTAAAGAAAGCTGGGGAAGTCAGGGAGGACTTCAAAAATAAGAGGCTTGCATGCTGCTGTTCTCCTCAAGAGATGTGGCTAAAATTCTGTCATTAACCCTCTTTGATTAGGAAAGTTGACACTTCAAGAACATCTCTCTTTTTTTAAGTTTATTCATCTATCTTGAAAGAGAGAGTGGTGGGGTGAGGGAGAGAGGGAGAGGGAAGTGGAGGAGCAGAGAGAGAGGGAAAAAGAGAGAATCCTAAGTAGGCTCTACATTCAGCATGGAGCCTGATGCAGGTCTCAAACCCATAAACTGTGAGATTATGACCTGAGCCGATATCAAGAGTTGGAGGCTTAATCAACTGAGCCACCCAGGCACCCCTCAAAGACATCTCTTAAATGTGAGTGAGGACTGGCTGACCCTTCCTCTGATTAGGAAATGATTCCAGCCAGAGAAATGAGAAGATTTGTGAAAAAGAACAGAGATTCCAAAGATGGGAATGAAAATTAAGGAAGAAAGGAACACAAAAGATTTGCAACTACAATGTTCACAGTTGGCACATACCACATAGGACTTATTAAGAGAATTCCCAAGTTATGCAGGCATACTTATTTCAGTTATTATTTAAATAATGTGTATTTTTAATTACACTACCATTAAAAATCTGTCATTGCATAACAAGCTTTAGTCATAAAATATATGTAGATGAATCCCTTAGGTGGAAGAAGGTGTAATGCCTTCTTTTTCAAACATTCAGCAAAATCGAATGCATCTCTCTTTTTCAAGTCAACATATTCTAAGATCCTTAGCAATATCACTACCTCATGTGGTTGCATAAAAAATGATGGAAACTTGATTTTTTTGGCTTCTTGCTTTTTCATTTCTGTGTAGTCTTTTAAAAACTAACTTCTTCTGACAGCTCTGCTGAGAGGCATAGAATCCTAAATAAATGAAGGAGCCTGGGAAGCTTAACAGACATAGAGAGCTTTGACATTTTGCAAAAAGGTTGGAAATGTAGCTGCAAAATCCTTGTGTGCAACAAAATAGGCTTATTCTAGCTAGTTCTGGTAAGAGAACAAGGATATACCTTCACTCTAGGTATCCAATGAGCCCTGTATAGGACTAAGAGTTATGATATTCGTTTCCACTTTTATTGCTCTGTGCCTGTGAGCTTCAGCCTCTGCTAGAAAATTAAATTGTGAATGCTGACCAACTGCTTCAGATTTTGTAAGAAATGACGACTATGAAGACTTCTATAATAATGCAATGTTATTTCAGCATCTAGTCTGCGGTATTATACTTATTAACTCTATAATGTTGAAATTTACTTTCCTGTTGAAAAAGAAAGAAAAAGATTACCTATTTATTTTCTGGACTGTTTCTCTTGATTTTTTTCTGGATGTAAAATATGTCTGCCTACTGTTTATTCTATTACCATCTAATTTCACAGAGACCTAATTTTTGGAAATTTAAAGTCTCTGCTTATCTTCATTTTTCTTTAGACTTTTGTGTATATCATTATTCGTCACCCCACATATCAGAGTATAAACTTGATAATGAAGAAGGAAAACCTAACAGGACAAGGTCCTTTTGAAAAATAGTTGTTTGAAGGATAAAGGTGAAAGTTTTCTTTAGATGATTTAAAAAATCTACACAGCTAACAGAATAATTATTAGCACAAAATCCTTCCAAAGCACTTCTACAGACGTGTATTCACTTTTCCACATACAAAAGACAACTGGGAGAGCGCCTGGGTAGCTCAGTCCGTTAAGAGTCCGACTCTGGATTTCCACTCAGGTCATGATCTAAACTTCAAAAACAAAAAACAAAAGACACCTGGAACTTGTTCAAACTTATGACCTTGCATTTGACACAAGAACACAGGGCTCTAATCTCTCAGAAAAAATGGTTTTATCTTCCTAACCATTGGCTTATTGAAGCAACA
Organism: Acinonyx jubatus; assembly: GCF_027475565.1. Taxonomy (NCBI): domain Eukaryota; kingdom Metazoa; phylum Chordata; class Mammalia; order Carnivora; family Felidae; genus Acinonyx; species Acinonyx jubatus. Next base: position 40,783,480 of record NC_069385.1, read on the forward strand.
AAGTATTTAAGAAAGTCAACCTGGTAATGACGGGTTATCTTGGTTTGGCAGTATCTCATTTAAAAATTTATATTCCTAACATGTGTTTAGGCAAGTTCTATAGCTTTGAGCATATATTAATACATAACCAGAAAAGTCCCATTTTAATAGAAAATAAAAATCCTTGTTCAGTTGACATTTGGGCTCATGATGCCTACATACCAATGAACCATCTGATTTTAATGATTTATTTTTATTCAAGGATATCACTTAAGCTTGATGGTTCAGGGTGTTCTGTCATTGATACATTTCCCATGGTTTGTTGCAGATGACTTGTTACTTTTTCTAAGACTTTACCCATTCAGTGAAGGTTTGGCCTTGAAACTGAGCTAACGTAATTGATAAAATTTGATATCACATCCTAAGGCTGCATTAATGCACCTTCTTCCTTATGACATGCTTCTGATTAGAAATTTAAACAAAACAAAACAAAACAAAAAACAAACATTGTGTGTCAGTTAGAGAGCATATATTTGCTTTAAGCCTAGGATAAGATAACCTAGAAACTTGGAGAGTAATAGGAGGCATCATTCATATTTATGCTGGGACAAAAAGCATTTCTTCCACTTATAAATACTTTGTTATGACCCATTAATCAATGAAGAAATGAGTGGGGGCTGAGTCTTGCTGAGTTGTTAACTCAGGCTCAACCTCCAACTGTACCAGTCACTCAATGTAAGTGTATCACCTTGAGCATCACTGTTACCAACAACAGTAATTAACATTACCGCTGTGTAATATGTAATGCTTACCTATTATATCAGCATTTATTGAGGAATTAAATGTCTAGAGCGTAGCACTAAGAATGATATATATATTACCTCCTTTTATCCCAAACTCTGAGAGGAAGATATTATCATGCCTGTTTTATAGATGGAAAAACTGAGGCCCAGAGAAATTATAAACTTCTGCAGAGTCCAAGAGTTAATATCCAGAACTGGTTTAAATACAAGCTGTGGTTCATTTAAAGTATCTGTTAGTCTTCCTCAGCTTCCCCATTTATAAAATAAATTAAAATGGGTGGGATTAAACAATCTCTCAGTACTTCAATATAATTTCCTTTCTGTTTAGCACCTGCTAACACATCATCGACCTATAATTTTACAAATACAGAAAAGAAATCTCAACCCCATCTTTTGCTATAGCAAAACTGGACTTAAATTTTCCAGCAAAGTTTGATTTTTGGATATAATCAGAATGATAATATGCTTCATTCAGTGAAGTGACAGCTTAGATGGTGCTATCTATGAAAAGAGCAAACAATTTAATTTAAAATGCAGAGGGATAAACATTACTTTAATGCATGGACATAGTACCTTTAGGGCTCTCTTGAGGATTATTTTGAGTTTACCTTGTTTTTAGCATGACAAAATTCTCAGTCATTTTAAATTATTTTGGAGGCATATTTCAGAGAGAATAAAACAAGATGATACACTGTTATTATTCAGCTGGCATTATTACCCTTGCCTGCCTATATTATAATGGGGTCAATGAGGTATTTTTTTCCACTTTCTATTGTCATTCTGTTCAGCTTCACATCTAGAAACTTCTTATTCAAGAGTTTACATTACTTTACCTGGTTTTATATAATTTTATTTCTTTAACAAACATGTACTTATTGACCCCTCTATGCTCTAGATGTTGGGGAACAGCAATAAATAAAACAAACCAAAAAAAACTGCCTTCATAGAACTTGTATTCTAATTAACAAATACTCACTTCTTAGTTATAATTAGATATACAGTTTTATCAACCAGAAGTTTACATTCTCCATAAAATCTTTCTTGAAAAACCTGAATCATATTTATCTTTTTCCTTCTAAACATTTACGCATTGTTTGAATTAGAGCATTTAAATATGCCGGTCTATTTTCTTAGATACATGTCTTAAGTTCCCAGCCAAATACACTCGATGAGGATGAGACTACATATTAAAACTTTATACTCCCTTTAGCAATGAACATCTTCGTACCTGCTTCTGTAAGTTCTCATGTATTTCTCTGAAGTCAATATCTTAAAGTTGAATGTTGAATTGAAAGATAGGTGCATTTCAATTGTAATACTACCCATTCACCCTGAATAAAGCTACACAAATTCCTACCAATTTATTTTCTCTCACCATAACCATCAACAGATATTAACAAGTTGTTATTTTTCCTAATATTATGATAAAATAATATCATTGTCATTTGCATTTCCCTGATTAGTTTTCATGTTTTACCAGGCATTTGCACTTCTACAAACTTCTATTTTTATCCTCTCCTTTTTCTGTTGGAGTGCCTGTGGTTTACTTGCTGATTTAAGGAAGTCTTTATTTGGGGCCCCTGAGTGGCTCAGTTGATTAAGCATCTGACTGTTGATTTTGGCTCAGGTCATGATCTCATGGTTTGAGAGATTGAGCCCCCCGATTGTGCTCTGCACTGACAGCACAGAGCCTGCTTGGAATTCTCTCTCTCCCTTTCTCTGCTCCTCCCTTGCTCATGCTCTCTCTCTCTCTCTCTCTCTCTCTCTCAAAATAAATCCACAAACTTAAAAAAAAGAAATCTTTATTCATTTTGGACACTAATTATTTGAATTTAATGTTGTAAGTATTACTCATAGTTTGTTACTTGCATATTTATGGACCTGTATAAATAATCATTTATGGTATCAGTAGAATGATGCTTTCAGTAGACCTGTTACCCATCCCTTCTTTAAAACACATTTCAGGGGTGCCTGGATTGGCTAAGCATCTGACTCTTGATTTCAGCTCAGGTCATGATCTCACGGTTCAGGAGAATGAGTCCCATATCGGGCTCTGTGCTGACAGTGTGGGTCTGCTTGGGATTCTCTCTCTCTCTCTCTCTCTCTTTCTCTCTCTCTCTCTCTCTGTGCCCCTGCTCATGCACAGGTGCTCTCTCTCTCTATCTATCTATCTTAAAAATAAATAAACATTAAAAAAATAAAGCATGTTCATATTCAAAGCATTACAGGAAAAAAACAGCTTACTTTATACATCTGTTCAGACCAAGGGGCTTTCATAATGTGTTTTTCAGGAGTATTGATCCCTATTTGGAATAACCTGAAATCTATTCTTTAGGGTAAATATCTCACTTACAGATGAGATATAAGAAGAATTTGTCTCCAGCCTAAAGAAAATTTAATTATAGTTACATATCCCTAATAATTGTCCTCCAAACTAAGCAACATCTTGTCCCACCTCCACTTAGGCCCAAGTGTCAATATAACATTTCAGTAATTCTTTTATGAAATATATTATCAAAGAATTATTATACTTTAAGAGCCTCCAAAATTACTGGGTTGACAATGCATTTTCCAAATCAAATTGCTATACTTTCCTCCCCTTCCAAAGCTCTCCTACCCAAGTGATCATGATAGTATCTATTTCATGGGTAGTTCTCTGTCCTTATGAGTTAACCCCTTATTAATCCAACCCCATACCCACAGTACAATTAAAAGACACTTCAGTTTGCATCCACACAGCTTGGGCAGTACTTCTCTATCAAAGCCTACCCTGTCTCAGATCCATCTAGGATATGACAGGAGTTCACCAAGCCACTACAGCTTACATTCAGTTTCCCAAAATTGATCCCAACTCGGGTTTTCTTTCTTTTCCCCCTTCCTTTCTTTTTTTTTCTCTTTTTTTTCTTTTTTTTCTTTTATTTTCTTTCCCTTTCCCTTTTCTTTTCTTGTCTTCTCTTTTTTCTTTTCTTCTCTTTTTTCTTTTCCCTTTCTTTCTTTCTTTCCTGCTTTCTTTTATCTTCTCACAAACATTTCACCTGTAATTCATGGCTTCTTATGTAGCCCTTACCAAGCAATCAAAACACAAGTTCTACAGTATTCCACAAATAAGAGCCATGTTTAGCCACCACAGCTTTAGAATAGAAAATACAGCAAAGCCAAATGTATCACACAATATTCCTCTTACAAGCCTATCTAAATCTCTTCTGTTTCTGTATTAAAAACCCATTTTTAAATGTTTTATGTCTAGGTGGTCAATTATAAGTCTACTCATGAACTTACAATTTGTATTGGTCATTTTATGGACTTTTAAAGACAATATTGGAAACTCATGTGGGCGAAATAACTTTTAGTACATACTTTATGTGAAAATTTGCATTTTTGTTTTGACAATGTTGCTTATTTCATATACTGGGAATGTTTCAATTGACAATAATAATTGTTTTCTCTTGATGCTCTAATTGTCAAAATGTGTCCACTAAAAGCCTTTTTTTCAAGCTGACCAAATTGCCCATTTTAACTCTAACCCAGAGATTACTGTCTCCCTGTTTCTGAAAACAAAATGTTATAGTATGATCTTTATTTTTCACGTGCCAAGACATGGGACCAATTATTCTCCAAGTGGCTGTCAACAGAGAGTGCCAGAAATCCAAATCTAGGCACTAATGAAGCATAAATCCTGATGTTAGGCAAGTGACCTTAAGAAGAAAGAATACTTAAATCACTTTATTAATGAAGTGAGAAATCCTTTCTTATTGTAAAGGTCATGAGTTCATGTTGATGTTTCCATTTGATATTTACTTTTAAAAATTCTCTTTTTACTTGATCTATTATGACATTTTCAAAACAATCTTTCCTGTTTAGAATATTTAATGGCTGAACATGTTACATATCATTACATAAATTATGTTCTTAAATTCTAATATTGAACTCTAATTTTCACAGTGCAATTTTCAGTTCTATTTTTCTCCCTCTCTAAGATTTCTGAAAATGATTCAAAATTATATAAATCTTGATGATATTTGTCATCTGTATCACTTGAGAACATAACCAACAGTCTGAGATCACACACACACACGCACACAGCCTTTATTTCTTCAATAGAAACAACTCTAAGAAATTTTAAGGCATGGAATATATATAACAGTACTAAAAAGGTTCCCCCTGCACCAAATGTTAACAAAAATACAAATGAAAAGCAGAGAAATGTAAACTAGATTCATCTCTTAAGACTTTGTTTGAAATCCCAATGTAGTTTTGTTTCATTCCCACTGTTTCAATTCATTTTTTTCATAATATTCCTTTGTTTTGAATCACTTGTTAGTACCATTTTTTTTGGCTGCAGACTTTGTTTAGCTATGAACCCCTTTAATATAAACATATAATCATTTCTGTGTTATTTTTAAGAGACTTTCAAACTATTCAAGAGTATTACAAAATGTACTTAAATTAATAGCGAGAATTATAAATATATTTGTGTATATGTATCTGGACATACTATATATTATAATTTGGTAACTCCTACCAAGTAAGTTACACAGGATAAATTATGTAGATCCACATATTTCCACAATATTGACTGTACTCCATAAAAACCAACTCATAAGAGACAAAAGAAGAGATTCTTTCGGCTCTCAGCTCAGCGACACTTGATGATGCTGTGGTGAGAGTAATGTGAGAAGAGATTGCCTAAAGCATAATAATCAACACTTTCAGTGACAAAAAAAAAAACCTATATTCTAACTTAAATTCTATTATGGTATTATAGTTTTTAACTCTTCTTTAAAACATACACGGAGGGGCGCCTGGGTGGCGCAGTCGGTTAAGCGTCCGACTTCAGCCAGGTCACGATCTCGCGGTCCGGGAGTTCGAGCCCCGCGTCGGGCTCTGGGCTGATGGCTCAGAGCCTGGAGCCTGTTTCCGATTCTGTGTCTCCCTCTCTCTCTGCCCCTCCCCCGTTCATGCTCTGTCTCTCTCTGTCCCAAAAACAAATAAAAAACGTTGAAAAAAAATAAAAAAATAAAATAAAACATACAGGAAAATGATTTTCCAAATCTTTCAATCTTTCAAAAGGTATTCTTAAACACTTTGCACATGCTGTCCCTCTTCATGGCACTCTCCACAAGGCTAGGTGCTACTTCTCATCTTTTATCACAGAGGTTTTCCTGTGTTCTTATCTAAGCACAGGTCTTAATCACCTGACTATTGTATTTATTTACTTCTTTGTTTGTAGAGTATCTGTTGTCCCACTGCATTATAATGTGTTTTCAAGCCCATGAGGGAAAGGCCACCTCTCTGTTACACTCTCTACCTCAGTACAGTGGTAGATATATAGTAGTTACTCAAGAAATATTTGTGAATGGATGAATGCATAGGTGACCCTGGGTCTTCATCTGATTAGCCCCATTCTCAGAAACTTTTAGTGCCACTCTTATGACTTCAAATGCTGGGCCACACTCACATCAGATTGGCTTTTTGCTGATTTCTATGAACCTAAAAGGCTGTCTCTTTTCTTCTCCCAAATTGGTTGTATTAATAGTGAAATTTCAGGGAACTTCCAAGTTCCTACTGCAATGTAAATAGATTCTTATATGTAAATTTATGGATACTCAGATGCTTACAGTTTAACAAGTCCCTGTAAAAGAGGGATTTATTCATTTTTACTTGGGGTGGTATTTTGGCTCCTGTATTATTTACTATTGTTGTTGGATTGGCATATGTGTGGATCTCAGGATTTAGCTCTTTGTGAAATTCAACTCATTTTAAGGTAAAAATTATTTGATGTTTACTATGTGCCAGATGAGGGGAAGATTTTGAGCTACATTGAGGTAGTATCATGAACCCTGCTTTCAAAGAGTTGTTTAACTTGCTTTACACAAACTTTGGAGGAAATAACTACATTTACTTGATGCAGTTTTGTATTTCTCAAAGTCTGATTTGGAAGCAGTTTATATTCCATAGAATATTTGACTTTACCATACAGATAAGACATATGTTTTCATTTGAAGAAAGAACTTTCTTTAACAGTCTCCAAGGTCATACAAGACTGGTTCCTGATTCATCTTGTTCTCAGGCAGAATAAAGTGATTTCCTATTTAGTTCTTGTTGTGCCTGTTGGGATATATTAAAATGTAGTGATACACCATTTATTTTTTGAGTATACTATTGGAAAATTTTATTTATGAGGCCCTTGGGTTTAACAGGACTTTCAGAATTTACTGTGACAGGCCAAGTGCTCTCTGAGTTTCTGAAAGAATATAGTCCAATTTAGGCTGCTGATCAGGACAAACTTCCTCAGTCAGAATTCCATTAGACATGGATGACAACCTTCTTATAGAAGGTAATGGAGGATGTTCTCTGGAAGTTCACCTCTGGAAGTTCAATGAGTAAGAGAAGACCAACTGCTAGAAAGTGTAAACAGAAATTTCTGAAAGAGAACACAGGCCAATAAAGTCAAAGAGCTATGTGAAAATACTGTTCATATCACAAATATACTTTAATAAAAGTTCAGCAGTCAGGCAAAAAATGCAAGGTGCTTTTTTATAGTCACTTAGATTTTCACAAATTACACTTCCACGTATAATGAGGAGGCTCAAAGTTATTAAAAATTTATGAGACATATTGAGCATTATTCTTCCATCAATAATATGTCATAGGCTTTGCTAGTGAGTTTACATCAAAAGGATATCTGTATGATCATAAAGCAGATTTTTTTGAGAAATTAAAATTTTTAAAGCTCAAAGGTGGCTTTTTAAGGACCATTATTTGAGTAACATTGCTTGACTAGAGTCTTGCCCTTTATTTATTTTTTTTTATGTTTATTTATTTTTGAGAAAGAGATAGAGCATGAGCAGCTGAGGGGCAGAGAGAGAGGGAGACACAGAATCTGAAGCAGGCTCCAGGCTCTGAGCTGTCAGCACACAGCCCGATGCGGGAGTCAAACCCACGAACCATGAGATCATGACCTGAGCTGAAGTCAGATGCTTAATTGACTGAGCCACCCAGGCGCCCCTAGAGTCTTGCCCTTTAAATAGATGATTATATCAAGAGTAGAGTGCTTGGAGAATGCTGTTTACATGCTTATCACTAAACAAATGCTAGCTAAACTGAGCTAAAATCAAGTTCACTATGTCAATATCCAGTCTGAGTGGTGCAATCTCCAAGCTACAAAACTTTCAAAAGCACTGTTCAATAGCCAAATGTAATTAAAGGACAATTCAATTTTTGCTAAATCTCATTAAGATCATTAGAGGAATACAAATGTACAGCATTACTGTTCCTGTTATCTATTGTATGATAAATCACATCAATATCAGTAGCATAAAAACTGGTCATTTTATTATGCTCACAAATTTGTGGGCCAGGAATTCAGATGGGGCAAAAAGCAAGGGCGGCTTGTGTCTGCTCTACAGTGACCTGATCCTTACCAGGCTTTGGGCTAGAAGCTTCCTCATTGTTTTATTTGATTCCCGGGTTGGAAATACTCTAAGTCCAGGCCTAACTGAGGTTGCTGATGGGTGCCAGCTTGCTACTTCTGGGTATACTTTGGTTTCTCATAACAGCAGGGTTCTTAAAAGACGATTTCAGACAAATAATTTTTAAGGGAGTTTACCATCTAAAAGCCCTCACTGAAAAGGATTCACCTCATTAAGAGAAATGACTCCAGGGGAAAGTTTTGTGTGCATCAGCAATGGTGTACAAATAAGTCAATACAAAGGGTGGTATATGTCATTTAACCATTAACATCAACATGTGATGATAATTATCACAAAATTTTGTGCTAAATAAAAATATGACAAACCTTCTTTATAAAAATGCCATGCAAGATAAAAGGGCCTCTGTGTGTGGATACAAAATTTAACAAAATATAGTTCTCGAGTAACTTTTACTAGACAGGAGTACTTTAAAAAGTTTCTCCATAAAGAAAACTGTCAGTAGGAAAGTTTTACCACATATGTTACTATGGAGAGTGTTTAAGCTAAAGTCTACCTCCTTTCTGTTTCAATTTGGGTGGGTTTTTTTTCTATCCATATTAATTTGGCACTGTTAATGATGTATATGTTTTTTTTCCAATTAACTGCATATTGACATTTCCAAACTACTTACAATCAAAGCATTTTAAATGTGAGTTTTCTCTTTATTCGTGAGATCAAATGTATATTGTATAAGAAAAAGGGAAGTATTATATGTCCAAATTGGTTAAAAAAAAAAAAAGAAAGTGAAGAAAAGAAAAAAGATAAGTATAAATCATGAGCTTCATTGACTGTAAAGGAAATTTTTTAAAATTATGTTAAGAACAACTTCAAAATGAATTTAAAAGTGCAAGGCTGCACATCAAAAGTTAAAAAAACAACTGGATGCTGGCCAGTTTCGTATGTACCACAGTTCAGCTTTGAGTCAGCTGAGTGGCCAGACAAGTTCAGATCCTAAAATTGAATTATGGTGATCCTTGGTTGCTAATGCCCACAAGAGTTGGCAGAAAGAAAAGAAAATCCTCAATGGAGAAAAATAATATAGGGTCAAATAATTTACACAAATTATCATGAAAAGTTCAGCCTAATTAAATAATAAGTCTAATAAATCTTTAATAAAAGATAAAAGTTCAGCATAAAATAAAAGACACAAAAGGAAATAAGACAATATGAAAGAGAATAAACAATGGCTAGCAGAAATAAAAATGATTGAAACGAAAGCCATACAGTGGAATTAAAGAACCAAATTAAAACACATACAACACGACCACCACCATCATCAATAACAATTTAGCTAGCTGTGATTTTTTTGGGAATCTATTCATATAATAAAATATGCATTGACAGACATAAAAAGGATGTGTTTATCTCAATAATACAGAAAAAGATATGCAGTCAAATATGAATAAAATTCAAGGCCATTCATCTTTAAATAAATCATAAATGAGAAATAGTACTTGCAAAATAATAATAATAATAATAATAATTAATAATAATAATACCTGGTGAAATAAGTGAGAATTCACTTTAAATAAGAACAACAGCAAAAAAGATGACTGCATTCATTGTTTTTAATGTCACATTAAACTAGAGGAACTGGCTAATGCAATAAATTAAGTGAAATAAATAACACATAAGGATTTGAAATTGAAGAACATTTTCAAAGGTAGCAAGCTCTTGGCTTAGGGAAACATAAATAAATTTTAGATTCTAGAACATGAACTTGAAGTGACTAAAATAAATTGGGTGATATCTTAAACTGGTAACTTTTCTATATCCTTGAGGATTATTCCACTAAAGTTATATTTTTCAAAATATTTACTTCACATTATTATACATAAGTGGTCATTTGTCTGTATTTCAGATGTATCTTAGCTAAAACTAGTGAATACCCTAACTTACATGGTTTTTGAAGCCCGTACATTTGGTATTGTTTGACCTTTAAACTTTTATATATCTTAGTATAGAGGATGAAGAAAGGTTGCATGTTGTTGCTAGACAGTATGTACATTTAAACCAAATTTGTATTTGCAATACAAATGGCACTATGGCAAATAAATGGAAAAAATGTTAATACATTACTAAATTTTTTATTTCTTTTTTTTTTGATCAGCTTATACCAGTGCTTGAAAATCTCAATTTATGTTCATGACAGTGGGAGCTTTTTTAATGGCTACATGGTTTCCAATAAACTGTTGGAAGACATCAAAAAAACCCTTCCAGTTCTGGGAATTTATCAAAGGAAAACAAAAACACTAACTCAAAAAGATATATGCACCCCCATGTTAATTGCAATATATTTACAATAGCCAAAATATGGAGACAAACTAAGTGTCCATTGATGGATGAATGGATAAAGGAAATATGGTATATATAGACACAATGAGATATTATTTGGCCATAAAAAAGGAAGAGAAATATTCACTGTAAACTTTCAAAATTAAACTACTTTTGAAGAATTAGTATTATACCAAGAGGTAAGTTAAAAACCACTGTTAACAAAGAGATGAACTTTATACAGTTGGAGGTTTAAAATTGTACTGTTCGGTACCTGATGGGTCAAAGATCACAATGAAAATCAAAATACTTAGAATTGAATTTTGTAAAAAAAAAAAAAAAATACTACATATTAAGATGTGTAGGAAAGTCAACCAAATAGAATAGAACATTGTAGAATTTAAAGCTGACCCCGCCGTTGTCCCACACGTTGGTGAAAGCTATGCACAGAACAAGGCTAACTAACAGGCTTGAGGAGGCATACAGGGGCTGAATCCAGTCACTCTCTGCTAGCCACAACTTGGCCTTACTCGTGACTAGAGGAGAGATATCTTTTTTATTTTTTGCAAAGGCACTATTTAGGCTGATCAATAGTCACCAAATTGCAAGAAAGTTAAAAGGATAACTGTTCAGACTAGAACTTAGAAATAAGAAATCTAGAATTAAAAATGCATATTTCATTGCGCTGATTTAGAAGAAATGGATACAAATGAGCAAAAAATCTACACTTGTGACAAATGAATCCTAATTTTACGCAAATGATAACACATCAATTATTGTATCTAGTAGCTAAAGCTTATATAAAACTGTACTGTGAGTAAAATATAATTTGATCTTAGTAAGTGTTATTTTGGTCAAGTAACTGTATCTAACTTAATCTCAATCTCCTCATCTACAAAAGGAGACCTCTTAATTATATGATCCTCAAGGACAATTTTAATTTTAAAATTCTGTGACTCATTTTTCTTTTGAAAAGAAAAGGTACTTGAAGGCAAACTTCTCTACCTAAACTCAAGAATATTCCTTTTCAGATATTTAAAAAACCAGTGTGACATGTCATATGAGAAATGTCCGATGTTTCATATGTCCAATGTCACATAAGAAAATTATTTCTTGTGGCCAACTAGTATGTGTTTACTCAGAAGACCTAATTGCTTGCCTTTGCAATGTCAAACACTAATTGATTTTAGTTAAATATCTCATAAATATCACTGGAAAGCAATGCATATATTGTAGAAGAAATATTAATCTCTTGAACACATAAAGTAGAAAAGTTTTGAAAATATATTTAAATATTTTTAATGTTTTATTTATTTTTGAGAGAGAGACAGAGTGCGAGCAGGGTAGGGAGAGAGAAGGAGACACAGAATCTGAAGCAGGATCCAGACTCCAAGCTGTCAGCACAGAGCGCAATGCGGAGGTTGAAGCCATGAACTGCAAGATTGTGATCTGAGCCAAAGTCAGACCCTTAACCGACTGAGCCACCCAAGTGCCCTAATTTTTAACTTTTTTTTAAGTTCATTTATTTATATTTGAGAAAGAGAGAGAGCACAAGCAAGGGAGGGACGGAGAGAGTATCCCAAGTAGGCTCCATGCTGTCAGTGCAGAGCCCAATGCAGAGCTCGAACTCACAAAGCCTGAGATCATGACCAAAATCAAGATTCGGATATTTAACTGACTGAGCCACTCAGGTGCCTCTAAAATACTTTAAATGCATAATATTATAACACAATATTTCCCAATGTGGTATGCATACCACAGTTTACAATACTTATTCTATAACTTTTTATGTATTTTAAGATTATATATATATACATAAGATTTTTAAGATTATATATATATACAGTACCATATATATAGTACCATATATATATATGTATTATATATATATACTATAATATATTATATATATATATATATAGTGTGTGTGTGTGTATATATATATATATATATATATATATAATATCAGCACTAACACACTGATATTTTATAGAAATCACTTAGGCCTTAACTCTTAGGATGATTCTGTGTAAAAAAAATTGAATTAGCTTAAAATAAAATTAGAGACTTCTGATCCAGAGAAGATGGCATAGATTTGTTTCTCCCTGCTATTCCCCACTAAGTACAACTCTAGCTCCTGGAAATAACATAAGAAGCAGCCAAATGAGGGCCCTGAGAGATGAAAGGAAGATGGTCTAATTAGGGATGCTAGAACTGGAGGAAAAAAATGGTAGTATCTCTTGACTTCCAACATAGCAACCAAAAGCATTTCAGGCACGCAAATTTTCCTCCAGATTAAACTGGAATTTCTCCACTACCAACAAATGGCACCAGCAAGGGGGAATCAATCGGGAACTTTACTGACAATAAGCACCCAGAAAAAATAGTTTCCTTCCCTACTGATGATGGGACTGCTTTCATCTACCTAGCTGAGAATCACCCGTGAGGCCAAGAACCAGGACAATCACAAGTTGAGTGAGAATGATGCCAATGCCCAGATAAGTCAGATGTTGGAATTATCTGACAAAGTTTTGGTCATCACAAAAATAATCTCAACAAGGAGGGCCTGGGTGGCTCAGTTGGTTGAGCATCCGACTTCGGCTCAGGTCATGATTTTGCGGTTCATGAGTTCCAGCCCCACCTTGCGCTCTGTGCTGACAGCTCAGAGCCTGAAGCCTGATTCGGATTCTGTGTCTCCCTCTCTCTCTTCCCCTCCCCCACTCATGCTCTGTCTCTCTCTGTCTCTCAAAAATAAATAAACATTAAAATTTTTTTTGAATAACTTCAACACACATTCTCTTGAAACAAATAAAAACATAGAAAATCTCAGCAAAGAAATAAAAGCTATAAGAAATAATCAATAACTATGATAAGAAACTTCTTAATGAGTTTATCATTAAAATGTAGATGACAGAAGAAGATAGGATCAGTGAACCTGAGGAGAGATGAATATAATTTACCAATCTGAATAACAGAGAGAAAAATAAATTGAAAAAGTAAAGTGAACAGAACCTGGAGAGCCTGTGGCATAATAACTAATGATCCAATATTAGTTTCACTAAAGTCTCAAAAAGAGAGAAAAAAAGAGTGGGGTAAAAAATATTCAAAGAGGGGTGCCTGAGCGGCTCAGTTGGTTAAGGCTCTTACTCTTGATTTCAGATCAGGTCATGATTTTTCAGTTCGTGGGCTCAAGCCCCATGTCTGGCTCTGTGCTGACAGCACGGAGCCTGCTTAGAATTCTCTCTTCCCCTCCCTCTCTGCCCCTCCCTCACTTGTGATCTCTCTCTCTCAAAATAAATACATAAAACTTAAAAAAAGGAATATTCAAATAAACAAAGGCTGAAATCTCCCCAGTTTCAGGAAAAATTTGTCAGAAGACACAACTTAAAAGGTCAAGGAGCTGAGTAAATCCAAATAGGACAAATCTAAGCAAAGCTATACTAAGACACATCATAATTAAACTTCTAAAAACTGAAGGCAAAGAAATGATCACAAAAGAAGAAAGAACTGATACATTTCATATAGGGGAACCCTAATTTGAGTGATTGCACATGCCTTATCTACAGTCATAGAGGCAAGAAGCAAGTACCACAACATTTTTCAAGTGCTGAAAGATGAGTATTGTCAACCATTAATTCTATATTCAGCCATAGTATTCTTCAGAGAAGAAGGTAAAATACATTCTCAGATAAAGGAAAAGTAAAGACTTCATCACTAGCAGACCTACCTTAAAAGAATGACTAGGGGAGGTTCTTCAAACAGAAAGGAAATGATAGAAGAAAACTTGGAGCATCAAGAGGGAAGAAAGAAGAATAGAAAGAGCAGAAATATAAAAATATATAATAAACTACCCCCTTGAAATTTCTAAATCATATTCAATGTTTAAAAAATTGTAAAACTTTCTAATACCAAAGACAGTAATATTTAAGAGTGATTAAGGTAATGGGACAAAAATGGAAATAAGATTTCCAGACTTTACTCAAAATTAGAAATGTTGTACCCAGGAGACTATGACAAATCACATATATTATAACGTTCAGAGCAACCACTAAGAAAACTCTACAAAATGATAAAATAAAAAACACTGTAATTAAGTCATAATGAAATCTTGAAAATATTCAAGTTACTCACAGGAAGTCAGATGTCTTTTAACAGGTGAATGGTTAAATAAACTGTAATATATCCAAACCATGGAATACTATTCAACAATAAGGAAGAATGAATTATTGTTACATGCATCAACCTGGTTGAACCTCCAGATAATTAGATTGAGTAAAGAAAAGGCAACTTTAAAAGGCACTATTATATGATTCCATTTATATAACATTTTTTAAAAAACAAAATTATAAGGATGGATAACATATTAGCTGTTTCCAAGATTTAGAGGCCAGGTGAGGGTAAGGGTGGTTATAAAAAGGAAGTACAAAGGATCTTTGTAATGATGGAAATGCTCTGTCTCTTGACTGTGATGGTGGATATACAAATTTATATGTGTGGTTAGATTGCATAGAACTAAATACATCTACACATACACAAGTAAGACCAAGGAAATCTGAGTAAAATTGATGGAGTGCTTCAATGTTAATATCTTGGTTGTGATATTATACTACAGTTTTGTAACATGTTCCCATTGGGGGAAACTGGGTAAAGGGTATATAGTATCACTGTATTATTTCTTACAAAGGCATGTGAATTTTAAACAATTTCAAAATAAAAAGTTTACTTAATAAAATCCAATTCAAAAATGAAGGAAGTTGCAGAACAGGTGGTATTTCACTGTGGGGAGTATCCTGAAGGCAGCATGTGATAAAATCCAGGCCCCTGGGGTGGACAATGGTCAAGGATGTGAAATCTGGAACCTTCCAAATGTAGAATCCTCCAGATGTGGGCTTACATGCCAAGCATCTGTTTTCTAGGCCCAGCCTGTGCTCACCTCCCAAGTGGACGAGGTGGGAATGGGAAACTCCACCCCACCCAAGTAATATCAAGTACATTGATGTAATAGTAACAGAGGAGGAGTTAGTGATCCTAGGCTGGCAGAACACCAGAGATGCTCTACATGTAGAGAAGCTCAATATAGGGAATTTTCCTTCCCCAACCCCCCAGAAAAAGATATGGATGTCAATCTTTATTCCAGCAGTACATATGAGGGGATGCTCCCACAAAGGATCATTACAGTCTTCAGTCATGATTTTATATGAGAAGAAGAAACCTTTGAAACATGACCATCATCACGTTGAGAGGGACTTGAACCAGAGGAGAATTAATCATAGTTCATGGATTGGAGCATGAACCTGAGATTCTCATAACTTCTAAAATTCTGATCTGGTCACTATTAATGTCAGCCATACTAAATGGAAATGTTAACGAAAAGCAGTGTAGTAGCTCCATCTGGAAGGAAACATTAAATCTGAAAATTATTTTTGCTTTGTGTTCTAATATAGCAGTTATACTTGTAGCTATCTGTGGGTTATGCTTTCCAAAGCCTGAATATGATATAGAAATATTTTCAAAAAATTGTCTAAAATAGTTTTTAGTCTGTAAAAACATGAGAATCAGCCTCATTACACTAAATTCCACATTGAAAAATCTGTTAATTTGCAAAGAGGGTGCTTAGCAACAAAAAACCACCTATGAGTCATAGCTTTTGTTTGGTGAGTAGAAAATATTCATACTATGACTTTTGGTGATTAGTACAAAAATTATGGATCATTTCAATAGGAGTCTAATGGTGCCTTCTGGTAGGATTGCAATTAGATATTTTAGCTAATTATTTAAAAGAATATACTTCAGCTTATAAAGCAAATCAGGTAGAGCAACTGCTCATTAATGGAAAATTAGCACCTTGAAAAAAATGATGGCCATTAATTACAGAGTACTAAATTCATGACATTATTTTCCTTAGTAAAATTGAATAGAAATAGCTAAGTATGTTGAAGAAAATTTTCCCCTGATGAAAATATCACTTTACAAAGTTATTCTCTACCTCACTCACTTTTACTTTTCAAAGTGAATAAGTATGGTTGTTAGCTCATTCTACCAAACCAACAAAAAAGTTTTGGTTAAGAATCTAAAAAGCAGATTTTATTTATTTTTTAAGTTCATTTGTTCATTTTGAAGGGAAAGAAAGAGAGCACAAGTGGGAGAGGGGCAGAGAGAAAGAGAGAGAGAGAATCCCAAGCAGGTTCTGTATTGTCCCCACAAAGCATGATGTGGGCTTGATCCCACAAACCATGAGATCATGACCTGAGCCGAAATCAAGAGTTGGTCACTTAACCAAATGAGTCACCCAGCCACCCCAAGAAAATATATTTTAATAAATTCTTTCCATTGTCTTATGGTTGTGAGAGAAGACCTTTTATATTAATTTTAGATTATTCTGTGTGATAGAAAAAAACTGCTTCTAAGTACAAAAAAAAGCAAATAAATTATTTGATACTCCTTTAAGTTCTACAGTGTAAAGTGTAAAGTAGTATAGAGCATATCATTTAGAATTAGACAAATTTAGAGTAGAAATTTTGCTCTGCTTTTGATTATTTGTGTGGCTTTGGGCAATTTACTCAAATTCTCTGGGACTTGTTTCCTCACCCAAAATAGGGGATATGTGACCTATATGGTACAATTATCGCACAGATTAAATAGTATGTCAATAAAGTATTAAAAGTGTTTGGCACAATGTCTACCTTATTGTGCTAAATAAAATAATGGAAACAACAGTGGTGAAGGTTCGTTGTAGTTACATCCAAAAACTCCAATTGCTTGGATGCACAGCTTCAATTTTTTTTAAGTTTATTTATTTATTTATTTATTTTGAGAGAGACAGAGAGAGAGTGAGTGAGGGAGGAGCAGAGAAAGAGGGAGACAGAGAATCCCAAGCAGGCTCCACACTGTCAGCTTGGAGCCCGACGCAGGGCTCGAACTCACAAATTCTGAGATCATGATCCAAGCTGAAACCAAGAAAGTAGGATGCTTAACCAACTGAGACACCCAGGTTCCTCTACAGCTTCAATTATTAATTGAATTTAGCTAAGTAATCCATAAATAGCAGTCAAGGGCAACAGGCATTTTAAAGAAAATGTTAATCTTTGAAAGGTGTAAAGGATGAAGAAGTTCAAAATATTGTAAATGTATTACATCACAGCACAATGTTCGCTGAAGGACAGTATAACATATTCTATGCTTTCATAGGGAAACATTTATTAGTTAACATATTTTATGTACTTTAATTGTTTCTAGTTATATATTATTATATATGGCTTATCACATTAATAATTTTATGGAAATCACTAAGACTTTAATTTTTAGGGTGAGACTATGTAAAGAAACTGAGAAAACCTAAGATCAAATCTGAGAAAAATATTAAGTAAAGTACAGTAGAGATTGTATTTACTGAATATAAGAAATGTTGTCTATCACCTTCACTTTAATATTTATCTTCTTTTTTTATACAAAATGTAAAGAATATTATGACAAGGTTCTTGGCAGCCTGGTCCTTTACCAAGGAATCACCCCTTTTGTGAGGAGCATGAGGAATTTGAGAGTCAAGGGGTTGGAGAAGATGAGTTCAAACTCTTAGAGAAGAAAGGACAGGACCTGTCCTCTACCTCTGCTGTGTAAATACAGGAGTTGTGCCTTTTTATATCTATGATGGCCCTCTCTCAGAACTGTACTTTAAGGCTGAAGAATTACAGTATATCAATAGCAGACCATTCTTTAGAGCCAGCCCTAAGCAAAATTGTGAAATAGATTGAGTTATCTTTGCCACTTTCCCCTCCTTCCTAATAATTCCACTCTCTACCTGAGGCGTATTTCTTTCTAGTCCCAGTAGAACAGGCTCTCTTTACTGTCACTAATTGAGAAAGTAAGATAATTCCCCTTAAAATGTCAAGTGTTCAATAGTAGCCTCTCCCAAGAGTATTAAAAAGATTCTTGCTGACCAAAAGAGTCTTCAAATCCTAAAGAAAAACATTTCTAGAAGTGTAAGTTAGCATTATCACAAGTGCTTATGTATATACTTTTGGGCAAAAAAAAAAAACAAATACAAAAACAAAAAAAAAACCACTTTCTTAGTACCACTGAAATCTTAAAATAAAGATACTATATACTGATAAAGCCAAGAAGCCAAGTCTAATACTATCTTTTTTTCATATATTTAGCCTACTTTCCATCCTAAGCAGACAAAACATACACACAAACACTCACACACACGCACACACACACACACACACAGGCACACACAGTTCTATGAAAGAAAACAGAATAATAGGCTCATATCTAGAAAAGAGATGCCCTATAAATAAGATGTCACTTGCTCTACAAGACCAAGAGATATCTCTGTACTACCTTGAAATAACGTAGGAAATTTGTTTTCCTGGGACTGGTAGTCAAAAGAAGAAAACATCTCAAGAGGTATCTGGGGGAAATAGAGTGATAGCCCAAAATTTGGACATAAGAGTTATCATCTTTATCTCTAATCTGAATTTAAATTTTCCATCAAAGCATCTCCTCTGAGTCCTTTACTTTTTGCTCATAACACCACATAACCTTACTTATTCTCGGAAGAAAAAAACCAAAAACTGTTTGATTTAGTGCCTCTGGTTGGTTGTTTACTCCTTATTTTTACTGCTCTCTTCAAAGAAGTCATTCATAATTATTACAGACAACCTCAAGTTACTATTCTGAAGGACATCTTCTACCACCACACCTCCAATTTGTTAAAAATAAAAATTTAGGGCGCCTGGGTGGCGCAGTCGGTTAAGCGTCCGACTTCAGCCAGGTCACGATCTCGCGGTCCGTGGGTTCGAGCCCCGCGTCAGGCTCTGGGCTGATGGCTCAGAGCCTGGAGCCTGTTTCCGATTCTGTATCTCCCTCTCTCTCTGCCCCTCCCCCGTTCATGCTCTGTCTCTCTCTGTCCCAAAAATAAATAAAACGTTGAAAAAAAAAATTTAAAAAAAAATAAATAAAAATTTAATTCAAGAGATTCCTGGGAGCTGGGGACTTGAACTATCAGTAGGGGCATTTGAAAAAAATGTACTATAGGAACAAGGAAAAACTGGATATAGATCAAGCTACACAAAAACAAAATGCCCAGAGTTTAATCACTTCAATTTCAGATTGGATTAATGTAATCTACCCAACCTTTCTGCCAGAATTAAAAGAAAATCATATGTAAATCATCCAGAGACCCTATTTTTTCACACACAGTCATCAGCAATCAATAAAGTATATCAGGAAACCAATTTAAGAAAAGCAGGGGAGAAGACTGGACACAGAACATGGATCATAAGGGATAAGTACTTAGAGTCACCAGACACAAACTTGAAAATGAATCTGAATAATATATTGAAGTAACTAGGGAATAAAATGGAAATGTCATCAGAAACCTGGAATCTATAAAAAAAGATGCAATAAATTCTAAAACAACAAAAATATACTAACAGAAATGAAGGATTCAGCAGATGGATTTAACAGCTTGCTAGGCATGGAACACAAACTGAAAATATAGGTCAACAGACAATATCCAAACGGAAGCATGAAGAGGAAACAAAGAAAATATGTGGAAAAGACCCTGTAAAAGGTACATACAGTATTTCATGAAAATGTCTAAAATACATATTAATGGGTTGTAGAAAGAGAGAGAATGGGGCAGATAATGGGACAGTATTTTTGTTAAGAAGAGAACCTATACTTAAAAGAATCTAGTAAAACAGCTTCAAGCTAAAGGCAAAAAAAGAAATCTTCAAAGTAGCCTCAGAATTATTGAATTATTTTCAATAGAAATAATAAGAATAGAAGTTGACCTCTTAACACAAATAATGGGAGCCAGAAAACAATAGACAATATCTTTAGAGTATTGAGAAAAACTAACTACAAACCTAGAATTCTACACACACACACACACACTCACTACACACACTCATTCATTCATACACAGTTGAGGAAACTTAGCATCTGTTTGGAGGTAGATGTTGATGAAGAATTGTGGGTGTCTCTAACCGGTTTCCCACTTCAATTTTGAAGTGGATGTTGAGAGCATTTCTTTAAGTAGAAAGGACACAAAGAAGAGAAAGAGTAAGAGCTCAGTTTCTGACACTAAGGCATATAAATAGATATATATGTTTGAGGAAAGAGATCTAAGATAGATCTTGGAATTATCCACATGCATGTGGCACTGAAGTTATGAGAGTTGATGGAAAATGTGTAGACAATAATAGGATCAGGGTGCCTAGGTGGATCAGTCAATGGGTGTCTGACTGTTGATCTCAGCTCAGGTCTCAATCTCAGAGTCATGAGTTCAAGCCCCATGTTGGGTTCCACACTGGTCATGGAGAATACTTTAAAAAAAAGATAACAGGGTCTAGAAATACTTAAATTGGAGGATAAATTTAAAACAGTCTAAAAGTAGTAGGTAGAGAGGAGGTCACTGGTAGGCACAGTAGATCAATTTGAGAAGCAAGGTAGGACTGTGTGAGTCAAGGTTCTCCAGAGAAACAGAACTAATAGAATGTGTGTGTATATATATATATCCATATCGATATCTCTATATCTATCTGTAACTGTCTAAAGAGATTTATTTTAAGGAATTGGTTCACACAACCATGGAGGCAAGCACATCCAAAATCTGCAGAGTAAGCAGGCAAGCTAGAGACCTAGGGAAGAGTTGGAGTTTGAATCTGAAGGCAGTCTGCTGGCAGAGTTCCTGTTGTTTTTGGCTTTTTTTTTTTTCCTTAATAGTAGGTCAATTTTGTTTTTGTTTTTGTTTGTTTTTTAAAGTAAGGTCATCAACTGATTGGATGAGGTACATCTATGCTATGGAGGATAATCGGCTTTACTCAAAGTCTACTATTCAAATGTTAGTGTGGTCAAAAAAAAACCACTTTTACGGAATATCTAGAACAAAGTTTGATCAAATATCTGTGTTCCATGGCTTAGCCAAATCAACAAATAAAATTAATCATCACAGGGACCAAAGTCAGAATGTCTTGGTTTGAGAACCATTAGAGAAGTGGAAGGGGAAGTTTTAACTATTCTTTCAGAAAGCTTGACTGTGAAAGGAAGGGAAAGCAAGAAGGAACAATAGGATTATAAGGTAATTGTGTATAAAAGTAGTATGTCGCTTACAATAGGAGAGACTTGGCATATGTACACTTTGGAGAGAATATTCAGCAGAGAGAAAGATTGATGATACAAGAATAAGGGTGTGTGTTTGGCAGCCAGACCCCTGAGGCAGGAATGAGACCCTGAGACTGGTATAAGTGTGAGTCCACCTTTGAACAGAAAATCAGCACACTTTTTCATAGCTCAGATACACAGTTTTAATGTTTTAAGCGTAAAATAGATTTAAGCAGTGATCTGTGTTGGTTTTGTAATATGCTAGCTTTGTTAGTTATGTAAGAAGTTCAGTGATGATCTAATACAAAAAAAAAGAGGAAAACACAGCATTTTATGATTATCGTAATACAGGTAGGGAGAGTGTTCAATGAGAATTACAATGGGAAGGTCAGGAAAAGTTTCTTGCAGGACACATTTTAGATTGTGCTTAAAAACATAGAATTTATCTCAGCAAGGAGAGGAGAATGGAAGATATGGGAAGGATTTTATATATATATATATATATATATATGTGTGTGTGTGTGTGTGTATATGTGTGTGTGTGTGTGTATATATGTGTGTGTGTGTGTGTGTGTGTGTGTGTGTGTGTGTATATATATATATATATATATATATATATATATTCATCAGGATAATGATAACTTTTGAGTCCAGGAAGGAGTTTTCTTTAGCTATATTACAACGAAAACTAGTATCATCAGAATAGCAATGTTATTTTAAATTGTTTTCAAATGTAAAGACAATAAGCTCATGTATTTGCTATGTATTTCTTTAAAAATAAAGCTCAATATTTACGTCAGCATAAATTTAAGCTCTATATTTGTAACACTACATTTAAAAACTTTTAGATTAAATTTGGTCAATAACTACTTTTGAGCCTTAATTTTTTTTAATTTTTTTAACCTTTTGATTTATTCTTGAGAGAGAGACAGACAGAGCATGAGTGATGGAGGGGCAGAGTGAGATAGGGACACAGAATCTGAAGCAGGCTCCAGACTCTGAGCTATCAGCACAGAGTCCGACACGGGGCTCGAACTCATAAGCCATGAGATCATGACCTGAGTGAAAGTGGGACGCCCAACTGACTGAGCCACCCAGGCAGTGCTACTTTTGAGCCTTTATAATGGATCTAGGAAAGATGGTAGTCAAAATATATTTTATATAATGCAAAAAACCCCACACAAAACAGACATAGTTATAGACCTCAAGGAACTTAAATGCTATTGAAAACACACATGATATGTGATTATAGTAGGTCAAAATGCATGTTGGTAACTTTTACAAAAGTTATAAAAAAATTTTAAATTTTATCATTTTCCCTAAGAATCTGTCACCTATGAGGAGAGAATTATATAATTAATTTTAACAGCTGGTAGAGGAAGATAAGAGCAGGAAAGAGGTACTAACAGAGCTCTATGGCACTCAGGGGAAGGAGAAATTACTTTTCAGGGTGGAAAGGGGGTGGTTTATGAGGGAGAGTGCCATTTGAGATGAACCCCAAGGACTGAGTAGAATATCAAAGTATGGATGCTGTGGCAAATCAAGAAGGAATCCATAATTCCACTTAGTACAAGATAAGTGCAGGCAGGAAGTCACAGAAACATGGACTAAAAAGCTAAGATAGAATTGCTCAGTGTCTGAAATTTAGAATCTGTGTGAAGGAATAGTTAAAACTAAAACTGGAAAAATTATTTGAACCTATATTGTCAATAACATAAATACCAAGAAGAGAAACTCTTCCTTAATTTGGCAAACAATGAGTTACCCTCAAATAATTTTTATGCAGGGAAAGGTGAATTTGGATAAGAAAAGATGGGAACTTATCACTGGTCAGGGGAATCTTGTAGTAGTTCACACAGGAAAGACTTTGGTCCTAATTTAGTGTGTTGGAAAGGGAAATGGAAATTTAATTTCATAAGCCACTCATAATTTCTTTTTTTTTTTTGGAGGACTAACATAAAACATTTTATCTGGCTAAGAAAGGGAAAGTGTTTTCTGGGGGCACTTGGCTGGCTTAGTCGGTAGAGCACATGACTCTTGATCTCAGGGCTGTGAACTGAAGCTCCACATTGGGTGTAACACCTACTTAAAAAAAAAAAAAAAGGTATGTTCTAATATAACTTAATGACCTACTCTGCAGTTAATATTGTCCAGGCAGTGGTACTTAGCAAGTCCTTACTGGCTGGTTGGGTCATCACTTCA
Source organism: Acinonyx jubatus (assembly GCF_027475565.1). Classification (NCBI taxonomy): domain Eukaryota; kingdom Metazoa; phylum Chordata; class Mammalia; order Carnivora; family Felidae; genus Acinonyx; species Acinonyx jubatus. The sequence goes on from NC_069385.1 coordinate 40,807,322, forward strand.
ACCTTGAGGTCATTCACTCAATTCATAAATAAGTATTATGCACCTATTACATACACTATACTCTTCTAGGTTCTGGAATACTGCAATAAACAAAACAGAATCACAGCTTTTTTAGAGGTTATCTTTTAGCAGACAGACTGATAAATGAGAAACAAATATAAATAGACTATGAATAAAAGTAAAAGCTTTGGATTTTATTCTCAGGTAGATAAGAAGTCTTTGAATGCCTCTAACTTTGTTTTAATAGGATCATTGTAGCCAATGTGTAGAATTTTCATGTTTTAGTAGAAAAGAAGAGATGAACTGGTGCAGGTGAGTTATTCTGCATGAGAGGTAATGGTAGTGCAGACTGGAGACATAGCACTGGAACTGAGGAGAAATCCCAGATATTTCCTAAAGCAGAGTTGCCAAGGAGTGTTGATGGTTGGGAATGAGAATGAAGGTTGACACTTTAAGCCAGATAACTCTTTGTTGTAGGCAAGTATCCCAAGCATTGTGGATGCCAGCAGCATACATCCCTTAGTTGGAACATCCAAAAATGTCTCCAGACTTTGCCAAATGTCCTCTTGGGGACAAAATGACCTCCATTTGAGAACAACTGTGTTAAAATAAAGAAGGAATAGATTCAAAAGGGAATTATCAAAACTTTATTTTAAGGTACACTAATTTGGGATAATTCTTATATATCCTAAAGGAGATATCAAGTTGGAATTTGGAGGCACAAATATGTAATTTAGGAGAAAAGTCAGGGTTGAAGATGCAAACGTGAGAGCCATCAGCATACAAATGAGATCAAGTTCCTGAGAAGGAAGGAGAGTCATTGCTGCTACAGAAAAGAAAATGCCCAAGAGGCAAACCTGGAATGTGCCATGTGTCACTGTGGGGAACATGATTCAGACCCAGGTAAAATAATTGAAAGTAAGCAAGAATGGCGTTCCAGAAGACAAGACAAGGCTGTGTTTAAAAACAGAGAGAAAAACGGCTTCATATGTTGCTGAAAAGTCTAGAAAGATAAAGACTGGAATTGGGATTTATTGGTGACCTTAATAAGAGCAGTTTTGTACAGAGGTGAAGACTTCAAAACTGGAGTCAGTTCAAGAGATAATGGAGGTAAAGAAGTGGCACCCACTAAAACAAAGAATACTTTAAAAGAAATTTATAGATTTGCTATAGAGGAGAACAAAGAACTGGGCAGTCCCTGGAAAACAATGTGAGGTCAGGGGAGGTGTTTTGCTTTTTTGTTTGTTTGTTTGTTTGTTTGTTTGAACAATGGGGAAAACTGTCGCATATATGTTTGCTATGTTAATGATCCAGAAACAAGGAAAAGATAATGAAGCAAGAACCGAGAATGGCTGAAGTTATTGAGTAGGGCGATGGATGCCAGGATCTCTAACACAAGCATGGATGGTCTAATCCAAGGACACCAGGGAATGAGTAAGTGCCAGATTTTCAAGCCACTGGAGCAGAAGTGAGGTCCTACAGGCCACTACAAAGGAATGACTTCAGTCTTACCACTCGAATTTGGTTCCGAAATAATAAACAATAAACATTGTTTAAGCAGCCAAAGATATTTTTCAGGCCCCATTGTGAGTAAAGCATGGGCCACTGTATATGTATCTTTTACACTGACTAAGGGATAAATTTGGACATGTTGGCTGGATGGATGGATGCAATTATTCCCTGGGAAATACCATTCACTTAACAAAAGTTCAGCTACCACTTTCACTCAAAAATCATTCTCTACTTGCATATGTTAATTTGTAAATACATTTACAAGGCAAAATAAAGTCCCCTTTTGTAAAACTCTACATCTCTTAATTCCAAACCTGTCCTATTTTATGTACTCAAAATTTTTCCTTATGGCCTAGTTCAAGTGCCATACTCCCAAGTGGTAAAAAATTGAATTGTCATGATCCTGAGAAAAATAAGAAGTAGAAATTTATTTTGCTCTATTTTGCAGCCAGATTTTTTTTGCTTGCACTTAAAATTTTATTTTTAAAAAATACACCAGATAGCAATGTAGTAATGACTATGAATATATGTCTTACGAAGTGACTTATAAAATAATTTCGCATGTTTTGTGATAACACAAACTGGGGAACTGGAGAAGAAACTTGCTTTTCTAGGTTTTAACTGCTTCTACAGATAGAAGGAGAGATCAGCCTTGATGATAATAATACATTTAGAATGAAGTAGTTACCAAATGCATATTGTTACTTTTGTTACATGGTTCAGCTTCATTTGGCTATATTTCTCCCTTAAGAATAGTTTATTGAAATGATGTCCTACAGCTAGGAACAATTCAATTTATAAAATCTTATAATACACTTACTTGTAATCACAAAGTAGAAATTTTTTATACTTTTGAACCTTTAGAATATATGCAATGTATTACCTATCTGTTTCAATCCTACTCCCGAATACATTTGGTGTAATCTTTACTAACGGTCCTCAATGTAATACTAATTGGATCAAATTCCCGTAAGCACATTTTTGTCTCCTAATGTGCAACAAAACAAAATGGTTTTCATTGTAGACAAAATAGAAGCTTAAAAAATGAAATAAGGAAAATAACATTGAAAATGTATAAAATGCTGGAGTGACCTTTCTGCCAGGTTGCTTCTTGTGGCTTTTTTTTCTTTGCTAATGTGGTTTTATCTTATCATCTTATCATTTTAACCATTTGACCTTCATTACCTTAAAGGAGGACATGGGTTTTCTATTTTATGTCTTCATTTTATCACCCTTTAATAATAAATCTTAAGCTATCTATAATAGTCTGCTTATAAATAATGCTTATAAATATTCTTAGAGAAAGCATAATATTAAATCCAGAATTTAGCTCATCCACCAGGCACAATAAGAATTTCCCTTCCTTGGGCACCTGGGTCACTCAGTCAGTTAAGCATCCGACTTTGGCTCAGGTCATGATTTCCCCATTGGGGAGTTGGAGCCCTGCATCGGGTTCTGTGCTAACAGCTCAGAGCCTGGAGCCTGTTTCAGATTCTGTGTCTCCCCCTTTCTTTGCCCCTCCCTGCTTGCACTCTTTCTCTCACTGTCAAAAATAAATAAACATTAAAAAAATTTATTTAAAAAATTAAAAGATTTTCCCTTCCTGTTAACATTTGTGGCATAAAGAACTTAGAAACATTTTGGGTTTCAATTCCTTTAAAAATATTTATTGGTTATGGGGACTATCTCCTTTTCCATACTTTCTGTATGGGAGGCAAAGAAGGGACTCTGTATACAACATCTTTTTTTTTTCTTTTGAGAGAGCGAAAGAGAGAAAGAGAGTACAAGCAAGAGAGAGGGGCAGAGGGAGAGAAAGAAAATCTTATCTGCATGGAGACTAGTGCGGCCTCAGTCCTATGACTCTGGTATCATGACCTGAGCCAAAATCTAGAGTTGACACTCAACTGACTGAGCCACCCAGGCACCCCTTCATTTCCTTTTGGCAAATACCTTTCCCTGCTCCCTAGTCTCCCTGCCAAGGCCCATAAAATGTACTTTTGCATTTCTCTTCCCTTAACCCAAACACATAAGCCTTCAACATATGAATATGTGCATATGTGTATATATACACATATACATACACACATATATAAATACACATACATATACATATATATTATTCACATATATGTCTTCTATGTACATATACTAAAATATATAACCTTTCTATATAACATTTTGATCAAGTCCATTCACCACTATAAATATAGAAATGCATAAAACTGTATGGCCATGAGGCCATCCCTAAAAAAAAAGAAACCATCTGACAATGAACAGGCCCTGTGCTAAGCAATTTGTATTTGTTATTTTGGTTAGTGCTCACAACTGTACTTATGAATAATGCCATTTTATAAATGATGAAATTAAGGTTCAGAAATATTAAATAATTTGTCAAAGATCAGGCTGCACTGTTGGTGAGTGAAAATCTTAACCCAGGTCTACCCAGCTGAGAGAGTTCACAGTGCTTCCATTTATTAATCCATTTGACAAATATGTATTGATAATGTATTATGTGCCATACACTGTGCTAGGTACTGAAGTATATGCATGAATGAGACAGACATAATCCAGGTCCTCATGCACTTACAGTCTAAAGGGGTCAAATGTATTTTTTTTTAATAATAGTACAATCACTTAAGACAAAATCTGCAAAGTAAATGCACAAGGACAATTTTTTTCCTGCAAACATATTTATTTGTTCTGTGTAGTATTTGTCTGCAGAGTGTCTTTATTATTTCAGTTAATTAGTAATATTTATAAATCAGAAGATTTCATACTCAGGCAGACATACACATGCTGGAAGCCGAGCTATCCCAGCCTGAGTGGCAGGGCCCGGGCTGTGGACGGATTGGTGACTGCAGGGTGGCCCGCCGACAGTGAAGCTTCTTGTACTCCAGCTTTTAGGTAATTTGGCCTTATTAAATTGGGTATCGTCTGTTGGGGAATTCCCCTCAGCAGGCCCCCTGGGAAAAGAACCATTAGGGAAGAAAATAAGGTTCCGCAAGAAATTGTGCAGCCTGGCCTTACGTTTAGCCCTTGCCATCCCCTAAGGAGACTCCTCTACTTACAGGAAGGATAGCCTCATACATTTGCCAGCAAAGAGGGCCTGTAAAGGAGAGACATATGGATTTGAAAGTCCCAATCTGGCAACTAAAGAGTGTATCTCTGGGCACAGGTGACTTCAACCCCTAGACCCACCTGGCCCCTGGAGGCATAAGGAATTAATCAATAATCAAAGGGTATGCAGGAACTTTATGAGAAAATCGCCATGTTATTTCTTAAAGGTCGATTACACATAAGAACATTTTCAAAATTAGGTAATGTTAGAAAAACATAGATGACGTATGTTACAAGGAAATCACTAGCATATATAATGCCACGTTTACTACAATAAATTGGCCAGTTCAACACACTGCTGTTGTCTGTGTCCATTTTTATTTTAGTTTTAGTTTTTTATTTTAGTTTTGTTTTATTTTCACCAACGCCTTTCTTCCTTCGGGTACCCCTGGACCTGCTGGAGCTAGACTGGGGCATATACATACGCACACATAAATCTGGATTTCTGGCTGATCTGAAAAACTCAGATGTGACTCACTGGGCTGGAATTGCCTGCAAGGCAATGATTGGCTAAAGCTGAGGAGATATGTGTTTTTTAGATGGCAAGAGGCTCTCTAATGCACCACACACTCTATGGCTTCTTCTTATCACTTCCTTCATTAACAAAACCTGCCAGCCATTGTAGGCATTTGAGCTTATAATCCTTGACTTGATTAGAATTTTGGTGAGTGTTCAGATAAGGAAAGAATGCCCAAATGAAATTACATATCCAAGTGAGGTAGGCAGAATTCTAAGATGACCTCCAAAAAGTTACGCCCTTGGAAACCCCTTCTCTTCAGTGTGAGTAGAACCTGTGAAAGAATAGGATGTTAGGCTATATGGCAAAGGTAAAGAGATTTTGCAGATATAATTTAAGCCCTGAATCAGTTGACCTTAAGTAAAAGGGAGTTTTTTCTGGGTGGGCCTGTAATAATCTGGTCAGCATTTTCAGAGAGGGCCCAGGTTTCAGAGACTCCAAGCAACAGGGAAACTCTCCTGCTCACCTTGAACAAACTGTCACCCTGTGGGCAATGCTGCAGGAAACAGCAGGCTACTTAAAGGAGCTGAGGGTCTCAGTCCTATGGCCACCAGGAACTGAATTTGGCCAACAACCAGTGAGCTTGGAAGTGCATTCGACCTTAGATGAAATCGTATTCCAGGTTTAAACCTTCACTGCAACCTTGTGAGATCCTAAGCCGAGGACTCAGCTAAACGGTGCCCAGACTCTTGCCCCATGGAAACTGTGTCATAAGCTGCTCAATTTATGGCAATTTGCTGCACAGCAATAGAAAACTCATAGATATTTTCTACTTAGAAACACAGGTTAAGAGAGCATTGGGAATGAGAGGAAGCAGTTTATGCAAAGGCTCTATGATAGAGATATGGCGGGGAGGGCTTGTAGTAAAGGTGTGTGTACATGTGGAGGAGAGTGGACGGGAGCTGCTGGTGTGCAGAACATGCAGGGACTCATGGCCAACATTTTATGTCTAATCCCAACATTTTAAGAAAACTTCTTTGGAAGGGTTTTAATTTACAGTATGATACACTCACTTTTATACTTTAAAAGAATAAGTTAAACACAGGAAACCAAGTAAAAAATTATTGAAGCAGACTATGTAGCTAGGATTAAGAAAGAGGATATAGAAAGGTGAATGGATCTGAGAATTATTTAGGAGGCAAACCATTATGACTTGGTGATTAGATGCAAGAGTGTTACAGAGTGGGGTCTAAGAGCTAAAATCTAGGTACCTCTGTTCCTAACTTAAATCCAAGTCAGTTTCTGTTTCTGAATGACTTGTCCCTTTGTCAGTTTAATTTACCTGAAAGCCTGTTCACTGTTAAAATTCCGCCATTTTCTGTATGGAGTAACCATTGCTTAGTTAAGGTTTTGAAGACAGAGGAAGAATATGGAGTAACAGTGACATTTAGCTTAGGTTCTTAATTCCTAAACTTTAAAGATTCTCCCTTCTTGGAGGCTTTAGGATGGTGGAACAGTAAGGGGACCTGGGCTGGTCTCATCCCTTGAACACAGCTAGATCAACATCAAACCATTTTGAACACCTAGGAAATTGATCAGAGTATTAACAGAACAATCTGCATAATTTGAGGAAGAGAACACAGCAGTTTGTCTTAACAAACAGACCAAACACACTTAGGATCTAGCTTCCTTTATTTGATTTTTTGCAATTTTTAAATTTTTATTTCATTCTATTATTGTTGTTGTTGTTTTTCCTTCTTCCAAAATGACAAGAGGGAGGAATTCACCTCAAAAGAAAGAACAGGAAGGAATGATGGCCAGGGATTTAGTAAATGCAGATATAAGTAAGATGTCTGAACTAGAATTTAAAACAATGCTTACAAGGATACTAGCTGGTCTTGAAAACAGCATAGAAGACACCAGAGAATCCCTTTCTGTAGAGATAAAAGAACTAAAATCTAGTCGGGCCAAAATTAAAAATGCTATAACCAAGATACAAACCCAAATGGAGGTCATAAAAATGAGAATGGACAAGGCAGAGAAGCAAATTAGTAATATAGAAGATAAAATTATAGAAAATAATGAAGCTGAAAAGAAGAGAGAAACAAAGGTCAGGGATCACGAAGGCAGAATCAGGGAACTCAGCAATTCATTAAAATGTAATAACATTCATATCAAAGGAGTCCCAGAAGATGAAGAGAGAGAAAAAGGGGCAGAAGGCATATGTGAGCAAATCATAGGTGAAAACTTCCCTAATCAGGGGGAAGGAAACAGATATCAAAATCCAAGAAGCACAGAGAACTCCCATTAAATTCAACAAAAGCTGGTCATCACCAAGACGTATCATAGTCAATTTAACAAAATATACCAACAAGGAAAGAATTATGAAAGCCGCAAGGGGAAAAAAGTCCTTAACCTATAAACAAAGACAGATCAGGTTTGCAGCAGATCTGTCTACAGAAAGTTGGCAAGCCAGAAAGGAATGGTAAAATATATTCAACGTGCTGAATGGAAAAAATATGCAGCCAAGAGTACTCTATCCAGCAAGGCTGTCATTCAAAATAAAAGGAGAGATAAAGAGTTTCCCAAACAAAAGCTAAAGGAGTTTATGATCACTAAAACAGCCCTACAAGAACATTCTACTAAAGAATGAATGGGTTAACCAGGATTAAAGAAGAAATTAAAAAAAAACACATGGAAGCAAATAAAAATGAAAACATGACAGCAAAACCTTTGGGATGCAGGAAGGTCAGTCCTAAGAGGAAGTATATGGTAATTCAGGCCTTTCTCAAGAAGCAACAAAGGTTCCAAATGCACAGCCTAACTTCACACCTGAAGGAGCTAGAAAAGGAACAGCAAATAAAGCCTAAAGCCAGCAGAATAAGGGAAATAATAAATAGTAGAGCACCAAAAAAAAGATATAGAAATAAACAAACAAAAACCAGTATAACAGATCAATGAAACTAAAAGCTGGTTTTTTGAAATAATTAACAAAACTGATAAACCCTAGCTAGACTTATCAAAAAGAAAAGAGAAAGGAGACAGATAAAATTATGAATGAAAGGGGAGAAATCAACCACACCACAGAAATATAAACAATTATAAGAGAATCCTATGAAAAGTTATATGACAACAAACTGGGCAATCGGGAAGAAATGCACAAATTCCTAGAAACTTTAAACTACCAAAACTGAAACAGAAAGAAATAAAAAAAATCGAAAAAAAACAATGACCAGCAAAGAAATTGAATCAGTTATCAAAAATCTCCCAACATACAAGAGTCCTGGGCCAGGTGACTTCCCAGAGGAATTCTATCAGACATTTAAGGAAGAATTAATACCTATTTTTCTCAAACTGTACCAAAAAAAAATAGCAGTGGAAAGAAAAGTTCCACACTCATTCTACAAAGCCAGCATTACCTTGATTCCAAAACCAGACAAAGATCACACTATAAAGGAGAATTACAGGCCAATATCCCTGATTAACATGGATGCAAAAATTCTCAACAAGATATTAGCAAATCAAATTCAACCGTAGATTAAAAGAATTATTCACCACCATCAAGTGGAATATTTTCCTGGCCTGTAGGGCTGGTTCAATATTTACGAGTTAATCAACACAACACACCACAATTGAAGAGAAAAAGGGTAAGGACTATCTGATTGTGTCAATAGATGCAGAAAAGGCATTTGATAAAATACAGCATCCATTCTTGATAAAACCCTTCAACAAAGTAGGGATAGATGGAACATACCTCAACATCATAAAGGCTGTATACAAAAGACCCACAACTAATATCATCCTCAGTGGGGGATAACTGAGTCTATCCCTTATGGTCAGGAACAAGACAGGATGTCCACTCTCACCATTACTAAATAACATAGTATTGGAAATCTTACCTTCAGCAGACAACAGAAAGAAATAAAAGGCATCCAAATCAACAAGGAAGAAGTCAAACTTTCGCTCTTTGCAGACAACATAATACTCCATGTAGAAATCCTGAAACGGTCCCACCAAAAAATTGCTAGAACTAACATATGAATTTAGCAAAGTTGCAGTATATAAAACTAACCTTACAGAAATATGTTGCATTTCTATACACCAATAACAAAGTAGCAGAAAAAGAAATCAAGAAATCATTTCATTTGCAATTGTACCAAAACCAATAAGATACCCAGGAATACATGTAATTAATGAGGTAAAAGATCTATACTCTGAAAACTATAGAATACTTATGAAAGAAACTGAAGAAGACCCAAAGAAATGGAAAAGCATTCCATGCTCAAGGATTGGAAAAACAAACATTGTCAAAATGTCTATACTGTCCAAAGCAATCTACACATTTAATGCAATCCCTATCAAAATACCACCAACATTTTTCACAGAACTAGAACAAAGAATCCTAAAATGTGTATGAAACCTCAAAAGACTCTGAATAGTCATAGCAATTCTGAAAAAAGAAAAACAAAACTGGAGGCATCATAATTCTGGATTTGAAGCTATATTACAAAGCTGTAGGCTTCAAGACAGTATGGTTTTGGCACAAAAATAGACACTTGGATCAACGGAACAGAATAGAAAACTCAGAAATGGACCCACAACCATATGGTCAGCTCATCTTTGACAAAGCAGGAAAGAATATCTAATGGAAAGAAGCCTCTTCAACAAATGGTGTTAGGAAAACTGGATGGCAACATGCAGAAGAATGAAACTGGACCACTTTCTTACACCATACACAAAAATAAATTCAAAATTGATGAAAGAATGGGGCACCTGGGTGGCTCAGTCAATCAAGACATCTGACTCTTGATTTTGGCTCAGAATTATCTCATGGGTCTCATGTGGGTTTGCCCCAAGTCAGGCTCTGTGCTGACAGTACAGACAGTGCTTGGGATTCTCTCTCACCCTCTCTGTGCTCCTCTCTCACTCTTACTTGCTCTCTCTCTTTCATAAACTTAAAAAAAATGATGAGACAGGAAACCATCAAAATTCAGGAGGAGAACACAGGCAGAAACCTCTTTGACCTCAGCCAGAGCAACTTCTTACTAGACACATCGCCAAGGGCAAGGGAAACAGAAGCAAACATGAACTATTTGTACTTCATCGAGATAAAAACTTCTGCACAGCAAACGAAACAATCAACAAAACTAAAAGGCAGCCTACAGAATGGGAGAAGATATTTGCAAATGACATATCTGGTAAAGAGTTAGTATACAAAATCTGTAAAGAACTTATCAAACTCAACACCCAAAAAAACAAATAACCCAGGTAAGAAATGGGCAGAAGACAGCAATAGACAATTTTCCAAAGAAAACATCCACATGGCTAACAGACACATGAAAAGATACTCAACATCACTCATCATCAGGAAAATACAAATCAAAACCACAATGGGATACCGCCCCACACCTGCCAGAATGGCTAAAATTAACAACACAAGAAACAACAGGTGCTGATGAAGATGCAGAGAAAGGAGAACCCTCTTGCACTATTGGTGGGAGTGCAAACTGGTACAACCACTCTGGAGAACAGAGTATGGAAGTTCCTCAAGAAACTAAAAATAGAAATACTCTATGATCCAGCAATTGCACTGCTAGGTATTTACCCAAAGGATGCAAAAATACAGATTGGAAAGAATACCTGCACTCCAGTGTTTATAGCAGCACTATCAACAACAGCCAAACTATGGAGAGAGCCAACAGATGAATAAAGAAGACTATATATATATATATACATATATACATATATGTATATATATACATGTGAATATTATATATATGAATATTATACATGAATATTATTCAGCCATAAAAAAGAATGAAATACTGCCATTTTCAATGACTTGGATAGAGCTAGAATATATTACGCTAAGCAAAATAAGTCAATCAGAGAAGGAAAAATATGATATGATTTCACTTATATGTGGAATTTAAGAGACAAAACAAATGAACATATGGGAAGGGGGGGGGGAAGAGAAGAGAGGGAAACAAACCATACTAGACTATTAATGGTAGAGAGCAAACTATGGGCTGATGGAGGGAGGTGGGTGGAAGATGGGCTAAATGGGTGACGGGTATTAAGGAGGGCACTTGTGATGAGCACTGGGTGTTGTATATAAGTGATGAATCACTGAATTCTACGACTGAAACCAATATTACACAGTAACTAAAATTTAAATTAAAAAAAAAAAAGGAAGGGCACCTGGGTGGCTCAGTTAGTTAAGCACCGACTCTTGATTTCAGCTCAGGTCATAATTTCATACTTTGTGAGATTAAGCCTCACATGTGCTGTAAGCACAGAACCTGCTTGGGATTCTCTCTCTTTCTCGCTCTCTCTCTGCCCCTCTCCCTCTCACACTTTCTCTCTCTCTCCCCTTCTCTCAAAATAAGTAAATAAACATTATTTTAAAAAATAAGTAAAATTTTAAAAAGGAAAAAATAATTTAAAAAAGGAAAAAAAGTAAAAGAAAATAAAATAATATTCTCCCTCTTTCTTGGAAACAAAGAGCGGGTCACTGATAGGATTTATCCTTACAACTGACTCCTTTTTCCAAGCACATATAAACTTCGTTATGTGTTATGGACATTTTCATTTACTCCTTCATATACTGGCCCCTCTCTTTACCTATTTAATTTATCTGCCATGATGAAAAAAGGAAAATGTCATTACCACAACAACAAAAGATAAGAGCAATACTCAGAATCTGGTTGTGTCAGTAGTGGATATTATCCTTCCCCACATCTCAGAAAGTTAGCATTGCTGGTTCATGAAACAATGGGATGAAGTAATGAGGTGTTCTGCATTGAGATTTGATTTGGAGGTTGGAATCAAACATTCAAAAGCCTCAAAGGATAAACTCAATGATACTTTTAAGGAGAAGTTTATTCAAGAGAATATATGTGTAACAGGAAAAGAATTTGAAATTTCAGAGAGTGAAATTGCAAGCCCCAGGAATCATGGACTTGGCATGGCAGCACCTAGGATGGGAAATGTGGAGGCATACATCATAACCTGAGTGCTCAGTCCCTCAGAAAGTCGCAGGTACCCAAATTTGGCATGTGAACATAGTAAGACTACCAGTTTGAAGAAACCAATCAGAGAGAAGACAAATGGAGCCTTCCCCAAATGCATGGAAGAACTAAACATACCCAAACTTGCCAAGAACCTGACAACCTCCTCTCATATCCTTTCCTCTTCAGTTTGTTCCTCTTCAGCTAAGTACCAATGTATAAACCTACTCTTTTATCTCAGCCCCAAATAGAACAATTCTTGCCCAGTAACTCCTGTCTTATCTAGAAAGAGAAATAGCATCCTCTTATGTCTTCCATCTATACTCCCTCTCTGAAAGATTTCATCTAAGCTCCATAGCATGAAAAATCTATGTCCCACCATTTCCGAATTTTTATTTTCATACCTTGGTTTCTCTTGTGAGCTCACTTCTACCTATCTGCTTATTTCTGCTCACATGTCTAATAACTATCATAAACTCAACATGTCAAAAGAAAACTACTGATTCCATATCACTGCCAAAGTCATTTTCTTCCATTCTTCCATCTTAATTGATGGCAATGCCATCTGCGTGGGTCCCAACCTAGACCTCAACTATGATGAGTTTCACCTCATTCTCAATTGAACAGTAAAAGTTCTATTGATTACTCATCTGAAATATATTCCAAACACTACCTACCATTCCACCGTCTCTACTGCTACTTGCTAATGTAAGATATGATTATCCCACCTAGACCTCATTAGTGGCCTCTAGGAGGTCTCTAATTCTATGCTAATGCCTTTTAGTCCATTCTCCTTATATTTTTAAACATAATCTTAAAACCCTTCAATGGTATCTGATTGTAAACAGACCCAAATCCAAATCCTGTCATTTCCCGATTTTATCATTTACTATTCTCCACCCCTCTCACTAATTCCTCTCCAGAAATACTGGACTTCTTTCTGATCTCTTAATAGACCAGAATCTTCTCCTGGATCATGACCTTAGCACTCACTATTCCATGTGCCTAGAACTCTCTCCCCACTCCTCTCTTTTCCCAGATTGTTACATGTTTTTCCCTCCTAGGATTAGCTCAGTTGTCACCTCTTCAGAAAGCTCTTTCCTAACCATCCTCACTGAAGAGACCCTTCCTTCCACCAAGTCATTCTCTTTGCTATTGCCACCCTTATTCTATTTTCTCTACAGCACTTAGAAGTTATCACACTTACTTGTTTACATGATTATAGACTATTTTCACATTAAAATGTAAACCTCATAAAAACAGAAATGTTGTTTATTCCCTGAACCTAGAACATTGCCCAAGGTGGATAAATCTTTGTTGAATGGCATAGACAGAGTCTGACCTCAAAATCATTCATCAAAGCTTCATGTGATTTGACATATACATCCTGAGAAAAACTTTGAGGAACTTTGTTGCTTCTGGATTATGATGAGATGTTACTTAGTCCCCTGGATTATTTAACCAGATAATAACATCTACCTCAAATTTAATAGGATATCAGAGTAATGGTAAAAGTCAATATGAATTAATAAGGAAAACTGTTTCAAATATAATTCCCTGAAGAGTTATTATCTCTTAGAGTTTCAAGAAAAAAATTATTACCCTACTTCAAAAATAAGACCTAAAGTTACTATATTTATTTATAAATTGGCTCAAAATTAAGTACTGAATTATAATTTTTATCTTGTGATCCAGGATAATGAGTAATAATTTTTATATGAGAATATTTGATGAAGCATAGTAAATATATATTTAAGTGTTTATTTTTCCTAAAAGGATATTATTAAGTTATACATCCCCAAAATAACTAAGCTTCTATTTATTTCATAAAATGTTGCTAATTGCTTTTGGATTGAGATTCAGTTTCCCTGTGTCCCTAAACTGATTAATAAAAGAGAAAGAAAAATCAACTTTTTGATGTACCTTACCTAGATAAACTCCAAATAATGTATTAGCTAGATGCATATCGATCTGAATTGTCATAAAGCTGAGATCCAGTCTCTGGTTTAAAAGCCTTTACTTGGGCACCTGGGTGGCTCAGTCTGTTAAGCAACTGGATTTCGGTTCAGGTCATGATCTCACAGTTTAAGGGATGGAGCCTTATGTCCAGCTCTGTGCTGACAGTTTGGAGCCTGCTTGGGATTTCCTCTCTCCCTCTCTCTCTCTCTTTTTCCCCATCTGCCCATCCCCCACTTGCACACACACATACTCTCTCTCTCTCTCTCAAAAGAAATAAATAAACTTAAAAAAAAAAAAAAAGCTTCTGCTTGCTTTACACCTTCCATAGCAGGAAGGGCAACACCACACTCTCTACTTGCCAACCCCATCCACTACCTGCCCCACTTACCCCATGACCTGGTCACAGTTGGCCTTTTCAGTCTTGCCTCTACACTGTCTCCACAAAACCTCATTTTATAGCCATTGCTGGTGGGTCATTTTCACTAAAATATTTCACACACAGGCCTCCTGTTCAGACATTGACCATGGTTTTCCCTAGACCTAGAATGTCTTTCTCCACTAGTTAACCTGAAAAATGGTTTTCTCAGGCCTGAAGAACAAGCACAAACATTACCTCAGCTTTTGGTAATTCTGTTTTTACTCCCAACTATCTAATCTTATTCAGAAAAAAAAAAATTGTTTCCTCATCAGGAAACATTTTATGTTATAACTCTACCACTTTTCTGCATAGCACTGGTGCTTAACACATACTTGTGCTTATACGTTTATCTCACGTACTGGGCCTTACGACCCTCAGGACACAAACTATTTCTTACTCATATTCCTATTATACCAACTAGATGAAGCCCACCAAATATTAGATGTCCACGACATATTTGCTAAGTTGAATGGGAATAAAAGTTTGTCATAGAGGAAATGGAGCCCATAGGTTTTATTTATCTAGGTAACCTACAGAGCAATCCATCTTGTAACAATTTGTAAGAATCGTAAAGGAGTCTAAAGGAGTCCAGCCTTCAGTAGTCTTGTCATTTGACAGAAGTGAGAGCAAGAGTTGATATGCAAGTTACCTAGATTGGTTTCGTTGTACATATTTACTATTGTAAATTTCCCCATAATTTGGATAAAATAATTTTTAAAGGGTATTCACTTAATAAATATTTGTTAAGTACAGATTTACAAGAGCTGAGGCACACACAGACTTGCTCTCTTTAATTTCTCATGGACCAAATCATTTAAATCACAGCAATAAATTATTTTAAGTAACCTGACAGATATCAGCAAAGAATCAATTTTATTATAATGCCTTATGCAAAATTTTTTAGAATTATCATTTCAAATAAAAATGATTTCAATCAAAATTTAAAGTGGCATTCTAGATGCCAGAAAAAAAAAAACTTTCTTAGACTGGGAGGTGGAAACAAAAATTTCCTATATTCCAAGGTCAAGGATCATGAACCCTAAAGATTCATATACAGAGGGATAAATCAACATATCTCCCTATGGCATTCCTGACAAATAGCTATCTGAACAATATAAATGAAAATTGTGTTCTCATTAAATAATGCCCTGGATAAATCTTAACAAATTTTTAACAAAATCTGGCTTGAAACTCTTTCAAAGCCTTCTAATATCTCCAGGGATGATATAGATACATGTTGTTTTCATACCTCAAACTTCTATGGAGAATCAATTATTTACCTAAGTCTAAATCTTACCTTTGAATTAAATTATCTTTTTTAAAAAAATTTTTTTTTAAATCTTTATTTATTTTTGAGAGAGTGAGAGAGAGACAGAGTGAGAGCAGGGGAGGAACAGAGAGAGAGGGAGACACAGAATCTGAAGCAGGTTCCAGGCTCTGAGCTATTAGCACAGAGCCTGATGCAGGGCTTGAACCCACGAACCATGAGATCATGACCTAAGCCGAAGTCGGACACTTAACTGACTGAGCCATCCAGACACCCCTGAATTAAATTTTCTATGCATTTTTCCGTGGGTGAGATAGAGTTTGGGGCAAATGAAAGACCTAATTTTTCTTTTAATTTGTTAAATTCCTTATTTTAATATATAACAAATACAACATAACACAATAAAATTTGAATTTTGAGTAAGGACCATCTATCTGCTCACCTCATTTCTTCCCAATTTAATAATATAGTAGTTTGACAGACCCAATATTCAAATACTGAGTAGCTCATCAAAAAAAAGTTAACTTGTTATAAACTGAAATAAGCATATTAAAAAAAAAAAGATCTTAGGAAATTAAATGTTATCACCTCCTCAAAATATTGACCTCTCCAAAGAAGACATCACAGAGCCATTGCTTTTAATCATTTGTTTTAGGTAATTAATTCTAGCTTGTTAGTAGAAGGTGAAGTACTGTTTCCTCACTTATAAAGACTAGTTTGAAAAGTACTCTTTAAATACTACTATAGCATGCATTTGAAATAATGGCCCTCATTTTGAATAGAGGAAGCTGCCTCTTGCATTTTATGTCATTACTAATTCATAGTAATGAATGAGAACCCAGATCATTTTGAGTAAAGTCACAAGACCATGTGGCCATGAGAGAATGCACTGCTGTCTGCTGCTATTGCCATTTCAATGTACTTAGTGTCACAACCAATACTCATCATGGTATGCTTCCACACCACAAACTGGCCAATATGCGTTCTTATTGGTCAGGAAGCCCCTTTCCCTCTGCCTCACTAATTATTAAATAATTTAGATATTACCTCTGAATAACATCCTATTAAAATAAGACTTATATTTGTCCCATTTATCACAAGCTGTGCAAGGCTATACACACCTATATGTGTGTAGGTACATTTATGTACACACACAGAGAAATGTATATATTTCTTAAATCATCCTTATAGGTTAATTTTTTTCTCATTTTAAGATAGAGAGCATGAACCTGAGAAAAGATAGTAACTTTCTCCATATCATTTTCTAAATAAGTGATGCCAGCTACATTAGTTTGATTTAAAATTCAAACAAAATATGCCCTGGGTATTAAACAAAATTCTCTCTCCAATTGCTCTCAGTATGTGACAAAAAATCATATTTTGCAGTATATAAAATTAAAGGTATATTTTGTCATAGTGCTAAGCCTGTGTTCATTGACACACGCTGTTGGAAATGCCAGGAAACAATCACAACTAGATGAGGTGGGAACGAACCCTCAGGCTGTCGCAGGAATATTTCGCCCCTGTCATTTGAAAGCCATGGAAAATTCCGACCAATCCTTGAGGATGTCCACACAATGCAGAAATGTAGCTGGACCCACCTAGCACTGCTGCCAACATGTAACCCCGAGCCTTTCCCCAGTGAGGAATCACTTGACTTCAGCATCATTGCTCACTGTTGCCAGCATTGATATCCCACTGCACTGACAAAAGCCACCACTAGCAACCTTGATGCTAAATGGCAACTGTAAGTCCTTGCTTCCAGACTGCAGCTAAGTCCCTCAGTTCATAAGATCACAATCAGGACCAAGCGTACGATATCTCTCTTCCCCGTTTATAGTAGCCATTGCCCAGAGTCCATACCTCTCAGATTAGTCAATCATTTCCTCCATTCTCATTGCCACAATGCTGGCAACATATTTTCTCCTAGCCCAATTTCTCATTCTAACATTCTTTCCTAAACCTTTCACAGGGACCACTGATATTCCCTAAATTATCTGTTATATAAACTACTTTAACCAAAACCTAGGTATTCCCAGAAAACGTAATTACCTTTTTATCCTTCTCAGGCCAGGTATTTTTGTTTGGTTTTTGTTTGTTTCCATCCCACACCCTCAATGCCTAAGTGTGGGGCTAAGAAGTGGCATTAGGGTCCTCAAGGTTTTTATCAGGAAACATCCAAATTCAAAGTTCCAGAACGTTATGACTTAATTCACCCAGCTTCACCACTCTCCCCGACTCCAAATTCCAGGTCCTTTTTAAAGACTTCAGCACCTGTGCACAATCCCCATCTTTACCTTGGTTGCTATAATCATCCAAATGAGTATATCAGCCTCACGGATGAACCGCCAAAAGTCTTGAGTCTGTGTTCCCTGGGCTTCCGAAGGATTTCCTCTACTCTACCTAAGCCATGTACTCCCTCAATCACAACCTGAACTCTGTCGTCTCAAGAAACTCAAATTACTCCCTGGGGCACCTGGGTGACTCAGTCAGTTAAGCATCTGGCTCTTGGTTTCAGCTTATGTCATGATCTTGCAGTTGGTGAACTTGAGCCCCACCTCCAGCTCTGTGCTGACAGAGCAGAGCCTACTTGAGATTCTCTCTCTCCCTCTCTCTGGCCCTCCCCTGCTCTGTCTCTCTCTGTCTCAAAATAAATCAATGAACTTAAAAAAAATTAAGAAACTCAAATTACTCCCAAAGTACCCATTTCAGATATTCCACGCTGACCCAACTCCTGTTATTCCAGTCACTTGCTAAGCACGCCCTGTACCCCCTGAAGAAGTTGTCCATAGAACTCTGAGATTGCCAACTCACCACTTGGTAGTGACCCTACCATTTTTACCATATCTAGCAGCCTTTCTGTCTTACCGTCTTTGCCTACACATCTTCAGTTTGGAATCATCAGTTTGGAAGCTACTTGCTCTGTTACGCTGTTACAGATGCTGCGAATCCCGCTGTCCTGCCCTTGATCATCACACCCAGATGAGAAAACCACACCTCCAGACGAGTCTAACTATAAATCTAACTATAAAACGTCTCTAAAAAAAGCTTTCTGCAAATGTTTCTTTAGTTCTTCACTTTCACTGCACTCTTCAGTTTAGTCTGGCTTCTGGCCCTAGTGCTTGGGGAAAAAAAATGCTCTTGTAAAGGAAACTAATGCCACCAAATGGCTAAATCACAGGAAAACCTATTTGACTTTCCTAGGATTCAACCAGCCAAGCACCAACTTCTTTTGGCTTTGAAAAAAAAAACAAACTATTTCTTTTCTTCTTTAACAAGACATTCTCCTAGTTTTCCTCTTATTTCTCTGACAGCCCCTTCTAGTGACACTCGTGCATGCCTTCTCTGCCTCCAGACTTTTAAATGTTGGAATTTTGTAGGCTCAGACCTAGGCTATGCACATATTTGAATTTACCCTCATTCTTTAAGTGTTTATATCCCTTCCTATTTTTTTTAAATCATCAATATAAAGCACATTTATATCTTGATTTCTCTTCTAAGCCTTAGACCTATAGTCAAATGCCTAAATGATATACCACTTGGATATTTCACAATTAACTTGTTTATTTAATTAACAATTTCCCTCGATCTGCCTGTCACGGTAGCATAATGCAAAGGCTGTTAGCTCCTGTATAATTGACAGAATTTTATGTCACAAATTCAAAGGTTAAAAACTCCATTTAACAAAATAACCTTAATATTTGTTTTATTTTCCTGAATCACCATCAGGCCCCCTGTAGAGTTCTTCAATGTATATTACACTTGGTTCTTCTGAAAAATACTGTTTTTCATTATTTTTCAAATGTAATTGATCTCCTTTCAAATGCATATTGTCAGCATTCCCTTTCAAAGAGACTTTGGAAGTTAGTTTACTTGGTGAGCACAAAGTTCTTTCTCCCCTATGAATTACAAAGTAATTCTTGAAAGCCTGGGGTGGTAGTGGTTGCCCTACACATAAATAAGAACCTGTGATCTTGATGTGTTAATGACTGAGGGGTGGTAGCTTCCCTATGTCTACCTGGTAGCTGTGTGCCTAATTTTTTGTGTATCTGTAGATCATGAGTAAACAATGCCAGCCATATTTTCAAATTCTGGATCTGTGGTCCTTTTTTTCTTTTCTGAGAATTGGGAATATATTGATGGCCATGTCAGTGAGCCAATGAATATTTCCTGCATGCCTACTATGGGTGTAAGCCCCAAAAAGACACGGGAGCTGGGTCACTATATGAACTACAGGAAAAGTAAGTCTGAAGATCCAATTCAAACTATGCTTTGATAAATAACCTGCTAGAGTTTCTCTTGTGTGTGTTTCATTGAAAAGAAAAACTGTGCCCCTAGCACCGATCCATCTCCAACCTGGTGGAGGCCTGGCAGAGTGGCTTCTCTCTGCAAACCTCTCCGTAATGAAGGCCTTCTAGCAGGAAACTGCATCCTGTCTGTCTGCCTCTCACTTTGGAAAACATGTTTATCAACTCAGAGATGAATCATTGCAGCATTTATGCTAAATGGACAATTCAGGGCCACATAGTGATTTTCCACTGCTTCAGCAGACTTTCTCTTCTATTTACATCTGACTCTCAGCCCACTCCTATTGAATAGAGAGCCTGGCCTCCTTCCAGACTTCCCAAATCTGATTCTGGAGTTCCCTGAGGATAGGTCTGATTGGTGTATACTACCTTGAGGGGCAGCTTCAGCTGGCGAGAGGCGTGCTGCTCTGCTCTAATTTGTGTGTTATGGAGATGTCAGCCACTCTGAGTCATCAGCAAACATAAGTTGGAGTACAAAGTGTCCTGAAATGATGTAGGGCAAAACAGAGTCAGTCTTCAGCTTCGTTCTCCCCTGACTGCTGACAATGCACAAGACACTTAGGATAGAGAGTTTCACATTGACTTTCATAATTCCTTAAATGTAATATCTGTCCTTTGTAAAGCAGTGTTTCGTGGTGATTAAACACCTAGGTTTATGAATGAGACAGAACTGGATTCAGATCCTGACACTTACCAGCTAAGTGTCCTTGGGCACATTAAATTGATGTCACTAAATCAGTTTCCTTCTGAGAATTTTGTCTAAGTATCCACACTATAGAGTGGTTTTAAGGATTAAGGTTTTAAGGATTAAATGGAATACAGTATTTAAAAGGCAGAACATAGAACCAGGTACAAGAGGAGAGTTTAAAAACTAGTAATACTATTAAGGGCATTCTATTCATTGTCTGTTTCCATAATAATCCAATGTTCTTCCAGCTGCTACTAACATCATTTATTTCTTTTTATTTAGTCATTCCTTCGGCTTAACTCACCACAGCACAACTCTTTAAATTTTATCTTCCCTTTCACCTCAGAACAATCCATTCATCTAAAGGAATAAAGACAGAAAACTATTCACGTCTAAGAAGAGGCAGGAAATGAAAAATACTGATATTACTTTAAAACTCAAACACTAACTTTTTGACGTTAACTGGACCTAGGGCCTACCAAAAACCTGGGTGTGGTGTTTGCTTTATTTGTTTGTCTTTTGCTCTTGTTTGTGATTTCTAAAATATGAATGGGCTTCAGAATAGGCCATTGAGCACTAAACCATAGAATATTTATTAATATGCCAACATTCATGGGATGTTACATTAGAAATAATACAAATATAGGGCAAAACTCAAAGAAAGCCCCCATTCATACAATAGCTGAAACAAAATCTATTTCTACCTGTAGATGGGATTTACACTTGGGTTTTCAGCCACATTGGCAATCACTTGATGTTTGAATAAGGCAATGGCCCACTTTGATGCCACTGTGGATCTCTCTCTTAGCCAATCCCATACTGCTAAAGACTTTGCTGAGGTAGCTACTTGATGCTCTCTTGGCCTTTTCAGTTTCTTAGATTAACTGACGTCCCTACCTTTGGTCTTCAATCAGTTTCTGGGTTTACAATCTCATATATCCCCAAGTTTGAACAGTTGTATTAGTTTGCTAAAGCTACCATAACAAAATACCACAGACTGGATGACTTAAGCAACAGAAATTAATGACCTCACAGTCCTGGAGGCTGGATGTCCAAGATCAAGGTGTTGGTACATTTAGTTGCCCCTAAGGCCTCTCTTCTTGGTTTGCAAACAGGCTCCTTGCTATGTCTTCACATGGCCTCTTCTTTGGCATTCTTTCCTCTTCTTATAAGGACACCAATCCTAAAAAGGCCCATACTTACACCCTTATTTATTAACCTTAATTACCTATTTAAAGACATATTTAAAGACCCCCTTAATTACCTATCCAAATACACCAAATATATTAGTGGTTAGGGCTTCAACATAACAAATTTGGAAGAATACATTCCAGTCCTTAACACCCTTGCAGATTATTCATTTGATAAAGATCAACCTCCTTGACCTTGCCTAGTGGTACCTGACATAGCTGGACATTATTCTATAGGTAGCTTCCAAGAAGCATCGAAGCATGACATTCGCCCCAAGGGTAGATCTGGGACTAATGCAATCAAATTACACAGGGCCTGGAAAAGGCTGAGACACGTCAGTTAATTAGGAGAACAATATTTATTTAGTGAGTTGGATTTAAAAAATTTTTTCTTCTTTATACTGAAATATTTCAAACATATAGGAAAATGTAAAGAATAATAAAATGAAATTTAGGCACTCATCCAACTTAATCAAAACTTAAGAGAAAATATTTTTTTTTATTTTTTTAACGTTTATTTATTTTTGAGACAGAGAGAGACAGAGCATGAACGGGGGAGGGCCAGAGAGAGAGGGAGACACAGAATCTGAAACAGGCTCCAGGTTCTGAGCTGTCAGCACAGAACCCGACCGGGGCTCGAACTCAGGGACTGGGAGATCGTGACCTGAGCCGAAGTCGGCCGCTTAACTGACTGAGCCACCCAGGCGCCCCAACTTAAGAGAAAATTTAAGATAATTATTTTAAAAGAAATATAGTTATTTTCAAAGAAATGTATTTGAAGTCCCTGTGATTTTTACTTTATCATACTTCCTTCTTTTCTTCTTACAGGCAATCATTGTTTTGAATTTGGTGATTTTTACCATCAGGTATGATACTCTTATACTTTTGCTTCATTGAATAGACCGTTGTTTTTGCCATTATTAAATTTCATATAAATGGCATCAGAATATACATGTAGCTGGAGCTATTTTGTTGTATGTCCTTCCAGGGTAGAATATATCACAATGTAACTATTTATTCTTCTCCGGATGGACATTTACATTGTTTCCAATTTGCTGGTTGTTACAAATAACACTTGAAGAATTTTTGAATCCAGCCTCCTTTCCCAGCCTGTTCAAAAGATCCTCTAGAAACTGGAGGAGAAGAAAAAGTGTTCCCAGGTTTCCAGGTTCCCAGGTTTCTTCTTTTTCTCTTCAATCTTTTGCTCAATTTTCTATGGTATTGACTGCCTTTTCTTACTGATTTTCAGGAGTTTATATATTCTAGATTCATATCCTTTGTTGGATATATTCATTGCAAATAGGTTTTGCTGGCCTCTAGCTCATCAGAAATAAATTTGTTTATGGTTTATAATTAAGTTTATCTTTTTTATGGAGAGAATTTTAATTTTAATATAATCAAATATATGTTTTCCTTTAAAAGTTTGGGGGGAGGGTGTTGAGAAATCCTTCCCTACCCTAGCTTCAAGATATTCATCTATATTTTTCTTCTAAAATTGTAATGTTTTATTTTCACATTTCAAATCTTAACCCATTGAATAAATAAAGGTGTGTGAATCTATTAAGAATACTCAATAATTAAATTGGTAGTCATGCATACTTATAATTCTAATAGTTGAAAATTTAAGGATGGTGATATCCTTGCTACTGTTTGTTATATCTCACTGATTCTTGTTCATAGTCAATTTGTTCCTCGTGGATTTTAAATTTTGTACTATGAACTTATTTTCAAGATTCCTTTGTATGTGGAAGTCCTGGGAAACAGGTTTAGTGTCTTCCTCCAGAGTGGTTCTGCTTTTGGTTTTCTGGACCCCTCATGTAGTGTAAATTGGAAACCAAATTCCATATGGTTACCAATTTTCAGTGGAGACACTTATTTTCCACCTGGGCCCAGAGTAATGCTTGTAAGTTTCCTCGTGGGGATAAATTTATCTACTAAAGTTACTATGTTATTCCTTTAAGGAGGGTATATCACTTTGCAGGGCTTAGCTGACTATAGGATCTCATTTCTGATTTACTATCTCTTTCTTGGACCCAAAACCTCATTCTACTTTTATAACCAGAGCAAAATAGAGTAGAAACCTCTTCCACCTTTTTCTAATGGCACCCTCCCCTGTTCCACAAACCCACCACCCAGTGTGATCATAGAGCTTCAATACTTTTACTTCATGATCCTGGATATCTCCCTTATTTTCTTGCTTGCTCAGCTATGCATTTAAAAGGACAAAAAAACATTGTGATCATTCTAGTTATCTTGTTGCTATTAAGTGTTGCTGTAAGTTGATGTTCTGCTTTTCTATTTATAAATGTTGTATATCACATAGATTCACTTAGTGATTCACTTTAATTGGGCAAAGCAGGATTTATATCCTAAAATAAATAAATAAATGTTCTATAGTTTCTATTTTCTGCATTTTTATACATTTTTTTTCCTATTCAGAAATCACTTGGGAGGTATAGCAAAGGGTTTAAAATTCAGGTTAATTTCCCATAAACAGTACGATATCATGAATTATTTATTTTCAGAATTTCAGCTGACTGCCTGGCTGCCAAATTTCTGCTGTCATGCAAATTGTAAGATAAATACAATAAGTAAAGCCCAATATTGCATAACAAGAAATGTTTCTCATCTCCACCACTTGAAACTGAGAGCAGGGGCAATTCAAATTTTTCCAATTTATGTCAATAATGTTTTGGTGTCCCACACAGAACATCTCAAGGCACTTTCCCAGCTGATCTGCTCCCAATAGCACTTACCTAGCTATACCCAGAATCAAAGGATTCAGTCTATGTAACTTTTCACATCTCATTCTAGAGAGACCATCCAGGAAAAAAAGTAAAAATCAACCAAAAGTTACTTTACATGTCTCATCTATCTTTGCTGCTTTTTTTCTTCAAACCCCCAATTCTTGTTTACCCTTGGGAGACTAGTAAATTCCATATGAATAATATAATTAACCAAGTAAAGATCTGCTTCAATTGTTAGTATTCCCAGAAATCTGTTAAACACCTTTTTTTTTTTTACTATGTCATCTCAAGGATTGGATGAGTAGAGACAATATAACAGATTTTCCAAAATTAAAAAAAGATAAAAGTAAGCATTTAAGTGCTTGTCATTTATGCCTTTCTTTTAACTCCACAAACCTGTCCTGTGAAGGAAGAGAGCAGGAGACCCTTCCAGTGTCTCCAGTCCCCACTCAGTGGAGTTCATAATGTATCTTAAGCAAATGCACTTGTTCATGAAGGTAAGTCATCAGAAAGTAGGTTTCTCACATTTTTTTTCTCTTATAAAATGCTTTTGATTAAAAATAAGTCTGTGAAAAGCTCCAACTCATACCTGTCACATTTTTTCTCAGTTGTCAGGAACATTAGAAATCATTTCTGATGGTCATCCAAGTAGCTTCAAATAATATATGTTTCCAGCATAAATCTCTTTCCTGAGAGCGTCCATTCTTATTTTCAACTCATATTTTTACTTTAGTTTTGCCTTGACATAAAAATAGTGACATTTGCCCTCCAGAACATTCACACCATCAGTCACTACACAGCACTGAAAGTACTTCAATACATGTAGATATTGTTGCTTTATGAGATCTTCTGTGTCTTAAATCTGTTTATTGACACATTTTGCAAATGTGCCAATAGTGAAAACTACATTGTGCTAAATAAATATGAAATTGTTTTATTACTATAAAATGACAAAAATCAATTTCAATAGCAATTAAACAATTTAATTGTTTGGATTATATAATACGTGTTATATATAATATGCCTGATATGCTGCATTTTATAACACATGTTATGATACAAAATTTCCATTAATTAGAACTCTTCAAAAAACAGAATATCCTGATCTGATATCTTTTTTTTTTTCAACGTTTATTTATTTTTGGGACAGAGAGAGACAGAGCATGAACGGGGGAGGGGCAGAGAGAGAGGGAGACACAGAATCGGAAACAGGCTCCAGGCTCTGAGCCATCAGCCCAGAGCCCGACGCGGGGCTCGAACTCACAGACTGCGAGATCGTGACCTGGCTGAAGTCGGACGCTTAACCGACTGCGCCATCCAGGCACCCCCTGATCTGATATCTTTAAGTAGCAGAAAATTGTAGTATAAATAACTTCAGCATTAGATAAGCAGGTTTTAGAATCTGCTCCTTCTACTTACTACTCTGAACTTGTCTTCACAAAATCTTTACTTCCATCAAAGTGAAGCATGAGTTAAAAATACCTTCTTTCCACAAAACAAAACAAAACAAAACAAAACTATTTGGCACATGTGTCTCTCTTTTTCCATGTTTATTAAGAACATTTAAAAAATAGAATAAGCTATGTATTAAGTAATAATTAAGGTAAACTAATATAATTCTCTCTCTTCAGTCTAATTTCATTTTCTGTACTGGTTATAATATTGAAAACAAAAATAAGCTATTGGGACTAAATCGAAATAAAAAGCTTCTGTACAGTGAAGGAAACAACAAAACTAAAAGGCAACCCTTGGAATGGGAGAAGATATTTGCAAATGACATATCTGATAAAGGGTTAGTATCCAAAATATATAAAGAACTTATAAAACTCAACACCCAAAAAATAAGTATTTCAATTAAAAATTAGCAGAAGTCATGAATAGACATTTTTTTTTCCAAAGAAGACGTGCAGATGGCCAACAGACACATGAAAAGATGTTCAACATCACTTATCATCAGGGAGTACAAAGCAAAACTGCAATGCTGAATCACCTCACACCTGTCAGAATGGCTAACATTAACAACTCAGGCAACAACAGGTGTTGGCAGGATAAGGAGAAAGGGGAGCCCTCTTGCAGCGCTGGTGGGAATGCAAACTGGTGCAGCCATTCTGGAAAACTGTGTGGAGGTTCCTCAAAATTTAAAAATAGAAATACCCTACGATCCAGCAATTGTACTTCTAGGAATTTACTCCACCCCCCCCAAAAATACTAATTCAAAGGAATACATACATTCCCATATTTATAGCAGTATTATCTACAATAGTCAAATTATGGAAACAACCCAGTATCCATCTACTGATGAATAGATAAAGATAAATAGATATATACAATAGAATATTACACAGCCATAAGAAAGAGTGAAATCTTGACATTTGCAACAACATAGATGGAGTTACAGAGTATTATACGAAATGAAATAAGTCAGTCAGAGAAAGACAAATACCATATGATTTTACTGATATATGGAATTTAAGAAACAAAACCAAAGAGCAAAGGGGAGAGAGAGAGAGAGAGAGAGAGAGAGAGAGACGGAGGCAAACCAAGAAACAGACTCTTAACTACAGAGAACAAAGTGATAGTTACCAGAAGGGAGATGGATTGGGGATGGGTTAAACAAGTGATGGGGATTAAGGAGTACACTTGTGATCTGCACCAGGGGATATAGATGTATGGAAGTGTTGAATCACTGTATTATACGCCTGAAACTAATATCACACTGCATGCTAATGAACTGGAATTTAAATACAAACTTAAAAAATGATATTGATAGTGAACATAATAACCAATATTATTTAACATTCATCAGTATTTTAAGACTTTGTCAGAATTTTCAATGTTGCTTATAATACTCATCTCAATCAGGAAAGCCTTGGTCCTCTCTGGCTTCTAGTGTCATGACATTGTTGCTATTTCCCAAGTCCCCATTTGCCCTCAGTAAGTTGCATTCTCCATTGATGGGGCATGAGTTGTTTAGTGGTAAGAACACATAAGGATAGTTGGTCTATGAGGCAGAAGACATTGGTCAAAAGCACTGTAGCAGTTTCTTCTTTCTTCAGATGGGCTTCTGAGGCTTGGAAAAGGATTAACACACATGAAAATATAAAAGATAAAAGAAAATATCTGGAGCAAAAAAGACCTCCTCTTATAGATGTTCTCCTTTATGCTAAGATCAGTTTACAATGACAAAAGGGTCAATCCTTCAAGAAGACATACGAGTTATAAGCCTTTAAGTACATAAGAGTAGAGCCCCAAAATACATGAAGTAAAAAACTGACGGAATTGAAGGAAGAAATAAACAATTCAACAATAATAGTTGGAGTCTTCAATATTGCATTTTCAAAATAGATACAACCTCTAAGATCAATAAGGGAAGAGAATACATGAACACTAGAAGCCCACTATCTTCAGAACATTTCATATTTTATGTTTTGTTTATCTCAATGTAAAAACAGAGAGCTTCCATTATAGAATAATTAACACTAATAGTTAACATTTGCTAGGTCCCAGGTGCTATCCTAAGTGTTTTGCATGTTTCTTATTTTTTTAATAGTCACAACAATCTTAAGAAGTACAAGGATTTATCTCACAGCTGGGAAATGATAAGCAAAGATGTTATAGTATGAATTATGTCCCCCCACTCCCAAATTCTTGTATTGAAATCCTAATCCCCAGTACCTAAGAATGGGACTACATTTGGACATAGTGCCTTTAAAGTGGTAATTAAATGAAAAATGAGACTCTTAGAGTGGGTTCTAATCGAGTCCCACTCCTGTCTTACTAGAAGAGGCTCTTTGAACATGGAGAAATGTCAGGGGAGTTCCTGCACAAGAGGATAGACCATGAGAGGACACAGCAAGAAGGCAGCCAGCCATCTGCAAGTCAAAGAGACAGGCTTCAAAACAAACAAAATACACCAACATCTTGATCTTCGACTTCTGCCTCCAGAATGGCAAGAAAATAAATTGGTTGTTCAAGCTACCCAAGCTCTGCTTTTTCGTAAGGCAGCCTTAGAAAACTAATACAAAGGACTTAAACTCAAGAGTCTGATCTGAGAGACCACAGTTCTAAATACTACTCTAGAATGCCATGGCTTACATGATTATTTTTCTTTGTTCTCAATTTCTAAATATGTATGTGTTATTCTAATCCATCTATATTACTAATTCTTACTTTGAACCTTTTTATCCAAACAACTGTAGAGAGTTATTTAAGAATAAAAGTTACCTTAGGTTCTGAGTAACCTTAGCAACCTCAGGTTTTGTGATGATTCAAAAATGTTGAATCCTATAAGAGACCACCCCTGATTCTGGACCACCCATTCTGAAAGGCATAAAAGGATTTTGTTAAAAATTGTTTTAAAGGCAACCTGGAGGTTTCTGAACACTAAAGAATTTAGAGATAGAAAGAATCCTACTTGAATATTTTGGTTACTATAACATTTCCTCCTATAATCCTGCAATGATTTTATCCTTGTTATATGATTATTTGAAGAGAAGAAATCAGGGGCACCTGGGTGGCTCAGTCAATGAAGCCACCAGCTCTTGATTTCGGCTCCAGTCATGATCTCACCATCATGTCAGGCTCTGTGCTGAGCATGGACTCTGCTTAGGATTCTCTCTCTCTCCCTCTCTCTCTCTCTCTCTCTGCCCCATGCCCCCACCTCAAAATAAATAAATAAACTTTAAAAAAAAAATAAAGAGAAGAAATCCAAGGGAAATTACTGCCAGTTGAATACTTCCTGTGTATCCATGACCTCAGAAAATCCTGACTAACATTATGAAAGAGTGCATAGAGTGCAAGTAAAATCTGAGAGCTTTTTGCCTAGGCTAATACATAAATTATCTGCAAGGGAAAAATAAGTGACAAGGCAATTGTTATTCCAAGAAAACTTACTGTCCATCCCAACTGATGTGGACTGCCTCGCTTAATGTGCACCAACAATGTCTATGACATTTATTATTAAATCAGTAGGTATTTAGCTTTCTACACCCATAATATCTTTTCTTTTTTTTTTTTTAATTTGCAATATGGGAACACATTACATTGAGGTACATATCAAAAATGTTAGTAATAAAAAACACATCACAAAGGGAACTCCCAAACCATGAGATCATGACCTGAGCCAAAAATCAGAGGCTTAACCGATTAAGCCACCCAGGAGTCCCAAAAAGTTCTTAAAATGGCAATCAATTTAAAAGACTTTTGCACTATTGATATATAAATACTCTGGCAATACCTTCCTCTACAGAACAAGTAGAAATGCTATATTTAAAAAAAACTATTTAAATGCTGCTAAACTGTCAATAAAATAAGGGAAATCCTCAGAGGATATATATAAGGCAGGTGTGAGAATCCAAAGAAGGATACCAAAGACTGATGACAGCCATTGACTTGGGATTTTTTACAAATACTGTTTCACCAGAAGTTTTGGTTTGAATAGTTACTGAAGGTACAGGAGATAAAGGAGGAGGCCCGTACAAGCCTGGAGCATTGGAAACACAGAACAGTGAATGAATTCAGGACTGCCTAAGACTGTTAGACACTTGATGGAGAGAAAACAATATTTGATTTCCATCATTCACTACATAGAAACATCAATTCCACTGAGGTTGTCAAAGGCAAAGGTACAATATTATGAAAAAAAAGAGAAAAAAAATCATTTCCTACAAGAAAATCCATAGCTTTAACAATGTTTATTAAAAATAAGAAAGACTAATAGTTCAAAACCCAAATTAGAAATTTATATTAAAAAGACAAGATTCACAAAATTTAACATTAAGAGGCAAATTAAAAAAAGAATATAGTGAAATTAATGAAATAGGAAGCAAAGCTATAATAGAGTTTCAACTAAGCTACATAAATTTATAAAGCTATATAAAGAAGGTCTAAGACAATACTAATAAAGACACTGTGAATAATCTGAGGAGTAGGAAAAGGAGATGAATACAAACAAGGCATATATATGTTAAAAGGTAGAGATTATTATAAAATTTCTGCAAATCAATTTGAAAACTTCATTGAAAATGGTCACATTCCTAGAAAAAGAAAACAGTAACTGAAACTAACTTAACTACAAACTGGAAATTTCAATTGTCCTAAAATCATTGAGGATATAGGATTAAGAGTTTAAATATTTACATAAGGAAAATGCCAGTCCCAGATCATCTTAACTGAGTTCTGCCAGACATTCAAAGAAGAGATAACCCAATTTTACATGAACTAGCTGCAAAACTATGTTTTCTAGAGATATATACATAAGTGGTAAACTAGAAAGTAAAATTAAAAGTCAACATAATTTGAGACAGTTACCTTTAAACAGGAATCAGAGGGCATTGTGTAGAGACATAAAGGAGGATTTAAACTATTGGTAATGTTCTGTATCTTAGGCTGAGTGGTGGATACATGGTGCTCCTTCTGTTTTCTATATGTATACTATATGTATTAGCAATGTCAAAATGCTTTAAGACAGTAAAAAATTCTTAAGCTTTTTTAATTTGATTTTCAATAAATAATACATTCACAAAGTTCAACAATAAAAAAATGTAGAAAGGTGAAGAATGAAAATTTCCTTCTCACCCTTACCTTAATCCATCCAATTTCCAACTCCCCCAACAAACAACAAATGTTATTAATCCTTTATATTTTTCTGCATTTCCTTAATATACAAGAAAATATGAATTTTTTATTTCCCACCCCACTTTTTTACATTAAGCATAATATAGTCTCTACAATACTCTGTCCCTTGCTGCTTTTCTCAGCAACATATTTAGAGAGATATTTCAGCACACACAAAAAATGTTTCCTCATTTTTTAAGATTTGTATGGTATTCTCATTTATTTAAACAGATTATATCAGATCTACATAGTATCCTTTCCATGGATATATCATATATTTTTGTTTTTTCTTCCAAATTTTTGGTTCTTGGAAACCATTATCCTATAAATATCTTTGGAAATATTTATTCTTGGAAACACATTTGAATATATCTTATGAAATATTTCTCATGTGTGCAAGTATGCCTGAAGGATAAATTCCCCAAAGAGTAGGTGGATCGAAGTACAGTCTCATTTGTAATTTTGATAGATTATGCCAAATTGTCATCCTTCCTAAAAGCAATATAAGGAGAGCTTATGTCCTCATAGCTTCCTTGAAAAAGAGTAGGTTATTAAACTAGTCCATGGTTTCAATTTCTATTTCTCTCATTATGAGTATGGCATAGCAGTTTTTCATATTTTTAAAGACACTATATTTTCTGGGAACCATCTGTTCATATCAACTGCCTATTTTTCTACTAGGGTTTTCCTTTTCTTATCAATTTCTAGAAACCTTTTAATATATTAGAAAACTTGACTCTATGTCTGTGATATAAGTTGAAAATTTTCCCCAGCTTTTCATTTGCCTTTTGTTTTGATTTTGCTTATGTTTATTCCATGCAAAAATTGTCAAATTTCATTTTTTAATTTAGTCAAATGTGCCCTTTTTTAAACCTTTTCGGAATTTAAATCATAGTATAAGGCCTCTATTCTAAGATTATAAAGGCATTCTTTCATGCTTTCTACCAATACTTCTGTGGTTCCCTTTTCTTAATTTGAAATTTTTAATATATTTGAAATTTATCATAATATATGATGTGATGTATGGAGCTATGCAGTTTTTCACAATTTCCTTTCCTGAAGAGAAATCATATCTAAAGTAGATCACTGTCCATCTAGAATATAATAGTATCATAAGTACATTTTAAAAAATGCATTATTTTAAGAGAGCACGACTCTGTGTATTATTTATATTTTCAGTATGTGTCTAATACAAGGTCTTCACATAGTATTTTAAAAGCCATAAAAAAGCAGTTAAAAAGTCGCATAAATTGATTGTGGCCAAGTGATTCCAAAGCCACTGTCTTCCAAAGTCAGCAATAGCAATGCTAAAACAATCTCAAGTAAAATCTGATGCAGAGCCTTTTTTACTCCCTTTTAGTGAACTGAACTAAAGATTTTTTATGTTTAGATTAGCCAATTTATTAAGACCCGCATTTCTCTCCATTTTTTTTAAGATTTCAGAAAATCTCATCTGTTAAAAAGTCCATTCCACAAAACTCCTGTAGGATATCCTATGAGAACTGCCCATCATAAATCAATACAGTAGGGAAAACACCTGAATAAACTCATGGGAAGCTCCCAAACAGTACCTCAGCTCTCCTATACATCTGCATGGTTGCTTGACAGGCATCATGGTAGTAACATCCTGTCCCACCTGCCCTAACTTACCAACAAATATAGAGAAGATGCTCAAGAGCTAAGTGGAGCACCTGTGTTGAGATGTTCCCAATCCCATTTTCTTCTTGAAATCAAGGAACACATGCTTCTAAACACAGTAGTTGGCTTTGTTGAATGATTCTTTCTTTTAGAGATAAGCCTGATAAAGTTTCATCTTCCTTTAGGACTGGGCTCATCCTGAAGCTATTGATTGCTAAGATCCTGAATGGTTGGGAATAGTGGATACGCCCAATCATCCGCCTCTGATTTGAAAATCCCTGAGTCCTGCCCTCTTTGCATGAGTAGATGTTTACCGAATGTAATGCCAGTGGAGAATTCCAAGCACAGTAAACAGTATGGAGAAAATGAAACAGGTTCATTATGCAGGCAGAACAGAGTTACATAGAAAAAGGGTTAGGGGAACAAGGGAAAGTTATTAAAAGGAACAACAATATCACTGGAATGGTTGAGTCTTGGTTCTACCCTTAATTTGTTGTATGACTTCCAACAAGACAGAGTATTTATAGGCCTCTGTTAATATGCTAATAAAATTGGCAGCTTGGATTAATCTCTAAAGGATCTTCCAGTAGTGGCATCTATTATTTTCAAAGAATGCAAGAACAGAGGTAGTTTTTGGTTGAGGTGAGGGTGCCATAGCTGAGGGATAATAATAAACTTCTTTTCCTTTTTTACTGAAGTGTTCATAATAATCTGTCAGTCTCCATTAATCAAATATATTTGTAATTGGTAAATATTCTCATAATTATTCCAATTAAAAATATGTATACTTACATATCTTTAGTTTTTTTTAAGTCTTGAATTATACATAGTTTGTTTTACTACTCTCGAGAATAGATTGTTAAAACATGTTTACAATGCCCATTAAATGACATAAGAGCAGCTGTGGCAAAATAAGATTTGAAATTCTTTTCTATAGAAAAATGTTTTCAATCACCCTTTAGTAATAAAGTTGTGTAAAAATCACTATTTTTTTTCTGAGACTGGCTAAAATCCCCAGTATATATAAGCAATGAGGGAAATAAATTTATAGAGACTTCATAAACAAATAAGTTCACAAAAGTAGGCAATCTGAATGGTGTCCATAACTTCCTGCTTCTAGAAACAAGATGCTTTATTATGACCATACTAAATTATGGGTTTTTTTTCCTTCATAAATGTAATGAGTCAATTGCTGGTGTTCTTAAATATCTCTTTATAAAAGTCAGTATGTGAAATAACTCAATTTTTCTGTTTATTGATTAACATAGAATCAGCCTGCCCTAACACAAGCGCTCACCTTTAGTGATTTTCTATACGAATGAAAATAGAGAAGCTCCGTTTCCTTAAGATGAAAGTCATTTGCTGGTTTTTTTTTTCCTATGTTTCAAAAAGGGAAACTTTTATTTATTCACAGCTCCTTCTATCTAAGTTATAATCAATATTCCTGATACCCTTATTTTGAGACTTGCACATGGTGAGTTATTAAGGTATTTTATAATACGACCACTTTATAAAGGCAAAGATTCTCGCTTCACATACCAAGCAGGAAATAATCCTTTTAATGCTACCTACATTAGCGCCTCTGGAGCTACAATGGTCAGAGTTCCCCCTAACAGTGGGACATAGAATACATCCAAACATGTCCAGGAAAATAGTGGCTTTGTGGTTCAGATTAAATGGAAAGATTAAATTGAACAGTCTATCGGAATTTGTTTATCTTTGGTACCTCTTTGTCTTCTTTTCTGATGAAAATCAGTGTTCATTTTTCAGTTATAATGAATTAAAGCAGTAGGAAATTGCCTGAAAAGGGGCAAAACTGGGCAAGAGCTGACACCTCTGGGTCACCCCGAGAGGCAGATTGTGAGATGCTATACCCCTGAGTGTTGACAGCTTTGAACTACTACCAGTGCAGAGCAGAAAGGAAGGAACCAAAAACTGTAACAGTCTTCCCCAAAACAGCATGGATATGAGAAGATGATACTGCATTTTTCCATGAAAAGGAAGGGGCCAGGTTATCAAAAATTAGTTCCTGATTCTGTGCTGACAGCTCAGAGCCTGGAGCCTGCTTTGGATTCTCTGTCTCCCTCTCTCTCTGCCCCTCCCCCACTCATTCTCCCTCTCGCATGCACTCTCTCTCGCTCTCTCTCTCAGAAATAAATAAACATCAAAAGTTTGTTTAAAAAATTAGCTCATATTGTTGAAACAATAATTGCCCCATTTCACAGACGAGGAAATAGGGCCAGAGGTCACACAAATTAAACTAGGTGTGTTCATCACACTTAACACACTATCTGATTTCCGGAAGGGCAGGAACTTTGTTTCACTGCCACGTCCCTGGAACTTAGAACAGTGTCTGGGGCAGAGCAAACACTCAATAAACATCTGTTAATGTTAAAATGAAATAAACTGAAATCATCATTCAACCCACTCCACTGCTTTGGGGCTGGACTTTATAACTCATGCTGGTTTGTATCTCCATTCCATCATTCTAGAAATCAAGATGTGACTTTACAGTGATTTGGAGTTTATATCAAATTTTATCAAAGATATTGGATCGAATCAACAATAAATTCAAAGTAACATTAAAATATGCCCACACATGTTTAAAATCCATTTGAAAGCATTATATATTCCCATATGCTAATATCAATGCCATATCTCCATATTTTAATAACAAATCTATTCATAGCTATTTAATATGATAGGTTTTCTAAATTTACAGGAGTTTAGTTTATGATAAAAAGATTGAAAGAAATATATACACATTCACATTTCTGAATCTGAAATTTCATTTAGTGACATTTTATTTAGCAGAACTTCATTCATCTTCAGAGATCCAAAGGGACATGAAATAACCTTGACATGAAGTGACACATTAATACTATGGTTTTAAGAACATAATAGAGGAACTGTAAAATTTCTAAATCCATTTGAAAGCAGATAGAATTAATAAAATTTACCAATGAATATATTCCTAGGATTCAATCATAAAAATGACACATTAAAAAAACAACAAAATTCAGTATAAGATGATGTGAACAACAGCATCTTCCATGCACTGTGTATACTTGAACTTGAACCCTTTATTTCTGATGTAATGCTAAACACATTCTTGGAAACTGGCAAAAAAGGATGTCACAGAGGCAAATACCTCCCACTGTCCAGAGAATTCACACAAGAGAATTCTGCCTTTTCCCAAGCACAGGCCATTTAGTCTCTTCTCTATAGAAGGTTTTCCACATTCCTCATTAACCCTGTCATATATTTGGGTAATCGGCAAGAAATATGATCTACACTGATTACCAATATGCTACATCATGCCTATTACAAAGCCACTGAAAGACTGGTTGTCTTCCGAAACATTTTCAAACATCTATTCTCATTTTTCACATTATAGTTCCTTCTTCAATTTCACATTCAACACCATACTTATTCTCAGTGTCTTGTTAATAGAAGACCTGGTAGCAGATTGTAAAACTGGAGGCTTGAATTATTACAATGTAGAGAAAGGCACACAGTGCAGTGGAGTAAAGGGAATAACATAGGTTTGGCGAGAAAGAGAAGATAAACTGCAAAGGATAAAAATCAGAAACCTATCACACCAAGAACCAGTATCGAAGATATTTAGTTACTAAGATTATGCCGAAGTCAGTCCAAATTGTAGGGATACAAAGTATGGGGATAGTTAGGGGTAACAAATGTGATTATGAGTTTCAGAAAATGATAGCTGCAATTGTACAGAGGAGAAGGGAGTAAACCAGTTAGAATATATGAACAATTCCTGCCATGTGGTGTCAGAACTAAAATTTCCAAATTAAAAAATATACAAAAGGTATCAAATATAAAACCCAACTGATATGACTTCTGTTAAAGTGTTCCCAGACTAAATAGTTATAATACCTATTTCTAAGATCATGAAAAGATTATTTAGAAACACCATAAAACTTCATTTATGTTGTAATTGTTTCAGAGAAGGAGTGATCATAATTTCTTTTCCCCCTTCTCTTCTCCTCTTTCTCCTTTCCAGTTAAACTAACTATCTTGGTGTTTTCTCTTAATCTAGTTTCCAATATTGGAAGAGTTATGATCTTTTAACTTGCAAATTTTAAATTGGAACTAAGATAATCAACAAAGAACAATTTACTATGGTTTTGACCTCAAAGTGACTTTTCATCTGAGCTATCTTGTAGTCTTTCCAAAACTGAGTGTAAGCTATGCATATTATAGGTCAAGAATCAAATGATCTTAGAGTAACTTCCAAAGACAAAGCTCAAAGAGTCATGTAAAACTGAAGTTCTGGGGTAGAGACCAGATCTGAGGGAGAGGGGAATTTAATTATTGGTTCATGTTTCCATCATCATCAGAGAGGGAAAAATTCCCCCTTTGAAGATGAATAACAAAAAGAGGTTTCTTATTAAGGAAAAAAAAAACTTTTCCTTGGGGTATGTGGATGGCTCAGTTGGTTAAGCGCCCAACTCATGATTTCAGCTCAGGTCATGATCTCATGGTTCATGAGTTCGAGCCCTGAATTGGCATGGAACCTGCTTGAAATTCTCTGTCTCTCTCTCTCTCTCTCTCTCTCTCAAAAATAAATAAATAAATAAATAAATAAATAAATAAATAAATAACTCTCCTTAAAAGCATAACATAACATGCTGAAACAAATTAAGATCTTCATGCAGTCTTTTTGGATTTGCTGCTAAGTCCAGGCACTATTCAAGGCACCAGTAATGAAAGGACAGGCAAAAACCCCTGCTTGTGTGGAGTTCATATTCTGTTAGAAAAAGATGTAAAATAAACAAAATAAATAAGCTATTTGGTGTATTAGAAGGTGATAAAAGCTATGGGGAAGCAATAGACCAGAAAAAGGAAGTATGAAGAACCATAGGGCCATATAATCTTAAATAGGGAAATTTAGAGAGTTCTAAGAAGGTGACTTTTGAGCAAAGATGAAGGAAATGAGGGAATAAGCCACATGGATTTTGGGGAGTTGGGGGAGAGGCAGAAAGAACAGAAGGGCAAAGGTTCTGAGCTGGAGGAATGCTTAGCAAAGTCTTGGCACAGCAAGGATGACAATTTGGCCAGAGTATAAAGAGTAGAAGAAATATTCTTAAGAAATCTCTAGAAAAGCCAAAGTCATGGGTGAGGGGGTATATTGCGTAGAACTTTAGAAGCAAGAATTAAAGTATTTAACAATTACTTTTGCATTACACAGGTGACAAGATGCAACCCAACCAAAAAATCTGCTATTCTGCTCTTCTGGTGCTTACAAACTTCTTATCAACTCTCCTCATTCTCCATCATAAGGACATTGGTTTTTAGTCTTGTGGGTTTTGAGAAAGTGAAATGATCTGAGCTCACTCTCGCTAATGTGTTATAAATCCACTCTAGGCGCCAAGGGCAGAAGCAAAGAGACCACTTTTCAGATTATTAAAATATTCCAGGTGGAAAATGTTGAAGTCTTAGGACAGGGTAGTGATGTCCTGGTTAGAGAAGTGGTCAGCATGGATATTACATTTTGAAGGAGAGCCCACAGTATTAGTGAGCTGATTGGATGTGATTTTGAGACAGAGACAGGGAAGAGAGGATGATTGGAAAGTTTTGAGTCCTGGAACCCAGAAGGTTCCAGGACACTTGGGGAGATGGGAAGGCTAAAGGGGAAGCAGGCTCAGAGTGAGAGAAGAGAAGTTTGTTTTTTTTTGTAAATGTTAAACGTGACATGTTCATTAGACACCCAAATAAAAACTTTTAGATAAATGAATTCAAAAGAAAGAATATTACTGGTCTTCTCTGTGGATTGAAGATCCAAAAAACATTTCATAATTTTCTATCATGAAAATCTTATATATTTTTGAAAAACATTTACTTAAGCATTTACAAATCAGTAGGCAAATACCCAATCCTATACAACTGACTGATTTATGTTTTTATGTGTATAATGGCACATTTTTTCTTAAAACGTAGCAAAGTGTTTATGGTTTCTGATACTTTTATGATTCCAGTTAGAAAAAAAAAAGGGGGCAGAAGAGAGCATACTCATTTTTAGTTTTAGAGAGAAGTGATATTCAGAGACAAGGGTTTTTGATGTTGTTGCTGTGTAAAGACAGACTACACATCAGAGCCTTGACCATCATGTCCCCATGGACTCTTTTATTGGCCAAGTATTTAAGTCTTGATATCAGAAACCCTTGACATTTTGAAAACGTTTTCTGTATGTACACTTTAATACACTTTAATGTACTTTTTAGTGTGGAAAGAATTCCATATCTCTGGTTTTTCTTGCATTCTTTGGTTGTCCTGAATTCATTCCCACTTGTGATGCTTCTTCAGTTGCTGCTAGAAACATGGCCCCTTCCTGACATGGCTTTACAAAGAGGCAGCAATAATGATCCTTAATAATCTCAAAAGCTGTGTACAGGAAAATCATCTGCATCTGAGCCAGAGAAAGTCATAAAGTCTATTACAGAGGGTTCTAGCTAAATGTCTCTTTTCCCTCATTAGATAACTTTTCATCTATAGGTAAGTTAAATGAGGGGAACTCACAGAAGACACAAATGTGTATTTATTAAGCATTTTTTCCAAGTCAGGCTGAATAATTTTATTTTATTTAATAGTTTGAAATGGAGTTATGTTTAATAGAATTTATTTAAATCAATGCTTCTTTATAATTTTGAATGTATGTCTAATCTCACAACTTTACGTCAAAAGTGAAAATATCAGCTATTTAATGGTCATCCACATTGCTATATGCAACTTAAAAGTTAATTCACTTCTTCATTCAAACTATCCTTTGAAATCTTGTCTAAAACTTACAGAATACTAAAAATGATGTTTTGATTAAATGAAATGTTTTCTCCTTTAAGCTCCAAACATGTAAATGTCAGAAAATCTCAGATATCCTAACCTAAATAGCTAACTAAAATTTCTCTAAAAAGTATTGTCCATTTTTAGATGATATTTTAGAAATTTACATTTCACAGGTGCAACAGATCCAATACTACCAAATTCAACATTCACCATATGCAAAATTATTTTTAAAGCAGAAATGTATTTATTCAAAAATTATATTATACCATTTATAATGTTGTATTGGAATAAATCACTCCCTCAAAAGGTCATAGGTATTTAAACCAAATAGTAAACAGTGTGCTTGTATTCTTATGTAGGACTTTTATAAATTACCTCTTAGACATCTTGTTTTGTTTTCTTTCTGGACAGTTTGGGAAAAAAAAGTTTGTGGTTTTGGAATTTTATTTATCTTCTAAATAAGTCTGAAAGCTGAAAACTAGATTAGAAATAAGACAATGCTTGAAACTCTATTATATGTAAACCATTTATAGTCCATTGCAATTTTTCAAAATAGTTGGGGATTGATTAACTCTTGAAAGTTCTATTAACATTTATTTCAGTTTTCACTGAGGTCTCTCTCATTCACCACAAAAATAATTTTGACAGAATAAATGAATTGATATCATTAAAGATACAAATATTTGCATTGAAACTTGAAACTAAGCCAAATATTGACCAACACCTTCTGAATTGTAACATGTCCACTATCTACTAGAAAAGTGTATTCATTGTATTTAAATCTATGCATATTTGGGTTTTTTCTTAATTTAAAAAGTATCATTTGCACCCTCCACCTTTGAAAAACAGTAAAATTTGGCTGTTTCAATCCACAGAATTGCTTTGTATTTTTTCCCACAATGCAAAGGAATAAATTCCCACACTTATCACAGAATAGACTCCATAATAGTATCTCCATGTGTGGGGTTAACCTATGGATGTTTACAAAATAAAAACTTGAACTTGTGAAAACTTACATTCTTTAAGCCACTAAGATCAAGATATAATAATGTTTCAAAGTCAAGTCTCCTTTTGTAGTCTTACTTATTTGCCACCTTTCAACTAGCAAATAGTGTTAAATAATTCCAATTGCACGTTGAAATCAGTTTTCTTTCAACTAAAATGAACACAAAAAAACAAATCCTTTTTACTACTGAAGATAATTACACATCCTGGATATTTAGCCAATCTTGTACTTTTGTGCCAATATATTTTATGTAACTTGCTGATTCTTAAATGATCTAATGGTATCATAAATTTAAAATGCACCACTATTTTTTAGGCTATATATCTATATAGCATACTTAAAAAGGAATATATGCCTATGAGCTTATTGATGTAAAAATGTAAATACTATATCTGAAAGTTCAAATATCATGCCAGACCTTTGCTCCTTTTATTTTGTGTGTTGAAAATCACTCTAAAATGTCCTGATGGCTGATGGCAGCTTTCAAGTAATCATTAATAAATACACACAAAATAAGAATCAAAAAAGTTATTAACTAACCAGATCAGTTAGACATTTAGATACAACAACAGAATACATAGCCTCTCAGCAGGTTTTCTTCATATAATTTCTCTAAGGGGTCACAGACACATCCATAAACCTTTAGGTTGTTTGTAGAAGGAAAGGAAATCTGTTCCTGAAGATACACTCTGCCATGGCTCTAAGGGTTTCTTTTTGTGAGTGATAAACATGTTCCCCGAGGTCTAAAACAATGCTCCATTTTCTTGATGCATTAGAGGGACCTCTGCTCCCTCGGGAATAGTACAGAAACTTCAAATATTTACTTTAACAATGTGACCTAGTTAACAATATTAGAGAGAACCTAGCTGCTTGGCTTTCTTGCTTATGAATGTATGAATTTTCAGTATGGTAAAATAAACAAGCATTTTTCTATGAAAAGACTCAAGGAATGTCTGCCTACACTAAGCAAACTATTACCGAAATAAAAGAAATCATGCATGCCCACTTCAAAAACTTCCTTGAACAAACACTTGTATATTGTTTTAGCATAATGCCAGACTTGTCAATAACATGTTCAAGTTACGGTATTGAACTTACACAATAAAGACTTAATACTCTATGGGAATGTTCAAAGCAAGGCCTCAATATCCTTCTTCAAATGATATTTATATTTCACCCTTATGACATAGATGCATGTATTTACTTTTCCAAAGAGAATATAAATAGAATCCATATTCTAGTATCACTGCTTTATCTCATTTTTAAAGAGGCACTTCTTCATATTTCTTAGAGTGTATTTTCACGATAATCTCTTCCTTTAAAAATATCAGGCAAAAATGTGTATAAATATCACTGACAATAAAAGGAAAGCTATTTATTTTTAAACTAGCTTTGGAAGCAGCCGCCCCTGAAACAATGGAAGGAAGAAAGGATATAAGAACTAGCTGGCAGAACAGGCAGGGTGCGAGAAGTATGAACAACTGGCCTATTCCAAATGAAATGTGTAATTCTTTGATGTCTACTATTTTCAATAACGACGGCTACAAAAGTAAAGCATAGATCTCAAAATAGGCAAATCCATGAGGGCAAACAGCTGTGTGTGTGTGTGGTGTGTGTGGTGTGTGTATGTATGTGGGCGTGTGTGAGACAGAGAGAGAGAGGACTATCACAATTAAATTGAAAGAATATGGGGGTGCTTATTTATGAAGTTATGTGACAATAGATATAACACAGAATATCGCATCAGGGAAAAGCATCCCGAAATGGTGCAAGTTAGCTGGTGCTGAAGGGAAAATTTATAGAGTTGACCAAATATCCCTTGACCAAGCAGCTCCAAAAACATTCCTGGAAACGAGTCTACTCACAGATTGAACTAGATAAAGCAATTTCAAAAGGCATCATTGTTGTAATTTTTTCATTCACTTAAAAATATTTTACACAATGCAGCCAACTCTGAATTGCTCATTTGAAGAAGAACAGACACACAGCAATGGGAAATGAAGTTTCCAGATGTTGGGCAAGGGAGAGAGTGGGAATCATACTTAGATAGGTATGTATACACATAAAATATGCCTTTCTGGTTATTTTTACATATGACACTAGCCTTATGAGAGGGGAAAGAAGCTGGCTATACTGGTTGACATCTGAAGCTGGTAGAATCCTAAAAAATGCCAATAAATAGTGTATTTCAAGAGAAACACATGAGACTGAAAAGTTGACAATCCTTCTGTACTTTGTTTCTCTTTTATCCTAATGCATCCTATTGCCTAACACTTGCTTCTGTAGTATATGAAGTCCAAGACTATAAAATGTACATCAGGTAGGCAAAAACGTAAGAATCTCATGGGTAGGGTTCTAACAAAGATAAGAGTTGCTGTGGCTTTTTATCCCCAGGTCATGCTAATCTCTATCATATTTATGGGCAGGGCAGAGTACCTGACAGTTGTTATTCTTCTGCACTTCCTTGAGGTTGGCATTTCTAAGGTGTATTTCAATCATATTATTTATGTATAGATTATATATTTTTACAAATGTTAGATAGGCCATCAGTGAGACTGCAGATTGGTGTCCTGATCTTGATTTTAAGACTTTTGGCTATAGAATTGTCACTGGAATTTTTGAAGCTTTTGGCCAAAAATATATAAAAGCTGCTACATGCCTTTATTTCTGTTGGTTTCCAGAGCTCCTTGAGATATGTTTCTTTCAAAAGAATATTTTAGTGGTAAATTTTCGATCTCAAAAATTGTCACTCTGAAGAGGTGGTAAAAATCTTGCTTTTTCACACTGGGATTTGAAATTTAAAGTAAGATTTTTAAAATGTGCTATAATTGTACAATTTCTATGAAATAAAAACTAAATAACATAAGGATTCCACATCTAGATTTGAATTATAATATGCTATCTCAGATGCCCTCAGAAGCTTTCATTATGTCTTATGGATGCAATATGTTCCTTCAGTCTTTTCTGAAAAGAAAATCTGTACTTACAGAGTCATTAAGATAATTACTTGGATTTTTGAGAAAAATTGTATTACTCTTGGTCACCTAAAACCTATGTTACGTTGAGACCTGTTGTTTTTTAAAGGAAAATTTTTTTTCACTAAAATGGCACAGATTCAAGATTGCATTACAAATTAAATTGGAATTCCCTTAAACAGGTTCACTGAAAGTCTATTTCACTAAACATCATTTTCATTAACTTTAGCAGAAGTAGTTTTCCAGAGTTAGTATCTCACATAATCATTTATAACATCTCTAAGACCATTGAATATGTATGATTTATTTTATAAGCCTGTCACATCAGGAATTTATTAGAGCTCAATAAAAATATATATGTGCATGTGAATATATATGTTTATGTTTCCAACCAGTGCACAAGAATTAGAAACTAGCCCCTTATCCGTACATGGC
Source organism: Acinonyx jubatus (assembly GCF_027475565.1). Taxonomy (NCBI): domain Eukaryota; kingdom Metazoa; phylum Chordata; class Mammalia; order Carnivora; family Felidae; genus Acinonyx; species Acinonyx jubatus. Next base: position 40,851,470 of record NC_069385.1, read on the forward strand.
AACTTTTATGCCCAAAATTAGCTGTCAAAACACTATTCACATATGAGTTCTCTTTCTCTTGGTCAAAGAGTTTTGGGGGGGGGGGAATGTTCTTAAAGTACATTAGACAGGGATACAATGGGGTCTTAAATACTACATTTGATCTTAGCCAAAAGGCCGAGAAACGATACAATGGGGTCTTAAATAAAAGACACGTTGTGAAGACAGCAGTTAAAAAAAAAATCCACTCTCTTTCAGAATTCGACATCTTAATATGGGGAACATATCCTTTCACAAGACTCCAGGAATTAAACAACATAGAAGAGTTCAAGTGTTTAGTTTACCAGCTCCTCTGCCATTCCTTGTCTACAAAATTCAAGGCCAGTGATAGTCACTAGGACACATTTTGTGTGAAATGAAAATCACTAGACAGGAAATACACTTATCATACTAATTTCCTAGAATCATCTAGTTACCTGTGTCCATTAAAAGTACATTGGAATATGACAATTTCAGAGAAAAACAATGAAACAATCACTATGATAGCTGAAATATGGCTTCATAGGAAACAGGGCTACATTTAATTAGCTTCCATTGCGTATGTGTCTTTTCTGGTTTTTGTTATAATTCATATCACTGGTATGGTCTCGAGCCAATCTTTTCCAATTTAAGTTACTACCAAAGTTTACAAACGTGACATGAAGATTACATTATATTTACAAAGAACTTGGCACTTACAGAATAAATTATTGACTTTTTTCTTTAACTCCAGACCAGGGCACCCATGGTTCAGGCAAATGGGAAAGCCCAATGCCTTATTATATATTATGCTACATTAACATGAATAAATAAGTTTCCAGCTGGTCATTCTTCCACAGTGCTGTCCCTGTTGCTGAAAACAAGTACCTTCCATTTCTAATCCATGGAGAGTGTAGAGAATTTATCAGTCCAGAGAGAGCAAAGGTTGCATGTTTTCTTCTTCATTTTTATCCATGCGTTTTAGTACTGTAGGATCCACTACCGACTGGGATCTGGAAATGATAAGGCTAATGTCAGAGAGTTATTACCAAATAATCATGTTCCCTTCTCCGTCTTTTCTCCATTATTACTGCTCTCATGGATGCGGATTATCTTCCCTACATCAAAGGCTTTATGAACTGAGAATGCTGCACGTTAACAGAGGGACATGCTTACCATAGGTTTCGCATCAGAGGGAGAAAAAAATCCCCTCTGAGCTCTAAATAAAATAATGAGCAGCAAAGAATTCTAAATGTACCATAATAGGCTTAAGTTCTACTCTTCCCAATCGATCAAGAGTCTTTTCTTTGAGAGTGAGAATTTATAGCGTAGGACAGATGGATGATAATAGCACATCCCCAAGTGGAAAATTATTACAGTGAAACTATTGTTATGAGAAATGGTGTAGAAGTGATAGGAGGCTTGGTTCCTGTTTTAAAGAGCTCTTGGAAACAAATTCAACACGAATGTGCATTTTAACCACCTTTTAAAATGTTTGTTTATTTATTTATTTATTTATTTATTTATTTATTTATTTATTTTGAAAGAGAAAGTGAGAGCAGTGGAAGGACACAGAGAGAGGGAGTCCCAAGACAGACTTTGCGCTATCAGCGTGGAGCCCCATGCAGCACTAGACCTCACCAATCGTAAGATCAGAACCTGAGTGGAAATAGAGTCCATTGCTCAAACATTCGAGCCACCCAAGCGTCCCTAACCATCATTTTTCATTTTGGATGACCACAATAGGAAAAGAAAAGGAATCAAAATTTGAATGTGAGCTTTTGTTAAATTTCCCACCAGAGCATCTGAATAAAATCAGTCTTACTCTGGAAAGTTTCATGAAATGATTTAAGGCTTTAAAAGAGTAAAAATCCCTCTTGTTGAGGCAGCAGCACTTTGTGATTACAAGAGCAATCATTTGAACTCCTTATACATGCCTTTGATAGTAGGTAGGGATTATATCTCAATTCATCATTAGGAAACAACTTGAAACTGGGCAGAGGGAAAGTCAATGAAACATACTACTGTTATGGCAGGAAACTGCATTCTTAATAGCTATGGCATTAAAGAAGCAGCTGCCCTTTTAAAATTCTCCTCAGCAATGAATTTCCCCCCCCCGCTGCTGCATTCCAGCCAATTGGCTATTGCTGTGGCAATATGCCTCTTAGCAGACCTCATTAACTCTCAAAAAAAAGACTGTAAGCTAAAATACAACTGCACATGCTAATGAAAAAGAACAGCAATGGAACTAATTATCAAAGCAAAAATAATTATAGGATTAACTGATTAATTGACTCTCTTATTTAAATAAACCTAAATTCATCTCTAAAGAGGGAGTGAAAAGAAAGGGGAGGACATTAAAATAGGAATGTTTTATTTCCTAAGTCATTTTCACTCTTTTATCTCAGTAATAGGTTATACATGTGTATATCAGAAAGGAGACCAACTAAAGTTGAATGAGCAGATGGGTGAGAGAGAGACAGTGGAGGAAAAAAAGGGAGAGGGACAGGGAGGAGAAGGGGAAATAAAGGAGGAGGAAGGAGAGAAGAAGGAGGAAGAAAAGGAGGAATAAAAGATTGTGTATCATTTTTAAAGGCAATAATAATTTATCTTCAGAAAAATAATTTTTAATGTTTATTATTTTGGAGAGAAAGAGAGGCAGAGCATGAGCTGGGAGGGGCGGAGAGAGAGAGGGAGACACAGAATCCGAGCCAGGTTCCAGGCTCTGACCTGTCAGCACACAGTCCGATGCGGGGCTCGAACTCAGGAACCAAGAGATCATGACCTGAGCCAAAGTCAGACCTTTAACCGACTGAGCAACCCAAGCGCCCCATATCTTAGGAAAAATAATTTATTTGATGAATAAAATAACATTTTAACACAGTGAAAAATGGCACAAAACACTTAGGAATTAGACCTTTAACACTGTTTTACTTGGACTCAACTAAAAACAAACAAAAAAATGGTCTCCTAAGAAAAATCCATGTTAAAACAAAAAAATTTCATTTGATGCCCTGCACTAAAGTATTAACGTGACTACTAGTAAATTCCATAAGCAGGGACATGATCAGTTTCTCTCCTTACAGTGAACACAATGTGTATCAGTCTGTTACACAACAGGATCTTAATATCTTTAATTCTACCCAATAAATAGTTTCCATAACTGAAAGAAGTTTGGTATTAAGCATTTAAAAGCAAGAGTAATAAAGATAAAGCCATTTATCCTATAAAAAAGAAATTCTTAACAGAAAATCCATTTTAAAATTCTCACCAATTAGATTTATTCTATGAATGTTGAAGCATAACCTAATAATATTGAATAAGTACATGCCAAAGCTCTTCAGGCAGCATAAAGTGCACAATTTAAGCATTTGCCAAAAGGTTCTATGAAAACATATATCATACACACACATGTGCACACACACACATACAGTCTTTTAAATCCTTAAGTTCCTTGACTATTTTTAAAAAGTGATTAGAGAATATGGTTATTTTAATAAAATATTTTAAATTACAGTGCACTATTCAACCTGGGATTAAATTCTTAGTTTGCTTTTATCATGAACTACCAGTATCAAAATTGTTGGATGATGAATGTTGGCTCCATATGTAGAATAATTCCTCAATAAAACAAGCCAGGCAGAAACGATTTCCGATTAAGATTTTTTGGTATTTAATTGTCCCAAGTGTACCATTATTTTAGTCCAGATTTTTTTTTGCTGTGTTATACAAAACAGCAGGGCGTTTTTGTTTTTTTTTTTTTTTCTTCAGTTCATTTATTTTTGACGGAGAGAAAGAGCATGAACAGGGGTGGGGCAGAGAAAGAGGGAGACACAGGATCTTAAGTGGGCTCTGCACTGAGAGCAGAGAGCCAGATGTGGGGCTGGAACTCACAAACCGTGAGATCATGACCTGAGCTGAAGTTGGATGCTTAACCAACTGAGCCACTCAGGTACCTCATATTTGTGCAGGATCATAATTGTGCAGGATCATAAGTGAATGCACCTGTTTCAGCTACAATAGAAGGAGTTGTTTATCATTAACTCATAGTATATGGGAACCTTCTCCACATAGCCTCTACTGTCTTTGCAATGAATAACTTCTATTTTTTTTTTGCATGAATCCCAATAACTTAAACTTAATCACTCAGTTGTAATTTATTCATTTATTATGCACCCACAATGTTGCATTATACTTGTGTTTAAGAGGATAGATTTTGGACAGAAGTGGATTCCAATTCCAGGTCTGCTATTTGCTAGCTCTGTGACTATGAGAAGGCTATTTAAACTTCCTAGATTTTGTTCTCTTAACTGTAAGAGGGAGAATACAACACCTACATCATACAGATGTACTAAGGATCAAACTCAATAATGCATGCATAAAGTCCAGCACATACTTTGGCAGGTCACAAATGGTAGCAGTTAAGGAAACGACTGATGGAATTGGATTGTTGGTGTTCCAATATTAGCAGTGCTACTTTGTGTCTATGTGACATGTGGGAGTTATTTATCTTCTCTTTATCTGGATCTCCTCACCAATGAGAGAGGAATAGTACTAACCTATTAGTTATTTATAGAAGCAAACGAGTCAATGTATACAAAGCATTAGATGGAGTTTGACATGTAGTAACAACAGATGTGGAATATTATTCAAAAAAATCAGAGCTCATATTACCATGGCAATATTAATATTGCTACTCACTCAACTGTTACGTGCCTACCCTAGGCACTATCCTAGGTACTAGAGATATAAGGCAAAAGACATTCCTCCACTTTGAAACACCCACAATCTTTTGAACTTTGTATCTTTTCATGGACCATGGTATTCCTCCACAAATTGACACAGAGGCAGAGTCTTCTTCCTACACCTCTAGCTAAATGCCCCCAAAGGAGGAAATATCTACAAGTCTTTGGTGAAGTAATGATTTTTTTTCCCTCTCAATCTAATGATAATATAAAACTGGGGGGGAAAATAGACAAAAGGAGACAATTTTCTCCCATTCTTAACAGGGAACTGCCATTCCCTGACTTAGAGAAGATGAGACTCAAGTGAAATAACTTTCTTAGGCTCATTCTTCACAAGTTTTCAGATAACACCCTAAGAACTTCACATAATACAAAACCTACCCCAAACAAAGGATGTCTGAAATTCTAATCAATCCATGTCAGAAGCAAGAAACTCAGGGTTGGGAGGTCAATGTGCTGTGAGCCAAGTCGTCAGAGGACAGAATGGCCTAATTAATTGGAGAAGAAAATCAAGACCCAAAAAGACTTCAAAAGGTGGACAGACTGAGCCAAATCTAACAAGATGGTGTTAATCAATTAAAATTGTCTGCTTGGAGGAAAAAGCTAAACACAGAAAGAGAGAATTATGAGGATATGGATCTGTAAGTAAAGAGCCTTCTAGTGTTAGGGAGCTCAAGATGACTCAGCAATGTGCTTTCGCTGCCTGAACCATAGCAATAGAGTCAAAAACAGAAATCAAAGGAAGCCACTGAGGACAAAGCTAGGGTTCTGGAACCTAAATGCAAGTAGTGATAGCATCAGATGTCACCTATTCAATTCTGGACATGGCACCTAAAAGGGGCCACTGACAGCAGAGCACTCCTTCATTCACTCCACTAGTACCCAGTGAATACCCTCTCTTTGTGCCAGGCCCTACTTCAGGCACTGGCAATTCAGAGAACAGGACAGACAAAGCCACTGAAGTCTTCATGAAGCTTAAATTTGGGGAGAGGAAATAGAATTAAATAAAGTCAGTGATTTGACAGACAAAAAAATAAAGGAAGTGACTGATAAGCAGTGACCAGAATGAGGAGGATGTAGAGTTGATTAAGACCAAGTGGTTGAGGGGCGCCTGGGTGGCTCATTCAGTTAAGAGCCTTGTTAGAGTCTCTGTGAATATGGAACAAAACTGTGCTGACATTACCTTGTATGACTTTATCTTTGACTTAACTTTCTTAGACATCTAATGATGGAGGCATAAAAGGATTTAAAATCCCACCAAATATATATTCCCCAAAAGTATAAAACCTGGAGTTAACTGGGGGCACCCTCACACTGGCTCCAGCCCACTTCCCAGCCACCTCCAGCATACCTCTTCATGGACTTGGGAGAGAGTTCCTTTTCCACCTCTTTTACAGGCATACTGTAGGAGTCCACATTGTATTCACTGTCATCATCGTACTCGTGATCTAGCAGTGTTCTTGCCCACGTTCCCATATCATAAGGGGGCAGCATTCCTCCAAACTCAGAAGGCAGGATCTCAGGATGAATTAGTTGGTGTAGACTGTTCAGGTTGTTACCATGCAAAAATATCTACAAATGCAACAAGGGTGAGGGGAAACACACACAGGAGAATAAATACAATCCAAAGGCTAGGAGCAGGGAGTGAGGCTAGGAAAAGCAAAAATAAGGGTTTTCCATGTCTGTTAAAATATTTAAGTCCTTCATCCACTCTGTAAAACAGACAGGGATGGTATAGTTATACTAATATTTCATATAAAAATCCTGAGGCATAGGAATTTTAAGTAGTTTCTAGAAAGTCAGAGGGTGGTTAGGTTAAAGAGCTGGAACCCAAAATTTATAGTTTGAGGTCATGAGTAGAATCCAATGTGCATATTGATCTGTACATCATCCTGATGTTAGTTGTGCAAAGCTAATGGTGTGCATAATGAATGCTGTTAAAATAGACCATTCTCATAAGGGACTCATCAACTGTAGAGCCCATGCAAGTTATTAAGCCCAAAAGCTGTTACTACTTTGGCTTTTTCTTTATCATCAATAAAAATAAGAACACTGTAACCACTAAATTACTGCTTTGTAATGCAAAGTGTGTAATGTAAATAAAAGTAGATTAGCATCATCATAATGAAAGGTTGAGTGAAGGTTCACATCCCAAAGGACTTAAGTTCTATAATGTTGCCAGCATCTTCTCTACTAGTGGTTTCTATATTTATTGTTCAAATAAAAATAAAATAATGGAGTGAAAATGTAAAGATTATGTATACATTAATTATTGGTATTACTGTCTACATCTAGCTTTTTTTTTAACTGGAAAATTATTCAAGCTACAGATGCAAGATTTATTCCTCCATGAATTACTACCTCTTTCCTCTTCTTTCATTTCAATCTCAAAACTATAGATTGGTCTTCTCTGAAAAAGCATTGTTGTCATCTCAAATAATTTATAGAACATTTGTTTAAGGATTATAGTTTATAAGTAACTTAGAAATAGTCACTTATAGTTTAAAAGTGATTCATATTTCAGGTTCATGATGAACAAACAGGCTAATATATTTATCTTCGCTGTCTGTATTTTTAAAGTCCACTAAAGTAAATATATGGGAAAACAAAGAAAAACTAGTCTACAGTATTCAAACAAAATGATAGGGATGGGAATGATCAATCAACAAGTAATTTCAACAGATTATGGACCAGTAAAAGCAGGTGAGAGAGGGTCACTGGCCAAAATAGGCAGAGGAAATGGCTGCCTGAAATCCTTGATGTGGGGCCAACAGAGGGCGAAGATGCCATCTGCTGCCAAGTACATCGGGCCAATTGCAAACTTCACACACTTCCACTCCTCTTTGCAGAGCACAACAGTCCCCTTACCTACCCCCACCACACAATACACACACACACTCTTAGGTTCTTCTTAGGAGAAATTAAAATAATTGAGGCCGGTGGTAAGTTGAGTTCTGGCACCTGAAACTCTTATTTTATTAGTTATACAATCTTATTTCATTAGATGTGTTTCTTCACGTAACAAACCTCCTTTCAAGTCACGCATGAGTTATCATCATAAATCCTTAGGGAGGTAAATGTAATCCTAGCACACTACTTCCTCTCTCTTTGCTAACATTCTGCTACCTCCTCCCTCAACATCATTTTCAGCTTTGGCCTTGCTTCCTCTTTCACTGAAAAAATAGGGCAACCAGATGAGACCCACCCACCAGCATCTGTGTCCCTATGCTGTGCCTCCGCTTCTAGTACAATGGAAAGATAAACTCTACAAAGGCCAACCTCTCCACCTGTGCACTAGAATCCATCTTCTCTCCTCTACTCAGTTATGCTGCTCAAGCAGTTCTTTCCAGTCTCTCTCACATTATCGCACTTCCTCCGTCTGGTGGATCTTTCCCATTAGAGAACAAACCTGCCAACTCTTCTCTTTCCATTCCCTCTCAAAAAGACACACAAAACCTCTCACGGCCAGATTTCTACTTCCAGTTATTCTTCTATTTCTCTCCTTCTCTTTATAACAAAACTCATCAAAGGAGTTGTTTATATTCACTGTCCAAATACTCTAGTCCTATTTTTCCTGAATCCGGTCCAAACAGGCTTTTCCTCCCACGATAACATGGAGATAGTTCTTGTCAGGCTCTTTCTCATTGCTAAATTCAGTGTCCAATTCTCAGCCTTTGTTTTTCTTGAACTCTCAACAGCACTGGATATAAATGACTCTCCTCATTGAAACATTCCCAGCATCTCACGATTTTCTCCTACTTTGACAGATGCTTCTTTTCGGTCTCTTTTGCTGATTATTCCTCATCATCCCAACATCTTAATGTCACAGAGTTCCAGGCTTCAGTTCTTGGATTTGTTCTCTTCTCTAAGTGTACTTACTTCTTGGTGACCTCATTCAGTCCAGTGGACCTAAATATTGTCCATACACTGAAACATTTATATATCAAATCCAGACCTCTCCTTTGAAATTTATATCACTATTTCTACTCTCTACTTAACATTTCCACTTAAAAGTTCGATGGGCACCTCAAACTTAATATGTCCAAAACTGAACTCACAACTTTCTTCTCAAAATCAGCTCCTCCCTGTTTTCAATGTCAGTTAGTGGTATGACTGCTTCTAATTTCTCAGGCTAACACCTTCAACCCATCCTTAATTCCTCTCTAAGTTGTCAGTAAATCCTTTTGGTTCTTTCTTCAAAATATATCATGAATCTGAACACGTGACCAACTCCGCCTCTACAACCCTAAATAAAGCTATCATCATCCTTCAAACTGCATTACTGCACTAACCTTCCAATTGTTCTCCCCACTGCCACTCTGGCCACCTGTGCTCTATTCTTAACACAGCGGCCAGAATGACCATGTCAGATCATGTTATTCCACTCACAATTCCCCATTGGCTTCTCCTTTCTCAAAGAGTAAATCCTGTAAGGTCCTCCATAAACCTCTTCTTTGAACACACCTACCCCTTTACTTCCTGATAAAGCATACCATGCATGCATTTGTCCCAGGACATTTGCAATGGATGTTCTGTCTGAGGATTTTTGCCTTTAGATATTCCTATGGCTTATTCTCCCATCTCCTGCAAGCCTTTTCTTGCAAGTCTCCTTTCAGGAAGACCTCCTCTGGTGAGCCTTTTTAATATCATAACCCTGCCTAACCTGGAAAGTTCTGTTCACTTTCCCTACATCATGTTTCTTTATATCATTTCTCACCATCTAGCATATTATATAGTTTACTTAGTTTTACTGTGCATTTACTGTTTTGACAATTCATAAAATACTGTCATGTCTCCAAACCCAAGGTTTCTTGAAAAATATATACTATATGAAGATTCCAGAACTCTTAAATGTGAATGCACCTCTGGGATGGGCAAAAGGATGCATTGCAATAATCCAACTATTTAATTTTTGCTTTAGATATTTCTTTGTTTTAACTAGTTGTTGATAGCGGCATGATTTATTAAGGTTTTGCTATTTTTTTTTCTCCTTATATTTTTCTTTTCCACCATTTCATTCAGGAAGTCTTGTCTTTGTGGGCTCCCTAGCTTCAGTGTACCTTACAATTCTACGAATTAGCCTAAATAATGCTTCTATTTTATTTCCCTAAACCATGCCATTAAAGAGATTATGGCAAGTGACCTGAGTGGAAGGGAGGAAAGTGAAATACATTTGGGAATTAGCAAGGAATAGCAGAGTCCACCATATGGAGGCACAGGTGGAAATCTGTACCCATCAGTAGGGAAAGCTATATCCTGTCATCTCTTGGTGAGTGGCAAGACCACAGCCCTAGAATAGCTGAAGGGTGCATGAGAGTTGAAGCCTAGCCATTGGTTTCTAGCTTAATTACAGATAACTTGGGAGCAGAAGGAAACCTTTATTCAAGGAACTAGTACTGGCTTCAACAATGAAGATGTCAAGTGGCCATGATGGATGGGAAGTTTGGTTCTGCATGAAAGACTCCAGATATCAATGAGATTTGGGGAAGAAGGGACCCTTCTACCACTTTGGGTTCATATGCCTATCCGTCCAGCATGTTGGAGACTCAAAGTCAGATTTCGTTTAATGAAAATAAATAAATAAATAAATAAATAAACAAACAAACAAACAAACAGATAATCAGGTGTTTCCTTTTTGTGACAAAAGATTCACAATTATTCCTTGAGTTTTCTTTTACCAGTTTTTCACAGCATAGATTTATAACATCTGAGGAAGTGTTTGAGTAATGTGGTGATGCTGAATGCATCACTTGGAATACCTGTAAAGAAATATAATTGCTTTGTACATTACATTAATTATTTAAGTAAAAATTAAAAGTGTTTTAACCTATAACTATTTATAAGTCATATAGTTTTAATTAAAATGGTAAAGCTCAGATACCTCACTTCCATCTGGAATAATGCTACCAAAGAATTTTTCTAGGCATTGTCAAAACTGTTCAGTTCACTCAAATAACCGCAAACCTGGAACTTTCCTCATTTTTTAGACTTGATCCTCTTTAGTCTTTTTCAACAGAGCAGAACATTGTGCTCAGAACAAGTCATCCCTGTACTCATAGTCTTTCAAAGTATTTCTCATTTCACTCTGACTGAAAGCCCAGACCCTTGCAATGGAATACAAAGCCCCATGTGATCTGCCACGCCATACCCCCTTCTATCCCATCCTCTACTACCCTCCTCAGCAGCTCATTCTGCTCCAGCTTTCTGAGCCTCCTTGCTTTTGCTAAGTGTATATCCCAGGCATGTTTCTACCTAAGGGCCTTTGTCTTTGCTATGCCCTCTGTCTGGCACTGTCTTTCCCATAAATCCACATATTCAGCTCTACTACCTCCTAGCTGTGATTTAGAGCAATTTGCTTAACCTTCTGTAACTCATTTTCCCATCTATAGAGGGAGAAAAATAACAATGCTTCCCCTTGAGCCATTGTTGTAAGGATTAAATGAGTTAACATATGTAAAGTACTTAGAACAGCATGTGGCATAGAGTGAATACTACAGAAGCATTCACTAGTATAATGCGTACTAAAAGCCCCAGCAGGTGTTTTGGATCACCTGATCATCTCTTCATAAAACAAAGTTTGAAAGTGTTACTTGTGAAGCACATCAATACATTTTTCTGAATTCTAACACATTTTTCTGAATTCTTAAATCTAATACACTTTTCTTAATTCTAGTAAATTAATTTGACTCTCACTGGTAGAAACTATTCCTGATATAAATTATAATTGTTTACAGAATTCTTCCTCCTAAACTACTGAAACATTTTCAACAAACTCATATCCAGAAGACCTTCTGCTCACTAATGTTTGATACAAACACATACTGAACAATTACTTCGCTTTTATGCTCACAAGGAGGCTTCTACAACATTGCATGGAAATACCTGAAGTGCCTTCTCATTCATTGGGAAACATGGAAAATTGCATTCAATAAAGATTTAGAAGTAAAGTATACTTTACTTTGGAACTAATCGTTTGAAAATTGGTCACAGCACGGTGGTAAAAATAGCTCTAAATCTGGAGATGTCTGGATTCCTATACGAGCTTTATAGCTGTGGAACTGAGTAAGCAAGTTGCTCCATCTTAAGACTTTCCTTAGCTCCGAGATAGGAGATACTGCTTACTAAATTTACACTTCAGAAACTTTTGGAGGCTAAAATGAAATAATGTGCGTTAAAACACATTTTAAAGTCTGTATTATTAATAATGAGAAATGCGTTCAGCATTTATCACGTACCATGCACTGTGCTAAACGCTTTATATAAATCATCTTATTTGCAGAAAAAATGATTATTTTGTTGCATGTACTTTGAATATCCTCATTGTTAAATGAAACCGAGCCTTAGAACTCAAGTAACTTGCAATCTAAACAAATATTAATATTTTTAAACATCAGCATTCTTTCTGAAATGTGTGATCGATCATGATGATCACTACAAAATTATATTAGATTTCACAAAATTCACTGTATTCAATATGATACACATTGTGAAATAACTAGCATTCATATATCCACTAATAAAATAATAACTTTTCTCTAGATCTTACTTGAAATTAGGTGTACTAATAACAATCTAGTAACATGGCATAATTTTTTTTTTTACTTTAAACTGGGGCTTTATCATGAATGTACTGACATGTTCTCCCAATTTGTGGGAAAATAGACAAGCAGGCTTGCGGGCTTTTGAATATTTCTTTTATATGGTCTTTAAGAATTTTTAAATATCTTGTATGTTGAATATTTATATGCAATATAGAGGTACATTTACCACACCCGATATTATATACACATTATGCATCATAATTCATTGAATGTGGGAGGAGAAAAAAGTATAAAAACAAAGAAACAAACAAATACCCTTTTCCGAGTCTTCTCCTTTAGGAAAGGCCGGATCACGGTATACAGGGCATGGATATACCATGGCTGATTGACAAAATGAATTCCTCCAAATCGTGCTGGGAAACTATCCTAGAGTAACACGAAGCGGGGAGAAAAATCAAAACATGCTTTAATATATTGAGAAGGCTTAAGGAAATCATATGGTATATAAATTTGTTATTCCACACACTTAAATGAGATTATTTGTATAGTTAAGATGAATAACAAAGACCCTTACCATATTAAACATTATAATGTTCATACCGAAAGTGAAGCAATAGTAATAAAGCAAATCCTTCTCAAGAACAGTTAATTGCTAACTTCAGCGCTTTTAAGAGTGCCATATTTTAAGCCTACAAACTGTTAACAGTCATTATAGGCCAAGAAGAAGAAATAAATACTTTTATTTATTTGTCAAATACTGAATCTAGTTAGATAAGTGTTGTATTTAAATCATTTATATTTATATTAAAGTGTACCTAATTTAAAATATTTTATTAAGTTCACTGTAGTCAACAACAATGTGAGCACCATCATATTTCAAAACTCACTTTATCTTATTTTGTCAACTTCATTGTAAACATTCTCCTTCCCTTATCTCAGCCATAAAAAAGGGGAAACAGACTTACGCAAAATAAAACGTTAGCGTTGTAGTGTAAGAAATTTGGGGTTGTATTTTGCTAGGTTAAATTAAGTCAAAACCCTTTGAGCTCACCCCACAGGATGAAAACGGGCCTGTCAGAAAGCCACCCTCCTCTTCAACAAGAACTCACTTGTGTAAGGTTCAAATCTGAAGTGATGTAGAGAGGTAGAGAGGGCTTTTCTTCCTATCTGTAACTAAATAGGTGCATCCCATTCACTCTATATTATGAAGGGAATCCTTCAGCTGAATGAATTACAACATCTCACAGTGCACTTGAGGAAGCCACATAAATGGACTGATTCTTGCTACTAGTTGAAAAATTCCACACTGAACTGACTACAAAAGTCTTCTTTAAAAAAAAAAGGGCTATATCACTAGAAGTCTCTCTCAAGGCGTATCATGATAATTAGCATTCTTCTGGATTCTATTTAGAGCATGAATGGGAACAAATGAAAAGTAAAGGAACTGAAATAATCAGATGCATTTTTTTAATTTAATATTTTCTTAAACAAGATTGTCTAGTCAAAAACACACATGGCATAACCCCATTAAAATATTTTAGTTTTGGGGGGACACTTTGGAACATTAATAATTAATTAGTGGTTTTGCATATTGATTTTCAGAGCGAATAAGCATTTTTTTTTTTGCCAAGCGATATCTATCTCTGAGACTAACACATTATAAAAAGACAACAGTACTGGCTGCCTAGGTGGCTCAGTCAGCTAAGCATCCAACTCTTTATCTCGGATCAGATCATGATCTCATAGTTTGTGAGTCTGAGCCCCACATCGGGCTCTGCAATGACTGTGTGGAGCCTGCTTGGGATTCTCTCTCTCTCTCTCTCTCTCTCTCTTTCTGCCCCTCCTCTACTTCCTTTCTATCTCTCAAAATAAATAAAAATAAACTTAAAAAATAAAAAGAGAACAGTACTAGATAAATAAATAAATAAGAATAACTAAAGATAAAATTTGTCTCCTTTAATGCCAGTGTCTTACTTCTTTTATAAATATATAGTTTTCATTTATCAAGAAGTTATTACAATAATAGAAATGAATCAGATAGAAATACAGACATAGTATGTTTTTAAGTTATGACATTTTTATACATAAAAAGAAAATAATGTATATACAATAAAGAGAATGCTAAGATAAACACCCATGTGCCCTCCACTCACCTTAAGAAATAGAACATGGTTAATAACCTTAAAGTTTATTGTATTCCTATTCTTTGATCTTCTACATTTTAAAATTTATATTGTAATTCTTTTGTTTATATTTTATTTTCTAAACATTATAAATATATAAATATAATATTTTACTTGTTCTATAGTTTATATCTTATATATTTTATTTATTTTTATATATTATAGTTTTTGCTGGCATGTATATATATATATATTTTAGGGATATATGTGTTTATATATATGTATGTATATATATATGTGTGTGTGTGTATATATATATATAGAGAGAGAGAGAGAGTTAAGTTTTCTAACTACTTAAACTTTATCAAAATGTCAGTGAATATATTTTTCTGTTGTCACATAACATTGTTTTTAAGGTTTCCTGTATTTGAGTTTTCTACATGCATAGGTATAGTTCATGGTCACTATTGTATAGTATACCATTGTATGATACCTCACAATTTATTTTGTATTGTCAATGCATGGTGTTTTCCAAATATTTTGTCTATTTTGCCATTACCAGTACAGCTGCTCTGCAGACTTCATTCTTGGACATGTCTCTTGGGCATGTTCAAGTGTATATGTGGGGTATATATCTGAACTTTTAACACTGAGTCATAGAGTGCAGAGACTTCAGCTTTACACAACTGGTAACACCAAGTATATCAGTTTATACCCCTCCTTCCCCCAGCAATGAGGAAAGTTCCAGCTCTTACCCATACCACACTTGGTACTGTCAATCTGTTGAATTTTGCCAATTTATTGGGTATAAAATAGATTTTCATGTAACTTTAATTCCCTAGTTACTTGGTCTTTGCTTATTTTAATTCCATCATTAATAACATTATTTAGTAACATAACCATTTAATTAATACATACTTATTTTGTTTTATAGTCCTTGAGCACATGAATTTGCTTACTGTCTCTACTGATCTTGCTTACAGTATCTTGTTTATGGTGAACTTATATTTGGCTAATATTAGCCATTGGGAATCCTGAAGGAGCTGGCTTGAGGATGCTTTTCCCCAGATGAGATCTGTATCAGCTCCTACTCAGTGCCATCAACCTAGTTTGGCTTTAATTTAATTTCCCATCTTGGGGTTTCTGATTGTACAGTGTATATTCAAACCTCAGCCTCATGAGATAATTATGGCCTCAGACTATCACAGAAGATAATTACCATTATTATTAATACCAATATTATCATTATTATTATTTTCCCACCTGCTTATGGGAAAGGCAGAGAGGTTTACCTAAAGGTTTCCTAGCCAGCAGTGATTTTCCTAGCACAAACCTTCCCTAAGGGTGCCACACCTGGAGGAATGCAAAATCTCACATCTAGTCCCCCATTTACCCTCAACTAGTGCAAATCTAGTCTCTGCTTCTGCCCACCCCACACTTTAGGCAATCATTACACTAAATCTGTAGGCTCCTGCAGCCAACATTTGCCTCCAGAACCACCCAGGCTTCACTTATTCCCTGGGTTTTTTTGTTTGTTTTGCTTTGTTTTTTCAGTAGACTTTGTGTTCTTGTCTCAGGGTCCAGAGGCAGGTGAGGGGTAGGTGTGATTCTTTTGCTGTGATTTACCTAACACCTTTGTGTTTCCTGGCAGGAAGATCTTCAAGAAATTTTAACCTACTGCATTACCTGAAGCAGAACTACTTGGAATGCTTTTAAAATACACTCTTGAATGAGCATTTAATCTCTAGAACAAAACTGAATAAACACCAGCTATCAAGTTTTATGCCAAGTGTTTAAGACTGTGATTTTTAAACAAAATCACACGGAGGCCATGCTGCTTCTATTGAAAAATGAATATGCACACATATACACAAAACTTAAGCATGAGTTTATGGGCATTCTTGACTGTATCTTTACATAAAGAATGACTTAATCAGTACCAAATCACATTTAAGACAGGGTGAAAGTGGAGAACACTGACTTTGCAATCAAATTAATCCAGGTTAAAATTCTGATTCAATGCCATCTCTCAGGCATCAAGGTCCAAAACAAGGATGACATAATCCCTGATTCCTTCCTTCTCTTTACTGTGATGCCCTTGTTTCCTTCCTCTCTCTCTTCTACTTGTGGTATTACAATTACACATATGTTATACCTTCTATAGCTGTCCTCCAGTCCTTGGATACTCTATTCCATTTTTCTTTTCAGTGTTCTTTCTCTTTGCTTTTCAGTTTTGGAGGTTTCTATTGATATATTCCCAAACTCAGAGATCCTTTCTTTAGCCATGTCCAGTCTAACAGTAACTCCATCAAAGGCATTCTTCATTTGTTACAACATTTTTTATCTCTAGATTTTTTTTTCTTTTTTAGACTTTCCATTTCTCTGCTTATACTATCCATCTGTTTTTGTATGTTGTCTACTTTATCCATTAGAGCAGTTTGCTCTGTCTCTTCAAGTTGTGTTTTTGGACTTTTTTTAGTATACTTTATAATTTTTTTCTTGATAGCCAGACATTATGTACCAGATAAAAGGAACTGCTGTAAATTGGCCTTCTGTAATGTGGTGGTGAGGTGTCATGGGAGGGAAATGTTCCACAGTCCTATGATTAGGCTTCAGTCTTTTAGTGAGTCTGTGCCTCTGGACTGTGAACTCCCAAGTGTTTCTCAGTTGTTTTTTTTCTCTTCTCTTAGGTGGGACAGGTAGCCTAGAGTTGTGTATTTCCCTTCTGCCACCAGAAGGCTGGAGTGTGGTATCTCCCTACCCCTAGGTCAGTTAGGTTCTATTAATACCCTTGCAAATTATGCTCTGGTTAACTAGCTTCTCCTGAGGGCAAGCCCTGTTAGGAACAGAGGATGGCAATTGTGATGAGCACCAGGTGCTTTATGTAAGTGCTGAATCACTAAATTCCACACCTGAAACTAATAATACACTAAATGTTAACTAAATGGAATTTAAATAAAAACTTGGAGAAAAAGGCAGTAAAAATAACAGAGTGCTCTGGCATATTTCAAAGGTTTTCTTCTCCTTTCCCCCTGACATAAACACAAGGGGATTTTTCCCTAATATTTACTGTGAGAACCTGGTCCAGCTCCTAGAAGTAAATCTCACAAAAGCGTGAATGGCCCCCTATGACTGGGCCCCCTGGAATTTTTAACTCTCAAGTTCATTCCCAACGAGACTCCAGCAATTTGTCATTCAAATTTCATGAGGCTGGACACTGATTCTCACCATGGTTTGTTTCCTGTTAAGAGTCTCTGCTCCAGTAAGCCAAGACTCCCTGTGTTCACCTGTCTGCCCGTCCAGTCTTGTTGATAGTGGTGTTCTCTGATACCTCACCTCTCTTGTGAATCTAAGAAGAGTTGTTGATTTCTCAGTCTGTTCAGTTGTTTACTTGTTAAGACAAAGTGGCGACTTCCAAGCTTCTCACAAACAGAACTGGAAACCAGAAGTCTGATTCTCTCACTTCCAATCATGCCCGACGCCCTGCAGTATTTATATCTTCAGCTCTGTGTAGCTTCACATTTTCATATTCACCCTCATGACCACAATAAAAACCCAAACCCCACTGTGTCCACTCCCCTGTTTGGCACCATGTCACTTCCCTGCAGCCTCTTCATGTCTGTTTATGTTCAAGTGCAGTTTTATAGCATGTTGACTTTGTTCTCTCCCTCATGCCTGACATGGCCTTCCTCCCTCTTTGAATTGTCTTCTTGTGCTGATCTTTTAAGGCCTAGCTCATGCCACACTATCTCAAGGAAGCTCTTTTTGATCTTTTCTCTCATTTTTCCATGCCCTACTCTCTCCGTGAAAAGTCCATTCTGTCATCACGAGCACAGTGTCTAAGTACCTTAGCATACTTGCCACAAGACCCTTAAATTTTCTATTTGTCTGCCTCCACTACTAAACTGTGAGCTCTGAGTGTGCGATTGTGTGTTGTATATGGTCTGTTGGTGCTTGGCCTGGCATCCATTTCCACCCACTTCATGCCCCACCCCATAGGGCAGGAGATGGAAGGCTAAAACAAAAGAACTTTACAACTGCGATTCTAAATAACAACGTTCTGTCATTCTGTCAATGAGAAGCCCTTCAGCAAGATTTAAAGAACCAGTCATTACATTTACATACGGAGGCCACCATTGCATTGTTGCTGCAGTGGCAGCTGCTAGGCAAGCTCTAGAGGGGCAATTGTTTATGGCAGTGTCTGAACACTACCTTCCACTTCCTAGGTGGCACTTTGGAGAGTGAGAGACTCCTGGGATGGGAGTAGTGAGAGGGTGGAGACAGCAGTTTCTTGACCTCTAGATCACATCTACACGGCTGTGACCTCAAAACCAAGAAAGCGGACATAGTCTGCTAATGACATTGTCATCCCTCCCATTCTTCCAATGAGGTTTTAAAGCGTGAACTCCCTGTATTTAAATCCATTTGTCTTTGAACTATCCAGAGAGATTTCTGTTTTGTGCATCGAACTCAGTTCCAGACTGTGTGTAATTCATCTTCACATTCCCAACATTTTGAAAACGTGTGTGTGTATGTGTGCATGGGTCTGTGTGTTTGTGTATATGTCCTATAGCAAAGCTAGGTGGATGTTTCTTGAAAAGAATAGATTCTGATATTATTTAAGTAAACTATTTAAGTAAACTGAGCCACAATTTCCTTATCTGCAAAATGAAACATTTAATAGGACTGCTAACAGCCAACCATAGCTGTTAGCCATTAAACACACCTCCTAAGTACTGGGTTACCATATTAACAATCTATTTTTTTACTCTACACATATAGAAATGACTATGAAGGCAATTTTATAATGTGGTTTAATGGGTAGTTATTTGGTCCTAAAACACTGCATAGTACAAAATAAATCAAAATAACAATATACAGCATGCTGATCATTGACTCTGCTGGCCACAGTGTAATTCACGGGAGACAATGAAATAAGAAGTACATTGCAATTAGTGAGAGTGCAGTCAAGATAGGTGGAAGAAAGTTAACAGAATTTCTACCTTCTGAAAGCTTTTGGCAATTCACCTGCTTCCATTCATTTTCCTCTTGAGTGGTAAACTTTGTTGTGCTGGTTGCACAGATTATCTTGCCTGAATGCTTGAGTTAATGGAAACTTGGCCCACCAAAGCTCCAGTGGAATTCAACATTTCTCCAAGCCTCTGTTGACCATATGCTCAAGTAAATATCTTTCTTTGGGAGAAGATAGATTTGGAAGTACTCCCTTCATGCAATATGTGAGTTTCCTTAAAAGTTGATTGCTATTGCAAACAATTACAAAATGATATCAATCAAAGCAAAACCTCTACCTTCTCCTCATTGGCATATAAACAATATACACATTACAGATATTGACACTATGGGCACTATATAGAGAGGTAAATATATGTATATGTATCAAATATACATAAGTAAGTTATTCACATATTTCTAGCAAAAATATGTATGCCTTACATGTCTAGCTATTCAAGAAGAAAAATTAGAAAATGAACCATTAATATATTATTCAATTTTTTAATTGATTCTTATGAAATAAAAAAATTACATGTTAGGATAATACTATTACAAGTAAATTGTTAGATCTGAAAACACATAAATCAAAATAATGTCTGGTGTAATTGCAGTACAGTTTGTAGTCATAAACATGAACAAAATGAACTCTTCCATGAGAATTAAATCCACAACTTTGGTCTTGTTTCACAAGATTGTTTAAGGTTCCTAAAACAATCAAGTGTGTTAAGAAGTATCCTCAGTGTGAGCATAGGCAAAAATTGTATGTGTAACTCACTCATTCAAAACCAAGTTCATTAGTCTTTTTTAAAAAATATAACTTATTATCAAATTGGCTAACATACAGCGTGTGCAGTGTGCTCTTGGTTTTGGGGGTAGATTTCCATGGTTCATCACTTACATACAACACCCAGTGCTCATCCCAACAAGTTCCCTCCTCAAGGTCCATCACCCATTTTCTCTTCTCCCCCACTCCCCCATCAACCCTTGTTAGCCTTTTTTCAATGCTTGTTTTTCTTTTCTACCTTTACGGTACTTTTTTGAAGCACATAATTTCAACTATTATGTGCACTATAGAAATTACTCTTCTAATTCCATAACTCTCTCTCTAAAATTATACTGAGATTAAATATATTGCACTATTCTGTTAATGTTTTTAGTATAATTAGAGAACATGATTATTGTAGAAATTCTGAACATCAAATAATGTGTAATTTTTTAAAAAAGCTACTCATAACTTTACCAACCAGAGACAAAAGCAATATTTAAGCATTTTGGTGTGTGCTTCTAATTTTTTTTAGTTAAGCTTTATATAGATGACATGAAATTCTATATAAAAGCCTGGAATTATGAGAATAATTATGAGAATAATTTTTACAATGCCTCATAGGAATACTATATATATATATGTATATATATATATATAGTCTTTAAAAATATATATATATATACAATATACATACAGTATATATACTATATATATATATATATATATATATATATATATACTCTCTAAAAGTGTGCCCAGGTGTAGAAAGAAGAAGGTGGCTATTATAGCAGATGGTACTACTAGTTCCTTAGATCTTATCAATATTTCCTTCAGATATATTTAAACTTATTAAGATTGGTCTGCTTTACAAAGAAGTGTTAGGAAGAGGAGAAATTGGGGAAGGCATCCCTCAGGCAGAAAGATCTAAACGGCAGCCCAGAACATTGAAGAGAATGGAATGAAACTACAAGAGTGACTAGTGAAAGGTTGCCATTGTGAGAATACAGATCTAACATTCTGGATGGTTTTAGGAAAGGCTCAATTAAGAGTTCTGTTAATAAAGAATTCAGAAAATTTTATTAAAAAGTTTTCTCGGCCAATCTAGTAAAGAAAATCAAGACATGGCCAAAAAAAAAAAAGAAGAAGGAGAAGGAGAAAACTTTGATGTGTCTTGATGTGCTAACCACACCATATTTTCCCAAATATGTCTTTTGAGGGTATTCTTTCTAGCTGGTATAATAGCATTTGAATACTTATATCTACCTTTTTGAATGAATGTTGTATAAGCTATTTGTATACACACTCTACCTATCTTGTAAAAGGTTAAGATTCCTGAAGAAAGTCATGTTTGCCCTACTTCCAAAGCCTTGCTTCCATTCCCCACCTCTAGTATTCTGTTCAGTGTCTGAAACTAAAGAGAATGGAGCTACCTCTATAATCTTATATTTTTAGTCTCATCAATACTAGACAGGCAAACCTAGGCAAGTCATTCCATTGCTTTCATGAGGTAAACAAGGATTTTTACCAAAATATGCTAACTAGCATATTTTGCCAAATTGAAAGAAAATAATCAGGAAACTATTTAATGACCAGCTAATTGGAATGTCTTTTTCTATGCCTGCTTCATAACTGGTAATGAGCCATGTGTAAATGTATGCAAATAACAGATTGAAAACAAAGGCTCTTGACCTGGTACAGAGAGATAGCAGTTTAAACTGGGGGGTACAAATACAGAAGGATGCTTCACCTCCAATCTCTTAACTTCTAAATGCCCATTAAAACCTCATGTTGCCCAGGTAGCCAGACAATAAAGGAGATGGGTTAGATACAAAGTATTGTGTAAGAAACAAAATTTCACCCAGATAGGTATTGCTCTGACATGTAGGGAAACAATAATTATTAACATTTTCTATAGTTTACTTAACACTTAAAAGGGAAAAAAATAAATAAATGGTTAAAAAATGAATAGTCAATTCTTGATAGAGGAAACAATCAGCCTTCAAAGGTATATCACATTGTATTTCAAAACAAGCACTTAGAAAGCCTTTCTATTTGATGAGCAATCTCTGAAACAAAATGCACATAAATTACATGCTTAAATTCTAATGATTTCTCAGCAAATAGTGTCTTAATTTTAATAAGTGTTTTAAGAAACATGGATTAACTGTGATGGATCATTTAAAAAAGTAATTAATAGTATACATTAACTTTTCATTAATGGTATTTTTATAATTAAATTTTTTTAAGATATGAGGGGCACCTGGGTGGCTCAGTCATTTGAGCATCTGACTTCAGCAGGGGTCATGATCTCACAGTTCATGGGTTCAAGCCCTATGTCAGGCTCTCTGACTGTCAGTGCAGAGCCTGCTTCAGATGCTCTCTCCCCTCTTTCTGCCCCTCCCCCCCTAAATAAATAAGTTTTTAAAAAGATTTAAAATTTTATGGGGCACCTGGGTGGCTCAGTCGGTTGAGTGTCTGACTTCGGCTCAGGTCATGATCTCATGGTTTGTGAGTTCGAGCTCCGCATCAGGCTCTGTGCTGACAGCTCAGAGCCTGGAGCCTGCTTCTGCTTCTGTGTCTCCCTCTCTCTCTGCCCCTAATCCACTCGCATTCTGTCTGTCTCTCTCAAAAATAAACAAACATTAAAAAATTTTAAAAATAAATAAATAAAGTAAAATTCTTAAGATATGAATATATTTTGAAACTATTTTGCCCTCTCAAATGGTAAAATCCTAATCTAAATATGCATTAAAACAAAGATACCTTCTTAGATTAAATTTTTTAATTTAAAAATAATGTCCCTATTTGCATTTGCATACTTTACATACATAATATCTGTTTGTTTTAAGACGTTTGGCAAAATGTCAGCTATTGTTTAAATTGTCTATCATGAATACAGATGTGTCAACATGTATATCTCTTAAGGGTGGTCAACAGAATATGCTCTCCCCAAAGGCAAATACATACCATTTATGACATTTTTAATTAAAAAAATAGCCATCTCCCCCTATATACATAAATATTTAGCTAATGAAGACTTCATGACACTGTGACTCCTAGTAATTCTCTTTTGCTCTGTCATTCTCCTTTTATAAAATCCAATTCCTATTATAGAGATGTGTTAGATTTTCTCTTTTTCAGTTTTGTCTGAGGGTGTCCTCTGGTTTAATTTTTAAGTTAATTAGAAGGGCGCCTGGGTGGCTCAGTTGGTCGAGCGTCCAACTTTGCTCAGGTCATGATCTCACGATCTGTGAGTTCGAGTCCCACGTCAGGCTCTGTGCTGACAGCTCAGAGCCTGGAGCCTGTTTCAGATTCTGTGTCTCGTCTCTCTCTGACCTTCCCCCGTTCATGCTCTGTCTCTCTCTCTGTCAAAAATAAATAAACATTAAAAAAATTTAATTTTTAAGTTAATTAGAAGTGGTGCCCATGTACGATAATGCTGCCGGATATTCTCCTTTATAGGGTGCATAAAAGAAAGTATGAAGGGACTTACTGAAGGGCTATGTCTTCTCAACGCAAATTACTAGGAAACCTGCCATAGGATTCTAAGGTGTTAAATAATCATGGCTTTTAATTGTGAGTGGACATATGCTGTAGGAAGCTCAGGTCTCACGCCAACATTTTGAATGCAGAGGGATTGGATTGCATTGCTTTCATGATGCTACAATCAGCATCTATTGTTTGGACTGAAAGAGTCTTTTAACTTCCATTCAAGAGGACTAGGAGGAATCTGCTTGGGTCACTCAGAACACAGTGGTGGTCAAGGGCTACTCCAGTTTATAAAACTGCAAGCCTAGAGAAAAGCAAGGAGTTACACTTTCCTCATCCAAGATAGCACATGATTATCATCTGCTCAAAGTGAAAACAATGTAGTCTTAATATAGACGATCATTTCTAAATTTTTACTTTTGTTTTAAAAATCTTAAATAACGGTAAATTTGGCTTGTTTAAATCTATAAGCAACCCCAATTCCTCTTCAACCAGTAAATTACCATTTATAAATAACAAATACAACAATCGCTTATAAATAACATTTAAATATATTGTAAATAACAATATAATAATTTGTTTTATCCTGATGCCACAGGCAAAACACAATGTTATTCCTTTTTGTTCTTTTCCTGCTAGTTATGAACACATGTATTGAAGGAATCCATACACTCTTGGCTTCTAGGTTCCAATGATAAATCTACTTACCCACAAGATAAATGAGTCTCTGTCAGCAAAAGTATCCCTGCCACATATATAGAATTACTAAATAGAACAGAGAGACTATAATGGAGAGAAAGCCTCCTAGAGTACACTATGACTATATGGTCAGGACCTCTGAAATTCGTGGACTAGAACTGACCAATCTATCTCAAAATCTCAAGTATATTCTAATTCTAGACAAATCATTATTTTGTTATTTTTTCCTGTGCTCACCATTAATCAGTTAATGCTGGCTAACGGGGCTTCAAACACAACCCTCCTCACCCTACAGGGGTCCCCGGGACACAAATTCTGGGGTATTCATTTAGATAAATCCCTACACCTAGATAAAATTCTTAAATTACACTGGTGACTCACTTTGCATGTGGAGAGGAACATCTGAGTCTTTTGGGTTTTCTTTTTTTCAGTAGGCTCCAAGTGGAGCCCAATGCAGGGCTTGAACTCACGACCCTGAGATTAAGAACCGAGCTGAGATCAAGAATCACATGCTTAACCAACTGAGCCACCCAGGTGCCCTGATCTGAGTCTTGACTAGGGTAAAATATAGGCAATTTAGTGGGATACTTATATAAAATATTCCTCCTTAAAAGAGTTCTTTCTAGACAAAACTATTTCTTAAAGTAAAACCAACAAGGAAAACTAATTGCAATACGTTTAGCCATCATGTAACTGAATGGGCAGGAAGATCTTTCTTTTGTGAACAAAAAAAGTGTGGTATTCTGCCCAGCCACTTTTTCTGTCAGAGAAAGTTGATAACAGATTGAAGCAAATCACAGCTATTGAGCCTTAACATGGAGACACAAGGCTTATTTAAGTTTGTCGCTGCGGGTGTGTGCCTGGTACGTGCGGAAGTCAAGACAACCTGGAGAACATGACACCAGCCATTGTCACAACTCTTCACAATCCATGAAATACAAGTTTCAATCAAGTATAATAGCAGGAGAGAAACCAAAGTAAAAACTACCAACTTATAAAATTGTTACATCATCATGTTTCTAAGTTAGGTTCTTCTATTAAAAGTGAATGCATAGCAAGAGTAACAAATAATGGTGACATTTCTAATCAAAATAGAATATGTAGTCATTTTCTATGACCTGTATCTTGAGGCCTGTAGCTCCAATCTCTAAGTCAGCTGCAACAGGCCTTACTATCAATAATGGATTAGGTCTCTCACTTGACTTTTAAACTACTTTAGTAACACACATTCAGAAGTGCTGACATTCTCATATTCAAAATTGCCAAAGGGGAGTTAAACTGCAGAACTTCAGCTAGAGGAATTGAGAAGAGCAAATTATAAAAAGAATTAGGCAGAAGTCCTTAAGTGGATATTTCAAGACACTCCTGCCTACATCAGGCATGTGCAACTAGACCAGATTGTTTTTAATGATGAAACTCAATCCTGCAAGGGTTTGGCAAGATGGGAGCCATCAGATTCTGTTGAGGGGATATAAATTGGTAAAACATTCCTGAAAGAAACCTCAAAATATACTTCTTTTGTTTCCTAATACCAGTATGAGAAACCAATTATAAGGAAATCATCATAAATTGGGGTAAAATTTTATGCACACCAATGTTTCATACATATTTTGTGGTGAGGAAATCACTAGAATCAATTTAAATTTATTTAAAACGAAATATAAAAGAAAATATTTAGGAAAATATATCAAAATATTAACCTGGTTAATTCTGTGTAATTGAATAATAGATGACTTTTATTTTGTGCTTTGTGTATTTTATACTTTTCAAATGTTCTAACATGACCATGTACCGTACACAAACACACACGCTTGTTAATATGTATAATAGTAAAAACACTATCTACTTTAAAAACATCAACACAAGGACAACAACATAGCCCTCTAAGCATCTATTAAATTTAGCAAATATGTACTGCACACTACTCAAGCTTGGGAAATGTAAGGGGAATGTGAATGAAGCAAAGTCCTAACTGAAGAAACTTATATAATACTGGTAAAGAGAGTAAGTAACATAAAGCAAGAAAAAATAATTTCCACAAAATGTGATTGGGTTTGAAGGAGAGAAACAATTCCATCCTGAAGAGAAAATTTGGAATGATGATGAAAATACTCTCCAAAGAGGTAGTACATGGAATAGATCATGGGGCATCAATGAGAATCTGGTACTTGTGGATGAGGCAATGGAGTGAGTGTAAGAATGTCCCAGGGAGAAGGAGCAGTAAAACCAGAGATGGGAAGACTGGGCCACTTTTAGAATATAGTTTTCAGGAATGTTTGTCAGGAGTTGAGGGTGAATGTGAGGAAATGGTGGCAGCGTGGCGAAGAAGACAGTTATGGGGTCTACTTGGACCGCCATCCAGGTTGTCTTGCCAAAGGGCTTGTAGTGGGCATTCTTGAGAAAAGAGTGGTATGTTACAGTTGTGCTGTAGGAACATTAGTTGAGTAGGGGTGTGTAGTCTGTTATGGAATTCTGACATTTTAATGTTTATGTTTTAGTGCAACCACTTTGATGTGGAGACATTCTCAGGTTAAAAATAAAAACCAGGTAGATGTTTAGTTTAATTATTTTTTAAAATGACCCAGTAATGTGTGACCCACGATCTACCAGGTCTTCCATCATGGCCACCTACCACAGGGCAGCAGGAATGAGGTGGTGAGGGTTAGAGATGGATAGGGGTGGAGTTGGACTAGGGAACTGTTAGAGTTAAGGATGAAATAAGGGTTATGGGTGTCTCGGGTGCATATTTCTTGAAATAGAAAACGGTGATTTGATGCTTTGACCTGCCCAGTTTGTTTGATGAAGTCTTGTGAAATGTCCTACTTTATTTGATTTCAAGAAGATGGAGACATGCAGTCAAATCTATTATCACTATACAGATAACTAGAGCTGAATCTGAGTCCTATCATGGTGGTAAACCATAAAAGGAAAACATGTGACATATGTTAAGAAATGATTGGATACGGAGAACACCTGCCATAGAATGGCTGAAAACAGGTTGATACTTTTTAATCTTGCTTAGTTCACCGCTAATTGTACTAGAAACATATAACAGAAGGATCATAGTTAAGAGGAGGTCTGAAATGTTGAGCTCTCAGTGTTAGCAGGCCATACGTGTGAGATATCCCCAAGCTTGGATAGCTCACACTGAAATAAAGACATAGAGAATCAGAAACAGAGAAAGAAATTGAGATTCACGAATACATTGAAAGGCTCCAGTAATCTGTGTACTATTAAAATAGTAAAAATACACATTTTTCCCCTAATTGAAGTCCCTGACCAATATCATGGAGCTGGCTTGAGTCAGGGGTTGGAGAGAGGAGGTCACTGAAGCCAGAATGATGTTTTCCAATCATTTGCCAGAACGCTTTTAGCTCTACTACCGCCTTCCAAGACTGTGTGGTGTCCATATGGGTTGTGAGGCAGTGGATTATAAAGACAGCTTGAGAGAGTCTAAAGATGTTTCAGGCACGTGTCCTTCAGAGAAGCACACATGAAAAACAGCACGACTAGGGCTCATGATGTAAGCAATCCCCCATCCACCTGTCTGCTAATGAGGAATTCCCATTCAGTCTCTGAACATCTCCTGCAGGGCTGGGGATAATGAAGACGATGTCACAGTTTAGCTAATCTTGGAATATTTGCTTGTTCTTACTTGTTAGTTTTATAATGGGAAGGAAGCAAGGGTTCAGATTGGGATCATCATCCCCTCTCCAAAATTCAGAAACACTTAATAAGTGTACCTCTCACTACAAAAAGAACTTTTAAGTTAATGCTTCAAAGATTTCACTGTGCTCTTCTTGTGTTTATCACACAATTTTATAGACACTTAAAAATTTTCGCTAATTTGAGAATATTCTAATTAAACACCAGGAAATTCATGTGGCCTCAGAAAGATCCTTTTTCCTTTTGCTTTACTCCCTGTTTCTTTGTTGGCAAATAATAATCATCCAAAGCTATTCCTTATAAGTTTTCCTTTCCATTGCTGCAAAGTCTTTCTACAAATAAAGTTCCTTAGGAAGTAATACTCAACAAGTTGTTTACCCATGGTACACTTCATTGGATTAGCAATGTCAGTGATTAGCCTTTACTGTCTCCCCATTGTGGTACAATGCACTCAAGGTCTCCATTCATTCTGGAAACTTGCAGTGTAATTGGAGAGTTCATATTAGTCTTTGGTCTGCCAATTTGCATAAACAAGATATGCAAGCATCTATATCTGATCAAGCATTGACATCAGGGCAACCATACACATTTGCAATCTGTCTTTCCATAATCTCAGTAATGGCATGTAAATAAAAAAACAAAATTTCCAGCCCAGCCACATAAAGTTGCATAAGATCTCAAGGAAACACAGATTTTTCTGAATTAAGAAATGTTCCTGACTATTGCTGTGTGTATGGATATGTGCTTGTGTGGTTAAGAGAGTTCCGTGGCTTTGACTTCTTCCTTGCAACTCATGAGTAGAAGCAAGAGGTTACATGCCTTGCCTTCACTCATCCTTGAAACCTAAGCGAACACAACAATTCTGAATTAGTGGCAAAGCTGATAGAGATCTGTTTTATGTAACATATGAATCTGACTTAGGGTCATGCATGTCATTTTAGACATTGAAGTATGTGACATATTTAGGCTGCTTTTGATCTATATAATGTTTTAATTCACTCTACTTTTTAGAATAGATTGTGGTTCATCTGTGAGTTACAACTTAAGTGGATTCTAAAAATTTTGTAGACAAAACAGTTACACCTTTTCTCCAACAACTTTATCTTCAATACTTTCCCAACCCCATCCATGTAGTTTGCCATTAGATCAGACTTGATGATATTCCTTTTCTCCTACCATCCACTTCCCATTCCTTCAATATGGATCTTATTTGTTTTCAAGTGTGTGTGTGTGTGTGTGTGTGTGTGTGTGTGTGTGTATCCAAAAGAAAGCTGCATTGAAGGTTTATGTATTAACTCTGAAAAGATAGTCCCCATGCTTAGGTAAAGTCATCAAAACATTCCTCTACATATAAATGTTAACAAAGAGGTGGATTTTTCTTTGAAGAGTTTTGCTTTTATCTTTCTAATATTCTTTCTGTCATATAATCAAAACCAAAATGGAACAGCAAAAAAAAACCCAACTTCTTTTAATAATTCAAATAAAAATGCTTTTTAAATATTATCCCATGGTGTTCTTCAAAAGAGATAATAGACAGTGTCTCTTCATTCTCATTCAACAATTATTTATGGTTCCTACTATATATTTGCACAATGCTGGTGGTGGGACCCAGATTCTGTTACTTTGTCACTTTTTTCACCATTCAGAAGGTATCTGTGTCTATCTATTGACTATTTTTTTTTAATTCTGAAATAATTATAGACACACAGGAAGTTGCAAAACTGAACAGGAAAATCCTATGCACCCCTCACCCAGTCTCCCCAAGTAGGATACCTTACTAGAAAAAAAAATCAAAACCAGGAATTTGATATTGATACAGCCATAGAGCCTATTTAGATGACATCAGTTTTGTAAGTACTCCTTCGTGAGTGTGTATTTATGTACTTCTATGCAATTTTATCACCCATGTAGCTTTCTGTAACCATCACTACATTTCATATTATTGCTGCTATATAGATATCATATTTGTAAAAAGAACAAAATCTATGTCTTTTAAGGATGTAAATTTAAAATACTTTCTGAATATAACCCCATGTTCTCTGAACGTTAAATAAAATGGATTTTTAAGGAAACGATACCTTACCCAGAAAAAGCTAAAAAATTACCTTGTTTTAATTTCATGAGCCAAATAGTATTGGTTTGAAATGTTTCCTTTAAAACAAAAAAAGATTAATACGCCAACATGGAAAAGATAAAACACAATGTTGAGACAAAATTACACATCTAAACATTGAGAAAATTTACTAGGAAAGCATACCACCCTAAGGAATAATTCATTTTTAAATATCTCACATAAAATAAAAACTAAAAAAATCTCACATAGGTAAAGAAACAACAGACAGCAAATAGACTTTTGGTGTTCATGATTTACAGAATGCCCACCGCCTCTTGGACTGGCCTGTGATTGCACCATCTTAATTTTATAACTGAGAAAAATGAGGCACAGAAAGCTTACAGATTTGAAAAATTAAAGTTCCAGTCAAGCTGTTACTGCTCAAGGTGATCATGGACTTCACCATGGTTCCAAATCTACTTCTTAGTCCACTCTGCTGTAAGTTTATATTCATTAGTAAGTGCAAAAGAGATCAAAATTTGCTTATTAAGCTAGCTCTATCATCCTAAGAAAACACAGCACACACTCATACAGCAGTGGCATTGTTCGGTCACTCTACAACCAACATCTACCTTTATCATTTTCTTAGAATAGGCAAAGAAGAAAAGCAAATTTTATTGATGATATATTCATTTAAGAAACATGTTAAGTCCCATTTTTTGCCATCCCTTGGTGATATTAAGACACCATCCCTGCCAGCTATAGATTTTACCACTTAGTTGAAATAAAATGTTTACACTCTATTTTACCAGGGAGCATTTCCATGGCTCACAATGATACATAAAATTATTTAAAAGTAGATGAGTATTGGGGGCGTCTGGCTGGCTCAGTCAGTGGAGCACATGACTCTTGATCTCGAGGTTGTGGGTTCCAGGCCATGTTGGGTATAGAGATTGCTTAAAAATAAAATCTTTAAAAGAAAAGTAGATGAGCATTTTCTAATTTAAAATGACTGAACACATATACTTGTTTCCCTTACTCCTGAGACACCATTGAAAATGATGGAAGATGAATATTTTTAAAGGAAATGAAAACTGTAAATAGTGAGTGAAGAAAAAACCAACATCGCATAAATTATTTCAAAGCATTTTTAAAATAAAAGAATGAGATAAAACTCTTATGAATAAAACAGAAGCAATGTAGATGTGAAAACCAGGGTAGAGGAGAGAGAGAGAGAGATTCAGCAAGAAATGATAGATTTAAACCAGTTCAGTGAAAAAAACAATCCAGAGTGACAGCCATCCAGCAAGATTAGAAAGCAATTAGACAAGTTAGAAGAGAAGGCCACTGGGCTAAAAGAAGAATGGTTTTTAAAAGAATAGAAGAAATTTCATGAGTAAATACTATCAAAAGATAATAATATATTGGCAGGAAATAGTAGAAAAGGGCCTTTTACTTTTTATTATAAGCTCTTCTATTGTATTTTTATGAAGAGGTAAATATCTTGTATGATATAATACTTTTGAATGGAATTAAGTATAAAAGAAGGAAAAATAGGACCGAGAGGCTGAATCATGAGACTAAGGCAATAAAAAATATCCAAATATATACCCATGTGTGTTTTAGCAGCAGAATTTACAGGTGTACTCCCTGACAATCTTCTTAAAATGACCGCTTGAAAGCTTATCAGATTCTTTAGCAGATATGTGAGCCAGAGTTAGAACTGGCATTTCCTTGAGAAAACAGAGGTGACCTGTTAGAGACACCTGACACAACAGAAATTTATCCTTCCTCTGCTCTCTGATGAACTAAATGATAACCTTTCAGGCAGGAATAAGATGGCTTTTACTGAATTATTTCAACCTCATCCTAATGCATTGCAAATAAAAGTACCATGTGAAGCCCTAGGATTTACTCCCTGTAGTTTGTCAGAGGTAGTTTGAGTTTCAGATACTAACATGAAGAAGAAATGTGTTGTCATTTGGGTCTGCACAGCTTGGTTCCACTCCAATATTACCTGGACAGCAAAGTTCACTTTGGAGCTATGGAAAGAGACAAAGGGAAGCACATCTAGAAAAAATGTTACTGAAGACTGGGGTGACCTTTATGCTTAGCCAGAAGGGAATGAGCAATTCTCCAAGCATTCATATATGAGTCTGAACAACATATACTTTCAGGTGACATAAAGCTTGACTTCAAAGTGACTCATTCCTACTGCTCACTGCTAGAGCTTTGAGAACATTAAAACAGAATATGAGATAAGGTTCTTGGATAACTGGGACTCCACTGAAGATTAAATATTACACAATGGATTCAAGAATCCTCTTACCTGTCTCTTATAATAGCTCCGTAGGACCAGAAATGAGATCAAAGATCAGGCACAGGTAGAATTGAACAAGAAAAGAACTAAATTTACACACTTTTATTAACAGCCTATTTCAAAACGTGCTTCAAAGAAATAAGAAAAAAATCATAAAAGGAGACACTGGGATATTATAAGACAGCACTGTGATGGTGATAAACTGTAACTTCCTGCCGTTTTTGACAGTCAGTATTTGCAGCGCTTTGACAGAGCTTTGCTCTCTTTGTATGGCTTGCTAAATGTCCAGTGTGCAGAGGTTACGAGCATCTCACTAAGTGAGGGTGATACATCTTCAGGTCTAACAGCATTCTCCATGTAAGATGATTCATGAGAACTATTCTCCCGGTGCATTTGACAAAAACTGCCTCATCAATCTGTGTTTTAATACACTGCTGCTTTGCTATCTATGAATTCATCATCAGGAAGTATTTATTAGAAATATGGTTGATGGCATGCTTACAGTGAACCACCAGAATGTCCCAACTGTTACAATGCTTCCCTCTGCTTAATCCATCCTTTATCACAGGACCACTAGATTTAGTTATCTATTGAAATATACTATCCTGTCAAGTTGAAACTTAACTGGTCACCTACAAATAAAAAAAACTTAAAACAAGTGAGAGTGGCATTCATGACCTTCTACTATTAAGTATCACCTAGCTTTTGCAGAATACACCCTATTTTACTTCTTCATGAATGTTAAGATACACTAAATTAACATACTTGATAATACCCAAATGCACTGTGTACATATTCATCTCTGTTTCTCCCCCAAACTGTTCTCAGCCTATAATGTTGCTCACAATATATTTTCCTTCGTTCAAAATCCTTCTAGGGCCTTCTATGGATATCTCTTTTCTTAATCCTTTCCCTAAGTAAGACCTATTCGCCCTGTCCTTGCTTTCCCTTTGGTATATCATTTTCACTTTTACAGAGCCTTGTCTGTTTAATAATATACTAAATAATATAATAACATATATTAAAATAATATAAATGATATAATACATGTACATAATATATTAAAATATAATATTTTCTAATAGTGAGAAGTATTTGCCAAACTGATCAAAATATATTGGAGCAATTATACTTTTACTTGGGGATAAATTGACAAAATATTTTGGGTTTAGTAGTCAACCAGAATGATACAATATTTAGAAACTATGTCATGAGAGAAAGGTTGGAAGAATAGGTGGTATGTATTTGGAGAAGGATATTGTAAAACGAAAAATATCAGATCACTTCTAATGTTCAAAGGACACACATTCTATGTTTTTGAAATATTGTTACATAAAGGACAGTGTATTCGGTGGTCTGGCATTAATCTTGTTTTCAAGAGCTGGCATAAAGTGCAAAATTCAGAGGCCAGTTTTAGCTGAATTTAAGGAAGAGCTTTGTTGCCAAACTCTTAAAGATGAAAAGGTCTGCCTTGCAAGGAGCTGCACTAGCAGCTGAGTGTGTATAAACAGAACTTGCATAATCATCTCTTAAGACTACCACAGAAGTAATTCTTATGTAAGACGGCTTGTGTGATTTCTAAGTTTCCTTTAAATGCTAAGATTCTAAGATTCTAGACATGTCTACACTAAGCTTTTCATTACAGGATTTGACATAGTACATGCTCCTGTGTCGTGCACCTATTAAAACTGATTTAGATCTGTACTGAATAGCCAACAGCCCAATAAAGAATCACACAACATGACACGAAATAGCATCCCTATTAGATGAGGAAGATCACATTAGGATGCTCTCTGATATTTTAAGACTCAGTTTCCCACTCACCTGGTCTTAATTACTAGTCTAGAAAGTCTCCGGGAAAAAGAAAAATCCAATCATGTATCTGTAACCCTTAAATATTTAAAAGTATACAAATAATACAACAGGCTGTATAAGATCATGTTTTAGGAAAAAAAGTTCTGATCGCCATGTCAAAAGGGGACTGGACAGGGGCAAGTGGGACTCAGGGCCAATCACTTGTCTTTTGAGATTACCAAGGTGAGAGGTTAAGAAAGATTTAAATGATGACAGGAGAAAAAGGTGAATAGGAAAGGACATAGACAAAAAGTACCCTCCCCTTCTTTTCCTTATTACTTGGCCTGCACTACTGTGGACTTGCAGCATCTCTGGGCTGAATTGCTACAAAAGTCTCCTGACTTCCCGCTTTTCCAAATTCTTCCTTTAAAATTATTCCACACAATAGATATTTATAGAATGAAATCACTAGCAGATGATGTCAATCATTAATTTTTCTGTTGGTCATTTCTCATGAGTTATTCTCCTCAAAATACTCATTGATTCTCCATTCTTCATAAAATACAGTTTAAATGGAAAGTCGCTCCTATTTTGACCCCAACCTGTCAGATTCCTCAAGCTTATCTTTCTTGCCTGTGTTGTATCAACCCTTTACATCAGACTGCCTAGACTCGCTACATATTCAAAATGCAATATATGCATTTTCACCTCTAAACCTTAGCTCTGTTGTTTCCTTCCTTATGTCTCTCTACAGACCAATACAGTGTCATCCTTGAAGATCAAGCTCAATTTTCAACTCTTCCATAAAACCTTTTTAGCGTTTTTAGTCATACACTATAATCCCCTCCTCTGAACTACAAATAATTTCTATCTGTAAAATTTATTTAGTCACTTATTTAATTGATTTTAATCACAGGAAATCACTGACAGAAATAGCATGTATTCTCTAAAAAGCATGATTGTCTTTCTCAGGTGTAATTTATGTTCACTTTTTTGTCTTTTACTTAATTCCTTTCTGGCTATCTTATTCAGATTTGCATAAAAGTATTTTTTTAAATAAGGCTTACTGGTGGTTCCTTGAATTCAACTTCCTTCCTTCCTCCTACCAAAAAGTAGTTAATACATGCCAAGTATAGTAGTATAATATTTCGAATTATATGCCAGCCTGGTAGCTTCATAAAACATGTTTTTTTAATCATGTTTGACTTTTTACTCCAAAGCATATTTATATTTCCATTGACTCTGCTTCCCTGAGTCTTCCTGTAAATTTCTTTTGTGGTCCCCAAATGTGACCCATCACAGCCATGTATATTAGCACTGCATAATTTTCTTAAGATTAGCAGCTGCAGCTGCCTGATTCTATTAATTTACTCATCAACCTATGTTAATATTATTTTAAAATAGAAACTAACCTTTTTAACATGGCATATTGTACACTCGTTAAATAATTTGCTTTGTTTTCTACTGTATATCATGGCTATTTGAAATAAATATTTTATATTTAAAATACCATGTCTCCAATGGTAAAATGTATAAAATGCAGGAAGTAGAAAAAAGAAAATGTTACCATAGTCCTACAACTCTCGCATAATTGTTCACATTCCAATGCATTTCTTCTCTTTTTTAATACATTATTAACATAAATGTGATCATATTTTACGTTCATTTATATCATACATATTTCACTTAACATTATATATAGCCATTGCCTATATTATTACAAACTCTTCGCAAACATCACTCCTAAGAGTTGAAAGAACACTCATCAGAGAAACAAGTTGGTGTTGCAAGGTCCTTCTTTATGGGGCTCTGTAGTCTTTCTCTTGTCATGAATTCTGAGTCTGAGAACCAGCTCAGAACCTAGAAAACTAGGCATGGTATTGTAATTTTACACTGGGATCGCCGTCTTCATTCCTTTTCATTTGTTTTGACTGAATATTTTAAGCATCACTTATTGTCTTCTCATCTATCTCTCCCATAGGAGCACTGTTGCCCCGTAAAGGCCAGGCCCTTAACTGCCACTTCAGCCTTGCCCCTCATCGTAATAATTGCTCCCAACACACTTCTGATGTTTAAATGCCATCACCTGGCCAATATTTTTTTCCGAATCCTACCACCCCCATTGGTCAAGAGGTCCTTTTACTGAGTTACTCTAATGTATGAGCTCTCTTTTCCCCATAGTTCTTTTGATTTCTACTTCCTCTGAATCTTTCAAATGCCTGAGATATTGCATCCTCTAGCATATGCTCTTGCAAAAGTCTCCCATCTTACTTCACCATAAGTGAAAGTTTTAAGAACTGCACTTCTACTATATGCCTTTAGTCCACCCAGAACGAGTGATATGATCCTCCTTGCCAGACAGCCTGTGAGTCATTTAGCTGAACTAAATGTCATTCTTGCCATGGAGGAGCTTATCATACAGCTGAGAACAGTGAGGAGAAATATGTATATTAATCACATCTATACCAGTCTCTTCATGTGGTTTTAGTAGAAAATACTTGTGATATTCCCAAGAGTGAAAATCTCAAGAGTCTTACACCACAGGAGTAAACTGATGAGTTCCACATGCCATAAAGCACCCATACTTATTATAATCATATTTGGCCACTATCTTACAGTCTGGAAGGACAATGGTAGGGGCTATAAACTTCTAAGAGAAAATTGCCTACAGTTTGTCTTAGAAACTGGGAGGGGGGGGTCTTTCTTCTCACATAATTTTAGTTGGTGAGTTTTGTATGATCTTCCAAGTTAAGCTGATTAATTACATTACATAAAAATAATATTTCAGTTTAAAGGAATAACCTTCTTGTTACATCAGTTTGCATAGCTTCTCTTCTGGAGCACAGGGCAAGAAGTACATGGCCAGAACCGATTTAACCAAGTGCCTTTTCTGACTAGGTATCATGCCAATCTCTCTCATATTATATCTTGTTTAATTCTCATAATAATACCAGGTGGAAGGTATTGATCCCATTTTTAAATATGTAATAACAAAGACTGGGATCAGTTAAGTCGTCTATCTAAAATTGAAATCTGGATGTGGCAGAGGCAAGACTTAAGTCCAGGAATACCTGATTCTAAAATCTGACCTATTCTGGCAATTGTCAGGAGGAGACGATTTTGCTTTCAACCATATACCTTATCATTGTTCTCCAAACAGTGCCTTCTAGAGAAAGCAGATAATCAAAACATGACTTTCCCAGCAGTTTGCTTGAGTGAAAGAAACTGATCTCTTTCTTCCTTATATGGTCTCATGATGAAATACAAATTATAGCGTCACTTCTCCTACACTAAATCCAACTTAAGAATGGTTCATGTTCTTTTTTTATTATTATTATTTTTAGAGAAAGAGAGGAAGAGAGAATGTGTATGTGCATGTGTGGGTAAGGTGCAGAAAGAGAGGGAGAGACAGAATCCCAAGCAGGCTCTGTGCTATCAGTACAGAGCCCCATGTGGGGCTCGATCTCATGAAATGTGAGATCATGATCTGAGCTGAAATCAAGAGTTGTTCGATTAACTGACTGAGCCACCACCCAGGTGCCTAAGAATGGTTCATATTCTTAAAATTAGGTTATAAATAACATGTGGGAAGCCTCCAAGAAGAAAAGAAAGGGAAGGCATAGTTCTAATTCCAATGCCGATACATGAGCTTCCAGTAAACAATGCCAAAAACAGGAGTTAAATAATAAAGGAAAAGTCTTAAAAGGAGAACCTTGAGCCACATAAAAAATGAAGCCTTAATTCAAACACATAAACCATAAGACTCAGGATAATGAAAGAAATATTTACTTCTGCTGGGATTGTGACCTATTCTAGAGGTAGATGGGCTTACTTTAGAGGCAGTGATAACTAGAGAAAATCAAAACTGGAAAGCATAAAATTACAAACCACAACAATGGAATTTCTAGGAGCTCTCCATGGTGCTACTCAATTCAGCCTCAGCCTCTTTTGATGATTTTTATGCAGTACTGACGTCACCTTAGCTCATCTTTGGGTTAAGGTCTTTCCCAGATCTAAAGATTTATAAAACTAGAAAACAGCCTTATATTTACAAAACTATGATTTACAGCAGAGTGATTTGACTCTTCTTTCACTAACTTAATCACATCTCTAAGTTTAGCACATAGCAGTAACCCATTATGATGCTGACCATCTACCTTGGTTGAGATAGCAGACCTCAGTTACCACTAAATGTAGTTTGTTTGCCAATCCTGTA
Source organism: Acinonyx jubatus (assembly GCF_027475565.1). Classification (NCBI taxonomy): domain Eukaryota; kingdom Metazoa; phylum Chordata; class Mammalia; order Carnivora; family Felidae; genus Acinonyx; species Acinonyx jubatus. Next base: position 40,889,892 of record NC_069385.1, read on the forward strand.
GCAATACATTATTGTCCTGTGTGGAGTAGAATATGCTTTCCTTATCCATATTAGCAGAGATAATGGGCTGACCAGAGGCATCTCTTTGAAATCTTTTGATGGGGCACCTGGGTGGCTCAGTCGATTAAGCATCTGACTCTTGATCTTGGCTCAGGTCATGATCTCACAGTTGGTGAGTCTGAGCCCTGTGTCAGGCTCTGCATTGACAGTGTGGAGCCTACTTGGAGTTCTCTCTCCCTCTCTCTATACCCCTACGCCCTTGTGCTCTCTCTCTATCAAAATAAATTAAACTTAAAAAATAAAAAAAAGGTTCTGAAATCTTCTTTTGAAACCAGGTGATAAAGCTGACTATCTGTCTGAATCACTACCCAGTTGCAAATAAACCCAGCTTTCTGCGCTTCAAAGTTTTAGTTTAAGTAGGCCTATACTTATTTATAAAAAACTGTAAGTAAGTATATTCTTTAGAATTTTGATTTTGGAAATAAATTTATTCTATATTTCACCTCAGAAAAAATATCTCTGGGAATTTAGATTGGAAAACATAATAATAACAACAAAACTACTACCTCATGAAAGAATAATTTCTCTCTAGACCTATATGTAAAAGTAAAAATATGATGCCTCCTGAACTTTATTTCTATCATTCTGTGATCATAAACCTGATAATGACTGGCTTTAAGGAATTACTTACAGGCATTTAAAAAGACTTGAAGGCATTATGGAGCTTCCCAGTCAATATAGCAAACTGAGTGAGCTTAATGTCCTCACCTCCCTCTATAAATTTAAATGATAGTAAACAGTTCGAACAATAACAAATTTATAGAAAATTTACACAAACGCTGTAAAAGAGGCAAAGTAACATTATTAAATCAGGTATTTGATAAAATTTTAAAAGATAAAAAATACATGGGGGTCTGACTTCTACTTCAAGAAGATGGGATAGTCATACTTTTCCTTATTCTTCCCATTAAATATAACTTTAAAAACTGGGCATTATATGTAAAACAAACATAAGAAGACTATGAAAGTAGTTTCTAACCAGCTAGAAACTGTAGGACCCAAAGAATGACCTAGGTCAATTCCCTGGTTTGATTTTTGCCTTATATATTTCAGACTTAGAGCTCAGGAAACTGGCACCTGGAAATTCCAATAGGCACAGACAAAAAAAGGCCCTAACAAAAGCTTGCCCTCACTGGGCAAAGGACCAGGAAAGGTATACTCACAACATACAAAGCTTTTAGGCAACAGCTACTTTACTCCAGCTGTACACCACAGGGAAAAGAAAAGAGAAGAAAAGAAAAAAAGAAAAGGAAAGAAAAGAAAAGGCAAGGAAACGCAAGGCAAGGAAAAGAGAAAAGAAAAAAGAAAAGAAAAGAAAATCATGTGACCTCACCACCATCCACACCAACAAAGGGGGAGAGGGAAGCCTGAAAGTGGCACATTTCCAGGCTGTTATGAGGCACACCATCCCCCACAGAGTAATGTCAGAGCAGGTTGAGTGAGCAGTCAGGACTTTCATTCTCTATTCTATCAACATTAACACCCTAGTTGTGAGATGCTATAGTATTTTTACAAGATGTCATCACTGAGGGAAACATGAGATTTCTCTGTACTGCTTCTTACAACTGCACATGAATCTACAATGATCTCAAAACAAAATTTAAAAGTTTAATAAGAAAAAATACATGTGATCATGAAACATTATGATATGCAGAGGATTAAGACCACAGACATAAAGTCCATGCTATAGAAATACAAGAAAAAGGATCAGAGAAAAATTCAGAGGAAAGAATAATAAAAATGTTTCTTTTTCTAACTAAAAGGAATAATAAAAAGTTTCATTATGATCTGGTAGACACATAAAAGATCTGCTCCCAAGAGCATGCTTACAAATGCCAAAGGTGAAGAAAATCCTAAAATCTTTTACAAAGTGTAGATACCTACAGAGCAACAAGGGTTTATCTGAAGCCAGCCTTCTTATAAAAAATAATGGATGTCTAACAACTATGAAATAATGATTTCAAAGTTCTAAGGGAAAATTATTTTGAATTCACATTTCTATATCTAGCAAAACTATCAACAAATGTGAAAAAGAGAAGAAACACATTTAAGAGAATGCAAATACTCTGCCATTTTACCTCCCCTGTACTCTTTCAGGTAAAACAAACCAAGAAACAAACGAGGCATATAAACTGCTAGCCCTTTACCTAGGCAGAACTAGTCTGGTACAGAGTCATATAATGAATTGTAGGAAAGATGCATTTATTCCATTGTGCTTGAATGTAGCAATTAAACTTCCTTGAAACACTGTCTAATTATCACCTCTTACTTTCAGAGAGCATAAGCAAACATTTAAAAAAAAGTTATTTTAGAGACTCAGTTTTCTAAAACAGAATACAAGATGTCCACCATTCCTCTTCTTCCTATGATCACAGCTAACCTACATTTCTTCACCTCCTTTATAGTTATGGGTGTCTACTTGGCTGTTTTTTCTAGCCAATAAAATGTGAAAGAAAGCAATGTGCACTGTTTTCAGGTCTGTCCCAAAGAAATATATAATGTGTGATTCTCCATGCTTTTTCAACCTTTAGGGAAATAGAATGGAATTGAACAAAGTGACCCTGAAGACTATACCTAGAAAATGGCAGGACAGTATGGTGGAAGGAACGTGGGTCATTGATTCACTAGGAGAAGCACCTTATTGGACTGCGTGGCAAGATGTTTGAACCAATGTACACATTTTGATCTGTTTGTTATAGCAGCTATTAGTACCTTATGTAACTACCTCATATTCATTCACATCTTAAATTCCAACTAATTGGGGCTTTGCAAAATGCAGTCAACTTTAAGCTATAGAAACACACTATTATTAATTGTGCATCAAATAGTATTCTAGGAGGCATTCCTCTTATGAGTTTATTGTGGTTTCTCTAACTGCAGCTCTTTTCAGAATAGTTATGATGAAGGATAAAGAGTATTTTATTTCCAGATAAATCTTAAGAAAATATAGCAAATGGGAATGCAAGCTGGTGCCGCCACTCTGGAAAACAGTATGGAGGTTCCTTAAAAAACTAAAAATAGAACTACCCTATAACCCAGCAATTGCACTACTAGGCATTTATCCACAGGATACAGGTGTGCTGTTTCGAAGGGACACATGCGCCCCCATGTTTATAGCAGCACTATCAACAATAACAAAAGTATGGAAAGAGCCCAAATTTCCATCGATGGATGAATGGATAAAGAAGATATGGTATATATATATATATATATATATACACAATGTATATATATATACAATGGAGTATTACTCGGCAATCAAAAAAATGAAATCTTGCCATTTGCAATTATGTGGATGGAACTGGAGGGTATTATGATAAGTGAAATTAGTCAGAGAAAGACAAAAATCATATGACTTCACTCATATGAGATGAACATAAGGGAAGGGAAATAAAAATAATACAAAAACAGGGAGGGGGACAAAACAGAAGAGACTCATAAATATGGAGAACAAACTGAGGGTTACTGGAGGGGTTACGGGAGTGGGGGATGGGCTAAATGGGTAAGGGGCACTAAGGAATCTACTCCTGAAATCATTGTTGCACTATATGCTAACTAATTTGGATGTAAATTTTAAAAAAAGAAAAAAGAAAAAAAAAGAAAAGAAAATATAGCAAGAGTGCTACCCATGGAAGAGACAGAAGAATCACGTACCTCTATGATTTGGGCAATATGGTACCAGAATTTTAAAATTTACAAAAACAAAATGACACCTCAATTTGATATTCCAAAAAATTTTGATTTAGATGTCCATGAAGTTATATTTATGAAGGTAAAATGGCTAAACATTTGAAAAATAAGCATGTAAATTTTATCAACATCTGTAGGAGAATCTGATGACACTAGGGTCCTAATATTTTCCCAGAATTATTTAGTAATGACTGACAAATAAAAAATGCATATATTTAAGGTACACAGCAGATTATCTTACATACACACATTGTAAAATCATTGCCACAATCAAGCTAATTAACATATGTTTCACCTAACATAATTACCGTGTGTGTGTGTGTGTGTGTGTGTGTTAAAAACACTTAATGTCTACTCTCTTAGCAAATTTCAAGTATACAGTATACCACTACTAACTATAGTCACCATGCTGTACATTAGGTTTCCAGACTTATTCATCTTATGACTGAGACTCTGTATTCTTTGGCCAGCATCTCCCCATTTCCCTCATCTCTCCACCCCTGATAACCACCATTCTATTCCTGTTACTATGAATTTGACTTTTTTTAGATTCCACGTATAAGTGAGATCATGTACTCATTTGTCTTTCTGTGCATGGTTTATTTCACTTAGCATAACGTCTTCCAGGTTCATGCATACTGTTGCAAATGGCAGAATTTCCTTCTTTTTTAAGGTTGAAGAGTATTCAAAACTAATTTTTTGAAAGGATAAGTGAATGTTCATTTTGCAGTTTAGAATTGAAGAGAGTAAAAAAATAAAGTGCCATTGGGGAAGAGGGATATATCAAGATGCATTTGCATTGATACTAAAAAGAATAAAAGAGAACTTGCACTTACTCATCTTTTTTGTTCTCTAGTTAAGGACATGTCTAAACATAGCAAATAAAATGAAATGCAGAACAGCTCATATGGTTCGTTCAGTTTTTCATTACAGATAATTACTTTCTATCCATTTATCATTATCTCACTGACTCAGACCAAAAGATTGCTATTTGCTTCTTTCCATTTTGTCACTGCAATTATTTGGCTATTTGAAGCAAAATGATAAGTAGTCTCTTCCTCAGTAGTTGAAAGTGTACACGTAGTAAATTTTATTGATAATACTCTCTACTTTAAGTCAGTAAATACGTGTTGAATAACTCAAGAGCACCAATCTCTTCATTTTTGTGAAAGTTGACACCTACTTCCTACAACTAGACATTTTAAACAGATTTAGCTGCTAATCAAAAAATAAACAGCAATTTTGAGGCACCTGGGTGGTTCAGTCGGTAAGCGTCTGACTTCGGCTCAGGTCATGATCTCATGGTTTGTGAGTTCAAGCCCCGCTTCCGGCTCGGTGCTGACAGCTCGGAGCCTGGAGCCTGCTTCAGATTCTGTGTCTCCCTCTCTCTCTGCCCCTCCCCCGCTTGTGCTCTGTCTCTCTCTGCCTCTCAAAATTGAATAAATGTGAAAAAAAAATTTTTAATAAAAAATAAACAGCAATTTTAACACAAGAAAAAATAATGATATATACATTTATATATACATGTATGTGCTGTGTGTGTGTATATGCAGAGAATTAACCTAGCCCATTATCAAAGATTATATAATCCTTAGCTTGCTTGCTGAACTAAATATTATATATAGCTTTTACATGCCTATTGTCAGCTTTTAAAAAGACTTCCAACGTCCTACTTCTGGCGACTAAACCTCTCAGCCAAACCACCACATTATCACACCATGAAATAAAGCAACTTCAAGGGTTTCACTCATTTGTTTTAGGTTAAGTAACAACTGAAAGGAAGCACACTTAGCTCAGACAGCTATGCATGTGATGAAGAAAATGTCACTTTTTTTACACACTGCCCTTGTCACTGTTTCTCAATATGGTTCTGCCTGTGCATACACAATGTGGAAATAAACTCTCCCACCTTCAGGCTGTCTGAATGAAAGCAGTTCATGAATCTGTGTTCATTTTTAAAAAGACAGGCATTGTTTCAGCCCTCTCCTATCAATGCACCATAATGCTGCCTTAAGTTTACAAGGTAGCTTGAATGCAAGAGGTTTCTGCTGCTGTCCAAAGCACTATAAGCTTGCAAACTATTGGCAGGTTAACAATCATTGCAAAGAACACTGTTGCAAAGCACAGAGCCCTTTTGTTTTATTAGGAATTCCTAATTAACTCAATATCTCACTGAGTTCTTTTTGGATATTCTCCCTTAACCATTCTACACACAGACACACACACACAAACACGTGCAATTTGGAAGCTGCCAGAAATTGTAGGTAGGATTTGGAGGACTGCACAAACTAATGCTGGACTGAAGTTAATGGGGCTCGTCACCCGCTAGCCTTGGACAGTGATGTTCCAAGTCATTAGCATGTCTTCTGTTTTTGGCAAGCTCCCCCTGGTAGGACTGGGCTTCCAAACAGTCAGAGCCAGAATTTGTAGCAGCAGCACTTTCTGCCTTCCACATGAATGACTAGAGCTCTCAAAGCTAGCAGATTGGTGACCGCTTCTAACACTAGACCCTTTAGACAGAAGAAAGGGCTGCCATTAGGTACTGTGAATTGATTACATATTCTTTATTCTTTCACAAGTCCTACTTATTAAGGGCTCTTAAAATATCTGGCACTGATTTAGGCATTTTGCGATGGCCCTTACATCTGAGTCTTAAGTAGAAACTCAAAGAGCTATTCAGTTCCTTGTTACAGCCAACCCCCCTGACAGCAAGCTGCGCCTTGACTACATTATGTACTTTTCAGCAGATGGAGTTTGGGGATTCCTGTGAAATTGTGAAACAAAAGCACTGAGACACAGGAGAACAGAGCTGGGAGGGAATAACAGATAGATATATCCAAAGAACAACAAACAACACAGGTAGGGTTAGGATAAGTTAAAAAAAATGACAAGAGATTCTGGATTCGTAAGAGTTTGATTTTTTCATTACTAAAGAGTTTTAAGAATGCTAGTATTTTAGAAAAATAGAGCAACAATGACAAAAAAATATTAAAAAGGACATTGCTTCACTGTAAATTCAAGCAGTCTAAGCTGTGCCAGGTATCTCCAAACATTTCATGTTTTAATTGGCTTCCCAGGGCTACAAGTCACATCCACTTAATCGTGTATTGATTTTCTAAGATGCTTCCTGTTACTATGACTACCCCAATCAATGAACTTCTTATAAGTAGCGAGATCATTTTCTTTCTTGTTTCTTTCCAATGGAGTCTGAATAATTTATTTCCACAAAAATGTCTGATGTTGCTTCTCATCTATCAAGGAGCTACGTTATATTGATAAAATTGTTTGATGCCTCTCATTTGTTTATTTGTTTATTTATTTATTTAATATTTATTTATTTTTGAAAGAGAGAGCGAGAGAGAGACCGCACACATGCAAGCAAGGATGGGGCAGAGAGAGAGAGGGACAGAGGATCCAAAGCAAGCTCTGTGCTGACAGCAGAGAGCCTTATGAGGGGCTCAGACTCACAAACTGTGAGATAATGACCTGAGTCAAAGTCAGACACTAAACTGACTGAGCCACCCAGGTGCCTCTGATGCCTTTCATTAAAAAAAAAAAAATTAACAACTCAGGCAACAACAGATGTTGGCAAGGATGTGGAGAAAGAGGAACCCTTTTGCACTGGGAATGCAAACTGGTACAGTCACTCTGCAAAACAGTATGGAGGTTCCTCAAAAAATTAAAAATAGAACTATCCTATGACCCAGCAATTCCACTACTGGGTATTTATCCAAAAGATACAAAAATGCTGACTCGAAGGAGCACATGCTCCCCAATATTTATAGCAGCACTATCAACAATAGCCAAATTATGGAAAAAGCCCAAATATCCCTAGACTGACAAATGCATAAAGAAGATCTGGTATATATACACAATGGAATATTACTTGGTGATCAAAAAGAATTAAATCTTGACATTGGCAACAATGTGGATGGAACTGGAGGGTATTATGCTAAGTGAAATAAGTCAATCAGAGAAATACAAATACCGTATGATTTCACTCATATGTGGAACTTAAGAAACCAAACAGATGAACGTAGGGGAAGGGAAGCTAAAATAAGATCAAAACAGAGAGGGAAACAAACCATGAGAGACTCTTAAATACAGAGAACAAACTGAGGAGGGTTGCTGGCAGAGTCTTGGGTGGGGGATGGGCTAAATGAGTGATAGACATTAAGGAGGGTACTTGCTGGGATGAGCACCAGGTGTTACATGTAAGTGATGAATCATTAAATTCTACTCCTGAAATCATTATTACACTATACGTTAACTAACTTGGATTTAAATAAAATTTTTAAATTTTTAAAAAATTTAAAAAATATTTACAGATTCTGCACAGAGAAAGCATACAGAATTATCTTGGACCAAGATGATGAGTGGCTTATCAATCTGTGGTTGTGTTGATAAAAGTTCTTTTTGGCTATGAGAAAAGTTCCTTTCACTTGGGCCTTCATCACAGGGACTAAGAGGCTGACAATCACTCAAAGTGGATGCTCACTGGGAAGAATAAAGTGGTTCTACCACTAGGAGTCAAAGAAAGTGCAAGGCCACGGGCCAGCCATTTGTGACTTCGTTAGTTAGAATTGTGCTCTCTACCCCAAGAAACGAATTGTATATTGTGAGGATTTTGGCATGGGGGAGGGAAGTCACTCTAATCTGAGCCTACCCACTTTTTCTGAAGCACAGCCCTAGAAACAATAAAACAAGATTCAGGAAACACATTGGTCTTTGGAGTCAGACAACCTGGACTCAACCCTTCATGTCAGGTGAGAAAAATTGGTTAAGTCTCTTAAACTTCTTGAAGTTTCATTTCCTGTCCTATAAAATGAGATCAACGTAGTTACCACCCGGTAGTATGGAGGCTCTCTAAAATTTTTTTTTATGTTTATTTTATTTTTGAGAAAGACAGGGCACAAGAAGGGGGGGAGTGGAGAGGGAGACACAGAATCTGAAGCAGACTCCAGGCTCTAAGCCGTCAGTGCAGAGCCTGACATGGGGCTCAAACTCACCAACCATGAGATCATGACCTGAGCTGAAGTTGGTGCTCAACTGACTGAGCCACCCAGGTGCCCCAGTATGGAGGTTCTCTAACTCTAACTACTCTATCCTTCTATCAAAGTCCATTCTTCTACTTGAGACATCTTTCCAAAGCAGAAGAGTGACCAGGTCACTTTCCTGTCCCAAAACTCCCCAAGTCTGGAGAAACACAGGCCAAACCACATAGGGTGCCATCCGCCACCCCACTGAAACAGTTCTCAGCCAGTCTTTCTTTGCTCACCTCTGATCATTTGCCTCAATTCACTTCTTGGTCTAGTTTCCTCAAAACAGATTTATCACGTACTTTTGACCCCTTACAGCTGTGTGTTTGTTCAAAACACCTCCCCAAAGTTTTCCTGTCTGACAGGTTCTTCCTGTCCTCGTCCACTTAGTAAACTCTTGTTCATCCATCCAGGCCAAGGATATCCACATATTTGCTATCTTTCCCACTGTGCCTGGAGTTTCTCCCCCAAAAAATAAAGATTAATTTTCACCAGGTGAAACAATTTCGTTTTTCATTTGGTTTCCAGAATGAACAAATATTTTATTTGGCGTCTAACGTGAAAATATCTAGATGTTACTTAACCACACAGTGAAGTGATAAAAAAAAAATGCAACCTGCGTATTGAAAACCTGAACACTAAAAGTAAAATGTGATGTTATTCAGATTCCCAAAGTCAATCAACTTTAAGTCTTCACAGTTTAAGTAGTCACCGAATTGTAAGAAAAACAGCACACTTGCAGAAAAATATGCCGCCTGACAAATGAGCTTAACCACATCAATTACTTTGAGCATTGCTATCACCTCCTAAGCAAAAGATGTATCATTTCTAATTTAATACTCTAAAATTGGTATAAGTGAATGGACTGAGATTCAAACAAGGTACGTCATTTGCCCAAGTATTTAATATGTAGCATTGTTGTCATCCAAACCCGGGTCTATCTGCCTCTAAAGACCATTCTATTTCCACCCCTCTGCATTATCTTTCTATTGACCTTGCACTTTGATCATAGGTGGATCTTAAAAGCAATGGTCTATGTGTCTTTTTCCCAGGTGTCAGGTGCTATCTCTAGCCAGATCACTCAAAATCCTCTTTTGCTTGAGAAAAGGGGGGGTTGGTGTGTGAATTTAGAAAGGTTATACAATCACTTGAAAAGGAAAAGAGATGGGGCCTCTTCAAAACACAATTACATCATCCTATTAATAACACACATAATTAAAGTAAGTTTTCTTCCTGGCACTAGACTCACTGGTAGCCTTTCTTATTTTTGGTTCAAGTACCTTGAATATTTGTTGTGTTCGCCTAAATAAAAGTAATATATTATAGCAAGATTATAGCATGGTATAAATTCTCACTGAGTTGTTACAAAATATCCTATCTCTTCATTTCCCTGACTAGGTTCATTGGAAGGGGTTTACTATTGTGGTAGTGGTGGTGGTCTTGATGAGGGTAGTAGTTGTGTTTAGCAACCTGACATTGTGTATATATCTTACTTCAAACTTTTTTTTGGACTTACATTAATCTCAAAAAAAAACCAGTTTAAATTGATGCTTAGAGTGAAACATGTATCAATATGCAATAATATGTCATACATAATATATGCAAAGTAAAACAGAGTCATGATTACGAAAGCCATAAAAAAATGTTACTTCAGTAGAAGACTATGAAATGCCCTGTGCCCCAATGAATGGAACGTTTTTAGCACATCTTATATTCTTATTCAGAATTGCTATTGTTTTTAGATCTAGATATAGAAGTAGTCATAGATACAGAGACAGAGATACAGAGCATTTAAAAATCAATCTGAACTTGAGAAACATCTAGCTTAAAGATTAGTAACAAGTCAAATTTATTCCCAGAAAGAGTTCCTTTAGGTGGCTTCCCAGTTGGCAATTAGAGGAAATCAACTCTCTTACTCAGTCTGGGTCCTGGGAGAAAGAAGGGGACTGAAACATTTATGGGAAATAGAAACAAGGCAGGCAGCCAGCACAAGGGATCCTTCCCTCTCCAACACAAACACAAAGATTTCAATTGACGGTAGCTCCTGTTGTGCTGACACTTAGCACTTAAAGAAATTCTGATAGTAGCCATGCTTATAGGGAAGTTCCCAAACATGTCCAAGTTGTCAGTTTTCTCTCCTGGAATGGCTTACAATGTTACTATTAAATGACTCCAAAAACCATGTAAGTTGGTAAATAGCAAGATACTGAATCTATCCTGAGATGCTTTTTTTATTTTCAATTTCTTACAAATAATATGAGTTCTCCAGTCCTTCATGTAGCTGAAGGTCTGCCTATCCCTAGTGCAGAAAGAAGACGACGGCAGGTAGGGGCACCTGGGTGGCTCAGTCAGTTGAGTGTCAAACTTCGGCTCAGGTCATGATCTCACAGTTTGTGAGTTTAAGCCCCACATCGGGCTCGCTGTTGTCAGCACAGAGCCTACTTCAAATCCTCTGTCTTCCTCTCTCTCTTTCCCTCCCTTGCTTGTGCTCTCTCAAAAATAAATAAAACATTTTTAAAAAGCTAAAAAAAAAGAAGATGGCAGGTTAAAAAAATTATAAAAGGCTAGATTACCATTATGTGTTAAGTAGCATGGTTGTAGAAGCCAATTTTCTTTACAAAGTGACACTTTATTTTTTTCAAATGTTTATTTTTGAGGGAGAGCAAGTGGAAGAGAGAGAGAGAGAGAGAAAGAAAGAGAGAGAGAATCTCAAGCAGGCTCCTCAATTCAGTGCAGAGCCCAACGTGGGACGTGAACTCACCAACCGTGAGATCATGACCTGAGCTGAAATCAAGAGTTGGAAGCTTATCGGACTGGGTCACCCAAGCACCCCGCAAAGCAAAGGACACTTTACACACTGCTGACAATAGGGTAGAATCAGGAGTGATTTTACATGATATACACATTTCCAAACATGCTTATCCTATGTCCTCTCCCAACACCTATTATCTATCTCTATGGAGTTTTAAAAAAGGTGTTGTTGAAGAAAAGGCAGCAGCAAGTCTGACTCACCAAGAGCAAGTCAGGAAACCTGCATCAGGAAAAACCTATATAGAGAAAAAGGATCAGTGTGTCTCATTCACTTCAGAGGCAACATCCAAACTGTGAATTCAATTTGGTGATGATGTCCTGCTGCCTGGAGAAGAGGACCCTTTTTATTGAGTCATCAGCCATCAGTTTAGGTGCCTACAGACACAGTCAGAAATTCCTATGGAGCAGAGGTCTGCATGATTTTGGCTATTCAACATAAAAAAATAAAGTCTGACCTTCCAGCCTAATGAATGACAAAGATATAATTAGTTATTTTAAAACGAGTGGTATTTTCAGTGGTAAGAGCTACAAAAATTGACTGTTGACTTGCAAACCTCTAAAATGCATGTTGAATACACGGAAAGTAAACAGTAAATAATATCACTGAAGAGTAACTTCTCAAATCTTTTTTAGGAATTTAAAATTTATCCCATAAATATTGTATACAAAGTACCATAAAGCAAACTACAGAGAGCAGAAGGACATCCTAAAAGTTAAAAAGAAATTATCAGTAGTAGGTTTATGACATGTCGCTAATTAATAATTGATTTTCCATTTTATAATTCCTAACCAGGTAAGTGTCATTCCCTGGAAGAAGCAGCATTCCTATATAAATTCTATGTGATAGGCTTTCCACCAAAAACAGCAACAACAACAACAGCAGTAGCAGTAGCAGCAACAAGAAAATCCCCAATTAAGTCTAGAGAAGTAATTCAAAACAGTTATTCCAAATCTTAGATATCAAAATACATACTGACCGATTGCCTTTCTAACAGCTTTTTGGGCAACACGAAGGTATTAATAATCATAGCCTCAATTCATCAGGTTAAATTGAGTAGTAAAGCAAACAGTTACCTAATTAATTAATACACACAGAAAAAGAAAGAGAAACAAAACAAGAAAGCTAAATAGCTAATAATTAAAATCGAAAACGTGCTCTTTGTTCTGCTTCTCAAGATAAAAATCTCCAATTGGCACCCACATTTATGTTTAGATGTAGTAAGATTTGCACTCAGTATTACAAACTCCCATCTACAAAAAGGCCACATCTTTCAACTTTCCTTCTATAATCCTTTGTCCAGTTATGGTTTTAGTGCTTGTGCTTAAAAACTATTTTTAAAAAAATGTTTTTATTATTCTTTTTTTTAATTTTTTTATTTTTAATTTTTTTTTAAGTTTATTCATTTTTGAGAGAGACAGAGACAGAGTGTGAGCAGGGGAGGGGTGGAGAGAGATGGAGACACAGAATCCAAAGGAGACTCCACGCTCTGAGCTGTCAGCACAGAGCCCGACGCAGGGCTCGAACTCACTAACTGAGAGATCATGACTGAGCTGAAGTTGGACGCTCAACCAACTGAGCCACCCAGGCTCCCCCTTTTATTATTCTGTAAGTAAGACATTTCGTCATTCTAACACATCAGATGAGAGAAATCAAACATGAAAGACTGAGAAACTGGATAATTTATAAATCTTTACCTGAAGGCCTTCAATAGCCAGTCGCAGCATGCTTGGTGTAAGTTTGGAGGCTTGCTTGAAGGTGAAGTTACTCCAGTCTATGATCAAAACAAATCCATTCACTTGAAGCTCAGGATCTTCAATCATAGCTTCTAAAGAAAGTAAGATGGCACGCAAAATATCCACCAGTGTGTACCTATCAGCAATAGAAATGTACTGCATTAAATTTGACAACCACTTTCACCAAAACTATAGATAGTGTTTACCACGCTGTAAATTTCCTTTAAGATACCTCAGGAGTCTTAAGATTATTTTATTTAAAAATCTTCTCCTAAGAGGACATTTATTTACTGCACTCAGGGGACATATTAGAATTTAACATGTACTACCAAACCAAACTAAAATGCTTTTGAAAACATACACTGTTTCATATTTTATAACCATTTCTTTACTTCCAGGCCTTCCTATGATTTTCTAAAATCTCATTTCGACTATCCTGAAAACTAGGCATGGTAGTTTTTTAAGCAGCTCAGGAACACTCTCAGTAATTCTAACACTTGTACCTTCATATTTCCAAAATTTAAAAAAAATGAGATTTGAAGAAATTTTACCAATAAACAAGAACACTAGGGTTAAATAACACTAGGGTCTAAACCTGTCAACAGATTTTAATTACTTGTACTGAGTTTATGTCATAAAGCTGCAAGAAAAGAAAGGTGATTGAGTCTTGATCTTTTTCAGCCTTGCACTTAGCACAGTGCCTGGCACATTGGAAGAACCCAATGAATGCTCTTTATGTTGCTGTAAAATGGGAGTAGACTAGAGCACAAGAACACTAATTGTGGAGTAAGACACAGCCTCAGTGAAGGCAGCAGAAAGAAGCGCAAAAAAAAAAAAAAAAGGCAAATTTGAGAAGTATTTTAGAGATGAACTTGTTAAAATTTGATACTTGATTAGATGCCGAGACTAAGATTAAAGGAAGAGTAAAAGATGACACACACAAAGATTTTCTAGCCTCGGAGCCTGAGTAAATGGTAAAATCTTTAATCAAAATCAATAATGCAAGAAGAGGATACCTTTGGGGATAGTTGGAAATGTAGAGTTTAGAATAAAACCCATTGTATGAGAAATATGTGGTACACTCAGAAAGATATATCAAGTAAATATCTGAAAAAGTAGATCCTAAACTCAGGAGAAAGCTCAAGGGTGAAAATTCCAGAGTCAAAAACATACAGATCTTAAGTTCAAGTAAGTGAAAGGGTAATGTAATCAGAGCTGAGAAGAAAATGAGATAATTATTCAAGAAGGCAATCCCAGCATTTCAAGAGGAATCACTGAATTTATGAAAATGTTAACAATTTCAATTTTTGAGCAGCCTGCATTTTAAGTTTTCTCCCCTCATATATTCAGGTGGACGTGTCTAGGAAAAGCTAGAGAAATAAATCTTGACCTCAGGAAACAAGTGAGATGAAGAGGATTGCTGGATTAGGTGAGTGGAAGTAATGGGCTCACCAGGAAGACAGTATGAGACGGTGAGTACATATGAGGAAGTAGTTCTATTTTTACTTCTAAAAACATTTGGAGGCAAATGGAGAAAGCATAGTAATTCAGAAGGAACTTCAGGTGATTTTTCACTTGCTTTGGGTATCATTTCCTCATCTGTAAAATCAGTAGTTTGGAATAGAATCCCTTTGGGACCCCAACATTAATCAAGCATGGTGTCAGAAGACTTCAAGATGGAATTCCTTCCCTGTCCCTCATTAGCTGCGTGGTCCAGGACATGTCATTGATCTGTAATTCTGAGCCTCAGTTCCCTAATATGAAAAATGGAAGTACCTATTATTATCTTACTCTATCTCACTGGTGATGGTGGGGGGGGGGAAGGGGGGAGGAGAGGAAAGTCAAAGACATGATGCAGGTGAAAGCACTTCCATAGTGCTAGGTGTACAGAAAGTGCTCAGTAAATGTTGGTTGGAATACATACAGAGCATGCTTTTTATTGTAATGGTAACCATAGACATAGTGTACTAGGCAGGATATAATCAGAACTGAAGGCTGTTTACACTTAAAAATTATTGATGATCTTTAGACAACTTATTCTTATAAAAGGCGAGGATCAAAAAATTATTTTTAAATCTTTGGAAAGTATACAGGCTTTTTATAGGCCTAAGGATATAACATCTCAAAATACTTCCTGAATACATAAGACAATAAAACTTTATGTAGAGCTCTGTTACCTATTTGTCTTTAAATCTATGAAATATGTATGGCTGAATACCTTTATTTGTCACGCCATGGCTGGCCTATCTCCTTTATAAATATAATGGCCTAACTTAGTGTTATGACAAAAAGTCTATAGACCTACACAGACTGGAAAGATGAAGGAAAAAGGTTATATTTCTGGTTTAGGCTTAGAGCACCATTTAAAATATATGTTCATTTTAATTCCTGAAATTCATCATAATATCATGCTAAAGTATTTTTAATTAGAAAAGCCCAATTTAGAATCTATCTCCGTTATGATCATCCTTATGTTACCTATAGAAATACCAAATAGCATTAATACCAAAATAGCATTAAGTAACACTTGAATCTGAAATCAGCTTTGGAAGGATGATGTATTATTTGCAGTGAGAATAAACCATAGCACCAGTGAAGGCAGAATTCAAGAGGCATTTTGTTTCAAATAACACACTTTGAGTATGGTTTTCCAAAACTGAGGCCAAGTCAAGAGAAAAATTTATGCATATATTGTTATTCCAAAGGAAATAAAACAAGGCAAATCCTATTATCAGCAATGAAGAAAATCATGTTTGCAAAGTTTTCAAGAGTAAATTTCATCAAGTTTTTAAATTTAATATCTTGCTTCAAAAAGAGAGTCAAATGATCTTTATCTAAATCATTATATGTCTAAATCAAAGAAAAGAAACATTAAAACATCTTAGCTAACTGTATTCAAAGGGCAGGTCAAAACCACTCTTGACACACCAGTCCTCTGTTGTCAAACATGTCACATTACTACCATTAACAGCTCAGCAGGCTATTCATAAGCAGAATCTTATTACATGAGATCTTGCCAAAGTCTGTAAAATATCTTCCAAAGAAATGAGGGATTTTATATCTTCAGGAATCCTACCTTCATCCTTCTCTCTGAAATTATGTTTAGCTGTTGTACTCTACAAATCTGAGGTCACTGCAATAAATATGTTCATGTGTGAGGTTTACATCCCAACAACAGGAGCTCCACCATTTTTCTTCTTCCCTCGTATGTTGGAAGAAAGCCATAAATAACAAACTAGCACATTAATGCAGCTCTTGACTCTGAATTGTGCTTTCCAAAACAGCATTAAGTAAATCCTGAATCTGAAATCAACTTGGAGAGGATGATGCATAGCATGTAGTAAGAAGAAATAATAACACCAGAAAGGGATTTTACAACTGGGACACCAAGCTATACAGACCATGGCTCTTGAAAGACAGCAGAGCTGCTATAATATGTAAAAACTGTATGGAGAAGACTGACACCTATATCTCCTATTTACTACCTGTACAATCAAGACCAAGGAAGTGTGTTCTCCTGCCTCAGACCACGCAAGGATTTGGGGGGCTGACTGGCCTGTGCTCTCCTGGGGCATCCTCTACAACTTACAATCGGTGCAAAGAGCAAACTA
The DNA here is from genome assembly GCF_027475565.1 of Acinonyx jubatus. NCBI lineage: Eukaryota > Metazoa > Chordata > Mammalia > Carnivora > Felidae > Acinonyx > Acinonyx jubatus. Next base: position 40,906,837 of record NC_069385.1, read on the forward strand.
AATCACAAACAAGTCATTACCTTCCTACTTCCCAATCTTTTCTTCCAGCCTGACAAGGAAAAACTGGCATCTTGGCATCACACTGAACAGCACAACAGCAAGCAATTTCCCTTTGTCACTAAATCAATCAGCCATTATTAAATTCTTCATTAAGGCTGCCCCTCCCCTCAGTTTTCATTAAGCCATGTTTCTAATGTCTGAAGCACTTCCTATTAGAAAGGTGCTAAGGGGAAAGACAAAGGCGAAGAATTGCCTGTATTAACGCCTCAGGGTATCATCAGTACTAAAGTTGATGAACCTATCTAGGTATTTTATATTACTCAGTGGCAATAATAACACCTCTATCTGTGTAATCACTTAAGAGTTCCAAGGCAATTTCAAATACATTATCTTAATCTCAAAACAAGCCCAGAGTCTCTGTGCTGGCTTTGTTCCTATTATTTTGGAGATGAGGACACAGGGTCTCAGGGAATTTGAACAGTTTGCCCACAATCACCACGGGAGTAAAGCGGGAGCCTAGATGAGAAGCCGGGTCCTTCTGACACCTCAGTCCTCTCCACACCCCATGGTGCCTCGTACCTAGAACGCAGTCTAATGAATAGCTGATCTGATTTTTCAGGTCTCGGCGGTATGTATGTCAGAAGACAGATCAGGAAGTCAATACCAACGTGGCACCATGCCAGGTTCCAGGGCCTGTTCCAGCCTGGCCCCAGCAGCAGGCTTTGGTGAAGGAAAGGCAAGAAGACATTCATAAGAGTCTGAATAGAAAGAGAAGTCTACAAACCATAGAGAAAATATGAACTCTGAAATATTCGTCTGTCTGGCTTGTGTCACTGAGTGCAGAAGATTAGCTGTATGAGCCTTGCTTTAGTTTTACTGCTGTGGGAGTGTAGGTGAGTGAGAACAAGTGAATCACTGAAAATGAAACATCTACAGGAATAATGTCTTTCTTTGGGGGAAAAAAGTTTTAAAAAATGTACACCTACTGCCACCAAAATAAAATAAAGTAAAACAAAACAAAATAGAATTGTAATGGAAAAAATGCAAATGTCAGAAAGGCAACTCTTCAGGGTAGAATACTCTAAGCAAATGTCTGCTAAGTCTTTGTCTTCAGATTTATTCTAGCAACTTAACTTTCTCATTGTCTATTCTGACGTTCAATCAAGATTTTGTAAATGACAGATGGAATTTTTCCGCTAGGTTTATGTTTGTCCTTAGACTTACGTTGATAGCTGTCTACACACACAAAAAAAGTTTGACCAATTCACCTACTAGTTGTATGATCATGGGTGAAATATCTCATTGCCCAGTGCCTCAGTTTCCTAATCTGCAAAATGTGGATGTTAATAACACTTGGCCTTGTAGGATTGTGATAAAGATTTACTATCTTAATGTTTGCAAAGGACTTAGAAGAGTGCCTGGCACATCACACATGCTATAAAAGTGTTTTAAATCAATGAATAAATAAAGTAATTAATTAAAGCATTAAAATGAGACAATAAAAGGTTGAATTCAGTTAACAGAGAAGGCGATGTTCTCTCGGCACAACACTGTGTAGTCCACAGCTGCCCCTTTGCCCTAAACTTCGAGCGCAGGCAAATGGTACTCTCATTAAGCACTTACAATCTTTCTAGTAGCTATTTAATGTTTCATGTTTTTTCCTCCCAGAGGTCATCTATCTCTTGATGGTACAAAGAATATGTCATATGTCTTTATTTGCCCTGTCACCTACTAAATTTCCTTTATATAACAAATGCTCAACTCAGGTGTATTTCAGCATTTATTTATTTATTTATTTATTTATTTATTTATTTATTTATTTTAGAGACAGAGGGAGAGGCAGAGCATGAGCAAGGGAGTGGCAGAGAGAGAGGGCGACAGGGGATCTAAAGCTTGACACAGGGCTCAAACTCACGAACAGTGAGATCAGGACCTGAGTCAAAGTCAGACGCTCAACCACCTGAGGCACTTTTTGTTTTTAATGATTTGAATGGAGTACTGTTTGTTCAGTTATTTGATGTTATAAGGACCTGACATACAGGGACATCCTTTCCCTCATGTCAGTAGTACTGTTTATTATGTTAGTAAAATATATGTACTTGCCCTCAGTCATGTAAAAGAGCTCAACCTTTCTAAGAATGGAAGAAATGTGTTCATTGACTAAGGATAACAGTAATTTACTAACTATTGGCTTATGTTTTAAAATATCTTTAAACATTTCTTTAGAGGTATCCTGTCAGTGCAGTGTAGTAAACCTCAAATCCTTTGCTTCTCTTCAACTTTGTTTAAAGTTGTATATCTAAAATATGAAAATAGCCCAGTTCAAGTCAGACCCAATCAACATCCTACTTTAAGGTTGGCACTCTTGGTCTTTGCTGTTATTTCAAGATTATTTCACTAATTACTGTATAATTGCCCCAGTTTCTAGAGACCGTCCTATTTTTTTCCAAAGATTCGTTCCAATATTCCACTAACATTTCGCAGGACAATTTTTTTTTCTTTCCCATTTTCCATGGTATGAACCAAGGGCATAGTCTGGAATAAGATGCAGTTTCCAGAATCTTTGTTAAAAGAGCCTCCTTATAAGGAAGCAATACAGAGAGGTTCTGCTGGAACAGAAGTGCCATGGAATCCACACATGCTTTTCCAGTTTTGACTGAATCTCAAAACCCACCCATAACATAGCACAATGATGTCTCCAGGGTTTGAAAGGTAAGGATTCCTGACCTTGACACGATATATAACACCTTAAAACAAAACGTTGAAACATAAATAAATATAAACTTTAATAAACTGAGTCTTCAAAAATCAGGCCTCAAGATGAAGCCTATTTTCTTTTGTTTTGTTTTGTTTTTTGTTTTGTTTTCAAGATCACTGAGTGTGAGTGTTTCTCCCTAATTATCTAGTTAATTATGCTTGACTGTTCCTAGCAATTTTTACTTCATTTTGTTTTATTTCATAGCACACTTCCAGAGAAGAATGAAACTTCATGGTGGGATTAAAACAAATCTGTATAATCTATGTCTATCTTAAAATTTTAATCTATTATCAACCTAACCTTCTTTCAGTTTGGAGACTGACCACATTATTTTAAAAAATGTGAGCAGAATCATAATTCAATCTGAACTTGCAAACATTATCATTGTCTTTTTTGTGAAAAAGCCACACAATAGGAACAAACAAACTACAATGATATGTTTTTTAGGCAAATTCCAGGATAAGTTAGAGAATCATAGCATGATGTTTGACCTGCTAGTCTTCTATCCCTTCCAGAGCTTCAATACTGTAAGTGATAATCAATGTTTATCATGACAAGCCAAACATAACGGTCAGTGCTTCTGAATTGCCACTATATTAGGAGTCCTTTATTTTAGCTGTATGTAATTGTTTTCTAAAGGTTATTAACCAGCTTCCAGATAAATGCTTGTTTGCTGTACAAAAGTGTAGAGGACTACTCTGAATTCTAATGAGGTAAAATGCTACTTGCATGCTGACAGCCTACGGGCCAACTATCAGAATGGGTGTCATCAGGACGTTTCAGGTGACATAATTTCCTCACGAGTGTTTGCAAGAACTACGGTCCAGTGAATTTCAACTTCTCAGATACCTGCTCTCATGCTCTAGGTTCTAAACTGTGATCTACTTTCATTCCAAACGTCCTTTTCTTAAAGTAGTATGATCCCTTCTAGCTTCAGTGTTACATTATCCTCACGTTCTGTTGTTGCAATCAAATGGACAGTTTGAAGGTATCTGTAGAGTCCTAATCAGGGCACTATCATCCAGGAAAGAAATACAGCACATGATATGTGGAAGATTATTGCATCCTAGTGATGTGGTGTAACGATTCAATTGTTTGTAATTTTGTGGAATTTGCTTTTGTTTTCAGAAATTATGTTAGACAAACTGAAAGAAATGAGATGAAATTGTATGAATCTTTACCAAGGTAGAGCCTACTCAATAAATGTAATAAGTAATCTGAGCCTGTTCTATCCTTTTGAGAAAAACCACAAATCACATTGAAAGTCATTTTGACATTTCAGTATTTTAATTATTTTTTAGATATATTAGAATGTGATAATGCTGTGAATATTATTATTTTACCTTAGTCTTCTTGAAGATTCCATGTCTCTTATAAAAGCTTTGGAAATGGTCCAATTCTTTGCAATAACCTGAAACTGACCTGCACTACATTGCAGTGGAAAGAGCCACTATTTTATTTATAGTCACCAGCTCACACACATTTACTTTTGCTAGTCTCCCGAGGAGCACAGAAAACTGTCCTACAAATTTAACATAGGAGAAAGTATATATAAGATAACTTCCTACTTAGAATTCTTTCTTTTTAATGCGTAACTCACTTCAACTCAATATAGATTTGCATTAACTCTAGGTCACGTGCTATTGTAAATATAATAACATAAGACTTCATCTTTTTTGTTATACAGATCGGTTATTTCAGAGATCTTTACAAAATTTTTCAAAATTCATTAAAAAAAAATCTTGCTTTTCCCTTGGGAGGTTGGAAATAACCTTATTTCCAAATAAAGGAGACACTTTCTTCTACCTTGTTTCTGGAATTTCCCTGTGTAACCTTGGACATTCCCACCTATTGTTTCTTTAAAACAATGCTATTTTATTTTCTTTAAAACAATGCTACTTTTCAAAAAAGTTGTTGAAAGCCAGGCAATTCACTGAACAACACAAGGAAGGTGGTCCAAATCATGATCAGATGCACAGTCTTCTCAAGACACCCAGGTTGTTTGGTCTGGAAGGATGAGAGCAGGATCTGACTCCCAGAACAGGGAAGGCATGGGAACGAAGAGAATTTGGCAGGTAGCATGTTCACCTAACAGAACAGCAGTAAGGTAAACATCGAGGGAAGGTGACACAGACTTCTGTAGAAGTCCAGTCAGTTAAAAATTGAGGCTGCGCAGTGTGGGAAGGAAAAGGATTCAGACCAAAGGTAGGAGAAGAGCTGGTGAGACCCTGATACTGCCAGAAAGGTATTGCCAGAAACTGTCCTGCAGGCTCCAGGGCAGTTCTTAGACACATATCTCAATGATAAAAGTTTACAGAGAATGTTAAGACGATAGAACTGATGATCCACTAGTCCTTGTTATTAGATACATGTAGATCTGAGATAGGGGGCAGGTAGGAAGGAGGGAAAGATTTTTTTAAGAATATAGGAGGAATTTTAGACAAGCTCAAAATAACTTGTGTGCCTTCTGTTCTTGACATTCTATAACTTCTTGATTATACCTGTTTATTTCCAACCATAGAAACAGAATTTACAAATTTTAGCCTAAGGGTCCTGATAGAGTATTTTTTTTATAAGAAATAGCTTCTCATTTTTAATTTCACACGTATGAGATTTTAATGTTTAAATTATAAAAATAATTTTATATACCAATTAATAAATCATCCATTATGGATTCCATTATGGATTTCCAAGGAGATAGATTCTGATTACTAGTAACCTATCCTTTCTATGAAAGAATGAGATAGAGAACTAAAACATATTCTTTAAATCTGGAATATTAACTTCCCATATAGAGGAGAACTCTTTCATCTTAATTAGATTTATGTCAGTGTGAATATTAGTTCACTTATAAAGATAAGTGAATAAAGGTCTGATGTATATGCAAGTTTCACTGAATGCAATCTGCCTCTCTAATATCTTTAACAGAGAGATTTTGAGATATATTTCAATGTAAAATTTCCTCAGCTCCCATTTTACTGTAGCTCACAATAAACAAAATGCCACTCTGATATATGGATTAGGTTCTTTCTTGAAGAAATTTTTTAATTTTGATATACACAATAATTGATTTGCCTAACCCTACAATGTCCATCTCAGACAGGAAACAAAAATTTCTTAAAGAGAAATTGTGGCCAAATAGCGGTTTTTCTTGGTCCTTTAAACTTTGCCACCTCATAAAAAGTAGAGTGAGATCTTTATAAATAACCAAAATAAGAAACAGAACTCTATTCCCCCTCAATAGCTAACTCTAAGTTTCTTAGCTTTATGATTCTTCAGGTAGTAATTTGTCTTTATATTTATCTAAAAGAAATCAGAGTAGTTCTCAACTTAGAATTACAGGGAATAGGTGACTATATAAAGAGTAAAAAAAAAAAAAAAAACACCTGTTAGGGGCATCTGGGTGGTTCAGTTGGTTAAGGGTGGCTCACTCAGTTAAGCATCTGACTTCGCCCAGGTCATGATCTCATGATTTGTGAGTTTGAGCCCTGTATCTGGCTCTCTGCTGTCAGCACAGAGCCCACTTTGGATCCTCTGTCTCCCTCTCTCTCTGCCTCTTCCCTGCTCTTTCTCTCTCTCTCTCTGTCTCTCTCAAAAATAAATAAAAATATTTTTTAAAAACTTAAAAAAAGTAAAACCCTGTTTAAAATATTAGCTCACATTCTAAGGTTTCAATAATCCAAGAAGCCTATCTAGAAAGCTGTAAGATCAATAAACTTTTTCAGTAACTGTAAAAGTCTTTTACAATCGTTCCTGAGATGTTTTCAACTAACCAGATGCATCAAAAGTCACCATTCACAGAACTAAAAATACACCAATGTTATAACAACCAGCTTCTTATGATTCATAGTTCTGCTAACATTTTTAAGTCCATGAAATATATTTAGCTTTGAACTTAATTGAAACTACCTTACACAAGAGTCTTTCATAATGTTTTATATCTTTCAGTCTGAGAAAATAATTTTGACTGAGCAAGTGGAAGAGTCCCTCTCTGCATCTTGCTATTATAACGTAGATGAAATAAAAATATTATTTCCCTCCATTAAAAAGCAATAGAGCTCAAAAGTCTACCAACTGACATATCTGAACATTTTCCACTTCCTTACAAAAGATGAGAAATCACATCAGACAGGAAACACATTCTTTAGATTAGTGGCAGGTGTAGAACACACACACCAGTCAGCCTTTATTTTCAGTGTCAGCAGGCATGCTCAGCGAGAGGGCACAACTCTTCCTTTTCATTGAAGTGACACACATCGTATTATTCCTTCATCTACACATCACCAAGCAGAAAAGTTCCCAAGCCACAAAACTACTTGATCTTGCTTGAACACCACGCTATTCTTTAAAAATAAAACTTCAGTGCTAAGAAGAGGGATGATGGTGATGGTGATGGTGATGATGAGGATGATGGTGATGGTGATGACAGTGATGATGATGATGAATTTAGTTTAAGAATTTCTTTAGGAACAAGGAGGAAAAGTGGTCTCCACTCTCAGACTCACTTTTCCATAGAACAGTAAACTTATTCAAGAGGTGAAAAATATAGCAGCTGTATTTAGAAGGCGAATGATTCAGATTGCAGCACAATAACAGTTCTGGAAAACACTTAAAGCTGCAGTAGAAACTAGGTGCTCACGAAGCATGAGTTTCAAAGGTAAAAAGAAAAGCCTTTCTTCCACTGCCCAGGATGTCCACCAAAACCTCATTTTGTAGTTTCAGTTTCTTTTCCCCTCCCCATGAGCCAAATAAACAAAAACACCAAAGCTGTAAAACTATGACATGACTCAGGGTAAAATCTGGAAAATGGGGGAGTAAAAGAATCCCTAGTACAAGTTTGAATTTAGGATTTACCTGCTCTGATCCCAGTTGGCTGCAAAAAGGACTAGAATCTTCCTGCCATAGTGGTCCAGATTGGCCAGGCCCCCAGGGAAGCCATCTTTCAGTGCCTGCTTGATTCCAGGGTCAGTGGCCTTGAAGCTTTTGAACATGTCCAGGTTCTGCTGTCGGTACTCAAAGTACTGGGCCAGAAGGCGGAAAGCTTCAAAGTGATGAAACTTCCTGGCCCGCAAGAAGCGTAAGATGAAGGCATCATCTGTGCGCAGAAAGCCAATGTCCGGCCTGGTGATGACCATATCCCTCACCTCCTGGATGTCCTGGTGCAATGTGTCTGGGTTCTCGTTCAGCTCCAGGCGAGCTTTCTCCAGGGTCTCAGGAGAGAGACCAGCTTGTAAATGAGTCATCGTCCCGCTTGTTCCTGAACCTTCCCTTCCTCCTGCTGACTGTCCCACAACAGACCTGGCCCTTGCCACCACCACACTCTGGCCTCCAGACCTCCCTGCCGCCTGCTTCCTCTTCTGTACAGGAAATTGTTTGTCTTGGCGTCCAGACCAGTACCCTGTTGCTCCTGCCTCTCGGCAGCTCTTTTGTGGGAGTACGAACTTCTTTTCCCACCGCCTAAAAACAACACCTCACTTTGGTTCCCTCTTCCTTTCCTTTAAAGAGCTGTGGACCTCTGGCGGGCCCAACACTCCTTGTCCTTCCTCAACCCTAACAAAACACCCCTAAGCCCACCCAGCACGGTTGGCACTGATCTTGATGCTGTCCTCTTCTCTTCCAAGATGCAACAAAAACAACCCCCACGCACATCTCAGCCCCAGCTCTGTGATGCTTCTGCGGTCCCTACTGAAGGATGCGCCTGCCAGGGATAACGATGGGAATTCTGATTAATAATAAGGTGGCTCTTCAGCGCTGAGCTCCAGGGCGGGGAGAGAGCGTCTTTGCCAGAAAGAAAAAGAGAGAAGGGGGGGAGGAAATTATTTTTCCTTATGCTTATTTAAAGATGTTATTCTTAAAAGGCATTTGTGGGATTTTGTTTAAAATGATTATGATCCAATTAGGCGGAGACTCTGCAGATAGCGCACCTTCCCTCCTCCCTTCCTAGATACACCGTGATCTCAGAAGGCACCAGAAGGGTTTTGGTGGCGTTGGCACCAGCGTGGGCTACCCACCCCCCAGCCCCACCCGCAACTTCTGCCTTCCTCTAACCCTTTATTTCGACGGAATTATCCCGGAGGTGGAGGGGGGAGGTGGAGGGAGGAGGGGGATCTTTCCCAGAACACACATTTCAAATACGAGGTTGGGGGCGGGGGGCGGGGGGAGAGAAGGTAGAGAAGAGGAGTGGAGGATAAAATTAAAATGTCTCTACCTTTTCTACAAAACCCGAAAGCAAGAGAGAAGAGCGGCGGGCTCCTACCAGCAAACCCGGAGGCGGGGACGCTAAGCAATGCGGCACTCCCTGGCATCCATCAGCCCCGGCTTCGGCGGCGGCGGCGACAGCAGCATCAACTCCTCTCCGCGGGATGGAGCGAGCAGCGAAGAGGGGCGGCAGCTGGGACCCGGGCCGGAGACGCACTGGGGAGCAGCCGCGACCACATCGTCAGCCAGCAGCCCGCTGCCTCTCCCAGCGGGAGGGTGGGGGTGCGGAGCTAGGGCCCCCGGCGTCCCAGGTCCTCGCCCGGCCCGGCCATTCGCGTCTCCGGGAGAGGAGAACGGAGGGAGCGGGGTTCGAACGCCTGGATGGACAAGGCCACGCCGGCTGCCGCCGCCTTTGTGCGCCGGAGCCGCGGGGCGGTGGGCGCGGCGGGGCGGCAGCTGCGGGGCGCGGGCCTCTCCACGGGGGCCCCGGGCGGCGGGAGTCAGGCGCGCCCCTCCGGGCTCTTGCTGCCGCTGCTGCTGCCGCTGCTGCTGCTGCTGCTGCTGCCGCGGCCCCGGCTGCCGCTGCTAAAAGAGGACTCGGCTCAGCCCAACTCCTCTCTAATTATCCCAGCACAGATCTGGCTGCGACGTAAGCGCTCACTCAGCTCGCGCACGCACCCCGCTCCTCTCACCCTGACTCCGCTGGGGAGGACTGCGATTTCCGCCGCATGCAAATATCCTGAGCCCCAAGTTTAGCCTTCCCCTTGTCCCCACTCCTCGGCAGGCTACTCGAGCGGGCATCACCTGGTCAGGCGGGGCATCGACGCCTCGCGGCCTCCCCACGCCCCTCTCTCACCCTTTGTGTGCAAGACCCCGGAGCGGCCGGCGAGTAGCTGTTGTAGATGGCAATGCACACGAACACACATTTTCTAAGTCCCTTAGGAGATCATTTCGATGTGGGAAGTACACAGAAATATTTTATACTTTTTGCATTTGTTGTTGACAGATATGTTTAATTTAGAAAAGGAGACCAGAGTGGTCCCAAAGCTTTGTGTTGATGATTACACCTCTGGAGGAACTTACATGAATAGTATTTCAACGATGAATTCTGGCTGCTGACTTACTATTGAACAAAATGGAAATGAGCACCGGGGCAAAAAACAAAAACAGTCCCAGAGGAAGGAAAAATAGACACTTCTCATCTCGTAATAAAGCATGTATTTCTGGAGACACATGCAATCATTCTCTTTAGTGTTACACACCTGTATACTGGAATCATCATTAAATGAACAGTCTTTCAACCTCAGATGACTGTCTAAGGGTTTGAGGAAAGGGATTGTTTTCTCTTTTCAAAGCACATGTTTTACTGCGCATGTCCCTAAGAGCAACTTTTGGCTTACAAACTAGAATAGGGTCCTAAATTCAATGCAACAATTCAAAGTCAACTCAATGCAACAATTATTTCCTGAGCTCCACTGTGTGGGACGTTCTTGTAGATTCTATGGATTGGCGGTCTTGAAGACAAGTAAACATTGTCATCCTTGATGACTACTAGAACCCTCATATTACAGGCACACACTTCTTATTGTTCTTTAGCAATGATGTTCACCAAAAGAAAAAGGAGAAGGATGACAGACCTCTGGCATTTTATTCATTAAATTAATGCAAAGTTTAGTAAGAACCAGAATAAAAGAATACATTACATACACACACACAGTCATTACTCCCAAGGAATTTACACTTTAAATGGGAAGGCAGAAAATTACACACACACTCACACACACTATATTTTTTAATATAATATATGTATTTATTTATTTAATGTCCTTCTAGGACTTTATGTAATTATGACTCTTCAAAGGCATTCTGAATATAATGTGAACTATCAACATAATTTAATTCACAGTTCAAAAGATTTCAAAAAGTTTCTTTTTGGCCAATATTCCAGAACTTGAAGAAAATTTGTCTCCTGTGGATTCTATAAAGAGATTTTCTGAAGAGGTTTCACCAATATTGAGAGACAGTTCTTCATGGCTCTCTTGCGTTTCTGAATGTCATAGGAGCAGGGCACAAACTGCCCTTTTTGTCCTATCTTTTCAAGGCTGTGTGTACAGTGTTAGTACACAGCCTTGGAAGAGATTGGAAGCTAGAGATAGTACCTCCATCTGAATGAAAGGTTTGCTTAGAGCTTGGGAAGATAGAGGTAGTATCTCCCTTCTTAGCACAGGGCAGGCAGGTTTATTTTGGTCCCCTGTTCTCAAAGCTACTGTCCTGTAACACCACCTACTATGTGGGCCAATAACATCCGACCCTCTTCCCTTAGGCTTGTGAGAATCAGGGCTTAGGAAACAAGCCTAAAATATGTTGGTGCTTAGACTACTTGCTGTTCCTGAGTAATAAAGTTGTTTATCTCTAACTCAGAGGTTTTGCAACTTCCACAGCATACATGAAACTCTGGCCAGCTAACCTTTTAGCATGAAAGTAGGCTTAAATCTTAGAACCTAAAGGTACTTAAAAACCAATTACTTAATTTTGTTCTCTGAGATGGAAACAGTAGACCATATTTTTAGAAAGGAATTATAAGATAAAATTTACTTTGTTAGTCCAAAGTATGGTGTGACCTATATTTAGTGATTATATTTTTATTATTTATAAATGATAGGCTTCTTCAAATAGGTTCATTTTACTATATCAATATATGATGTAAATTGCCTCTATCATGCAGTAGGTTTGTTGGAATAGGTCAGACAGGTATATATAAGAATTTCCTTCATTATATTTACAAACTATTAAGTCCTCACTCTGATAATTTTACTCTTATTCTCCCTCTACTCTTACATTTGAAATCAGTTCTGAAACCAAAATAAATATGCAGAGTAACCTAAGAATTAAACAAGGTGTTTATCCAGATGACTTCAGAGTGTTTGATTCTTATTCAATATTAATTTACCTTGCCAAATTAATGCAAAGTAATGTAAGAACTAGAATAGAAGAATAAATTAACTAAAGGATTTATTAAAGTATTATTGGAAAAAAAAATTAAGGACTTCTGGTGTTTTCAAGCAAACTTAAACCACAATTTGGTTTGCTATTATATTTAAAGTGGACATAGTAAGTAATTTACATTTTAAAATACTTTATCCCATTTACTGTTAAATAAAATACACATACAGAAAGGGGCACAAAACAAGATGCACAGCTCAGTGGTATATTACAAAGCACGGACTTGTGTAAATGCTCACCCCAGTTAAGGAATAGAGCATTGTCAGTACCCACATAGCCCTTCTCTCCCCACCTCCTAACTACTTGCCTTACCTTCCAACAAAGGAAGCTACACCGTCTTCATTCTGAAGGTCATCACCTCCTTGTTTTTCTTTAAAATTGTACAAACTAGGTGGCTGTGCACTACAATTTAGTTTTTCCTGTTTTTTTTTTTAACTTAAATGAATGCAATCATTCATTTTAATCTTGTGATTGGCTGTTTTCATTCAGTGTTACGTTTGTGAAAGAGGGCTCTTTTCTCCATGTTGTTGCATGTAGTTAGTTCGTATTTGGTGATGATGCATGGAATTCCATTTTATAAACAATATTCTTGTCTATTCTACTGTTGGTGGAGATTTGAGTTGTTTTTCTATTTTGGGCTATTATGAATCATGACGTATAAACATTCTAATATATGTCTCTTGGTGCACATGGGTATATGTTGGAATGAAACTGCTGGGTCATGTGGGATGAGCATCTTCAAATTTACTAAATGACACCAAACTCTTTTCCAAATGGTTGTGCTATTTCACCCTCCCCCCCAGAAGTATATGAGATTTCTCACTGTGCTACATTCTCACATATCTTATTATTATCCATCATTTTAACTTATCCCATCTGATTTTGAACTGGCATGTTTGTATGGTAGTTTGAGTATAATTTCCATAATTTTTAATGAGGTTGAGCAAATTTTCATATTTTTTGGCCATTTGTATAAACTTTGTGTGTGAAGTGTCATTGCACTTTTAATATGGTCTCTGATTAGTATAATTTTAAATTTTAAAATAGTTCAATTTTTCTTCAATGAATAGTATTTGGGGGGTTTTGTTTAAGAATATCTCAAGGTCACTCACATATTCTCTGATAGTACCGTTTAGAAGTTTTATTATTTTTGCCTTTCATTTTAACCTACAATCTACCTGAGACTGATTTTAGTGCATGGTGTGAGAAAGGGATAGAGTATTGTTTTTTTTTTAATATGAATATCCAGTTGACTCAGCACCATTTATTGAGACTGTTTATTGAAAAGACATCTTTTTCCTATTGAACAGAAGAGCTACCATTGTCACAGAATAATTGTGCATATATGCATAGACTGAATTCAATATAAATTTTAAATTTCACAAGACATCCTTGTTTTATAAACCAATGTTCCTCAATGGTTTGCAAAATGTGAGCTTCAGACCAGCAGCATTAGCATTACCTGGGACCTTATGAGAAATGTAAATGCCCACCTCTGACATCTTGAATCAAAATCTTGGGATGGGATCTCACAGTGTTGTCTGGCCAGCCTTTAAAGTGACTATAAATTACATTAATATTTGAGAGTCATTGCTCTAGATTTACATACATGTGTATCCTTTTCCGTGTTCTTTATTCCTTCTACACAAGGAGTTTCCAGAAATTCTGAGTTTCCAGAAATAATTGTTCTTCTTTTACCAGACGCACACCCTTTAATATGTCCCTCAGTACAGATCTGAGGGTTATAAATGACTTGTTTCATTTGCTTGAAAGTCACTATCTTACTTTCCTTCTTGAATATTTTTGCTAGGTATGAGATTCTGGATTTGCAGCTATTTTCCTTCAGCACATTAAATATTTTAATTCATTTTTTCTGGCCTATAGTATTTCTGTTGTAAAGTTAGATCTCACTATTTTCATTTCTCTTTTGAAAGTGATTTTTTTCTAGCTGAATTTATTTTTTCTTCCTGTCTTTCATAATCAGCAGTGTCCTGTACTCTTTTTATTACTTTGCTGTTTCACCACTTTTTATTCTTCTATTCCTTTATATAGTTTTTTAAAAATCCTTCTTGAGTTTTATCGAGCTTCTTGATGCTATCGTGATGTCTTTCATGTGTTTTGGAATGATTTAAGTCATACTATCTCCATATGTTGCCTCTATTCCATTTTCTTTCTCCTCTGTTTCTGGAATTCTGATTGTACAGATATATATCTTCACTGTTTCCTCCATGTCTCCTTAATGTATCTTCTGCATTTTCCTTCAATTTTCTTGGCATCTTTCCTTTTGGATATTTTCTGTCTGAACTGGTTTCAATTTATTAAATAATTTTTCAAATCTCATTAGCCTACTAGTCTGCCTCATAACTGTCTCTTTATTCAATCCTTAATTTTAGTTCCAGGATTGCTGCTTAATGCAAAGAGAGATACACATATGTCGATTATGTAGGAATTGTCAAGCTCAGTTTTTATCTCTATAAGCATAATAAACATAGTTATTTTAAATTCTTTGATAACTCCACTATCTGGGTTCTTGGTGGATCTGCTCTATCATTAATTATTGTTTCCATTGTTTCTGCTGGTTTTCATTTGTTATTGTATTATCTATCCCCTTGAGTTTCCACCTATTTTAAAAATTGTATCTGTTCTTACTTCCCTCTGATCCTGTTTTTGTCTCTCTAATATCTTTAGGCAGGGTTTCCTTTTGTTGATTGTCACTTCTAGATGTTCTCACTCAGCACTCTGATCAATCTCCAAAATGCCCAAACTGAATCTTTTTTCTTAAGAAACTATCAGATAATTTAAACCAGTTTCCGAATTTTCTTATTACTGATAGACTTTGTTAGATGTTGAAGACCATAATTTTATATCTACATCTATAATGTATAATTAAGAGATATATAAAGATGTTTTACCTGCACAAACAATGCCTGCATAATTAAATCACTCCTAGGAGCTCATATGTTCATGAAAAGAACAAAACTTTACTTAAACATTAGAACACATTTCTAAATTTTTCCTTTAGTATTTATTTCTCAAGTGTTTTTCTATTTCATCATCTGTGAGTCTCATTTGCAGACAAGTGACAGCTGAACTCTAAAATATAAGAAAACATTTATATGTTTAAAATTTTAACTAAATTAAAATTTTAAGTTGGGAACTTTTATTTAATTTTTATTTTGAGATAATTTCATATTAATATGCAGTTTTATGGACTAATACAAAGAGATTTCACTCACCCTTAACTCAGTTTATCCCAATGGTAACACATCACAATCACGATATTGATATTGATAATCAAGAGACAGACATTTCAATCACCACAAGGATCCCTCTTGTTACCTTTTTATAGCCACACCCACTTTTATAAGCTCTACCTAACTCTCAGACCCCAAACACCAGTGCCCCAATATATCTAAATACACAAAATTTTAGAATTTTCTTCCTTCCACAATCAGAGGATTCATAACCAGTAGTCTCTCTAACATAAGAGAGCATTAGAGAACTTTGAAATAATACCTTGGCAATCCATTGTCACTTGTGTACACAGTCTCCATTATGGTAGTTAATAGGCAAAATTCTTTTTTCCAGAGGTTTATTTTAATTTTTTTACTCCTTTTTGTCATGTCTATGTAGTACTACAGATAAGTTAAGAATTAAAACAAAGGTATTGCCTTTAAAAACATCACATTGACTGGTGTTGCAGACGGAGTTGACAAATTCTCATTTCATCTTAGTGTTGTGTTACCAATGATATCACACCTTTACAGAAACTAGTAATAGGAAATTGATCCACCTATTCCCCTGATGATACAAATGCTTCCCAGAAACCTTATTAGATGCAGTGGAGGCGATTGTATTCCTCTTCTTCCTTTCAGAGGAGTAAATGTGATCGAGGAGATGATTATATTAAGTCTTATTAGTCTGATAAGTTTTATTTAAAGCTATAATAAATAATATATATGACAATTTTAATACTATTTCATATTACAGATCTATAGGAATTAAGTTTTGCAATTTTATTTTATTTTATTTTGCCAAGGTTCTCCCTACTTTTAATAAAGGCTTTTCTAAATGGATACACCTTGCCCAGGTACATTGCCCAGGTAGTTCCAAGTGTCAACAGTTTCCATATAGTTGTACAGGTGAAACTAGATTAAAATAATCACTAAGGACCACCTCGAGGAAAAACACTCCATAAAAGATTGAGAGGTGTGTGTGCGCATGTTTGTATATGTGTGTATAGGTAAAAGAACCGGTGAAGTTCTGGATGGATGTATATGAGCCTCAGCTATTTTTAAGACAGTGTGCGGTCATGTGTCACTCCCTGGGCAGCAGTTTGGGATCAACAATGCTAACCTCCCTAAAATGTGTTTCCCTATTTACAATACTAAAGAGTTTGTCAGGGTGAAGGTCCTTCGACAGATAAACATGGTAAAAACTACTATTTTGCTGGATTTCCCAGAGTTGTCATTTCTTAAATGAATGCACTTGTATTCAGACTTGTCGATGTAGTGCACATGCCAGTGAGTAAATGTCACCCTGTTGGTGATGTCGTGTCAGTAGATAAGAACAAATTCAGTTCTTCCTCATTGCTCTTGTTTTGAGGCATATAATTTCAATTGTAACATATTTTCAGACCAACTGCTCAAACTTAAATCTCTTTCATTTTCTCAGGAATGATTTTGTCCTTCAAAATATTGACATTCCTGTTATTGTATCATATCTACTAATAATCATGGGATAGGACCTGAGTTTCTTTTAATGGAATATAATTAGCTAACCTTCATGAGAGTTAGAAGTAAATTTTCTACAACAAGCACATGGCAACGATAGGTGTTTGCCCTTCCTTACAGTCCCAATGCTAAGTACACATTAAACACTCAAAGGCCACCAGTGAAAACAAGTGGAAGAAAAGTAAAATTTGTAAAGTTAAAAAAAAATCCCTATGTGTTTCATCTGTATTTTTTTTAAAGTGGAAATAGTCCTCAAAATATACAAGTAACATATTTTAGATTCTTGAAAGAAATTGTCTTTGACATTTGATTCAATGTGTAATAAATTGGTTTTCTATGATTTTTTTTTGTAGTTCACTTAAATCATCTTTTGAAAGCGTTTCCCTTAGATTTCCAGTGGTTCACTTCCTCTCAAGCTGCAGTTACAGACATTCACGTGTCTTTCCCAAAGTATTTATCTTCTGGCTTACTAAAGAGGATTATATTATAGAAGAAAGCCTTGAAAATGTCTAGCCGACTATGTGTTAATGGATTATTAAGATGAAATTCTTAGTGATACAAAGAATGATTTAGGAAGTCATAGATTAATCCTCCCATGAAGTTTGAAAAAAATGTTGTTTAAAGATGCAAATGCAGTTTCAATCCTTTACTAATTCATTTGTTCTTTCACCAAATGTTTATTGAGAACCAATTATGATGTGCTCCCTGTGTTAGGCAACTCTGCTTCATTTTCAGCTCACCACTGTAGGATATACTATAGATAAATTATCTGAACTATTAGAGGTTTATTTTGCCAAAGCCTCATTTTCAGAGTTCCTAAGGTGATGTTTTCTAGTTTAAGATAGGCATAGTTCCGTAAATTTAAACAGAATCCTTCAGGATAATGACCACTACTGGTGATAGTATAGCTTTTCACATTGATGCTATGACCAAAACGTTCCCCTTTTAGCATCTTACACACTGATTGGCTGTGTGTCTGGTATCTTGGCTTTGCTTAGTCTGGTTGCTCTCCTTGTTGGCTAGAACACTGCCTTTTATCTGATACCAGGCACCAGTCATCAATAGACACTTTCTCCAGAAGATGACTGTGAACTCTCTGCCTTCCAAATGTTCTCCCACCAGTCAAAGGGCTGCAGGCTGTTCCTTGACTACGTGAACATGAGGCCAGGTCCCAGAGCCTCCTGCTTCCAGAATCATGGTCAAGAGCACATCCCTCCTCCAAAACTGTGTGAGAAAGAGATAGGCCCCTCCAAAAAAGCACCAGGGGCCCAGCAACATCTCAGAGCGTAGATTTTTTGGCTCCATCTTTCTTCCCTTATCTAGCCAACATTGTTCCTCAATCTACCAAAATTGCAACTCAAGGGAGAATATAACTTGAATAGCCCAGAATAGGTCTTAATGTGGCAGTCAGCTCAAACTGTTAACCGTCCATTTTCACAGTACTTGATTATAAAAGTTTAGAGACAGGTTTATGATAAAAGTTTCCCATACCTCAGCAACCCTGCAGTATATGCCTGGGTACTATGAAAAGTAACTATGGAAAAAGATTTGAACAACGTTCACAATGAGGTAAAACATAATAACACAATATCACAATAAGAAAAAAACTGTGAGTAGTCATTTATACAGCTAGGGTTTCCAAATTGTATATTTCCAGAACACTAATCACTGAAAATCATATCCTACTTCTATCTTCTGATCTTATAATCCTTTGGAAGTTACAAAACAAGACTCTAAAGACAGTTGCAAGTTTTCTAGGATCCAAGTTACAAGGGAATACCAGAAGAGTTTGATGAATATCCACTCTAGAGCAGAAAAAATAAAATATTGATGTCATGATTTCAAAATTAATCAAAGAGTAAGTAACTTTATAAGGTTATGAGAATTCCTAAAATATAAAACAACTGAGGAAAAATAAAATTTGCAGCTCAACTCTTCAAAGTGCCCCTTGCTTCATGCGCATGGATTTACTCATGACTCCCGATAAGCATACTTTCTCCAAAGGCTACCCATTACTTCTGCTCACAGCCTTGGAGTGGAGCTGCAGCCAGATGGGGGCAGGCTTCCCAGCAGAGGGAGCCACAAACTTGCTGGGGCTTGACTAACATCCTGGGGCCAAAAGGGCAATGGTCACCTGGGGTCTGGGCTGTGTAATGCCATCTGAAAGTAGGGTTGCCTGTTTTAGGGGGGAGAAAAGTTCTTAGATAAATTTAAATTTCAGATCAACAACAAATAAATCTTTTTTTAGCATAAATATGTCCCATGAAATACTTGAGGCATACTTACACAAATGTTTTTAATAAATTCAAATCTAACTGAATATACTGTATTTTATCTGGCAGCCCTATTTGAAAAGTCTGTTGACTACAGAGGGGATGAGAGAAACTTTAAGAGTAAATACAGGACCTATTTTACCAACATGAGAAATTTAATGGAAACAGGAAAGAAATGGGGGAAGAAGATGGAAAGCAAGACCAGCCTCATGGTGATGGCTCTGCACCCATTGGTAAGGTAAGCAAATGCCTGGATGAGGTTGGGGTGATGGGGAGTATGAGCAGTAGATTAGAGAAGCAGTGGATGTAGGAAGTCAACAAGGTTCCCACAACCTGGAAAGCTGCTCATTTGATTTATCTGGTCCATCTTACCTGACTGCCTGGACTCTTAGAGGGAGGGTAGACTCCAAAACATGCCTCTGTCTCCTGCAAAGAGAACTGGGAGCTGGAGAGTATGAAGTTCAGAGAAACTCAGTGAACGAGTGAAATGTGTCTTTGAGTGTAATCTCAGCCTTTGAAATGTGCTGTGGCTTAAAGGACCTGGAATCATCAGGCATGACTGTGTCTACTTGTCTCCACAAGGAGATCCTTGGACTTCCTGAAGAAAAGGACAAAGTCATATTGATAGTGACTTCTCAATACCTGATGCAAGCCAGTCTCAAAGGAGCTTGCTGTGGATGTTTATGCTGATTTGATATTTTGTGATTATGAGACTAAAAATTGTTTTTCTCCAAAGAAAAGAAATAGACCTTTCAGAGCATCAAAAACTATATATTTATTTCAAAAATGATCAATAAATCAAAATATAACTCAGACTTTTAAAGGGGGGAATCTGGTAAAAATCTGGTAAAAATGATTGCAACTCTTTATTAATATAGAGTTCAACTATTTCACTTTCTTTGAACATTAAAAACTGTTGAAGCTGTCTCTGAGAAAGACAAAACACTCCTGTGTTACAGGAAATAGTTAGCTACACTCTGGCATAATGTGACCAGGATTTAAATTATTGGATGGATGAGGAGTACCATGCAGAGAAGCAATGAGCTTGATTAATTTCTGCTGATGTGCCTCTAGAATAATGTCCCATCTTATCTCCCTTCATGTCACGCCACCAACCAGGTGCCTTGACTGCCATGAGACTCACTTTTATAAACAGCACATCCTTTCCACTAAATGAACAGCATAATGCACAAGGCAGACGGGTGCTTCAGCCTAAGAAGCTTAACCTGGAAAAAAATCATTTTGAGCATAAAATTTTATATTAGACACTTTGACAATAAGGAAACGGCATGCAATTAAGAACATGAGTCAGAGAAAAAGCTCTGGCTTATCTCATAAGCTTTATCTTTTGCTATAATGCCCAGACTGCCTGGTTTACATAAAAATTAACTTAGCTGGTGTGGGTTAAATCACCCTCTAAAGTTCATTTTACCACTTGTATAAAAATATCTTCTGAACTTTTTCAAAATTGAGTATTTCTCACAGTGTCAAATAATCGATCAATATTTTATACTAATGCCTATTAGCTGTCATCGTGCTTCCATGAAAATGTATTCCTACAAAACATTTTACCTTCTAAAGAGAAGTCACCAAGTTCATAATACTGGCAGCTGTTCAGGTGAAGACAGAGAGGCAGGGTCAAAGAGGGATACCATAGGGTTTTAAGTAATTTACTACCATTTTATTTTTTAGTATGTTAGTCGGTATAAGGGTTTCCTCATAGTATTCTTTCCATTTCTATGTCTTCTTGAATGTTTTATACTAAGCTGTCAAGAAAGAAGACATCAGAATTGCTTTAATCATACGCATACTTTCGTGATGCTTATATACAGGTCAAGGTATATGAGGCACATTTATTCAGTATTTAGTATTTTGTATAGTATTTAGTATTTTATTTAGCATTTTGTCTTGTTTCTTCACCCATCCTTTCTGATGTTTATATATTCATTCAATTACAAATCAAAGGAAAGCATTTTGATGAACTATAAAAATGGCTTGGATTTTAACAAATGGTATCGCTTATAGAGTTCTTCAACCTCAGAAACCCCTCCAACTACCACCCTATCTTTTTCTTCTCCTCTCCTTTAAAAGTTTTGAAAAAGCTGGTTAAGTCCCCATCTCCTCTGCATCACCTTCTAGTCACCTTCGACCATGCCCTCTGACTTGCTCCATTAAAATGTATTCACCAGGCATTAGTGGTTGTCACTAACAGGTTCTTGCTAAAGATCACTTCATCTCTGCAGCATTTGCACTGCTAATACCCCCGTCTTTCCTAGCACGTCGTCTTTAGGCCTCCGACGTCTGATATGTATTCAGCTTCTCTCTCTTGAGTCCTATTTCCACCATTTATTACCATTTTCCCTGACAATTTTACCCTAAGCCTCTTATAAGCCTCATTTTCTTCACTGTGAAGATTACTCATTGTAGCATTACTTGAACTGTGTTTTGCATCCTTATAATGGAATACGAGGCCGCTATTTTAAAATATAAATCAAATCAGTTGCAATCATCTGGAAAAATTAAGTTGCACAAAGGTAACACAATCCTTTAAAAGAATTATCAATAGCAATATAAATATGCAAAGTGTAGGAAAAGTTAGAGGGATTTGCACTAAACTTCACCAAAAGTTTTTTATAAAATGGAATAGATAGTAGAGTTACATCCTAAATTATGTATTTGTATCATTGTAAATTTCGTGAAAGCATACATTACTTTAGCAGCTATAAAATATGAAAGTGAAAAATATGGATATAGTAGACATCATTTTTGTCAGATTGATTAAATGATGTAGCACTTGGCACTATGGTATATGGAAAGCCCACAACAGACATTTACTATTATTGTTATCTCACTGCACCTTTGTAACAGTTCATTATGACTTCCTCCAGTCCTAAAATGTTTGTGTTTCTTAAGCTTGCATTTTCAGCTCCTTCCTCTTACTCTATTCACGTGTCCTGCCACTCTTATGTCAAAGACTCACACCTCTCTAGCCAAATTACCCTAAGAAGCTCCGGACCCTCATACTGGCGTCTCGAGCATATTTTTGCTTGTAGATCCTTCAGGTCTAAAGATGCATCATGCAGGGGCCCTGGGTGGCTCAGTCATTTGAACCTCCAACTCTTGGTTTCAGCTTAGGTCATGATCTCACCGTTGTGGGATCTAACCCCATGTCAGGGCTTGCACTGACAGCGTGGAGCCTGTGTGGGATTCTCTGTCTCTCTCTCTCTCTCTCTCTCTCTGCCCCTCCCCACATGCGTGTACACGCTTGCGCATGAGTGCACTTGTATGCACGTGTGTGTGCACGCGCTCTTGCACTTATTCGTGCTCTCCCTCTCAATTTAAAGAAAATTAAAAATACAACATGCATAACACTGAAGTCTTGAATTTAACCTTCTATAAGGACTCTAGCTCTGAGCTCCCTGTTTTAGTGACTAGTACCAAGACATTGCACAAGCTAGAAACCTAAAGATCAGCCACTATTCTGCCATCATCCTTCACAGCTGATCTCTGGTCCAGTCAGGTCTTCCCCTTTATATCCTTTACAGCCCTAGAGATTATCCCCTTCCATTCAACTCCATTGCCATTCTCTTGGTCAGGCCCTACACCACATCTGTAACCACCTTCTATTGGTTTAATTGTCCCAGCTTTATACCAATTCATTTATTCAACAAGCATTTACAGAGCCAAATTTATAGCCAGTGGGGAGAAAAATAAGTAAATCTGTAGTTACAACTTATGTTTTCATCAGTGTCAGCTCTATTACTCTTATTTCATAGAATACCACATACACATTATTCAGGTTCAATTTTCTTAAGAACACAAGAATCTTAATGCAATCATATGATAGGATGACAATGATATTACAATGATAATACAATTGGCCTTGAAGATATAGAGTAGACAAAAACTGGTTTAAGGATTGGGAGATTTCAGAGAAAGCTTCCTGGAGGAAGTGATACTTGAGTTGAAGCCTAAAGTATGAGCCTGTGCTGCCTGGACAAACAGAAAAATGAAAAATGTCCCAGGTAAGAAGTACCATCTTCAATGTCCCAGAAGCCAGTTTTCTTAGCATGAAGCATTCCGTTCTAGTATAGCTGAAATTTGGCATCAGGATGGAAGAAACAGACAGATCCCTCTAAATTCTGTAATAAGATTAGTTATACTCTGTCCTGTGGAGGCTGGCAGCCATTGCATGATTGAAAGCAGGAAAGTCACATAGTAAGATGATCACCCTGGCTACAGGGGTGCCAGTCCCAGCCCTTGAATCAGAGTGAACTTTGCATCTCCTCTTTAAGACCTTTCAACAGATCTCTATTTCCCTCAGCTTAACGTCCAGGTATTATCTGACCCTGGCTTACTTCTCTACTCATTTCTCTTGTCATTCACTCAGCTTCAGCAAAATCAATCTCCTAGCACATCCTTGCGAGAGTACTGCACAGCCTTGCTTCTGAGTCTTTTCACACTCTGTTCCACAGTCTGTTCCCCAATCCTGAAATATGCTTCTTGCACCCTTCTTCACTGGTTATTTCTGGTTATTCAGGACTCAACTTGAAATCAACCTCATTATAAGACCTACCCACTTCTGCCCAAGATTGATCTGTGCTCCTATTCTGTACTCATAACTTTGTGTGATAACCTCATATCATATCACATATCATGTTCTAGTGCAATTGCCCATGTTCTCTTTTTTTATCTCATTCTCTAGTGTGCATAAGTTCTGAAAAGTTAGGGCTTTGTCTTTTAGGGATGTGATAAATATATGTTGAATTAATGAATAGCATCATTTGGTTTTCTGGTTCAGAGTCAATGCCAAGTTTTTCAAGGAATTCAAAAGCTCAAATAAATATAGCAAATAAAATATAATAACAATGATTTAAAACAGATAAGAAGTAGCTTTATAAATTATATGGTAGAAATTACATTAGTAGGAGTCAAGATACCCGATATTAGTTATGTCTTTCTCACTTGCTGTGCTGCTAAGCTTGATTATTTAAGATCACTTAACCACTTTTTCTTCACTTGTAAAGTAAGAGTGTTCAGTTAAATGATTTCTAACATTTCCTTCAAATTTAAAACCCTTTGTTCAGATAATAACATTAAATGTAAGTAGAATATATGTAAAAGTACTAATGTTTACCAGACTGCTTAACTAACAACATGCTTTATTTACTTCTATTCAGTTGTTTAAAATGGGAGTAATGGAAAAAAAATATTTATCTCTATAAGCCATCATGGTTTGACTAAATATGTTTCACACTCTCCTTAAAAATCAGTTTGTCTCTTGTGATTTTGCTACTGAATGGAAAATCTAATTTTTAAATAAAATTGAAGTGGAATACAGTTTATCTCAACTATAAATGATGACTTGAAACCTACTTTTAAATCTATTCTCAGTAATTCAATTCTAATCACTATGATTCAACTTTAGATAGAAATTCACTTATCAATTGAATGATCCTTTTCTCTGACTGTGTTTTATTAATATATTTTCATGCATCACCTTCTTTGATTAGAGCAATACAGAAACTGGCATGGAGAATTCAAAGCCTTCGGATTATACTTCTTCAAATGTGTATGATTTAATGTCAGAGCATTGCCATATGGCTTATAGATGTAAAATTTCAGTTTTGGATGAACAAGGTAATATCACCTTTGAGAATCTATCCACAAACTGTCAGAGCAAAATTAAAAGCAATTCATCAAAAGAGCATGCTGACTGTCTTAGTAGAATGGACATTGATTATGTACCAATTAAAGCAAACATGACTCACACTGAATGGAAATCAATTGACTCCATCCATATAATAAGCTTGATCCTCCCCCTCACTGTCTAGGAGAAGGGGACCACGAAGGTGGCTGGGGGAAGGAGAGGTGTCTGCATGTTACACAGCGCTGTCCTGAAGTTCAGGTAAGCTGAATATAGTCCCAGAGAATGCGTGGCCAAGTTGACAACAGACAGGCCAGCATACAGGCTCCATTCCACTTAGTGGCTAGCTGATCTGAAGAGGGAACTGTTCAGGGACCCCTGTGCAGTGCTGGCCCCCAGGGAGAGATCCAGTGCTTCCCCATGGAGGAAGACTGCACTAATGGGAGATCTGGGTGAGGGGCAGAAGAGGCCCCTTTCCCCATTAGAGCCAGTGGTGTGCATTCCTCAGGGCAAAAGCATAAAGCGCGTGCTTTCTAAAGCGTTGGGTGTTGGGGTCCCTGGGTGGCTGAGTCAATTAAGCGTCCGACTCAGTCTCAGGTCATGATCTCACAGTTCCTGAGTTCAAGCCCCGTCCCCCCGATCAGGCTCTGTGCTGACAGCTCAGAGCCTGGAGCCTGCTTCGGTTCTGTGTCCCCCTCTCTCTCTGCCCTTCCCCCACTCTCACTCTGTGTCTCTCTCAAAAATAAATAAACACTAAAAAAATTTATATAGTGTCAGATGTTGACATATCCCTCACAGCAATGGGAATTTCACAACGCATTCTCCCAGTGCTGCTATCACACAAAGATTCCCAAATGCATTTTTTAAATGGAAAAAAAAAAATCTGTTTCTATATAGTTTGTTACATAGTGCTAGAATGGTGAGAGCAAAAGACTTAAATCTCATCAACTCCATTTATCAGAAGTTGTAAACCTTTTCTGGTTTATACAGACAATTGAGGATTGCAGTGGGAGAAAACAAGAGCAACCACTGTGGTGCCTGAGAAGCTCTCTGAGTAGCGTGAATTCAGTAAACCTTACACAAAATCATGACTACATGATTGACTAAAAAAGCTTACTATAATTCTGTGCCCTTTTTCCCACAGAAACTGTTTAATTACATGATGTGATATAGCACATTTAGAAAAAATTGCAGATTATAATCGTCTGTTCTCTTATTTTTATTTTAAAAGGTGTTCTCTAATATCAATTACAAATACAACTCTATTTTCAACCTTCCTTTGAGCTTGTGGATAAAAAGAAGAAAGGAAAAATCTGCATATATTTCTTTAGACTTCACACTTGTTTCATGCAATTTTTTTTAAATGGTCTCTCAGGGCAAGAAAATATATTACCTTATATTTTATTTTCTCAGGCTCTGATTACAATTGCAACCCATTAGTCCAATATTTTGTTTCTTTACCACTCAACTTTTCCTCTGGATTTAATTGCATCTTACTTTGTCCTAACTTATTTGCACCTCCTTCAAGTACATGTTTTATTCTGTCTAGCAGCTGACGCTTTTTTTTTTTTGCACGTTTTTCTCTATGACAGGATTGCAAGTTCTTAAAGGGCAGTACCCATGGGTCTTTCATCTCTTACAGCAACAAAAAAATGATACTCTCTGAAGAGAAAAAATACTCAATATTTTTGTGTCTAATTGAAAGGACTTTAACCATTCCAAAATAATCTTTTTTTTTTTAATCATTTAGGAAAAAAACTGGTTTCTTGTAAACAGTCGATCGTGTTCACCATGAACAACCAATGATCTGGAAGAGTCTTTGTGAGAAGATCCATTTAATCACCATGTGAGGCAGCAACACACCCTAAACTGAATGCAAAGATAGGATGCTTTAGTGTAAGCAGCAATGCACAAAACATAGCACTTTTTTCTTGCTATTCCTACATAACAATAAACATCTAAATGAAAAATGGAAATGTCTGTCAATTATATGGTGTTTTATCAACAAAAGACCAAAATGTCAAATGGTCTAAAGGTATACTTTATACACACTATATATTCAATTGCTATTTCTAAATAGCTACCTGCTTGACGTCAGTTGAAGTGACTCACTTTATACTTTTCATACAACCCTGTACAGACTATATCTTTAATTCATTTTTTACATACTGGTTCTGCCATTTAGCACATTTTTATTTGGTACTTACATACTCAAGCCTTGATAAAATGTGCCTTTGTATTTGAGGTTTATAAAGCCAATTTGCATTCTTTACATGTTGCATCCTCGTAACAATGCAATATTTGGCTCTGTGGTAAAAGACATTTTAAAATTCTCACCTTAGAAACAAGAACTGAGGGCCCAGAGGTTAAGGTGCATGACTGAAACCCCATTGTCAATACGTGCTAAGTTAGAACCAGTAACTCAAGGGAACTAAAAGTTTTCAAAGGCTCCTTTCCACCCTCTAGGACATGAGCATCTATAGAGAAATAACTGTGATTGTCACATTCATTTGAATATTTTCTTGCATAATTCTTACCCTTTAGCAAGAGCTCTAAGCACATGAAATTATTGACAGGTGAAATGACATGATGTTATGCTAGGAAATGGGGTGCCTGGGGTGCTCAGTGGGTTCTTGATTTTGGCTCAGGTCATGATCGCAAAGTCACGATCTCATGGTGATAAGATCCAGCCCAGCTTCAGATTCAGCACTAGGCATACAGTCTGCTTAAGATTTCCCCGTCTTCCTCTCTCTCTGCCCCTCCCCCACATGTGCACATGCTCTCTTTCCTCCCTCTCTCTCTCTCTCTGTGAAAAAAAATTGCTAAGGAAAAAAATTGAGAGTAGTGGAAAGTTTAAAAGCAATGGAGAAAATGTTGATAATTGTTGAAGCTGGGTTATGGATATTTGGGATTTTGTTATGGTCTTCTCTCTAGTGTTGTGTATGTTTGAAAATCTCCATAATGAAAAGTTAAAGAAAATAAAGAGGATTTTGAAACACCCACTTGGGAGCATAGATGGTAAATTATTCAAGTGAATGGTTCCTTCTGATGCTTACAGGAAAGTAAGTTTGGAGAAAGTCCAAGGTTACAACTCAGAATTTTAGACCTGGATGTTCTGCTTAAATCCATTCCCTTTCAATAAATAAAACTTTCACTTTCCAAAGCATTCACTGACTGCTCAAATTATTCCATGGACTAACCAAACAAATAAACAGTCCAAGGTACAATTAGGCATAAAAAACAAAAATTAAAATTCCTTTTCAGAACAATGGTGAGAATTATACAGAAGTGGGAAATGATAAGAAAACACCATTTGAATATGTTATTTTCAAATTCTATCTACTATGGCTTGGCAATCTTTAAGTTTAAGACATTTTTTTAAATTATCTTAGGGAGAGAGAGAGCACAAATGAGAAAGAGAGACAGAGAGAGACAGAAAGAGAATCTTGGGCTGTCTCCCCACTCAGCACAGAGCCCAAAATAGGCCTCGATTTCATGACTCTAGGATCATGACCTGAGCCAAAATCAAGAGTCTGTCTCTCAACTGACTGAGCCACCCAGGTAACCCTTAAGTTTAAGCTTCTTTAATGAGACTTGGAGAATATCATTTTAAATAATGCACAAATAAAACCAAGAACATATATAAATTTAACATATTATTAAGAAGAAAAATGAAGGGCATTTGACTCTGGCTCAGGTCAGCTGTGTTCACAGCTCAGAGCCTGGAGCTTGCTTCAAATTCTGTCTCCCTCTCTCTCTCTGCCCTTTGCCCACTCATGCGCTCGCGCTCTCTCTCTATCTCTCTCTCAAAAATAAATTAACATTAAAAAATGTTTAAAGAAGAAAAATTAAATTTGAACTTGAAAATCATGATATTGGACAACTATTTTGAGATCCTTCTACAGCAACATGAAGAAAGGATGATACAGGAAAATGGCTACAGATTCTTTACTGCTGCACCACAGGGTAGGTGTGACAGCCCTCAGCATGCCACCTATGAAGGAAAAGGAATGTAAAGTAAGAATCCAAAAGTAACAATGGAGATGTAAAACATCAGGCTTGCTCCCACCTGGAGTGACACAAGAGTAAGACTTGGCCCAAGAGATTAAATGTCCCCTGAGAAAAAGACAATTTTTCCCATTTCTTCTAAAGACACACAGACCTGAACTTTCTGTGGAGTGTAGCTAAGCTACCTCAAATGATTTATGGCCACCGCTTTGAGCATTTAATTGTAGTCTATGTCTATCAAAGTAGGCAGCAATTAAGAGAGAAAAATAGACACATTAATAGTTTTTAATTGTTTCTGCATTAACTAAGGCCAGTAGAATTCAGTTTTTTTCAGGAAGTCAGGAACATACCAAGCTTGAAAACTGAAGGAGAAGAGAATATAAGTTAGCAACACATCAAGTGAGACCAAACCTAAACGGTGAGTAATGCTCCTAGCTCTTCCCTTTACCTTCACATCATCGCCCAAGATGCTATGAATCAATGTCAACATTTCTGTTGCTTTTGAGCCGCCATAGTGACTTTGTCAATCATTTAAGGAAGGCTAACACTAATGTAGATTTTCTCCTACTAGAACCCTCATTAGCTTTCTCTCTCATGTTTTAAGGGAATGGACTCTGCAATTATGCTGCTTGGGCTTGAATTCTTCCACACATCACTTAGCTGGAGCAAGCTGCTTAAACTCTCTGATCTTAATATATGTACAGGTAAAATGGGCATAATTGTATCTACTTCCATAGAATTTTTATGAGGGTTAAATTAGATAACACATGTACAGAGCTTACCAAAGAATTTGACACAAAAGTAGGTACTTAGTAAATGGTAGTTAATAATATTCTGCTCAATATAACATATATTCCTTTTTCCTAAATTTTTTTCTCTATTTAAGTGAAAACTGTTGGTCACAGGCCAGTACATCCCAATTTCTGATGCTAACATATAGTCTTGATTCCCCAGGAATCAAAGATCCTATCTTATTAGAATATAATCAACTTCATTGTGTACTTACCCAGAATCTATCCTAAGTCTCTTTTTTCTTCCTAATAGGACTTAATTGATTTTTATTTGTTTTTATAGTGGTAAAAAAGAAAAGAAGAAAACACAAACATACATGTGAAATCTACCTTCTTAAATGTTTAAGTGTGCAGTATAGTATTGCTAACTATATGCACATTGTTGTACAACAAATCTCTAAAACATTTTCATCCCATTGAAATGCAACTCCCCATTTCCCCATCTCTCCAACGCCAGGCAACTAACATTCTACTTTCCTTTTCTATAACTTTGCCTACTTTAGATACCTTACATAAATGGGATAACACATTATTTATCTTTCTGTGACTGACTTATTTCACTTAGCGTAATGTCCTCAAGATTTGTCCATATTGACAGAATTTTTCCTTTTTTTTTTTTAAGTTTATTCATTTATTTGGGAGAAAGAGAGAGCACAGGAGAGGCAGAGAGAGAGGGAGAGAGAGATAATCCCAAGCAGGCTCCACACCACTAGAGCAGAACCAGAATCCACAAACTGTGAGATCATGACTTGGGCCGAAATCAAGAGTTGCATGTGCAACCAACTGAGCCAGCCAGGTGCCCCAATTTTCTCCTTTTTTAAGGATCAGTAATATTCCATTGTATGTATATACCACTTTTTAAAATCTTTTCATCTACTGATGGAAATTTAGGTTGTTTCTACATCTTGACCATTGTGAATAATGCCGCGATAAACATGGGAAAGCAAATACTTTTCTTTCACATCCTGTTTTCATTTTTTTTTATATATATATACCCAGAAATGGGATTTCTGGATAATATGGTAGTGTTTTTAATTTTTTTGAGGAACTTTTACATTGTTTTCCATAATTTACATTTTATGTTCCTACCAAACAGTGCACAAAAGTTCCAATTTCTTCACATAATGACTCATTATTTTATCTTTGTTTATAATGGCCATCCTCATAGATGTGAGGGTTTTGACTTGCATTTCCCTGATGATTAGTGTTAGTGAGCATCTTTTCATATACATTTTGATCATGTGTATGTCTTCTGGATAAATGTCTATCCAGGTCCTTAGCACATTTTTTAATTGGTGTCTTTGTTTTTTGGATATTGAGTGTTAGGAGTTCCTTATTTTTTATTGGATATAAACCTTTTATCAGATATATAGTTTGCAAATATTTTCTCCAGGCTGTCTTGTCTTTTCACTCTGTTGATTGCTTCCATTGCTGTGCAGAACTTTTGTCCGAAGTAGCCTTACTTGGGTTTTTTAAGGTTTGTTTGTTTTGCTTTTGTTACCTATATTTTTGATGTAATGTCCAAGAAATCATTGCCAAGACCAATATTATGAAGCACAGCCTATATATTTTCTTCTAGGAGTTTTATAATGTCAGGCTGTATCTTTAAGTTTTTAATTCATTTTGAGTTGACTTTTATATATGATATAGGGGTCCAATTTCATTCTTTTGCATGTGGATATCATGCAAAAGATACGTGGATATCCCAATACCATTTGCTTGAGAGACTGCCTTTTCCCCATTGTGTAGTCTTGGCACCCTTATGTGGACACTTTAACAATATTACTTCTTCCAATCCTTGAAAACAGGATGTCTTTCCATTTGTTTGTCTAATTTCTGTTGCAATTTTTTGAGGTACAAGTATTTCCACCTCCTTGGTTAAGTTTATTTCTCAATTATTTTATTCTTTTAGATGATATTGTAAATGGAATTGTTTTCTTAATTTCCCTTTGGGATTATTCGTTTTATTGTATGGAAACAAATAACTTTTGTGTATTGATTTTGTATCTTTAAGTTTTCCTGATATTATTTGTTAGGTTTAACAGATATTTCTTTTTAATTAGTCTTTAGTATTTCCTTTATGTAAGGTAATGTCATCTGTGAGCAGAAGAAATAATATTACTTCTCACTTTCTAACTTTGATAACTTTTATTTATTTTTCTTGGCTAATTGTTCTAACTAGGATTTTTATTTACTATGTTGAATAGAAGTGGTAACAGTGAGCCTCACTGCCTTATTCCTGATGCTAGAAGAGAAGTTTCCAGGTTTTGTCATTGATAATGTCAGGTATGAGCTCTTCATATATTATAGCCTTTATTATATTGACATAAATCCTTCTATTCCTAGTTTTTTGAGGTTTTTTATCACAAAAAATGTGTTGAATTTTGTCAAATGCTTTTCCTGTGTCTATTGATCATGTGATTTTTGTCCTTTGTTCTGTTAATATAGTGTATCACACTGATTCATTTTCATATGTTTATGCTTACTTCACAGGGATAAACATACTTCATATGTTTATGCTTACTTCAGCCACAGGGACCTTCAAAAGGTCATGGTTTATGATCCTTTTAATATGCAGTTGAATTTTATCTCCCACTATTTTGCTAAGGATTTTTGCATCTATACTCACTGGGGTTACTAGCTTGTAGTTTTATTTTCTTGAGGGTTTTTTTGTCTGGCTTTGATATCAGGGTAATGATGATCTCATAGAATGAGGAGTGTTGCCTCCTCTTTCATCTTTTGGCAGAGTTTGAGAAGACTTGGTGTTAACTTTTCCTTAAATTTTTGGTAGAATTTGCCAATGAAGCCATCTGGTCTTGGGCTTTTTTTTATTTAAAGTTTCTTCCTTCCTTCCTTCCTTCCTCCCTCCCTCCCTCCCTCTCTCTCTATTTCTTTCTCTTTCTTTCTTTCTTTTTCTTTTTTTCTTTCTCTCTCTCCCTCCCTCTCTTTCTTTCTTTCTTTCTTTCTTTCTTTCTTTCTTTCTTTCTTTGAAATTTTGCAATTACTGATTCAATCTCTTTAGTAGTTAAAGATCTGTTCAAGTTTTCTATTTCTTCATGATTCAGCATTGGTATGTCATATTTATCCATTTCTTCTTGGCTATCCAATATGTGGGCACATAGTTGTTCATAGAAGTTTGTAGAATGCTTTTTATTTCTGTGACATCCACTGTAATGTCTCCTTTTTTATACCTGATTTCATTTATTTGGGTTTTCTCTCAGTCTCTCTCTCTCTCTCTCTCTCTCTTAGCCTAAAAGTTTGTCCATTTTGTTACTCTTCAAAATACAAGTCAGTGTCATTGATTTTTTCAATTGTTTTTCTATTCTGTATTTCATTTATTTGTTATGATCTTTATTATGTCTTCTGTTCTGCTAACTCCTGGCTTTGATTGTTTCTTGACATATAAATTTAGTTTATTTGAAATCTTTCCTCTTCTTGAACATAAGCATTTACTGCTATAAGCTTTCCTGTTAGTACGGCTTTTGCCACATCCCATAAGTTTTGCTATGTTTTCATTTTCATTTGTCTCAAAATATTTTTTTAATCTCCTTTTAGATTTCTTATTTCATCCATTTGTTGTTCTAGGATATACTATCTAAATTCCACACATTTGTGTGTCTTCCATTTTTTCTTTGGCTATTAATTTCTGGTTACATTCCAGTGTAAGGCAGAAAGTTATTTGGTGTAAGTCTCATCTTCATAAATTTGTCAAGACTCATTTTGTGACCTAATATATGATCTACCCTGGAGAATATCCATGTGTACTTGAGAAAAATATATTTTCTTCTGCTCTTAGGTGGAACGTTTTGTATATATCTGATTCATTTAGTCTCTAGTGTTTTTCAAGTCCTTTGTTTCCTTATTGAACTGTCTGGATGTTCTATCCATTACTGAAAGTGGGGTACTAAAAATCTTCTATTTCTATGTTACTGTTTATTTCTCCCTGTAGTTCTGTCAATGACAGCTTCATATTTTGGTGCTCTGGGGTTGGGTGCACATATGTTTATCACTGTTATATTTCCTGTTGATGTGACCCATTTATCATTACATAATATTTTACTTCGTTTCACGTTGTGATAGATTTTTACTTAATTTTTTTTTTCTAATGAAAATATGGCAGTCCTTACTCTCTTTGGTGACTATTTACATGGAATGTTTTCCATCCCTTCACTTTCAGCCTATGCATCTCCTTAAATCTAGAGTGTTTTCTAGACAACAACATATGGTGAGATCTGTTTTTTAATCCATTCAGCCACTCTATGTCTTTTGATTGGAGAGTTTAATCTTTTTATGTTCTAAATACTTACATATAGGGAAGGATTTACTATTGACATTTTATTGTCTTTCTGCCCTATAGATTTGCTCCTCTTTTTTTCCTATTTCCTTCTTTTGTGTTTTGTGATATTTTGTAGTGACATTCTCTGAATTCTTCCTCATTTTTTTTCATGCATCTCCTATAGTCATTTTTTTTGCATTGTTATGGACCTTACATAAAACATCTTATAGTTATAATAATCCATTTTGAATCACATTCAAAAACTACTCTTTTACTTCACACCCCCTCACACACATTTTATGTTATTGACATCACAAATTTTATTTTTTATATTTGTATCCATTGACATATTTTATTAGTCTATCTATTATTTATGTATTTATTTATTTTTGAGAGAGAGAGAGCACATGTATGTGCAGGTGGGGAAGGGGCAGAGGGAGAGGGAGACAGACAATCTTAAGCAGACCCTATGCCCAGCAGAGTCTGATATGGGACATGATCTCATGACTGAGATCAGGACCTGAGCCCCAATCAAGAGTTGTCAATTAACCAACTGAGCCACCTAGGTGCCCCTAATATATTTTTAGAGTTATAGTTATTTTTTATACATTTGTACTTTAAATTCCATACCATGTTTTTAACTCAATGATATAACACTGTGTTTAATGTATCTTAATGAATCTGTCAAGTAGCAGCTTAGATACATTTTGTAAGAAGTGTTCTTCAAGAGTTATGTATAAGCTTTGGAGAATGGCCAGGTGTTGAGTCACATGCTTATACATAACTCTTGAAGAACACTTCTTACAAGATATATTAAGTGAAATGTGTCTTGAAAAACGCATTACATGATTTATGTGCCACCATCATAGTATTACTGTATTCTTTGTCTGTATATTTATATTTATCAGCAAGCTTTATACTTTCTTGTTTTTGTTTTTGTTTTGCTTTCTAGAATCCTTTCATTTCAACTTGAAGGACTCTCCTTAGAATTTTTCGTAAGGCAGGTCTAATGGTAACAAACCTCCCCTACTTTTGTGTATCTGGGAAAAACCTAATGTCTCCACTTTTGAAGGACAATTTTAGTGGATATAATATTCTTAGTTGGCAGCTTTTTTCTCTCAGCCCTTTCAATATATCATTCTATTCCTTTGTGGCCTATAAGGTTTCTTCTGAGAAATCTCCTGATAAGTCTTATGGGGGCTTACTTGCCCTTGACAAATCCCTTTTATCTTGCTGCCTTTAAAATTACACCTTTGTTTTTGGCATTTGAAAACTTGA
The DNA here is from genome assembly GCF_027475565.1 of Acinonyx jubatus. Lineage (NCBI taxonomy): Eukaryota > Metazoa > Chordata > Mammalia > Carnivora > Felidae > Acinonyx > Acinonyx jubatus. Next base: position 40,941,802 of record NC_069385.1, read on the forward strand.
TTATAAAATGCTTCATTGTAGACATCTTTGAATCGTTCTAATTAGAGTCTGTTCATCTTATTTAATCTAGATGTCCATTTCCTTCTGCAGATTTGGATTTTCAACATTATTTCTTCAAATAAGCTTTCTGCCCTTTCTCTCTCTCTCCTTCTGGGATGCCCATAAAGCATATATTGGTTCATTGGATGATGTCTCATACACTCATAGTCTCATACACTGTCTTCACTCTTTTTTATTTTCTTTGCTTCTCTAACTTGATCATTTTAAATGTTGTCCTCTAATGAATTTTTCAATGCAGTTATTGTATTCTTCAGCTGCAAAATTTCTGTTTTGGTCCTTTGTATATTTTCTTTCTCTTTGTTGATATTCTCATTTGGTGTGGACATCATTATCCTGAGCTTATTTAACAAATTTATGACAGTTATTTTGAATTCTCTGTCAGGTAATTCATATGCCTCCATGCCTTCAGCATGAGTTTTCTTTCTTTTTTTTTTAATATGAAATTTATTGTCAAATTGGTTTCCATACAACACACAGTGCTCATCCCAAAAGGTGCCCTCCTCAATACCCATCACCCACCCACCCCACCCCCCATCAACCCTCAGTTTGTTCTCAGTTTTTAAGAGTCCAGCATGAGTTTTCAAATATTTTTTTTCCTTTGTATTGGGATCCATACATTTGAAAGAACAGCCAGATCTTTTAGTCTTTACAAACTGACTTCATACAGGAAAAGACTTTCACCAGTCAGCCCAGCTGTAGATTATGGGAGCTTCTCAAACCTTTTCTGTAGATGCATTTTCTCTGGACTTGTGTGTGTGCATTCCCAATTATAGGGATTTTCCATTTATTTTTTTTCAGCAGTTTGTAAACTCTTGTTTCCTATGTTGTCTGTCTGTAGTGCTATAGGTCCTCTGGAGCTGTCACAAGCCATCGTCTTCTGTTCTCAGTGGCTCCTAGGCTTCTAGAGTATGCCAGATCCTATCAGCACTCCCATTCAGGTGAGGTAGAAACTAATGCCTTTAACAGCCCCCTGAAAAGCTGGCAGTTTGGATGCATGCTCTATTCTAGTCTTCTTCCCCCACCCCAAAGGAGAGTCCACCAGGCTACATCTGCCCTTATTCTCTGGAGGAGCAACAAGCCATACAAATCTCTTTTATTCTCAGCAGCCCTCAGGCATTGAGTATGCTGGTCCTGTAAGCACTCCAAGACAAGCAAGACAGAAATCTGTCCCTTGGTCAGCCCCCTGAAACATTGGAACGTTGTATGTATGCTCTAACTCTTCTCCTCCTCAAGGAAAAGCCAAGAGGTGAGGATTTTCTCCTGCTTATTCACACTGACCTGGGAGTAGGGACTATGGCAAGTGTCTGTGTGCTAGTCCAAACTGTCATGTTTATTCTTAGAAGCCCCCAACCTGATGCCCTTTCCTATCAGTGCTTAGATTCAGGGAAGACAGAAACTAGTCCCTTGGGCAGGCCCCTGAAATATCTGAGTGTTGGAAATATGTCAGTCTTTTTCTTCCAAGATTTTATTTAAATTCAAAGTAATTAACATATAGTGTAGTATTAGTTTCAAGAGTAGATTTTAGCAATTCATCACTTACATATGACACCCAGTGCTCATCTCAACAAGTGCCCTCCTTAATGCCCATCACCCATTTAGCCCATCCCCCGACCCCCTCACCTCCATCAACCCTCAGTTCGTTCTCTGTATTTAAGAATATCTTATGGTTTGCTTCTCTCTCTGTTTTTATCTTGTTTTATTTTTCCTTCCCTTCCCCTATATTCATCTGTTTTGTTTCTTCAATTCCACATATGAGTGAAATCATATGGTATTTGTCTTTCTCTGACTTATTTTGCTTAGCAAAATATACTCAAGTTCCATCCACAGCATTGCAAATATATCTTTCTCTCCTTAAGTTGAAGCCCGGAGCTTGCAGTTTTCTCCCAGTCATGCTGCACTGTGCCAGCGGGTTGGGACTATGGTGAGTGAGCACCACAACTTTTCCTCCCAGCTTCCAAGCAGTTGTTCCCACACTTGCTTGGGGCATAAAAGCTTCTTAGTTTCTGGATTTCTCACAAAGGCAATTGGTCCATGTATTGTTATTCAGTGTCTCTGTGGGAGAAGCAAGGTTTGGGGCCTCCTGTTCTACCATCTTGTTCTAGCAGAACCCAATTTTCTTCATTTATCAATTCTACCCATTCAGTCCCTGACTCTCAAGGGAACTGACTCCACTCCCCATCTTTAGGGGTGGACCTAAGTGCTCTAAGTGTCATCTCGTCTCTTTTGCTAATGATAAGATTAGTTGGGTTTAAGCCAATGAAATTCAAAGAAAGGGCTGCTGCTGTTGGAAGGTTATAGGAAAATCCGCCTTCTTCTGGGAGAGCCTCCTGAAGTGATGTTCTCTCTCACTCTCTCTGCATGTGAATGAGGAAGCATGAACCTCAGGCATATCTTAGGCATATCTTAGCAGGCATATCTTAGGACCATGAAAAAGTAGGTCTTAGGTTGAAACCCAAACCGTGTGTAGCTGCACAGACAGACCAAAGAACCAGAGTCCTTGGCAACATATTTTGTTCATTGAATCCATCAACTCTAAAGCCCATTCTTAGCTTTAGGTTTCATGCGGTGTGGATCCTTATTATATAAGTTTGAACTATATACGCTGATAGTTGCAGAACAAAGCAAATGGGATGAATTAGAGAATATCAATATCTCTAAAGTTCAGGTCTCTGATCTGTAAGGTTCTTGTCATGACTAAATATGATAATGTTTGTAAAGATTCTATCAGTGTAACACATTCAGTTCTCAGTAAGTATTAGTTCCGTCTGCTTCCTTGTAAAATGAAACCTAGGATTTCTTTCTCCACATACCTTTAGATTTGTCAAGGAAAGTGCTTTCTGTTTCTTGTTTACTAAGATAAAAATAAATCTCATATGGTTCCTAGAAGGAAAGAGTACAATTTCTCCCCCCAGAAAAAAAAATGTTTTTTTTTCTCTTTTGTTCCCAGGAACAAGCTTAGTACAAATCCCTTGTCAATTCTCACCCTTATACCTCAGCCTTATTTTTTTTTTTTTACAAAATTTTAAATTTGCATGCCGAGAGAACTGTTGTTCATGATGTTATAGACATTGAGGCATAGGAAGGTAGGATCCAGGAGTGACAGTTTGTGTTCCAAGTCTAAGACAAGAAAGAATATTGCCCCGGCAAACCCTACAGACCACAGTTAGGCAGCAGTGTTTACATAAAAGCAAAAGAGAAAATGTACTAACATGGTCGGCAATGGACTATATTCCAGGTTTTACCCAAATATACATAATATACAAAAATGCAAAAGTAAGGGGAGACTTGAGTCCCTGCAGAGTATCATTTGTAGTTTGAGGAATCCATTGGTTCAGTAACTTCCACTCTGTAAGTTGTTATTGAAACTCCCACCTTTTTTCATAGAGACCTTGGAGCATCAATCAGATGGACATTATGCCAGATAATAAGCTAGAACAGATTTACACTGATACAATAAAAGTTTAATATTTCATGTCCCCTCGTGAAAGATTTGTGCATTTATGAACTATATTGTTTATATGGTTTCTGGAGTCATTGGATAAATGGCACTGATACAAACAGTGCCCATTGTGTAACATAGAGAAGATTCTTAATTTTGTGTGTTGTCAGGCAGTGTTTATGATACTTTAAAACTTCCACACAGCTAGTGACAAATTGTAATGGAAGAGACAGCTAGCTCCAATATAACTCTACTATAGATTTTTGCTCTCAGAACACATTATCAAAGATATTTTTTTTCCAACGTAGCGCACATCACTGCCCTGCACTTATGGATGTAGCTTCCTGCAAGTTGTTTTTATTTCTCCTACCTGCATTTTCTTTTCAAACAAGAGCTGTGCTACTTTAAGCAGCTTCAGTGTAGCACGCAGTTTGGGACTGCATGGTTTCAAATATTGGTCATATTACTTTTTAATCCATCTATGTCTATAGCTTTTAAAATGGACTAAAAGCTCTGTAGAAAAGAAGCACACAAATCTAACACAGAAAGTTCTGGTATAGCATATCAAACTGTATATTCCCTGTGTATAACTGTTTGTTGCTAATAAGGCGCTTTAAGAAGTTCATTAACTATGAGACTACTTCATCACAACTCACAAAGGACCTTGTACTTATCATGTACACAAATAGCTGTTTATACCTTTCTTCTAGATCTCTGATATAAGCTTCCAATTTGGAAGCAAAAGATTATAATAAGCCAGTGGGTTACAAATTAATAGAGCTTAAACAATTTCATGTCAATTCAAGTATTTATTAAATACTGTAGCATCAGACTAACTTGGGAGTAACAAAGAAATGATAAGACATAGTTCTTACTTTAGAATTTAGTTGAGAGGCACCTGGGTGACTTAGTCGGTTAATGTCTGACTTCGGCTCAGATCATGATCTCATGGTTCCTGAGTTCGAGCCCTGTGTCGGGCTCTGTGCTAACAGCTCAGAAGCTAGAGCCTGCTTCAGATTCTGTGTCTCCCTCTCTCTCTGCCCCTCCCCTGCTCACACTCTGTCTCTCTCTCCCTCAAAAATAAATAAATGTTAAAAAAAAATTTAGTTGAGAAAGGACAATAAATGTGGATATATATGTGTATGTGTATATATTATATAGGGAGAGTTTCATACAGCTATAGCTATATATCATCATATAGTTATATATAATTATGTAGTATAGTTACATAATTATATATTGTTTATATATTATATAACATACTTTTAAATGTACCTAATAATAAGTGATAAATATCATATTTACATATATGCTTACATGTATATATATACATTGCACATTTACATTTAATGTATAATGTTTATTATGTCATATACATATATTGTCCATAATAATATAATTATAAGATAAAGCACCAAAATCTAGTTGTTTTATTCATTCACTCAACAGCCATTTGTGGAGTAGAACAGAGATTGGCAAACTTTTTCTGTAGAGGGCCAGATAGTACGTATTTTAAACTTTGAAGGGGCCGTATAGTCTCTGCTGTGCAGTTCTACAATACACAAATGAATGGATGTGGCTGTGTTCCAATAAAACAGCTTTTCCTGTAACCGGCAGGGCTCTATGAACTAGCCTTTTGCTTGCCCACTGTCATCATTGAATCCTTGTTTGCTCATAGGCACGAGGACTCCTTGTCTGTGGCCACCACCACGAGGCTTAGTATTTGTTTCTACCCAGAATTCTATTTCCCCAGATATCTGTATGACTTGTTTCCATGCCTCCTTCAAATCTCTGCTCATATATCACCTTCTGAATCAGGTGTTTTTTTACCATGTTATTTACTACCACAGTATGTGATATTGAGACCTTCCCACAACCTTGTCCAAAACCCTGTATTTTCTCCAAGGCACTGATTTAGCCCAGTGGTTAGTAAGAGCATAGATAGACTGAGGCAAAAATGTCTGGGTTGAATTCCGGTTCCTTTACTGCTGATGGTATGACTTTAGGCTAATCATTTAATCTCTTTAAAATTCAGTTTCCTTTATCCATAAAATGAGCATACTAACAGTATATGACTCATGGAGCTATTTGAAATAGTTAGTGGGTATACAGTTAGTATAATATATATATAATGTCAAATGACTATTGAACTGAATTAAATTTCTAAAATAATAGAGGAATAAAAAGAAATAACCAACAGAAGGCAGGAATGCAGGAAAAAAAAGAAAAAATATGAAAAGCGGAAAACACAAAATAAGTTGCAAAAAGAAATCCACATAGTTAACCATTAATTATTATCATTAGCTCCAATATCTGTAAATGGTTTAAATTCACCTATTTTTTTTTTAAGACTGTTGGGTTAGATTTTTGAAAGAAATCCACCTCGGGGCACCCGCGTGGTTCAGTCAGTTAAGCATCTGACCGGCTCAAGTCATGATCTTGCAGTCTGTGAGTCTGAACCCCACATCGCACTCTGTGCTGACAGCTCAGAGACTGGAGCCTGCTTCAGATTCTGTGTCTCCCTCTCTCTCAGCCCCTCCCCCACTTGCACTTTGCCTCTGTCTCTCAATAATAAATAAACGTTAAAAAAAACTTAAAAAATTAAAAAAAGAAAAAAATCCACCTCTATGCTACTGACAAGAGAAACATCCATCATACACATACATACATGTATATACATACATGTACACATACAGATTGAACATAAAATTATGGGAGAAGGTATATTTTGCACAAACGAACCAAAAGAAAGACAAAGTAGCATGCAAATTTTTGACAAAACATAAGTTAAGGCAAAGTATCTTAAAAGAGGTAAAAAGATACATAAAAATAGAAGTACAACTCCATCAAAAAATATAACAATGATGAAATTGTATATACCTGTCTCAGTCCGTTCAGCCTGCTAAAACAAAATACTACAGACTAGGCAGCTTATAAACAACAAACATTTATTTCTTACAGTTCTGGAGGCTGGAAGGCTGAAATTAGGGGCCCAGCCTGGCTGTATGAAGGCCCTCCTCCAGGCTGTGGGCTTCTTGCGTTATTTTCAGATTGCAGATTGAGCTGGGAAGCTCTGTAGGATATTTTTTATACGAAAACTCGTCCTATTCATGTGGATCCATGACTAAGCACCTCTCAAAGGTGCCACCTCCTAGTACTCTCACATTGGATGTATTGGATTTCAACATATAAATTGAGGAGAGGGACACAAACATTCAGACCGCAGCAGCACCTAAGGTACACATGTAAGAATTTTATTATAGCACTATTTATAAAAGGAAAAAAAGCATAGTAACTCATTTTAAAAATCACAAGATAAAAAAATTTTTAATTAAAAATATATTATATATGCCACATTTGTGGCAAACATCTAATTCAAATATTTACCAGTAGGGGCGCCTGGGTGGCTCAATCAGTTGAAGGTCCGGCCTCGGCTCAAGTCATGATCTCACCGTTTGTGGGTTTGAACCCTGCATCAGGCTCTGTGCTGACAGCTCAGAGCCTGGAGCCTGTTTCAGATTCTGTGTCTCATTCTCTCTCTACCCCTCCCCAACTTGTCCTCTGTGTCTCAAAAATAAATAAACTTAAAAAAAATTACCAGTAAACCACAAAAATGTAGGTAAGTATGAATCATGACATCAACATTAATTTTTATTTTCTGGAAGGAATTGCTCATTAGATGCTTATAAAATTGCTATTATCAATTGAATATTGTTCACATGCAGATGTTTCTATTTTTTGTTGCTTCTACCCTTAGTTCAGTACAGCAATTTTAGCCATATACCTATAATAGAAATTCTTCACATTTTTATTGAGAACATAAATATTTATTAGCTTGTCTTATTTCCCTCCAGGGTAACCTCAATCTATATCACCACCCACCATTCAAGCTCTCATTTTCCACACTTCAATTTTGCAAGGATGAGGGTATATTATTTATGTTTTTTTTCACATATACATTCTACACATTTGGGATGCTATGAAAACCTTCTATTCTCATTATCACTCATTTAAATCATTTTGCTCAATACCACAGGAGAAATGGTTTGAGAAGGAATAAAACAGATTTCAGTTGTTACATTTTAAATATCTAAACAAAAATGTCTGGATAACATTTTTTTCAAACTATGTTATAAATGACACTCTATTGTCATACGAAAGGGGAATTTTCTGTATCCATAGGTGGCTCTTTCTTAAACAGTCCCCTCACTTCAGGGGACTTGTGTTTGCCTACGTATTCTCTCTATCTCTCTCTCATCCTCTTTCCCTTTCTTTTTCTTAAGCCTTGAGTTAAGTTTGAGCTAAGGAAAAGAGACAGCATTAAATTCTAGGTAACATTTTGATTTACACTTGATTTTATTTTTTAATATCTAAAAATGACTGAAAAGCTATAGAGTCTTTTTAAAACACTGAGAAGGGGTAGGAAAGATTGATCCTGGAGAATGTGTTTGAGTGGATATACTAGAGAAAACCTCTGCTTTCTAGTAGTACCCTACTGAGTTCCATCCATTTACAGAACCAATTAAAATTCATTTCTAAGGTCTGGATTTTCATATCATCCCTATCCAGATTGTGTTCACTGGGCTCCATACAGGTCTTTGTTTCACAAGTGCTTCCAAGTTGACATACTCTCCAAAGGACTTTCCTGCAGTCTTAAAATATCTAACCTTCACTTTGTCTCCATCAAATGAGCTGAACCACTGTCTTCAAAATACCAAAGTTCCATAGTAATCTAATGTTACTTGGAAAAGAATTCACTCTTACTTTAAGCTTTCTTATTAAGCCAATTCTTTCGTGCACCATTTCTCCTTAAGATGAATTACAGTTCGTAAGAGAGGACTTCCATATGATTGTCCCACCAGTTCTCCAGAAATGTCCATATACGTCTGATTCTCAGATATGAATACAATTTGAGCTCAAGCTGGAATTCCCACTGTATCAGTCAAAATTGGTACTTCATCAAGTTATGTAAACTGCTGTTGTTTTGTTTTTTTAGCAAAGGAGTTACCAGAAAATAGTTCAATGCACACAAAACAGCTAAAATTATCACTGAAAATAACTGAGCATTAAATATATGTGTCCATGTAAAAGTGTAAATATCCTATACCACTAGACTATGTGCCACATATAACTATTACTGTTGGGCTTACATCCTTCTGGAAGTGATGTCAAGACAACCCTTCAAAAAATTAAATCTTCCCATTTGCAATGATGTGGATGGAGCTAGAAAGTATTATGCTAAGTGAAACTAGTCAGAGAAAGACAAATACCATATGATTTTGCCCATATGTAGAATTTAAGAAACAAAACAAATGAACATGGGGGGCAGGTGGAAAGAGAGGCAAACCAAGGAACAGACTCTTAACTATTGCAAACAAACTGAGGGTTGCTGGAGAGCAGTTGAGCAGAGGGCTGGGTTAAATAGGTGATGGGTACTAAGGAGGCACTTGTGATGAGCATTGGGTATTGTATGTAAGTGATGAGTCACTAAATCCTACACCTGAAACTAATATTACACTGTATGTTAACTAACTGGAATTTAAATAAAAATTTGTAGGAAAAAAAGATAACTATTTCAAAAAGCATCAATAACACTAATACTTTTTCAATAACAACAACAACATATACTCTTTATATCTCTTGCTGACACTTCCTAATTATTGAGACTAGCAACCAACAGATTTCTTCACTTTAAAACCTTCCATGCCATAGTTGTTTTGTTGTTTTGGTACATAGTTGTTTTGGTACAACAGGTACCAAAAAGGCCATTCTAGGGAATGGGTTGTCCTGGTTATGCAGAGATAAACAGAGGCATGATATTAGCATACTAACTACAAATGGGTTAGGTATGGAAATAGATAGAGTGCATGGTTAAAAATAATTCCAAAATGAAAACCTAGATCTATCTTTTCAAAGTACATACCTGGCAACATCTGCTTGTAATGGAAAAGTTTGATTCTTCATTGAATATTCTGACACTTGATTTTACTGATCCTCGCATTTTAAAGAAACTTTTCTTTTTCTCTTTCTACCTATTTGGTTATCATTATTTACAGTCATCAAATCTCTCCAAGAAATCTAAGTGCATATATTTATGTCAGAATGTACATAATTGGGTATATTTATGTATACAGATATGTGCAACAGCACAACAGCAATACCAGAAAAGACTGGTTTCCAAGTGTAACCTGTGAGGAATAAAGAGAAAGAGAAAATTTGGCATTTTAGGCATCTACTCTCTGATGAGACTAAAGTACCATCAATAAATTATCTCATTTAACTGCCATAAGATTTCTAGTACGTCCTCTTCTTGCTAATGAGGAAACTGACATTCAGAAAGGTAAGTAGCTTGCTAAAATGTATACACAAGTTAATTACAAAAATGACATTCCAGCCTAAGTCCAATTACAAAGTTCTTATTCTTTAAATTGTATAATAATTCCTCTCTTTTGTGCTTATATTCGAATACAGTAAGGGAACATGTGTTTTCCTGAATACATTTTTTTAAGACACCATAAATAGCAGATATCTGCACATACACAGCCTGTGTATCAAAAGGACTGAGGACATCATATAGACTGTCCCCAAACATAATTGGGGCACCTAGGTGGCTCAGTAGGTTGAGCATCCAACTCTTGATTTTGGCTTAGGTCATGATGATGAACTCTTGGGGTAATGGGGGAGTTTGTGGGGTCGGAGCCATCGGCCAAGAAAGAATTCTTGAAGATGTCTTTGGTGCAACAAAAAAAAGTGATTTTATTAAAGCATGGGGACAGGACCCATGGGCAGGAAATGCTGCACTGGGGTTTTGACAGGTAACTCATTATATACCCTCAGGTTGGGTGGGGGTCAGGGATACAGTAAGCCTCTAAGGTATTTTGGAAGCAAGGTTTCCAGAACCTTGAGGGGCTAGCTGTTGCTAGCCACTTACTACTGTTTAATAAAACCTCGGTCATTAGACCCTTCAGATGTATATCGGGGGCCATAAGCTTGGAGTGTGATTGCCAGCATATATCTTGAAGCAGTTGGGATAAAGGAAGTAGACTTACAGGATCCTCAAGGTTGGGATAATGTTAAGGCTCTTTTGTGCCCCTCGCAAAGTGTCATCATCTAGGCAGCTGAGCTTCTAGAGGGAGGTCACTCTGCTGGTTTCAAGGACTTGTCAATGGGCTGTAGGCAGTGAAGGAATTTAATTTTTCATTTACCTTGGTTTCCCACATTACCATGGCAAGCAATTAAACCCCTTTTCTTTGTTCTTGGGTAGTCAGGAGTGTCCGAGGAATATCACACATATTCCACCTGTGTGTGTGGTGGTGAGGGGGGTGGGGTGGGGAGGGGGAGGCATTGTGCCAGCCTGTATTTTGCCCTCAGCTGGCCCCAATCTCCCTCATCAATGATGCCAGAATCGTGGGGTTGAGCCCCTTGTCGGGGTCCTGCTTAAGATTCTCTCTCTCTCTGCCCCTCTCCCCAGCTCATGCTCTCTCTCTTACTCTAAAATAAAATTTTAGGGGCACCTGGGTGGCTCAGTCGGTTAAGCGTCCAACTTTGGCTCAGGTCATGATCTCACGGTCCATGAGTTCGAGCCCGGCATCAGGCTCTGTGCTGACAGCTCAGAGCCTGGAGCCTGTTTCGGATTCTGTGTCTCCCTCTCTCTGACCCTCCCCTGTTCATGCTCTGTCTCTCCCTGTCTCAAAAAAAAAAATAAATAAATAAAACGTTAAAAAAAAATAAATAAAATGAAATAAAAATTTAAAAAGACAACAACAACAACAACAACAAAAACATAAGTCTTATCCAGGAACCCAGATTTTACTGATGATTAGCAAAAGTCATGACAAGTGAAGTTAGCACCATGTCCAGCATCAATATAATAGAGGCCTCCAACTGTCAGATACAGATTCCTGAGTCTATTTTCCCGCACTGGGAAAAGTCGAAGTTTCATGATAATGGGTTAATTGAGGACAAGTTCAACTAAAGAAAATCCTTAGTTTTGGAGTCTGTGCACTTATGTATCATGTTACTCACCTAGCTCTGTTTTGGCTATATAACTATCTTTTATTCTTTGGTGCAGCTGTGGTCCATATATTGCAAGTTGTTTACAATAAACAGACTGAATAAGGTATATGCTTCTAAATGCACTCTTAAGTCAGTAATCAGTACATAACAATTTATCATCTAGCTAATATATTCCTTTAGTCAATATTAGAGAGGACTTGAAGTTGTAGTCAAAATGATGTTAGATGTTTTTGAGAAGGAAAGAAGATGTCAGGTATAACAATTTCTTGTTAACTCATTCTCTCTGCCTACTTTATTGTGTAGAAATTAGCTATAATTTGTTCCTGGGTCTTGAAAAATATGATAAGAGAAATATACTCTTCTGCCTTAAAACAAAGGATGGTTATGATTGTGTATAGATGTATGCATAGATCAACTGAATGCATTTACAAACCATTTGTGATAATATAAGGCTCTTTCAGGATTAAGACATTAAGTTGCTGAATACTGTTTTAATGTGTCTGGGACAGAGCTTCTGAGAATCTCGCTAGAGAAAACAAGAGGCCCTGGAAAGGCTCTCAAAAATGTTCTTCCTTCTCAGTTATGCCAATTAAAGATTATTAAGTTTTCAAGACCTCTCTTTGGACCATCAGTCATTCACATCTAAGCATGAATTAATCAGTTAATTTTGATATGTTTCTTGCTACAGATTGGCAGATTTAATAAAAGAAGATTTATTTTTTTTAACGTTTATTTATTTTTGAGACAGAGAGAGACAGAGCATGAATGGGGGAGGGTCAGAGAGAGGGAGACACAGAATCCGAAACAGGCTCCAGGCTCTGAGCTGTCAGCACAGAGCCCGACGCGGGGCTCAAACTCATGCACTGTGAGATCATGACCTGAGCCAAAGTTGGCCGCTTAACCGACTGAGCCACCCAGGCACCCCAAAAGAAGAATAGAATAAGTAAGCCAGGTGTACTTTGGGGAAAGGAAGACCTAAGTAGGATATTAGCATAAGCAGTTTGAGAGCAGTAACCAATTTGAGGATGGAGAAAATTGGGGAAAGGCCAATACAAAATAAGAAAGAGAAAGAAAACCAGAACACTCAACACAAATCCAGCATCCTAGCAATTTTGACAATGGCAAATCTTGATGATGTCCCCAAGACCACACCATTAAAATCAATATCCTGATCATCATATATTGTTGATCTTTATATACAACACTGTCCACTCTGCCTGAATTAGTCTTGTCAGCTAAGGAGTAATAGCTTTATAAAGTCAATATCTCTGTACGGAAATAGAGCTACTAAAGTTTCCTTTCAATTCTTTTGTCAATTCAGAAATACAGGAAATATATTATCTGTCTATTAGCAGTTAAAATGAGAGAAGTTGACTTTAGTTTAAATGCAGTTTAGGTGGAGGAGATTTTGTGTGTGTAACTAAAACGGAACGTTCTGCCATGAGAAAGGAAAAAAATAAAAAGATCATGAAACTTAAAAATATGATTACTGAAATAAAAATTCAATGAGGAATTACCTCATAAGTTGGAGATTATCTCCCAGAAATCAGAACAATTAAAAAGAGGTGAAAATGTATGAGAAAAGATAAAAAATAAACAAGACCAATTCATAACATCAAACATGTAATTACTAGAAATTCTAGAAAGAAACAATAAAGAAAAAAAAGGGGACAAGGTTGTTATTTAAGCAATAAAAAACAAATATCCCAAAGTGGAAGTAAGATAAAAGACTCTAGATTCAAAGGTGGACAGTATTGAAAGAAAAAAAACAAAACATAATACCTCATTATGAAACAGTAGTGTAAGAATGAAAATCACTTCCTAAAAGCTGACAGAGGATTACATTGATGGCTTGCAAAGTTCTCATCACTGGAACATGATAGACATACAGCAATCCCTTCAAAGTTTTGAGGAAACACTTTCTTGTTCTAGGAGTCCAAAATTAGACAATTGTCAGTCCCTTTGGAGATAAAATTGAGACATTTTCACAATTCAGAAATCCAAAAAATTAACCTCCATACACTTTTCTTTGGAAAACTGTTTAAGGCAATATGGTCCAATCAACAAAGATTTCAGCCAAGAAAAAGTGCAGCAGACATGTTTCAAAAGCCAATCTTCTATTCTTCCTGCCTTTTTTTTTTGGCCGGGGTTGGGGGGGTGGTGGTGGGTGGTGCTAGGGGTGGAAGGGCTCTCTGTTTATCTGTCTTCCAGATGGTCTTGGAATGGTGATCCTAGCTCCTCCCTAGGTAAATTTTGATTATTCAAACCATCATACCAATTCTGTTTTCCTTGACAGTAATTGGTTTAGGAGTGAGATGAGAGCAGAAGTCTGCACAATGGCTTCTAGGGAAAGTTTTGTTAATTCTGAAATAGAGAAATAAGGAAAATACCTTGGATATGTCCATGCCTCATGTGATGCTTAGCATTGTGGCAGCCATGTTGCCACACTGACAGCAGCAAGAGAGTTGGGCAAAGATGACGTGCTGAGGATGGCAGAGCTGAAAGGTGGAAAGTAAATTATGATCTTGTTTTCATTTAGCTGCTGAAGTAAACAACCCTGGAATTACCAAATCTCAGGCTTTCTTCTGTGTGAGGTGATTATTTCTGTAATCACTGAAGTCATCTGTGTGTGGTGTCCTTACTTGTTGAAATGATCATAGTGATACGAGATAAAAGGTATAGGATTCAGGCAATTGTGGAATAAAGGATGGAAAATTAAGAAAGTCTGAAAATAATAGTTAAGCAAAAGGCCTAGGTAGCAAACAAGGACAGCAAGCTTTCAGAAGAGAGCCTCTAAGGGAAAAAAAAGGAAGTTAATAGAATTCTTGATTGGTAGGGAGGTTAAAAAATGAAAATACTAGAAACTGACTCTTAACTATAGAGAACAAACTGATGATTACCAGAGTGGGGGAGGGAGGGAGGATGGGTGAAATGGGTGATAGGGATTAAGAAGTGCACTTGTGATGAGCCCCAGGTATTTTATGGAAGTGTTGAATCACTATATTGTACACCTGAAACTGATACTACACTGCTATATGTTAGTTGACTAGAATTTAAATTTTTAAAAAAATTGAAAACCCTAAAATAGAAGGGGAAAAGATTTGGTAATGAAATAAAAAATTAAAAAATATATATATAAACGAAATAGTACAAGGGGAAAAAAGCAAAAGAAATTTCTGGAAACAAACAAACAAAAAGAAAACTGTACACACAGAGAAAAAAACTCACAGAAAACCCCTGGTTCAGTAGAGAACAAAATTTTACTATTCACAATAATTTGAGCACTGCTTTTGAATTTTTAGAATTAATTCTTGGAAGAACTGAATGGCTTAATCTTGTCACAGGGCATAATATAGATATTAACATTAACAGTTTAAAAGTTTAGATGACAAACCCTAAAATGTAAAATATGGAAAAGAAATTTGTAAACACTGAAATCCTTACCTTAAATATTGAGAAATGAAGACATGCTATCTAATGTAAATGGTACAAAACCTTTTGTGTAAGTATAGAAATATACTAAAATTTATGTAGTAGGTAATTATATCCTGAGGGTCTTTGCCTTTACTGTCTCTAGAGTCTGTAATGTGCTGCCCAGATTTCTATAAGGGGAATCCTTTTCCACTCAGCTAGTAGCCCAAGACCTCTCTTCCCAAGACAGCCTTCCATGACACGCCTACATAAAGCTATACTGTGGTTTTGACTACTTTTTTTTCCTTAACGTTACCAAACTTAATTGTCTTCATTTCACTCACTAACATTTGAATTTTCTCATTAATTCAGTTATATACTAATCTCTGTCCTCACTGGACCATATGTTTTTTGAGAGTAAGGACCTTATGTGTCTCATTAATTGTTATATCCTGATGACCCGGATCAAAGTATGCCTCAGTGAGTATTTCTGGAATGAATAAATGAGGAAGGGGGATGAGATGGTGTAAATACGCCAGCATAGCAAGAAATCAAAATATGAGACATAAGATTGATAACATAAAATATATCAATATGAGGGTATTCCTTGGAGATATAAAAACAACCAGGGAGGAAACAGTTACAAGATTTACAAATCATTAAGTTGCCTTTGACAAGGCATTTTGGGAGGCATTATTCACAGTCAAATATGGATTTTTTATACATTGTGTTTGAGACTATATTTAGAATTTTCTGTTTTCTTTGTGATGACATTTAATATCCTCAATCCACTGTTTTAACAACTTAAACTTGTCTTCTTAGTCTTCCCATGCTAAGATTAAAGGTCATAAATTGAGGATGACAGTGCAATCGCTTCACTTCTTACACAAATAAATACAATATTTGGATGAATCCTCATCCTGCAGCCAATGCAAGATGGTAATTTTATGCCTTTAAAACTTTTTCCAAGAGCTTAGGAATACAAGTCTGAAACAGATTCATTTACTGGAATGTTTCACATTGCAAAAGACCTACCCGTTCACAGCCATCTAAGAACTTGATCTTGACTTTAAATTTATTACAGAAAACAGGAAATTTAAAGAAAAAGACATGTATTTGCAAGCATGCCAGTGTCTCTTACCTATCCATAAAGAGTTTGTTTTAGAGATTTCATAATGAATACAATTTTTTTGGATGTTTATTTATTTATTTTGAGAGAGAGAGAGCACAAGCTGGGGAGAGGCAGAGAGAGAGAGGGAGAGAATCTCAAGCAGGCATCACACTGTCAACACAGAGCCATCTGTTGCGGGGCTCAGTCTTAACAAACTGTGAGATCATAAACTGAGCTGAAACCAAGAGTCAGACACTTTAACCGACCGAGCCACCCAGGCACCCCTAGATTTCATAATGAGAAGATGTTTTCATTTGAGCCTAATATTTCTGGGAGAAGTAACAAGGATTCACTTAGTGCTTAAAGATAAGGCCTGAAGGAAATATGTACTTTCAATTAAAAAATACTAATTTTTGAAGGATACTGCAACCAAATTGAAACTCCTGGGGTTCTAATTTAATCATAGGCCTAAAAGAAATATTTCAGAAAGAATTTCCTTCTAATCCCATAACATAAGCATTTCTCAATATGCCATTGACTGTCTATTTATTCCTGATGTCTTGTATGTTGTATTCCCTGCTGTCATGAGGTCAATTGAATTTTCTGTCGAATTAAACAATCGATTATTCCTAACATTGAAGCGTTTGGCATAAAGTTTTTGGTTTGACTCTGATAAAGTAAATGGCTTGTGGAACAAAAATCCTTGATGAACTGTGTATACTCAGATTTGATATGCCTAATAATACCCTTTACTTCCACCATGAATATGAATCAACTTCTTCAGTATAAGACTAAATCAGCTCGGATAGAGAGCAGTGTAAAACATGACAATAAATGAAGGAGAAACAAATGAGATCGTTTCAAGCTGTTAAAAATGACAGCAAAATCTACACAGAGTAGTTAATTCCTTCTAAAATCTTGTTTCAGGAATTTTCATTTCCAGCCACATGATGGAATACATGCCTATTTCACCCTTCTTATAAGAAACATCTTCTCAAATATATCTATGAGTTGGTTTAATTGATGTATGTCAATTGACATATGAATTGGGACAATTTATACATTGATTTCTTCTTCTTCATGAGGACTAGAGAACAGGAGGCAAAACTAAGGGCATATCTAGGATGGAGAGACATAAAATTTAAGCCTTAACAGACACACTCATTTGGTCCATAGTGTTCAAGTCCTCTGTTTGCCGATTGATCTCTCTGGAAGTTCTGCCCATTACTGAAAGCTGGGTATTGAAATCTACTACTATTGTATTGCTGTCTATTTTTCCCTTCAGCTCTGTCAGTGTTTGCTTCATATATTTGGGTGCTTTGGTATTGGGTGCATATATATTTATAATGTTATATCTTCCTGGTGAATTGACCCTTAATCATTATATGATGACCATCTTTATTCCCTTTGACAGTTTTGAGTCATTTTGTCTGATATACATATGTATATGTATACATATATGTATATATTCCCTTCCTTAACAGACTATATGTGTTCTTAAATCCAATGCGAGTCTCTTACAGGCAGCGTTTAGTTGGATCTTCTTTTTTTCTTTTCTTTTCTTTTCTTTTCTTTAATCTAGTCACCTACTCTATGGCCCTTATTAGGGAGTTTAATCTGTTTACCTTTGACATGATTCAAGACTTACTATTGCATTTTTTTCATTTTTTTGGTCTGTTTTGTAGTTCTTTTGTTACTCTTTACCTTTTTTGCTGTCTTTTTGATTCATTGATTTTTTTTTCTTTTTAGTTACATTCCTTGATTCCTTTCTCTTGTTTTTTGTCTGTGTATCTTTGATAGTTTTTTTTTTGGTCATTACCATGAGGTTTACATAATACATCTTGTAGTTATAACAGTCCATTCTAAGCTGATAGCAATTTAACTTCAATTGCAAACAATAACTACACTTTTAATCCTCTCACCCAATACTTTGTTATTGATGTTACAATTTACATCTTTTTATATTGTGTATTTATTCACAAATTTGTGTAGCTATGGTTATTTTTTTCTTTATGTTTATTTATTTTTGATAGAGAGAGACAGAGCACAAGTGGGGGAGGGGCAGAGACAGAAGGAGACACAGAATCTGAAGCAGGCTCCAGGCTCTGAGCTGTCAGCACAGAGCCCGATGCCGGGCTCGAACCCACAAACCGCAAGATCATGACCTGAGCTGAAGTCAGATGCCTAACCGACTGAGCCACCCACGCACCCTACTATGGTTACTCTTAATACTTCTGTCTTTTAACTTTTATACCAGGTTAGAAGTAATTTACATACCATCTTTATAGTATTCCAGAATTCTAGTATTTTGTATTTGTCTCTATATTTACCTTTATCACTGAATTTTATACTTCCATATGCATTTATGTTGCTGTTAAGCATCCACTGCTTCAACTTAAAAAGCTCCCTTTAGCATTTCTTATATGACAGGTCTGGTAGTAAAGAACTCTGTCAGCTTTTGTTCGTCTGGATAAAATTTATCTTTCTTTTATTTTTGAAGGACAGTTTGTCCAGATATAGTATTCGTGCTTGCCAGGTTTTTTTTTTTCTTATAGTACTTTGAATATAGTATCCCACTCCCTTCTAGTCTGTAAGGTTTCTTCTGAGATTCCACTGACAGTTTTATGGGGGTTCTCTTTTATGTAATAAATCATTTTTCTTTTGCTACTTTCAAAATTCTCTCTTTGTCTTTGATTTTTGACAATTTGATTATAATGTGTATCAAAGGTATATTTATTTAAAGGTATATTTATTTAAAATTATCCTATTTAGGGTTCTTTGGGGCTTCACAAATCTGGATGCCCATTTGCCTCCCAAGATTTGGGAAGTTTTCTGCCATTATTTCTTCAAATAAGTTTTCTGCTCCTTTCTCTCTCTCTCTTCTTTCTGAGACCTCTACAATACATATATTGGTTCTTTGGATGGTATCTCAAAGTCCCGTATGCTCTCTTCACCATTTTTCTTTCTTTTTCTTTTTGCTTCTCTGACTGGATAATTTCAAGTAACTTTTGAGTTTACTAATTCTTTCTTATAATGATCCAGTTTAATACTGAAGCCCTCTAGTTTATTTTTTAGTTCAACTATTATATTTTCCAGTTCCAGAATTTCTGTATGGTTCCTTTCTTACAGTTTTAATATTTGTTGATATTCTTATTTTGTTCATATATCATTTTCCTGGTTTCATTTAGTTGCCTACTTGTTTTCTCTTATAACTCACTGAGCTTCTTTAAGACAATTATTTGTAACTCTTTTCAGGCAATGAATGGATCTCGATTTTTTTCAGGGTCGCTTACTGGAGATTTATTTTATTCTTTTGATTGTGTTATGTTTTTCTGACTTTCTTCTGTTCCCTGTAGCTTGGCGTTGGTGTCTGCACATTTGAAGAAACAGTCATCTCTCCCAGTTTTTATTAACTAGTTTCTACAGAAAATTACTTTCACCAGTCAGCCTAGCCAGACACTCTGGGATCCTCATAGCTTTTCTATAGATCTGCCTTTTCTACTCTTATGCAGGTAGATTCCTAATCAAAGGGGATATACTGATTTCCTTTCCTCCTCCCCTCAAGCCCATGATCTCTTGCTCCCTCTAGTATCTGACTACTAGGCTGAGCTGGAATGTTGGAAGTGCACTCATTCCACTCCTCTACCTCCTTCCCTGTGGAGAGAAGTTCTATGCCTTCTCCAAATTTCACAGAGCTCTGCTGGGTGCAAGTCCCCTGGACCTTTTCCCTTGTTCTTGGCTGCCTTCACCAAACTGTGCAGGTTCTGTCCAAGTTCTGAGAGGCAAGACAGAAACCAGCCTTTCAGGCAAAAGCACTGAAAGGTTAGGATAGTAGAGGCATGATCCATGACCCTTCATCATAGGAAAGAAGCCCCAGGTTCTGTGTCTCCTCTTAATCTTACAGATCTATGCCAGTCACAATAAGCTACCTCCTCTTTTTCCTTTGTTCTTAACTGAACTGAGGCATCTCAACTATGTTAATTCCATCAGTTTTCTCCATGTGAAGTGAGACAGAAACTGGGCCCAGGGCAGTGCACCAAAAGACTTGGTCATTGGAATCATGTTCCATTCTCTCTCCCTGAAATACTGAGATGTGCCATCTTGGGGAGGGGCTGATGGAGGAAAAGTGAGATTGGTCTTCTTACCCATTTTAATGTATCTGTTCTCAGTTTCATATTCATCTGCACTATGGAAATTTTTTTTAACTGGATTCCAGACTTCTCGTAAAATTATTTGGTCCATACATCATTGTTAATTGTTATTTCTGTCAGGGATGAAGCCTGGATCTTTGTATTCTGCCATCTTTGTGGGACCTTTTATGTCATGAACTCCTTCTATAAGTTTACATTATATACATATATTTTATAATTTTGTTAAGATCTCTAGCTAACAAGATCTCCAGCTAACTTCTTCAACTGTAAAGACAATAGAATTGTTTTAATATACTGTTAAATATCTAATAACTGTAGTCAAATGCCCTATGATTTGTAGGGCACTCTCCTTTAGCTTCATTTAACTTAAATTTTGAGGCAAAATTTTAAATATTAATATTGCTTAAATGACAGTTTTAATGTTACAATAAAAGCTACTTAAAATTGGGAGGGGACAGTATTAAATTTGTGTTACTTATATACCTAGCTTTATTTAAGTTTATCAAATATAGTTACTATGACAGTATTTGCTTCTATGAGTTGTGACAATAAAATAGAAAGATTTACTGTTTTAAAGCTTAATTTTCTGAACAGTAAACATCCAGTGAGTGCCACCATCCAAGCAATTTTTTGAAGGGCTAAACACATATGCCAATTACGCTGCAACCATTTTTGGAAAACCTCCTTTGAACTGTTCTTCCAAGGAAACTTAGGAGTGCATTCACCATTTTATAGTTTCATATTTTATTTGTAAATCAAAATTCTACATTTCAGTGAACATAAAATGAGACACAGAAAACTATTGTCGGTGTCTTAAAGTGTAGAACAGACAGCACAGATGACATGGATAAATGTACAACTGACAGATGGAGAGCAATAGGTGGCCCCTGTACCTGGACCAGTTCAAGGAACAGATGGTATTTGTCTGTGTTTCTGAACAAGAATGCAGGGACACTTATTGTATTTGAAAGCATGATCCAGAAAGATATGAAAGAACAGAAGATCACCTTAAGAACGACATGGTGAGCAAACAATGAGGGCAAATAAATTCTATGTGATGCGAAAAGAAAGAGGACATTTTTTTTCAATTAAAAATAATGCAGTCTAAATAAGTTTGAATCAAAGCCCAAGTCAAAATATAGAAAAAACGTATTTTGAGATGCTATAGGTCCTAATCTTTTTACCACTCAATTACACAACCACACATTTATGTCAAACTTATGGTAGAAGCTATTATATTTCAGAATGTCTTTTGCTTACTATCTGAAAACTCTCTGCCCTCTCATTCTCCTTGGGTTGCCTAAGTAACAGAAATTGATATGATGAATAATATGATGAAATAATTGGCCTAAGTTGGTAATGATGGATAATAGAGTTAAGTTATTTCTTCCTAAAACCCTTCCTGGACTAATGGCAGGATAATACAATACCTTTTTAGAAACCAAAGAATTTGCACATATAATTGAAAGTTAGCCTTCTGAGTAAACTTCACCTTAGAGAACAACAATATAAATACTCATTCTAGAGAGGCTGTCGGTAGTTGAAATTATTTTTGAAATTTCTTTTGCAATTATCAGTATTCAAGATCTGAGACAACAAAAAAAATTCACAACTTTACATTCATATTGTGATTATCATACCTACTGATCTAATAAAATATCTTTCTTGTCACTTTTAGAGCCAAACATGTTTTGGAAGCCTCCATTGAGCGTAGTTCTCCACCAGACAGAAAAGCTGGACATCTGACACCATTGAAGATTTCCATAAAAATCTGATGCAGATTCTGAGGATTCAGACCTGAATTTGAATCTTGCCTCTATATTTATAACCATGGGAACTTGGGTAAATATTACTTAAACTCTCCAAGTCTAAATTTCTCATGCATGAAATTATTGTGATAATATTGCTAATGTTTGAGCCAAGATGGAGAATAAAAAGTAAAATTTATGCATTTAGTTTATCCAGAGCCTAACAGCATGCAATACATGGTATGTATTCAATAGATGTCTACTGACTATATAAATGATAGATTTATTTTTAAGCTATGGTTATTTGGATAGAAGAGTTTGTACATTTATTAAGAAGATTATAGGAAGGTTTGGGAAAATACAATTTAAGACTCTTAAAAATGGGAGATACCATTTTAAATAGGGAGTCAAGAAAGAATCTCACTGGAAAGATGGAATGTGAGCAAAGACCCAAAAGAGTTTGGGAGATGGATCACGAGGCTACGTTAGGGACAAGCATTCCAGTACTAAAGCCCTAAACTAGGAGCACTTAGGACCTGTTCATGGAACAGCAGAGAGGCCAACAGGGCAGGAGCAATACAAAGGAAAGCGTAGCAAGAAATGAAGTCAGAGAAATATGTTGAATAGGCTCTCCTAAACCATTGTAAGTACTTTGGAATTTACCCTGCATGAGATGGAACTGTTGGAGTGTTTTCAACTGATTTCAAGGATTTGAAATTCTTTCTAATGAGAACTTCTGGCTGTACTGTGTTGTGTAAAGAAGGGATGGGAAAGAATGAGGCCAGTTAGGAAGTAATTCCACCAATCCAGAGCCAAGATGATGCTGGTTTGTTCCAAGGTTGTAGAAGCAGAAATGATGAGAAATGGATAGATGCTTAGTATATTTTATTGGTGGACTTAGTGTGTATGCATAGACTAAATGTTTGTGTCCTGCCAAATGTATATGTTAAAATCTTGACCCTCAATGTGATGGCATTTGAAGATGCACTTTGGGAGATGATTAGGTCATAAGGGTAGAACCATTTAATAATGATATTGTTCATGTATGCTGTATTTTCCAATTAAAACTTTAAAAAAATAAAAAAGAAATTTCAAGGATATCTCCTCCCCAATTCAACCATCCCCCCAGTACACACACACACACACACACACACACACACACCCATGCACACACACAGGCACACACACACACACACACACACACACAGGCTTGAGTCCTCAAGGTCTGAGGAATTTTCAGAGATGGGCTGGGAAGTTAGAAGTTGAAGAAATAAGAGAACCAGCCTAGTCTGGTTTTTGTGATAAAGAATATAGGAGAAAGAAGGAAGGGCAAAGAATGAACCCTACCCTACCCTACCTTAGTATAAATATTCTTAGGTACTATATTCTTCAATGGTAATTGAATTCATTAGACTTGAGTCACAGAATTCACTAGGCCACCCTGAAGCACCCCTCTCCACCCCCAAAAAAGTGCAAGAGTTATTTACTTTCACTGTATCATTGTCATTGGCTCATTACCTGAGCTAAAATTTTACAAAAACACTATCCAAAGGCCAAGTGTGTAAGATGGGGCTTAGAATGAAAATGAATAAAATAAAAGCCTAACAGAACCCTTTCACATCAGAAATACTAAAATTTTAGGTCCTGGCTGATGCCTGGCTTCCTTGTTCTTTTTGTTTCTCAAATCCTACAGTCAATAATGTTCCCAATATCCTCTCAGTAAATTCATTTTCTGCTTAAATCTGTCAGAGTTGCTTTTTGATCCTTGCAACTAATGGACCTTGACTGATACAATTTAGTTTCATGTACTATCGTGTGATTGAATGCATACTCCTCCAACCTATTTCCTCTCACAGCACCTTGGGAATATTTGATGTAGAAACAAATGCTCTTATACTAGAATCATAGGAAGAAGTTACATTAATAGAAAATATACAAAATACTGTGTTAGTATTTATTTCTAGTTCTTCTATAACAAACTACCATTAACTTAGGGATTTAAAACCATTTAAATTTATCGTCTCATAGTTCTGGAGGTCTGAAATCCAAAATAAGTCTTACAAGGCTAGAACCAATGTATTTCAAGGGCTTGTTTCTTCTGGAGGCTCCATGGGAGAATTCATTCCTTGCCTCTTCTGACTTCTAGAGGCTGCCTACATTCCTTGTCTCATGGCCACACCACTTGCATCTCTCTGTTTCCTTCCTCACATTTCCTAGTACTGACTCTGATCTTTTTCATTCCTCTTCTAAGGAATAATTACATTTAGGGTCAACCAGAATGATCCAGAATAATCTCCCAATCTCAAAATTCTTAACCACATTAGCAAAGTCCTTTTTGCCATATTAGGTAACATTTACATGTTCCAGGGATTAGGATGTAGATATTTCTCAGGGACTAGTGTTCATTCTATCATAAACACCTAGACCACCTATTACTAAGTATAGCCTAAATTAAGTAATCCCAGGTCCTCCAGCGACTTCTGATCTTTTTTTAGATTAGAAGTCTTCAGTCTCCTCCAGCCCTCATCCTACTTCTGGGGATTAAGAAGACTTGAGTGGTATAAAGCTACAGGCTGCCAAATTCAAGGAAATGGAAGGTATTCTTGAGACCTTAAGGAGGAAAAAAGACACACATATTGATGTATAGAGTGCTGTGATGTATGTCATTGCCTGCTTAGCTTGGTTATGACTCAAAGATTGTACATCACCAGAATATGCTTACCTACATGTTCCAGGCAAAGAAGGAAATTCTGCTCAATCTGGTGTCAGTCAATGTGTGTGTGTGTGTGTGTGTGTGTGTGTGTGCATTTGACAACCATGAACATCAATATAGGACAATATAATCCTAATACAAATGCATTATCTTTATTTATATAAGGATGCTTTCATATCCCATATACCTGCTTTAAGAAGAAGAAGAAGCACTTCCTGATGGTCTCACTAAACAATCATACAGTTGCCTCTACATGTTGGGAACCATTACGAACACAGAACATCTCTTTCCCTTGGACAAATCTACCTTGCATTGTCAAAGCATCAGCTGGCCCTTTCTATGCTCACTCTACTCTCGTCACTAATCACTTGGTTGATTCTGCTTTCCCTTTGACATCACAGCTCTGCAGAACTCCATTCAGCTTCATTTACTGAAGGTCAAGTGTCATTCCGTGAATTTAAGGACTCCTACATATTCTTTGGTTCCAATGCATCAGGTTATCTCATGCTTTTGGTCTTGCTCTGAGTCTCATTCCTTTCCTTTCTTTGGTTCTGTCAATTCATGCCTTTGTTTCCTTCCACCCATTAATACAAGCTACCTCCTTTGCTTTATCTAGAAATGTGAGTTATCTTCAAATATTTGAAGAAAGATCACATATTGATAAATTCAAATTACTAGAAGTGGCTCTAAGGGAAGAATTTGTAGGAATTAATCACTAGAAACTATGATGAAATATATTTAGATTATGTTAAGAAAGACTTTCAAACAGTGCTCTTTAGAGGTAGAATGAAGTGACTTACAAAAAAATAATTCATTAGAGATATTCATTTGGGGTAAGATGGTCATCCATCAGGAAAAATATTATAAGTAGAGTAAATTCTATCATTAAGTAAATGATTGGGTCAAATAATCCCTCAAGACTTTTTCATGTTTAAGTCCTATTATTCCAAGTCATATGGCATATGTATTAAAAAGTATATTTGCCTGTATCTGAAACTTATGCCATATTTATTTATTTATTTATTTATTCCATACCTCTTTTAAGTTTGTAGTGGCCCTTATCTTGTGTAAACGGAAAAATAAGTATGAAATAGAAGTATATGTTCAATATGAAAGTAAAACAGTAAGCAGGAAAAAAAGTAGTTATTTTTACTCAGTGTGAGATTTTTCTGAGGATGCCTATGAAAGTAGAGTTGTGATAGTGAAAAGGATCATGATAAATGTCTAAAGTGTGCTAAGATTTTTAAATTATCAATTATCTTGAGACAATACATGTACTACCAGGACCTGAATAACACACATGTGATACTTTGGTGTTAGCAAGTTTGCCCCTAAGAAAATATGAAGTACAGCAGGTGGAAAAATTACCAGAAAAAAAAAGGCAAATGCAACTAGAGAATTGGAGGTTGAAGAAGCTGAAAGAACAGATGGGCAGAAGAGGCAGTGAGGTTAGCAACAATTTCTGTAATGGTGAAGTTTCTGCCAGTGATGCCGCCATTAAAGTTTGCCACCCAGAAAGACACGCCATTAACTTATATTAAGGCTAATTCTTGAGGTTATATCACTTCATCATAATAGACCTAGTTCTACCATCATTCATTTTGCTTGGAATGCTATTCTAGGAAATATGCCTGAATTTAATTTAAGAAAATTAAGATTAGGGAACTTTCTAAACTGTACAAAATTCAGAGAAGTGCTTTATTGAGTGAATTACTCACTTGCCCAGAGTACATACATGTTCCATCTGGGCCTGGTATGAGGCATAAAATTAGATCTTTGCAGGAGGCATTAGAGTTCAAAGTTTCTAGAAGGTAATCTCAATTGGAAAATCTTATTTTAAGAACAGAGCAAAGTTGATGTTAGTTCTGGAGAATGGAATGATCTCCCTAATCATTCTTAAAGAAAGCAGAGAGCTTTCTCTGAGCTGGTGAGGCATCCAGACAGTAACCTGCATTCATTGAAAAATCTCTCTAGTATATTTAAGGGCACCTATATTATTCAGGAATTATTATATTATACAGAACTGCAGTTATGTATTTTTTAAATTTTTTTCTAATTTTTCTGTATTTCCTTGGTAATTTTTAAAAATTAGGGTAGTCATTGAAATATCTACTTTTTACTTAATTCTGACTGTCAATAATGTAAAACCAAAGGCAATGCAGTTTTACACTTTCGTACCCATAATCCACTTAGTCCAAGAAAAGGACAAATGTGTATGTGCTCTGAATGTGAGGTGGCATACCTCAAGGACCTCAAGTTTATAATTTAAAGAAATCTCCCTAACAGCTCAAGTCGCTGAAGGTAATTTAAAGACAATATATCTTAATTCACGGCAACATTTCTTAAAACATTTTGGCCTGTCTTTCCTGGTTTGTAACCCTGAGTCATTCTCCAAAACCTTTGTGCTTAATCTCTAGCTGCTACTATCATGAAGCTTGTCACATTCAGGTAGCAAGTGGTTTTTGTCTGTTCTCCTATCTTCCTTTGTTTCCCTAGTCTTCTTTCTGCCCATGTGCCTAATCCTGAATCATAAGATCTCAAAGATAACACTGGGAAAGAGAAAATTTTTATATGTGGGGGAAGGTAAAAAGTGAGTAAATAAAAAAATTATCTTTAGCAATTGGGTAACACTAGATGTGCTAATAAACTTTGTCCATTACCTTTACTAATTTGTTAGACAAATAGTTATTGAGTATCTACATGTTCCAGGTACTAATCTATTGCAATACATCAGTGAAAAAAAACAAACAAACAGATAATGGTCCATGATTTTGTGCGGTGTATAGTATAGCAGACTGACAATAAAATTCTACAGTGAAAAAGGAAAGATAAAAGCCTTTAAGGAAAATTGGGATTTGGGGTCAGAAGGATAATGCATGGAAGAAGGGTGAGCAAATCATGAATGGCCTCATAGATACCTGTAAGTACTTGACAGTTACTGAGTAAAATAGGAATCCCTATCAAAGATTTGAACAGACTTTCCCTCCTGGTCAAGTAGAAAAGGTTGATGAGAGAACTGAGTCACTGCATGAAACATAGTGGGATAGAATTGTCAAACTAAAAGAACTTTACTCATAGCAGCCCTTTCCCCATTCCCAATAAGAGTAGATACACCATGCAGATTATGTTGTTATAAGTACTAAGTTCTAATAGCCCATTAATATGCCAACTAATAACAGCTCATTGCCACTAAAACAAAATATTTTTCATAGTTTTATTTTGAGATACACTATTAAATTGATTGGCTCTTCAGAAGAATGATTGATGGAAAAAAAATAAAATAAAAAATAAAAACAAAAAAACATTAGTTCCTTTTTCAAAAGGAAAACTAATAAAATTATAAGTGACACAATTAATGGTCTCTCATCTTCAAAAATCTAAAGGATTGATCTAATAACAAGTGAAATTAAAAAATACAACAATAACATCTTTCTACTATTAAACCCAACATCAATTATTTAGTTTTAGCCAAAGATCCTTCATTACATAATACTAATGGTATTTGAATTTTCTGGCTTTGTTTGTATTTGATTTGTAAATGTTTTATGGCTGTAACTTATAGTTGCATTAAAACCAATAAGTATAAAAAATTTATACCTGGTTGTACGTTTATAGATTTTTAAAAATAATACTGTGATAATAATTACCAAGTCGACATGGGGAAAATCCACTTAAAACACTTGTGTACTCCTTATGTGTGAGAAATCTGGATTTCTGTTTGTTATTAATCATATACATTGGCTTGCTTTTGACTGAAAGTAAAAAGAATTGAGAGAATAACACATAGGTCTTTTAGGGAACAGTATTTGTGAGAACTTAGGGCTCCTGTCAGTGTGGCCCCCTAGAGGGATTTCACGCCCTGAGCAGGGGATCCCAGAGGCCCAGCTGAATAAGGAGGAGGCAGAAGGAAGTATAAGGAAACTTGGAATTTCCCATAGACCCAGCCCCAATATTTCTGCCTTTTTCTACTCCCTCTTCTTAGAACAATAACAACAAGACTCCTGACTCTAGAAACCAGAAAAAAAAAAAAAATCACAACATACTTTAAGGGCAGGTAATGCTAAATATGTTCTCATAGAATGGAAATCAGCCAGACAGTTATTTTCTACAGAAAAATGCTCTATTTGTTCCTAAACAACTAATTCATACATAAGCTTTGGGTAAGCAATATACTTACAAGTTGGAGACTATCTATAATGTTTCATTTTTATCCTTACATGTTTCAGTTGGCTTAATACCTACATATATTATGAAATATATAAAAATATAAAATGAATATACACTAAATAATATGTACAATATTCTAGGTGTCATTAGGAGGAAAAAATTCTCAAAAATTTCTGCACAAGTTCATTTTTATGTAAAATCGCAGTACTGCCTACCTCTTGCTAATTCACATGTCCCATGAAGGGCTAGCAGCATGTTATTCAGACAGTGGGAAATGATTAAAAATTATTATCCAGACAGATAATTCCTGGGATTAGGAGGAGGCCACCTTTGCTTTACACTGTGAGAACTATCTAGATTATTGCTCCAATTTGGTATTATGCCTTAGTAGTAACGGCTTGGACTCAGAAGCCTCTAAGGCTATAGCACTCTACCTTCAGACCCAGAAACCATGGTAACCGACGGCCACAGTGAAGGCAACTTCCTGTGCTGCTGTGTATTTTCTAGATCCTTACAGCGGAGATTCAAAACACAGCTGTACAATCAGCCAATCCCACAGATTCTGCAGTGAGCTTATTGCCCTTTATTGATAGGACTGGCATCATTAGTTTCTGGATGGATGTGCACATAAGGCAACATTGTGGAAAAAAGAGATTAACTTTGTGCTGTTCTATTCTGCTGTCATCATTATGTGACAAACTATGGTAGCTCTATTTTTATTATTTTAATTAAATTCCCAGGAGGCAAAGAAAAGTGAGGAGATGTAATGTCCTTAACATAAAAACACAGCGTAAATATGACATTTATATTTTTCTCATAAAGGAATATCCCAGAGATTATCCGTCTCCTGGGCTATAAAAAGCCTAAGGATACAAAAGCTTCAGGGTACAGTGTGTGTCTATGTGTATGTTAGGAAAGCTGGAAATTTATTAAATCAAATACCATTGAAATGTAGAAAGCAGCCTTATTATTTTGGGATTCTGCAGCGTTATAATGTGTCATTAAATAAAATCCACTGATTATCATGTAAGTCCTCCACTCACAGCACCTAAAAAATATTGTAAGATAGTATGTGACAGTTTGAAGAACAAATTCAGGGGTCAAATTACCTCGCTTAGTCTTCGGGCACATACTGGCTGTGGCATCTTGAACAGGCTACTTACCATCCCCACCATGTTTCATCTTCAACATCTCCAAAATGGGTGTAGTAATAGTTCCTGTTTATTTAGACATTTATGAGGATGAAATAATTTAATATAGATATTCCTAGAATTTAGTGTTTCATAAATGTTATCATCATAATTATTATCATT
The DNA here is from genome assembly GCF_027475565.1 of Acinonyx jubatus. Lineage (NCBI taxonomy): Eukaryota > Metazoa > Chordata > Mammalia > Carnivora > Felidae > Acinonyx > Acinonyx jubatus. Next base: position 40,971,931 of record NC_069385.1, read on the forward strand.
AAATTTTACTATTATTGAACTATTAGGTATAAAATTAGACTTCAAAACGACATGAGTAACTGAAGACCAAAAAGTTAAATAAATAAATACTAGAGAAAAGGAAATAGATGTACACTTGCTTCAAGTAATAAAAATAAATAAATAAAACCATTGTCTATTCAACTGGAAAGGGTCTTAGCAATCATTGGATGCCAATGTCACATTGTATACCTGGGGACACCAGAGACAACATAAGCAGTCACTAGCCCAGGGTCCTGGAACTGGTCTGCACTGTGGGGACAGGTTGGGGGAAATCACTTACTTGAGTTCCTAATTTCTAGTCCGTTTCTACCTCATTACACTAAATCCCTTTTTAATTCTTATTCTACCAGTTGAAGTTGACTATGCTACTCTGAATTTAGGAGTTACTAAGCTAAATTGCAATATTAATAAATCTAGTAATTATGGTCTTCCTATTACCAGGTCTGTTTATGTGTGTATGCATGCCTAAATGTTGTAAGTGTGCACAAGTGTGTATGTTGTGTTCTTTAATAGCTGGTAATGACAAAATAAACTTCACTTGCTAATGGTGTATTATGTTTCAAAGTTATTGTAGCTGTAATTTGGTGGCTAAGAGCATGAGCTTTATTTTTTTTTTTAAGTTTATTTACCTATTTTGAGAGAGGGAGTGCAAGCAGGAGAGGGGCAGAAAGAAGGAGAGAGAGAGAATCCCAAGCAGGCTCCACACTGTTAGTGCAGAGCCCGATGCGGGGCTTGAACTCATGAACTGTGACACCATGACCTGAGCCGAAATCAAGAGTCAGACACTTACCCAAATGAGCCACCCAGGTGCCCCTAAGAGCATCGCCTTTAAAATCAGACAGACCAGTATTCAACTCTCAAATCCTGACTCTCCGTTTGAATAGGTGTGCCTCAGTTTCCTTATTTGTAAAATCAGGGTAATAATAACTCCCTCGTGGCTTCACTGCCCTGCCAACCTCATAACACTGTGATGAGGGTCAAATAAATCAGCACTTGGATAAGAGCTTGGTAATCATTAATGTTCTAAAGGTAAGTAATCAATTTTTATTAGTTATTAATAATCAGTAAGTAACCAATTATTATTCCTCTTGACCCAAGATATGAGGTGGCTGAGGTGTACAGATGACTGAAGGCAGAGAAAAGGGAGAAAAAAGCTGGTGACTAAAGGTAAATGAAGCCCTCCAACCAAGCCTGATGCCAGAGCCAGCTGCCTGTCTGTTGTGGCATACCTGGGCAGTGAAGAGCTCTTTCCAGTATTGTGGAGAAGCAAGCCCGTGTTCTTCCCTCAAAGTGGTTGCACTGGTTCATTTTTCCCTTCCCATTTTCCCTGTACTTCCTTAACCCCAAAACATAGCAACCAAGACCTCCGACTGCCCTTTATAACCCTTCTGGAGACAGCCAACTGAAAACTGAAAACTGACACAAAACGGGAGTTCTGACCTTCCCCTCTTTTTCTCTCACTTTCGATCGATCAGTAAATCCTGTTTATTTCTTCTCCTTAATATTATCCCCTCCCTCTCTACCACAGCCCTCCCCACTTCCCATTTGGAAACGTTCTAATAAATCTTCCAGTCTGCAAACTTCCCCCCAAACCAGCCCATCCCCTAACCTTAGGTGGATATTTTTAAAATATAAATTTGCCAAGTCACTCTACAACTTAAAATCCTTACTTCAAGTTTCTGGAAACAACTTGGTTCCATCCTCTATGCCTTTTTGTGCATTTTTCCTCTGTCCCCAGAATGTTCTTCCTATCCCTATCCATGGGACATTTTTGGTAAAGGGAAAACAATTCCTCACTTTAACATTTGTCAGGAATGAAGGCTGATTACTTCTTATGTTTTGAGAATGAAATTGATGGACTGGTTAGTTTATTTCATTCAACAGATTTGCTCTTTATTCAGCATATCATGAAAGCCTTTCAAAAATACTGTAATGTTGCTCTCAGAATTGAGGATGGATTATGGAATAAAAAGCTTCTCAACCAAATATGAATCTTGAATAGGATGTGGTAGACAGAATTTTAAGATGGCCCTAAGATCCCCAGGCCCTGGTGTACACTCACTTTCTTCCAATTTTTCAATCAAACATTAATTTAGTATTGATGTGAAGGGATTTTATAGATGTAATTAAGATCCCAAGTCAGTAACCTTAAGATAAGGAGATTATCAAATGGGCCTTATCTAATCACATGAGCCCTTTAAAAACAAAGCATTTTCTTTGACAAGTAGCAAAGGCAGAAATCAAAAATTCAAAGCTCAAGAAATAATTGACCAGCATGGAAGCACTGGCTTGAAGATCGAAGGGACCTTGTAGCAAGGAATGTAGGTGATATTTTGGAGCTTATTTCAGCCAGCATGGAAATGAGGCTTTCAGTCTTAGAGCTAAAAGGAACTGAGTTTTACCAATGTTTTAGAGTGGCCTTGGAAGATTTTTCCCCAGAACCTTCAGATGAGAACTTTATGTAGTCAACATCTTGCTTTTAGCCTTGCAATACTCTGAGTGGGGAATCCAGCCTGCCTTGCCAGACTTCTGACCTACTAAACTGTGAGCTAATAAATTGGTGAGGTTTTAAGCTACTGAGTTTGGTGATTCATTACACAGCAATAGAAAACTATTCTAAGAAGCTTTTCAATATATTGAAAACAACTGTTCTCTATTAACCCTTCCTTAACTCCTTTCTCTTCCCTTTGTGCACCTGGCTGAAGGAATCCTTGTTTGTATCATAGCAATTAAATAATTTTATTTATCAGAATTTTTTTTTTAGTAATCTCTACTGCCAATGTGGGGCTTGAACTAATGACCCTGAGACCAAGAGTCGCATGCTCTTCAAAACGAACCAGCCAGGCACCCCAGAAAATTTATTTTAAGGATGCCAGGAGTGACCACTGAGAAAACAATAGGACTTCATGTCCATGCACATATCTCCTTGGCGTCTACCATGCCAGCTCCCACCACTTTGAACTCCAAACCAAGAGTCCAAGTGGTGTGCAGAGTAAATCAGAGAACCGTTAAGAAACTTACCCAAGATGACAACACTAAATAATAGAATTTGGTCTTAAATATCAAGCTGAATTTAAATGCAGCTCTGTCCCTAGCTAATAATTTGACCTTGTGTAGATTTCTTTTTCTGGATCTGTAACACTGATTCTCAACTTGACTGCACATTAGAATCACCTGGGAACTTATAAAAAAAATTCTAATAGCCAAAAAACACCCAAACTAATTTAATCTGAATAGCTGGGTGATATGCCCAGGCATTAGTAATTGTGAAAATTCCCAGGTGATTCCAATGTGCAACCAAGTTGAGAACTACTGGTCTATAAAAGAGAACTCAGACTACATGATATCAAAAGCCTCTTCCAGTTGTAACACTTATGAGTTTTGTTTAGTAAACAGAAATGTAATTTAACAAGTAATATTTTAATGATGAGGGGGAAAAGTCGGTCAATTACTATTTAAGGTGACAATTCGTTACAGATGTTTCTGTCCCTATGCCAGTTGGCATAATTTCAGTTCAGAGGACATGGCCACTTTACTATTTTGGCAACACCTATGTATATGAATTTGAGGAGATAGAAGACAGAACAAAAGAGAGAAGAGGTATGTGTATTGGTATGGTGGGTATAGAATAAGGGAACAGGAAAAAGCAAAGCAAAGGGAGAGACAAGGAAAAGAGGCAAGAGACTAGAAACTGGAGAAATAGACAATGACATCCACGAGAATGAACTAAAGGATAGTTCAATGTGGATATGTAATAATAGCTGCCCATTTTGCAAAGCCTTCTGTCAATTTGTTACGTAAAAAGCCTTGTGAGTGGGGCGCCTGGGTGGCTCAGTCGGTTAAGCGGCCGACTTCGGCTCAGGTCATGATCTTGCGGTCCGTGAGTTCGAGCCCCACGTCGGGCTCTGTGCTGACAGCTCAGAGCCTGGAGCCTGTTTCAGATTCTGTGTCTCCCTCTCTCTGGCCCACCCCCGTTCATGCTTTGTCTTTCTCTGTCTCAAAAATAAATAAACATTAAAAAAAAAAAGAAATTAACATATTGTGGAATTCACTTTAAAAAAAAAAAGGCTTGTGAGAATAAGAGTGTTTTACGGACATCAAGAAAAAATAATAGGTGTTTTTCTTAGCTTGGGAGGAACAAGACAGAGAGCAGAAAACAGCTCTGTTAAAGGAAACACTATTGAAATTAAGAGTTTGCAAGAAACATAAAATTGGACCAAAAACTTACCATGAGAATTTGAACTCTTTGGAATTCCTGAAAATCTTGCAGGCACACTGACATTTCCACTGAATATGGGCTGAAGGATCTGGAATTTATGTCACTCCTCTTGATTCTGCAGTTTCATAATGTATAAAATGGACTCAATAATGGGACCCACTTCATAGGATTATTTGACGAGATGATTTAATAGTTATAAATCACTAAAAAAGTAATTTTGACACATGGTATTATATGTGTTTAGTAATAAGAAATAAACATGCTCAAATGAGTAACAAGGGATAGTTTAAACAGTGTAGTGGTGGCAGGGTACTAGGCAGATAAATCACTGGAACAAATTCAAACCTACACACAGACCTGAATATGTAATCAGTCAGTATGTGATTAAGATCGCATTTCACTTCAGTGAGAAAAGAATGGAGTGTTTAGAAAGAGGTGTTGATACAACAGCTCCCTTCTGGGTTTTCTTCCTATTTCTTTCTTGGTGAGCCAAAGCTGTGAAAAAAAGGCACTGAGCTCAGACTGACCTCTCTTTTTCCTTCTCTCAAGCATTGATCTAGCTAAACAATTAATACTTACAACTCAATGTACAGACTGTGATCTCTAAGCCCCCAAACTGCATATTGCAACATGATTGAAGTCCTCAGTGCTTTCCACTGTATTTTATGATTGCCTTTCGCTCTGGCTTTAGAATTAGAAAGCTGCTTTAGACATAATTAACATGTGGCTGCATCAAGACACGCAGTTCTATATGATATATTCCTGGTTTAGATGTTGTTAGTATGTTTAATGTTTGGATGTCTTCATGTGAGCAGTAAACATTCTTCCTTATACAACTTTGCTTTTTCTAGCGTGGGGCAGACGAAGCTGGTAATTGAGCAGTTTAAACTGGCCGTGCCTTCCTGCAGGGGCCGTACCCCTGCAGGCACTCAGTTAAAGCAGGGGTAGTAGTCCCCTGAGAGCATCTGCCCCAAGCCAAGAGGAACCAACAGGTTTCTCAGCTGTGACAGTTAGTAGTTACATGGGGTGCAGGGGACAGATGGTGGGAGGGAGGTCCAGTTAACATGTTGGTATGTCTATTAGTAATTCTTGAGGCTGCTGCATTGCATTTAGAAAATGACTACACACATTCATTGCCAGAGACACTGTTATAGCCCCCTTTGTTCATAACCAGAGACAACAAGAAAGACAGATTGTGTCAGTTTTGAAATACTATCCTCATCCTTTCCTGAAATGATGAAATAAAGTAAAAATGTGGCCATTTCCAATAGCTCTGGAAAACATCTTAACTAGTATGCAGCAGGTTCATATTATAAAGAATAAAATTACTGTAACTTATTTTAGGAACAAGACCAGTGAGTCTTTGGAGGGTATTTTTCAGTCTACGTACAAAGATTACATGTTTAAATGGTATCATTTAATAATATTCCAGAAATTCCTGAATCTGTGACATTTACCTGGTCGCTCACTCTCACCATTTCCTATCCCAATATTCTCCTGTCCTCATCTGGGTAATTCTGCATTGACTGTCACAATAAACTCAGTTAAATGTACCTTTTACGAATGTACCTTTCACTCAGTGATGGGAGGTTGCGGTTTGTGGTGCAGTCCCTTCCCTGGCCTCCTAGTGCGCCCTACTGGACACGCCTGGAAATGCCACCTGCTCTTGGACAAGCTTCTTACATACACTCACAGATGAAATGTAGTCTCTACGTAGGTGTTATGATCCCTGAAATATTTTCCTCCTTTTCCTTTTCCATTCACAGATAAACCCAGCTAATAAAGATTTAGATAACAACAGTTTTTGCAAAAGACTGTTCTTTCTCAGTTCAATGGACTGAATGTGTGCCCATCCACCCCCCTCACCCCCACCGCCATTCATGTGTTGAAGCCCAATCCCTATTGTGATTGTGTTTGGACGTGAGGCCTTTGGGGAATAATTAGGCTATGGGGTGGAGCCCTCACGAAGGCAGGTTGTGCACTTGTAAGGAAAAAAAAAGAGAGAAAGATGATCTCTTTCTTGGCCACATGACACTCAGCGAGAAGGTGCCTGTCTACAAGGTAGGATGTGGGCCCTTCCCACACCAGATCTGCTGGCACTTTGATCTTGGACTTCCAGCCTCCAGAAGTGTGAGAAATAACAGTTTGTTCTTGAAGCCACCCTTTCTATGATATTTTTGCAACAGCAGCCCAAGCTAAGACACTAGTTAACTTGAATGGGTATCAAGGGACTCAAAGTGATGTTCTGAATGTGAAAGTCATTCTTGTTAATCTTGTAGTGCATAACAGGCATGCTTAATATTGTGCCTGCGAGGTAGCCTCAGAGCCTCAAGACTGCATTAACAAGAATGGCAACCCCACCAGGGAACTCCGTAGTGACCGGTGGTGGTGAGAAATGACTCTTCTCCCTTATATCCTCTAATCTAAGGTGTCTGATACTCCCCCACTTGCTTCTTCTACCTGAAATCCCAAAGTGATCTCTGTCTGATAGTCTGTCTCATACTCCCTCCATTCTTCAGCTGCTGTTAAATTTGCTCTTTTGGTTATTTCTGTCTGTTTCTCTTGCCTCCTCTACCCTTAAACTCCTACCCTGTTTATGGTGACTTCCCTTTAGTTTATTAAATAGAGGCTTAGAGAACTTTTTTCCACATGGCTTGCTTATGTTAATGCTGCAGGTTGGCTAATTTCCTAAAGATCCTCACTATCACTTAACATTAACATTTGGCATGGAAACAATGAAACATTGTAAGACAAGAGTTTTCTCAGCACAGAGGGTATGTCTTACCCTATGCAAAGTTCTGTCAATACAATTAAACACATGTCTGTAAAGGCCTACTCCGTCCTAGGCACTGCAGAGGACTCAAGCAAGTATATTGCAATAGGTTCTCAAGAATGTATAACTCCAGAGAAAGGGCAAAAAAGAAACTAATATTTATTGAGCCCCTAACACATTATCTTCACAATAAGCCAATGGAATAGTTATCATTACTTCCATTTTATAAAAGAAAAGACACCAGAGGTTTAAAAAGATTAGGAAATTTTGCAATATCCCAGAGTGAGAAGAAACATCATAATAATCCCCATATTATACTGGAGGAGTAAGTGAAGTGCCTAATTCACCATAACATGAGGGAAAATAGACACGTAACACGGGATGACAAAATGATTTGTGTATTTAATGGAGGGAGAAATCACATCTGGTAAGGGAAACTGGAAAGGATCCAGAAAGGATTTATTTGTATTTAAGAAAGGTCTTTGAAAAAGATTAAAATTTCAACAGGCCCATCTGGAGAAAAATGAAAAGGTCTGTAAAAACATTCTTAAGACAAGTGACATGATCACAAAATACAGAGTAAGCACAAAAATATCCATGGCATTTCTACATATTAGTGATATATGTTTGAAAACTGATTTTAAAAACAATACCATTTACAATAGCTCCCTCAAAAATGAAATAGGTACGAGTCTAACAGAACATTTTCCAGATCTATATACGAAAAACTACAAAATGCTAATGAAATAAATCAAAGAAGATCTAAGCATGTGGAAAGACATGCCATGTTCAAAGATCTGAAGCCTCAGCATAGTAAAGATAGCAATTTTCCTCAAATTTATCTGTAGACTTACTGCATTCCAATAAAAATCCCAGCAGGGCTTTTTGTATATAGAGACAAAATAATTCTAAAATGTATATGGACTGACCTCAGCCGTAGCAATTTCTTACTTGACATATCCCCAAAGGCAAGGGAATTAAAAGCAAAAATGAACTATTGGGACCTTATGAAGATAAAAAGCTTCTGCACAGCAAAGGAAACAATCAACAAAACTAAAAGGCAACCAACAAAATGGGAAAAGATATTTGCAAATGACATATCGGACAAAGGGCTAGTATCCAAAATCTATAAAGAGCTCACCAAACTCCACACCCAAAAAACAAATAATCCAGTGAAGAAATGGGCAGAAAACATGAATAGACACTTCTCTAAAGAAGACATCCAGATGGCCAACAGGCACATGAAAAGATGCTCAACGTCACTCCTCATCAGGGAAATACAAATCAAAACCACACTCAGATATCATCTCACGCCAGTCAGAGTGGCCAAAATGAACAAATCAGGAGACTATAGATGCTGGAGAGGATGTGGAGAAACGGGAATCCTCTTGCACTGTTGGTGGGAATGCAAACTGGTGCAGCCGCTCTGGAAAACAGTATGGAGGTTCCTCAAAAAGTTAAAAATAGACCTACCCTATGACCCAGCAGTAGCACTGCTAGGAATTTACCCAAGGGATACAGGAGTGCTGATGCATAAGGGCACTTGTACCCCAATGTTTATAGCAGCACTTTCAACAATAACCAAATTATGGAAAGAGCCTAAATGTCCATCAACTGATGAATGGAGAAAGAAATTGTGGTTTATATACACAATGGAATACTACATGGCAATGAGAAAGAATGAAATATGACCCTTTGTAGCAATGTGGATGGAACTGGAGAGTGTTATGCTAAGTGAAATAAGTCATACAGAGAAAGACAGATACCCATATGTTTTCACTCTTATGTGGATCCTGAGAAACTTAACAGAAACCCTTGGGGAAGGGGAAGGAAAAAAAAAAAAAGAGGTTAGAGAGCCAAAGCATAAGAGACTCTTAAAAACTGAGAACAAACTGAGGGTTGATGGGGGGTGGGAGGAAAGGGAGGGTGGGTGATGGGTATTGAAGAAGGCATCTTTTGGGATGAGCACTGGGTGTTGTATGCAAACCAATTCAACAATAAATTTCATATATTAAAATAAATAAATAAAATATATATGGAAAGGCAAGAATAGCTAAATTTTTTAAAAGAATGATAAATTTGAAGAAATCACTGTACCAGATATTAAGACTTACTACTGATTACTATATAAGTAATCAAGATAGTGTGGTCCTAGCAGAGAGAGCTAGACACATAGATCAGTGGAACAGAACAGTGAACCCAGAAGTTGACCCAAACAGATATGGCCAATGGATTTTTGACAAAAATGCCAAAGAAATTCAATGAAGGGTGTTCTTTTCAACAAACAGTAAGAGAACTATTGGACATCAATATGCTAAAGAATATATATAAGAATTTGACCTAAACCTCATATCTTATCCAAGAGTTAACTCAAAATGTATCATATCTAAATTCAATATATAAAAATATAAAACTCTCAGAAGAATATAGAAAATCTCTATAATCTGGAGTTCGGCAAAGAATTCTTAGACATGATACCAAAAACAAGATCTATGAAAGGAATAAATAAATTGGAGTTCATCAAAATTAAAAAAAAAAACTTTTATTCTGCTAAAGATACTGTCAAGAAAATGCAAAAGACAAGCTTCAGACTAGGAGAAAATACTTACAAATCAATTATTCAATAAAGGACTTGTATCCAGAGTACTAAAGACTCTCTAAACTCCACAGTATACTAGAAACAACTCAATTAGAAGATGTAAAGAATTGAACAGACGCTTCACCCAAAGGGATATACAGATGGCAAATAAGCACATAAAAAGATCTTCAACATTATTAACTATTAGAGAGATGCAAATTAAAACCACATTGCGACATCACCAAATAATCCTTGGGATGGCTAAAATAAAAAATACTAACAATACCAAGCGTTGGTGGGGATGCAGAGCAAAAGAAACTCATAAATTGCTAATAGAAATGCAAAATAATATAGCTACTCTGAAAAAATCATTTGCCAGTTTCTTACAAAGTTAAATACTTACCATATGACACAGCAATCCAATTTATGGATTGCTATGGACTTAATGTGTCCCTCCAAAGTCCCCCCAAAATTCATATGGTGACATTTTAATCCCCAATGTGATAGTATAGGGAGGAGGTACCTTTGGGAAATAGGTTATAAGGATAGAGCCCTAATGAATGCAATTAGTGCCCTTATAAAAAAGCTTGTAGAGGGCTTCTTAGCTCTCTGTCGTGGGAGGATACGGTGAGAGGTCAGAAGTCTGCAGTCCAGAAGACGGTCTTCACCAACAACTTATTTGGAATAGGTTAAGAAAAAGGGAGATGAGATTGAATAATCAAAGATGTCACTTGTCATATGCTAGAAACGATATTTTGGGGGAATTGTTGACAAAGGTCAGGAAGGAGCTCTTTCTCCCTGCCAAGTCCCAAACTAATATGTTTATACATCAAGAACAAAAGGTTCATAGTTCCAAGGAACAGATATGAGTCTGAAGCGTTTGCCAACAATGTCTCTTTACTTTCTACTCAGGATAACATTAGGTAATAATCAGAATTACCCAAACTTGTTCCTTAGCCTTCTTCAGATGCAGCCTCCCTCCTTGACCTGTTTTAAAGGTACAGCACCCTGCAAACTCCCACACCTATCACCACACACCATCAAATACTTATTCTCGGTCTCACCTCCTAGAGAGGGGATCTGATTTCCTCATTTATATCTGAAATAACCAACACAGATGACATCTAGTTATACTTTTTCATCTCATTTGAAGTACTAAGCAGCCACCATCTTCTACTTTCCAATAAAGATAATTTGGCAAACAAGACACAGAGCCAGATGGAAGGGCTAAAGAATGCTCGGCTCTTTCCTTCCTTCCCCTTGTCAAAATCTGTGGAATAGGAGAGCTTGGGTGGCTCAGTCTGTTAAGTGACTGACTCTTGATTTTGGCTCAGGTCATGATCTCTAGGTTCCATTCATGAGATCAAGGCCCACTTTAGACTCTGCACTGACAGCGCAAAGCCTGCTTGGGATTCTCGCTCTCTCACTCTCTCTCTCTCTCTCTCTCAAAATAAATAAATAAACATGAAAACGAATTTAAAAAAGAAAAAAAAAAAGCCTATGGAATAAGCCCAGCCTTGCTGTGCATGTCTCTTTAAAAAAGAGTTCATCAAGACTATCCATTCTCAAATGAAGGAAGCCTTGTCACATAGCAGATTGCTCAAACACATTCCCTCCCTTCCAGGCTGCTTCATTGGGATTGTCAAGGGCACAAAGCATAGTGGGTGCTTGGTATTTCTGAATCTATCACAATTAGAGCTGCTAAAGGGCTTTATAATTTTTTACCACATTTACATGTCTTATCTCAGTTGAGCAGTTTTATACTAATTTTAAAGATGGGAAAGCTAGTGTTCAGATTGGTTATGAGCCTAGTCTTAGAACTAGAAAATGGCAGAGTTTAGGCTCAAACATTCTGATTCCTAATCTTTTTTTTTTCTTTTTCCTGATATGATCAAGGCACTCTTATTCTTTTTATTTATAGCCTGGTCTTTGCTTTATTTGAAATGAGGTTTAAGATCAATATTTTTAACCAGTACCAAGGAGTTGTTCTGGATTCACAATCTCATTACTCTTTAGTCCAGTAAATGGGCTATTAATTGTTTCCATAGGTTAAATTAGGATACTCTGGGTTTTACTTTTCACATGCAAAATAATATTCGTGGATTCTAAACAAGAAGCACTCTCCACAAAGAGATATCCAGTGCATTCTCTGTAGGATTCAGCAACAAACTATCAGATTTATTGACCCCCCCTGGGGTTTTTTTCTCTTTAGCTTCTAGAAATTTATAAAATATAATCAATAGGTTTATTTCAGGGACACTATTCTCTACCATATTATTAAGAAATAAATTGCTTTCTGAGGAAAGTTAATAAAAATTTCTCCAGGTGTTTATTTTCACCCAAGAATTTTTAGAAAGGGGATTATAGAGGAGATAGAAGGCAGACTTAATATGAACTCTAATTGTGACATTTAGAAATTTCATTCTCAACAAATAAAGAAATGTTATGTTAACATAATATTTTCATATGTATATTTTGGCTACTTGGTTTTCATATTTGGAATTGTGGAAAGGTTTATATTAGCATTATAATCATAATGAATGCATGCCTAAGTGCCTTCCATGCAAACAGACACACTCATTTGCACAAATCCAATCTAGATCTATAGATGTCATTTACTATCAGGTGGTTTTATTAATTTTATGGGCTGAATCATTCCATCATTTGTCCATCTGGAAGGCCTGGGCATGTGGAGTAGCCAAGCATGCATATTGGGAAGGAGCTGTTATTGGCACTCAGACATCAGTGCTGACCAAGCACCTGCAAGAGCCAACTCCAGTGCCCATCTTCACCCCTCTGCCCTGCTCCCTTTCCCAATCTGTAGGAACTCCTTGTGAAGGGATTACCAAAATGC